>NC_136413.1:187965064-188667564 GCF_051521515.1 Lactuca serriola
AGGTCGAGGATATGGTTCTCTTGAAGGTGTCGCCTTGGAAAGGCGTCATTTGATTCAAGAAGCAGGGCAAGTTGGGCCCAAGGTACATTGGACCATTCAGGGTTGTAGCCCGGGTGGGCAAGGTAGCGTACAGGCTGGATCTGCCAGCCGAACTCAGTCAGATCCACAGCACTTTCCACGTCTCCCAATTGCAGAAGTGCCTAGTGGATGACTCAGCAGTGGTACCCCTAGAGGATATTCAGGTTGATGGCAGCTTGAATTACATTGAGAGGCCAGTGGCAATCCTCGACCGGAAGTCGAAGGATTTGAGGAATAAGAGGGTGGAACTCGTGAAGGTGCAATGGCAGCACCGGAAGGGGTCGGAGTGGACTTGGGGCGTACTCAGCTCGTACATGCAGCGTACTCGCCTCAGAGCTTGTACGCTAAGCGTACTTGCCTGTACACCCAATGTACCCTTGTATCAAGCTAACTTTCATTTTAAGTCCTTAATCCATAAAGACTTTGCACCACAACCTAGATATGACGTCCATGGACTTATTAATCACATAAAGTTATCATCTTTATGTTCATGCATGGCTAAATGAAGCTCTTAAGCTTTAAAAGGACTTAATATACATCTTAATACATGCATAAGACCCAATACCCCATAAAGTTGGCACCTTTATGCATAAGGAACTCCCAAAAAGCTCAGATCCAAAAGAATAAGTCCTTCAGTTATCTTAACTCATCAATCAACCCAAAAAGGGACCCAAAAGCATGAAAATCAAAACAAGAAGAGATCTAAGCATTAACAAGTCACGATTCGAACTTGATACCTCTAGGATCTTGCAAAGTGATGAATGATTCTGGATCTCCAAGTTCCCCATCAAGCTATGAAAACTCCTCCTTCATCAATCTCTTCCAAATGGGCAAAAACACCACAAAATCTCCTTAAGATCTCAAAATCACATTAATGGAGGCTAAGGGGCGATTTCTAGGGTTTTGGGGGCTTGGAGGCTGGTAAAGAGGCCAGCCGTAAGGACTTAAGATGCTTAAATAGGGTATAACATCCTCAACTTTGGTTTTTTTGAATACCTCGTACGTCCAGCGTACTCCTCGTACGTCCAGCATACAAAGCCGAAGCATCCCGACCAAATCTGCTGACTACTCTTAGTGTACGCCAAGGTATGCCTCGCATAAGTTCCCTTGCACGAGTACACCCTACGTACTCCCCATGTACGCCCCACGTACTAGGGTCCTTCCCAAAAACCTTAAATTCTTCCAAAGGCCATAACTCCTGCATTCTAAATCTAAGTCTGATGATCCTTATATCCATGAAAAGGTAACGAGGAGCTCTATGCTTTACTCATCTCATTATTTCCTGAAAACTTATAGAATAAAATATAATTTCCATAAAAGCCTGAACTACCAATTTACCGAATTATCCATTGGGTCTAAACACAAACCGAACACCCGTATTATCTAAATTATGCCACCCACACCCAATTAGGAATGATTCGGTATAGGGTGTTACAGCCGATGTATTCCTATAGGAGTTACCCGGTGTGCCTCCCGAAAGGCAGGTTGAGTTCAGGATTGATCTAGTACTAGGTGTGGCTCCGATTGCTAAGGCGTCGTACTGCTTGGCACCGCCTGAGATGCAGGAGTTGTCCTCTCAGCTATAGGAGCTATTAGGCAAGCAGTTCATTAGACCGGGTAGTTCGTCGTGAGGAGCACCGATACTGCTCGTCAAGAAGAAAGATGGTTCACACCGGATGTGCATCGATTAACAGGAGTTGAACAAGTTGACGACAAAGAACCGTTATCCCCTTCCACGAATTGACGACTTTTTTGATCAGTTCCAGGGAGCATCTTGATTCTCCTAGATCGACTTGAGGTCGGGATATCATTAGGTGAGGGCGATGGAGGAGGACGTGGATAAGACCGTGTTCCAGACTCGTTATGGGCATTATGAGTTCATGGTGATGCCATTTAGGCCCACCAACGTGTCTATAGTGTTTATGGATTTGATGAATCAAGTATGCAGGTCGATGCTCGATCGACCGGTTATTGTGTTCATTGATGATATTTTGGTGTATTCCAAGATCAGAGGGCAGTATGAGGAGCATCTTTGAGAGCTTTTGGGAGTACGAAGGGGGAAAACGATTGTATGAAAAGTTCTTGAAGAGTGAGTTTTTGTTACGAGAGGTCCAATTCCTAGGACATCTCGTTAACCAAGACGGGATTTTGGTCAATCCGGCCAAGATCGTGGTCGTGATGCGGTGGTAGGTTCCAAAACCTCCCACATCGATCATGCGTTTCTTGGGTTTGGTGAGATATTATTGGAGATTTCCTCAGGACTTCTCCAAGATCGTAGTACCCCTCACTTTTCTAATGAGGAAGGGAGTGGATTTTCGAAGGGGCCCTGAGTAGCAGGTTGCTTTTGAGACGTTGTGACAGAGGTTATGTGAGGCCTTGGTGATTTCGTTGTACTTTTGATGCATCCATCTCTGGTTTGGGAGCCGTGTGACATCCCCAATTTCACGGCCAGAAAATACCAATTTGTTTATGCTTTATTTCTAAATCAGAGTATACTTTTAAAGAAATATGTTGCGGAATTTCTTCCCAAAAATATGATAAAGAATTTATCAAAGCATTTCCGAAGAAATATATTTTCATTATATTAAAAACCTCAGTATGTCATTATGAATACAGATCAAAAGGATAAACAGAAACAACATAGTCCTTACAACATCTATTTATTCTAGTGGCCTATAATCCATTGATCTCTCATCAGACCATCACTCATGTACTCTCTTGCCACTACCTGTATATAAGAACCTGAGTAGGTTAGGCTTAGGAGCCTGGTGAGCACATAGGGTTTTCAACCCATAATAATTAAGTTCATTAATTTCATCAAATCAGTCAACCCAATTACCCATTGTCTTTATCCTCACCTTACGTCCCTAAAGCATCTACTATAAGGGACCTAGCCTAAGGACTTTCATCGGGGTGAAACACTGCTTAGGGGATTCCTCAGCAATATATGTCAAATAAGGCAACCATGAGGGGGATTGAGTACACCTGGTGAACACATAGTTCAAATAAACACCTACAGGTTGTGAATCTGCTAGCGTTCCACTAGACTATCTAGAATATTCTATGGTCGTCATCAATACTCCGCTAGATGACTAGATCATCGTAAACATCGATGCCTCTCATCATTTTATCATACATCAAGTATTTAATCTACCCATGTTTTACCCAACATTTTCATAGATATAAAACACATATACAGTTTAAATCATTTAAAACATGTATAAATCGTTCATCCAACATAGATATCAACACAGATAATATGCACACATAGCACGTAATTTATATTAAATACTTCATATCTATGTGTAAGATAAAAGTAACTATGCACTCACGTGTTAAAGTGGTGATTCCAACTTGGAAAGCGCTTCGCTTCTTAACAATATAATTTCCTTCGGCGAAACCTAATATTATTACCACTAGATTTTAGTCTAATATTTATTGCGATTAAGTACGAGCATTATTATTTTATAAGTGTTAAACAATACTTTTCAACCACTATGTACAGACAGGGGCCAAACACGAAACATCGGAGGGCAGGACCATTTTTGGTATTATCGCACTTCTGAAATCCCACAACCCTATGCGGCCCTTCAAATCAGATTCCCCGTACTGCGAGTAGTTAAAAGATATTATAATAACACCTTTTATATATATATATATATATATATATATATATATATATATATATATATATATATATATATTATATTTTATAATATATATTGTTTATAAGTTCATAATAACGATAATAAATTTAAAACTAAGGTATACTTAAAGTAGGGTAACCATAACTCACTTACCGGGAGGTTTGGTAGAAATCGGGCTCTATGGGGGCAGAACTTTCCGAGCTGAAAAGCTCTTTTTTTTGGAGCCTTCTGGCTAGAGCTGGCAAAAATTGACCCAACCCACCAACCCAACCCGAACCCAAACCAAAATTAGCAGGTTGGGTTGAGATTTTCAACCCATTTATGTTAAATGGGTCAACCCATCTAACCCATTTAATTAAATAGGTTGTGTCGGGTAAAAATTATCAACCCGTTTTCAACCCACCAACCTATTTAACTTTAATTTATATTAAAATTAATAATTATTTAAATATTATCATGGATTAATCTAAGTATTAGTTTATAAATTACAATGTTTGTATTATTATTTATGTTTTAAAAAAATGGAATCCTAATTCCTACCTTTCTTCTTGGCACCGACAACACTAGCCACTCTAAAAAAAATCACTTAGAAATTACATATCTTTAATGTTATTTGAACAATTTCTTTGTATATGTGAATTGTTATTGTGCTTTTGTAATACTTTGAAATTTTATTTAAGTCTATAACTAATTTAAGTGTTGTAGTCTTTAGTTAATTTATTTACTTATTTTTATTTTAAATGAGCTAACCCAAATTTAACCAATTTATTTAATAGGGTGGGTTGAGAATTACATAAACGCGTCAACCCGGTGACAACCCATTTATCTGAAAGGTTGGGTTGGGTTGGGAATATCAACCCATTTAAATAAACAGGTTGAGTTGGGTTGAAATTTTCAACCTAATTAATAAATGGGTTGAACCCGAGCCCAACCTAGGTCGACCTATTGCCACCCCTACTTCTGGCGCTCTGGGGCTTGCCTCTTAGCACTAGGGAAGTACTAGAGTTTGGGAGTGCTTAGATAGAAGTTAGAGAGAGAGAGAGAGAGAGAAAGAAAGAAATGGTTTTGGGTGTGAGAAATATGGCTGCACTCGCACGCTATTTATAGGGTCTGAACTTCGGTTTACACAGCGCGTTCCTCGGAGGAGCATTGGGTGTTCCCGATGTGCAGGGCGTTCCTGCGTACACAGTGTGTTCCAAGGTACAGGTGTCCGAAGCTTTCTAGGGAGATGTGGCTTATCCAAGGCCAAGGGTTGCGTGTACCCAGGGCGCTCCGACTTCCTACATGGGGCGTTCCCTGAACAGTTTTGCATTTCACACTCCCGACTTCTAAAATTCGTAACATTCGTATACAAGCTCCGTTTCGACATTCTTTATATCCACGCGTAGGTGGAGACGTACTCTATAACTTTGGTTTAGACTCCGTTGGCTACTTTTGAGTTTATTTTTAAAGTTATATTTTAACAGGTCAGGAAAGGAAAAGTCTATTAAAAAATCATAACTTTGCCATCCGACATCCATTTTCGTTTGTCTTTTTATTTTTGAGCTCCTATTAATGAGATCTTCGATTCTTGTTTAGGTTGTGTTAGCTAAAAATCGGTCGATCTAATATTCGAATTTTGGGCTACATATTCTATGCTAAATCTTAGAAAAATTATAACTTCCTCATACGAAGTCAGATTTGGACGTTTTTTTATGCACGCTCTCGGTTTAACGTATACTACGACTTTCGTTTAGATCGCTAAGGCTAAAAAGTACTTTATCGTAAACTCACTTTTTTACGTCACATAGCATCGTGCCAGTTTTGTCGCAAAACTTCGACATGTCATCACTTCTTCGTTATAACTTGGATTTCGGCGTTCTTTATATCTCTGGAATCTTTGTCGCGACCACTGCTACTTTCTTAATAGATATTGGGTTTATCTATTATTTTATTTTTTATGCTTATTTTTATTCGTAACTTATTATATCTTATAAAGAAGTATAATGCACATAAAATCACATAATTCACATAATATTCAAATAATTCCTCTTTATTACTTTAAAGTAGGTTACAATTGTTGACCCTAACTATTACATCATCATACTAATGCTTAGCCTAGAAGCACGGGTGTTACAGGCGGTCCTTATGCAAAGGGGACGAGTGATTACCTATGCTTCGCAGCAGCTGAAGCCGCATGAGGCACGATATCCTACTCGTGACCTGGAGTTGGAAGCAGTGGTGTTTGCCCTTAAGATTTGGAGACATTATCTTTATGGGGTCCGTTATACCGTTTACAAGAATCACAAGAGTTTGTGGTATCTTATGGACCAGCCGAACCTGAACATGAGGCTATGCAGGTGGCTAGATGTGGACAAGGATTATGACTGTGAGATCATTTTCCATCCGAGTAAAGAGAATGTGGTAGCGGATGCCTTGAGCCATAAGTCGGCTGGATCTTCAGCAGGAGAGATGAGTATGAGGATATCCATTGATTCCCCACTTTTAGATTTGATCAGAGGGGCTTAGGTAGAGGGAGTCAAGAAGGAGAGTTGGACACAGGAGAGGATCAAAGGCGAGATCAACAGGTTTGTCACCGATAGTCAGGGGTTGTTGACCCGATGTGGTCGGGTTCGGGTTCTAGTTCCTGGTGGGATCAGGCAGATAGTGTTGGAGGAAGCTCATAAGTCTCATTTTTCTACACACCCAGGAGCCACCAATATGTATCGAGATTTGAGATTGAGTTACTGGTGGCCGTGTATGAAGAAAGAGATAGTCTGGTATGTTGAGAGGTGCTTGACCCGTAGGATGGTCAAGGCCGAGAATTAGAGGCCAAATGGCAAGTTGCAACCATTGGAGGTTCCCATGTAGGACTGGTAACAGATCACCATGGATTTTATCACCAAGTTACCGAAGACTGCCAAGGTTTTTGATGTATATGGGTCATTGTAGATCGATTCACCAAGAGTGCCCACTTTTTGGCCATCCGAGAGAGATCTTCAGCCAAAACATTGGACGACGTGTATGTGCGGGAGATTGTTGCTCATCATAGGGTTCTGGTCTCCATTGTTTCAGACCAAGATGTTCGGTTCACTTCCCGGTTCTAGCAGAAGTTCCATGAATAACTGGGCTTAAGGCTACATTTTAGCACCGCTTATCATCCGCAGACTGACAGTCAGAGTGGGCGGACCATCCAGAAAACTTGAGGATATGTTGTGGGCTTGTGTCATAGATTTTAGTAGGAGTTGGTATTCCTACCTACCTCTTGCGGAGTTTTCCTACAACAACAGCTATCACTCCAGTATTGGTGCCCTTCCTTTTGAGCTCCTATATGGTTAGAGGTGTCGTACCCGAGTTTGTTGGGGGGAGGTTGGTCACAGATTCATGGGAAGGACTGAGGTAGTACTTCAAACCATGGAGCTTATTCAGCAGATCATTCAGAGACTATAGACAGCTCAGATTCGGCAGAAGAGTTATGCTGACCGACTCCGATAGGGGTTGGAATTTCAGGTTAGTTATATGTTGTTGCTGAAGGTCTCACCCTGGAAGGGTGTGATACGCTTCAGGAAGAGGGGAAAATTGGGGCCCTTGTATATTGGGTCGTTCCGTGTGATTGCCAGGGTTAGCAGGATGGCCTATTGATTAGATTTGTCAAGTTAGCTCAACCAGATCCACAACACTTTCCATGTTTTGGAATTGCAGAAGTGCATGTTAGACGATGAGGCCATGGCCCCCTGGGATG
Organism: Lactuca serriola; assembly: GCF_051521515.1. Lineage (NCBI taxonomy): Eukaryota > Viridiplantae > Streptophyta > Magnoliopsida > Asterales > Asteraceae > Lactuca > Lactuca serriola. The sequence goes on from NC_136413.1 coordinate 187,972,511, forward strand.
ATATTCATGTTGATGAGCGCCTAAGTTATGTTGAGAGGCCGGTAGCGATAGTGGAAAGGAAGATGAAGTTTCTTCGCAACAAGGAGATACATTTGGTAAAGGTTCAGTGACAACATCGGAAAGGCTCCAATTGGACCTTGGAGTCGGAGGCGGAGATGCGGGGGCATTATCCTGAGTTGTTTGAGACGGCCGACTTCGAGGACGAAGTCTAGTTCAAGTGGAGGAGAATTGTAACATCCCAATGATGAGGTACTTCTAATTTTGACCTTAAGTATGAAGATTATTTGCATTTTATCCCTTGTGCATGGAAAAGGTCGCAAAATGGCCCATAGTGTCATTTTTGTAAAAAGTGAGCAAAAGGCACTTACGCTGGGCATAAGTCTCTCTAATGGGAAATGGCGATGTTTAGCGTGCCATGCGTACGTCGGGCATAACTCGTCTGGTCTCAAACCCTAATCTTAAGGTTTTGGACCTTATATATTTAACCTTCAGTCCCATCCCCTCACCCCATTTCCAGCCTCCATCATTTGAGATGTTTTCTTACAAACCTTATCCCCCTTTATTGCATTTTGAGACCATTGAGTGTGTTTTTGTGTATTCCAAAGGAGGAAGAAGGTGGTGGTGAAGCTTATAAGATCGAAGCAAGCATGGATCTAGAAGTCTTGCATCATTCTCCATCTCTAGAAGGTGAAAATTCTCACCTTGATGGTTAAATTGTTAGATCTTTCTTGCATGGTGATATTATGAGTTTTTGTCCCCAAATTATGACTTTCTTGTGTATGTCATGCTATTGAACGTTTGTGTTATCCTTTTGGACATATTTCCATGTATTGAGTCATAAAAATATGATCTTAGCCCCTGAGACTCTTTCATGCAAGCCATTAAGAGCTTTAGTGGTTAAGAGAGGTTAGGGTTCTGTTGTTGGGTTTGATTTACACATGTAGAACCATAAAAGTGGAAACTTTATGGTTTGGAATGTCAATTGGGACTAGTACTAAGATTTGGACGTAGTGGATTAAGGGAGCCCAGGATCTAGATTGCGAGTACGTGGGACGTGCATGCCGATTACATTGGGCATACTCGGTATGAGTTGACTACTTGATGGTGACTTTGACTTTGACTTTGACAAAGGTTGAATTAACGATATTTTGGGTATTTTGAGCAATAGGTTAGCCTTGGTCTCTATCTATTAAATATGTGACCTGTAGAGCTGGTATTTGGAGAAGTGTGTCGTTCAGCCTTTCATCAGACTATGAGGTGAGTTTTCCTCACTTTACTTCTGGGTCGAAGGCACCAAGGCTAGCCCATTGGATTGATATCACATTATACATTGATTTATGATATGTTGAGTATAGGATAGATCTGTATGATTATATGATATTTTCTGATACACGTAGACCGGTAGATCTATAGGACTACCTCTGATTTCTAGTTGCATGATTATCTATCTATTGAATATGTTTGTTATCTTTTATATGTCGACATATTGTGTTAGGTTGAGACATTACTACTATGTGCGTGAGTCAATAGACCAGGGGTATTCCAGTCCGATGACTGAGTGGACCTGAGGGTAACTGAGTGGGCCCGCTATATATTGGTATTCCAGTCCGATGACTGAGTGGACCTGTTATATATTGGCATTCCGGTCCGATGACTGATTGGGCCAGGGGTAATCCAGCCCGATGGTTGTGGACCCGTGGGTATCTCAGTCTGATGACTGATTGTACCTAGCATGCTTGTTTGTATATGATGTGTATTATAGGGTGGTACTTATGGGAAACTCACTAAGCTTTGGCATACAATTTTCTTATGGTTTCAGGTACTTCCGAGGGTCGTGGGAAGGCGAACACGTGACCGTACACATCCTGATTGTTATGTTGTTGATCTTGGGAGACTTTGTTTTGAACAATGTTTGGATAACAGTGGTTTTGTAAACACTTTTATTAGTAAATGGGTTGATTTGAAATGTTTAAAATGGTTGTGATTGTCGAGATGTTAGACCGCCATGGTCTCAGTAGTCTGATGATGGTCCTGGAAATCTCTCGCCAGCTGCTGCACCTCAATCGTTGGTGCAAACTCGGCCCAAAATGCATCACAAAATCCTCCCAAGTCATGGCATCCATGGTCGTCGAACCCACGGCATGACCAACCTCACCCCACCATTCGTGATCTCGGTACCTCAAAAGGCAAGATGCAAACCCCACCTTCGACCCCTCGGGTCAGAAGTGTTGAGTTATGAGCATTCTAACACTCATAAGTGTACATGCAACCCTAAACACCTTGGATCTATGTTTTCTCTATTATACATGCAATTATGAACATCCAAGGTATTATCCTAATCTAGCATACAAAATAATGAATATAACAAGATAGAATATATACCTCTTTGATGTAGAATGTCTTCATGAAGCTTGAGTGCCTAGTGCCTCAAGCGTGACACCTCAAATAGTTCACACAACACCAAATACACTTGGAATAACTTGAGAGAAACTTGAACACTCCTAAAATCAGCTAGCCCTTTCTTATTATTCATAGTGGCTGATTTTTCCCAAAGAATATGATCTTATATAGTTGTTACAATTAGGGTAAACCCTAATTGTCATGGCCTTCCATTTCCTTGGATCCATGGGTTCAAATACACCATGGATCATCCATGGACCATCCTATGGGTTTTAGCCTAACTTGATTATCCATGGAGTATTAGCCCACTATACAAGTATGGATGATTTACATAATGAACCCATATATTTAATTAGTCTTCTTTTGATCACTTAATTAATTCTTGATCAATACTAATTAAATAATCTTATTAATATATTAGAACTTATAATATATTAATCAACCTTAAGTGTTATTTCTCTCATTATAGTCTATCCAAGTGCATGATGCCATGCAACCCAAATGGACCATGTCGAGTCGGGTCAAGTCTTACCAATTATAGTTATGGACTTAGACATTAATCCAACAAGAAGCTCATTGTAACATCCCAAAATTCAAGACCAAAATTTTCGTTTTTAATTAAGTTATTATAAACCCCTCATTATAAAAACATTCATAATAAGTTCACATGTCAAGACCAAAGTGTCAGTAATCAAAACAAATTATCATAAAATCATATCATAATAGAATCCCAAAGATCTCATGTGCGGAAAACATAGTGTGATGCGTTGTGATCGATCCGGCTCCTTTCCTTTGAAAACGAAGTACCTGAAACCAAAACTGAAAATTGTAAGCACGAAGCTTAGTTAGTTCCCCCATCATACCACATACCATACAAATTACATACTGTCGGGCATATCTGGGTGCCCAGCCTACCCTGTCAGGCATATATGGGTACTAGACTGCCCCTTCAACCCTATCCACCAGTAACCGGGCACTATTCCCCTACTACCACTATCACATAACGACATATCATGCTAGCACATAGAACATATCAAATATCAACATACCAGATAATTATCACAAAAGACAATCATCTCTAATATAACTCTAACTAGTGGGTCGGCCTTGGTGCCTTAGACCCACCTCTATTGGAAGGTAACTCATCTCACATTGCTGAAGTCCCGCAGACAAAACCCTGGCTGCTGGATGATAGCTACCCGAACAGTCAATATCAAAACAACACCCAATTAATAATTTGGTTCCAACACAAAAATTATAAGTCCATGCTTGGGGTAAAAGACTGCTTTACCCTTCTCTTAGCTTGATTCAATCAAGGCCCAATGCAAAGGCCCAAAAGTCAAACTATGAACTAAGCCCAACATATGGCCCAATTTTCCAAATTAGGCCCAAACCTTTACATGGTCTTATTCTAAGGTGCAACCAACTAGTCAAGTCCAAACATTTGGCATTTCTAATGGCCCAATATCTCATAATCATAAAGGCCCAATTATGGCTCATCTATGGCCCAATTTTCCAAATTGGCCCAACCCCTCATATGGGCCTTACCCTAAAGCCCATCCAATTATTCTAGTCCATATGATTGTTCTTGACTGGCCCATTATTGGCCCGATCACCAAAGCCCAATAGAAAGGCCCAACTTAAGGCCCAAGTGAAATTAGGGTTTCTTACATGAAATGATGATTAGGGTTAAGTGTTCCTACTTAACCCATTAAGTTCAATATTTCTACTACGTGTGCGATTCAACAAGAATTTCTCTATCTTGAGATTTTTCGATTTTTCTACAAGAATTTCTCGTATTCGCAACTTGAAATTTTATGATGAGTTTTTTTATTTTTCGAGTGTTGATTCAAGTTATCCAAGAATAAATGTCGTTGTTGTTCGTTATAATTTTATGCTAAAAATTCGGATTTATGAAGTTTTTTGTTACTTGCTGCTTAAAAAGAAGAAGAATATGATTATTATTTTTTTGTCTAAAAGAGCTCTTTGATGATTTTGTTCCATGTTATGGAAGTGACAAAAATATATTGGGTATATGGAATATAACTTGATTTTTGAAGAAGATATAGGGGCGGACGCAGGAACTAGTAGTAGGCGTTGCACAAAAAAAAATTCCGGTCAAACATAATATAAAACATCTAATACAATTTTTTTTTCTGGTTTAACATAATATAACATAGATCTATTATAATTTAAATTTGTCATCTTCGTACAGACATCTTTTGAAACCGATCCGTTACTTTTTCATTCTCAACTTTCGCAAGTGCTTCTGTCTCGACAATACAAAGCAATGTGTCGTTCAAAAATTCATCACCAATTTTGTTATACAAGTCGGTCTTCAAGAGCTTCATCTTTGAAAAACATCTTTCTACACTTGCGGTCGCTACGGTTAATATCAAAGCCAACTTTAAAAGCTTATAAACCAAAGGATAAGACCGATGCTTCCCCGTACTAACCATCAAATGAGAAAGGTCGAAAATTCCTTTCAAACTAGTGAAGCGCTCATCTTTGATGCAAGAGTGATAAAATATCTCAAGTTGTACTTCGAGGTCTATCATATCCGAATCATCAAAGTCATACTTGTATAACTTACCCAACTTCAATAACTTTGATTTGTCAAATTGTGCAAATGAATCACAAGGGCTCAAAGCACCCATGTATTCTAGTAATTGGGTGCTTATTTCACTAAATCGATCCTGATATTCTGTAAGTTGCATATCTACCACCGTGTTGAAGATTTCAACCTGAAAATGAAACCTATTAGTCTTTGTAGTCCTACGGTTTCTCACACCAATATACAACTCTTCCATATCTAAAGTATCAATTTCGTGTGTTTGACAAAAGCAGGATACTTTTGGCAAAATGCTAGCAAACCCTATGTTTCTAAAAGATTGCAATGCCTCCATTGTCCCTCTAACCATCAAAGCCACTTCCAAAATGTCTAGAACTTTTCTTTGAAGTTGCTTTGACAATGTACCCGTGAGGTGTAAAATGTCATACATCATATGTAAGTAAAACATGAAGTCATATGATTCAAATATGCTAAGATTCCAGATTCTTGTTGACGGTTTACCAATGACCCTCCCTCCTCTTTCACAAAATCTAAAACTACAAGAACATCCGCAAACAAATTCATCAAACTTGTGAGTGTGTTGAAATGTGAACCCCATCTTGTTTCTCCTGCTCGAACAAGTGTAGTCTCTTGATTTAACCCTCTTCCGGTTTCAAGTTCACCACTACACAAGCCTTTTTGCACCCTTTCTCTTGCTTGCTCTCGTAGTAAGTCTTTTCTTTTACACGAGGCACAAACAACATTAACCACCAACGAAATTTGCTCAAAAAAGTCACTAACACCACCATGCTTCCTTGCTACAGCCACAACTACTAATTGAAGTTGGTGTACAAAGCAATGTACATAAAAAGCCGTGTCATTCTCTTATAATATCAAAGCTTTCAAACCATTGAATTCCCCTCGCATATTGCTAGCCCCATCATAACCTTGTCCTCTTATCTATTAAAATTTAAAACAATTAATATATATATATATATATATATATATATATATATATATATATTAAATTGAAATAACAAAAAATTAAAGAATAAATTACATGACTAAAACTCAACTTATTACTTGTAAGTACTTCATTTATGGCGTTTTTGAGGGTCAAAGAAGATGTATCCTTCATGTGCACTGGTCCTATGAATCTTTCTTTCACAAAGCCAAGACTATCGACATAATGCAAAACAATAGCCATTTGTTCCTTTTTTGAAACATCACTAGATTCATCAACTAGTAAAGAAAAAACATCTTGACTAATCTCTTCACGAATACTCAAAAGTACTTCTTGTGCAAAAAATTGCACAAGTTCTTTTTGAATTTTAGGGGAAATTTGTTGATTGTTTTTAGGAGCATTTTCTAAAGTATTGTGAAAATATCTTCACTAGTCTCTCGAATGGCTTTTAACACTTCAATGTAAATCCCTCTATTTTCCGAGTTAACCAACCGTCATGACCATGAAGCGGTAAACCGGTTTTCAATAAAAGTCTAACAACAATAATAGAAATAGGTAATCAAGTTTTATATTTATGGTCCTCTGCTTTGGTTTGCCTCTTCAAGACTACATTAATTGCTTGTTTTTCCCTCATAAAAAACTCACACTTTTCTCTTGCTTTGCTGTGAAAACTATCCACACCACCCACATGAGTCTGAAATGCATCTTTTTTATTCCAAGTAACAAAACCTTGGGAAACAAATGCATCTCTCCCTCCTTTTGTCCCATGAGGTCCCCACACAAATAACAATATAAACAATATGCACTATTCTTTTTCACACTATATTCCAACCAATCAAAGTCATCAAACCATGAAGGAACGAATCTTCTAAATCTATCACCTATTTTTTTTTAGGAAACTTATGTGCCCTTACTTGACACGGTCCTTGAAGCAAATATGCTCTTCTCACATCATCTCTTATATTTGATTTGTAACTTGTAATCAATGGCCTGTCCGCTGGGTCCTTTGGAAGATCTTTCAATTCAACATTATCATTAGGTTGGTTAGAGCATGGTGTTTGTGGAAGTCCATTAGAAACTGAAGGGATTGATTGATTGGTGATTGGTGTTTGTGGAGTTGTATTAGGATTAGAAACGGAAGGGATTGATTGATTGGCAATTGGTATTTGTGAGCATTTTTCACCACTTTCATTAGGATTAGGTCTTTGTCTTTTGGTAAAAAAAACACTTGGTTTAACCTATAAAAACATAACAATTACACCTAGTCAAACAATAACTTCAATAAACAAGTTGCTTTCACCTAATCAAACAATAAATTCAATAAAAACATAACAATTACACCTAATCAAACAATGGGTTCAATAAAACAAGTTGCTTTCACCTAATCAAACAATAAATTCAATAAAAACATATCAATTTCACCTAATCAAACAATCAATTCAATAAAAAAACAAAGCAATATAACCTAAGCAAACAATATAACTTCAACAAAACAAATCAATTTCACCCAAGTCAATCAATAACTTCAAAAAAAACATATCAATTTCTAATATCTAAATGAATTGGTAAAACTTACTTGCTTCATTGTAGTGTAGGGCTTTGAAGTGGATTTTGTTAATTGTTAACCAAAATAGTAGAAATTGAAAGAAGAGAGAAGTTGATTGATACTTGCTTCAAGAGATTGAGTGATTGACTATTGTTGAAATCGATCAAGGATTGTGATCGATCCAACAATGAAATCGATCAAGGTCCAAGGATTGTGAGGTCACGAGTCAATGAATGTCGACAGTAGCCATCGCCCATCGAATGAATTTTGGATGCAGGAGCCAGGAAGTCGAGTAGTCGTGAGTCGTCTAGTCGATATATGTGTAATCATGTTTATTTTCCTTGTACCGATCAACAATTACACACTCAATTAATTAGGATTGGGCTATCTTTTTACAAGCAATTAGCCCAATTGCTAATTTATCCAATTAAGTTTTATTTTGGGCTTTAGGCAATTGGACTATTAGACAATAATTGATTAAAACATTGGGCTCGTTATTATTTTTTTCGTTTGGTAATTCCCAATAGAGTGACAATACTTTTTTTATGTAGTTGCACAATTTTTCTAGTAGTTGCACGATTTTTTTTACGTAGTGGCACAATTGGTAAAAAAATTTAAAAAAAAACAAAATTTACTACGTGTGCGATTCAACAAGAATTTCTCTATCTTGAGATTTTTCGATTTTTCTACAAGAATTTCTCGTGTTCGCAACTTGAAATTTTATGATGAGTTTTTTGATTTTTCGAGTGTTGATTCAAGTTATCCAAAAATAAATGTCGTTGCTGTTCGTTATAATTTTCTGCTAAAAATTCGGATTTATGAAGTTTTTTGTTACTTGCTGCTTAAAAAGAAGAAGAATATGATTATTATTTTTTTTTCTAAAAGAGCTCTTTGATGATTTTGTTCTATGTTATGGAAGTGACAAAAATATCTTGGGTATATGGGATATGACTTGATTTTTGAAGAAGATCTGAAGATACCAACGATCTTTTTGGGACCATAATCTATTGAATGCAAAAATCCTCGAATGTATGGTGCTTCTGTGTTTATCATAGTTGGTATTAATTTATTTATTATAGGTCAAGAAGAATATGTGCAAGTTTTGATGGTGTGCGTACAAGTCTTGGATGCTTGAGTTATTAGAATTTATGGAATATTGTTCTTAGTTTTGACGTTAAGAGTAAAAGGACGTCATGGTCCCACTTGTCTCTCAAGACTCTTCTTTACCCATCATACATTTTTTTTCTCTCTAGACACACCTACGTGACATAATCCCCTAATAGCTCCTGCCACATGTAACCTACCACTCATTTAAAAACCCACCATCAATTTATTTTAACATATTTTTTAACCAATTTGTTTGTCATCGCAAATTGCCCAAATTCCTTTTTTTTTTTTTGTCAACAAATCAACGAAGCTTCCATTTTAAATCCAAACCTCGGTCCCACCCATTTCATCGCAACAAACAAAAAAAAAAAAAAAAAAGAAGGAACTGCGGTCCCCACTTACATTTTTACACCGGAGTTCTACTAAAAAAAACCACCGAAGACATTTTAGCGAAGTTCCCCGCATAATTCTCCTGCCATAACTCACCCCCCCTTACACCGAATTTCTCTTTCATCCCCTAAACTTCGGTCCCCACCGCAGCTTATCCCCTTATACCGAAGTTACCACTTCTACCCCTTAGTACTTCGGTCCCCACTACTTTCAGCCCCCCTCCTTGCGAAGTTTTCACCCTTTAACCCCAAACTTCACATTTTCTTACACTTTTTACCATATCAACCCAATATTTTTAGAATTATTTTTTTCAGCCCATTTTTTTCATTAACACTCATTTAATTTTTTTAACACCAATTATTTTTTAATTACTAATTTTTCTTTTGCTAAAATCCAAAGCCAACAAATACTTTAGAATTTATTTTCCACCATTTTTTTCATTAATACCAATTTAATGTTTTAAAATAAATTATATTTTAACACTAATTTTCAACCACCGCAACTCTTGATCAGAAGCACTATTATGAATAATGATTTTTACATAACTCAATTTATTATCTTCGCAAAAGAGTTTATTATTGGAGATTTATTTAAGCTTCGATCGTCATGATGGATTACTTCTTGCTGATTATATTGGAAGAACTTTATTATTCTTCGCATTAGGATTGCCCTTTAGTCAAGGTTCGTCGACCAACATTCCTTGGATCAGTGTCTTAGGACCAGTCATCCTCCATACCACAGTCGGACATCATATTTTTTTCTTTGCGAGGTTTTGCACCGTAGTTGCATCTGATCAAAAAAGTTGTTTCGTAATCTATGCTCTACGAGAATATTTATGACTTGTAGCTCTTGATTTTGGGTGGACGAACCATGTGTCTTGAGCAAGTTGAATTTATTTATTGAATACCGCTTCAAGAGTTCTGGCACCATAGTTTGGGTACATCAGCATTTGTCAGCACAACAAAGATGTAACGACCCAAAAATAATGGTAAAATTTTTCTTTATAAAAACTAGCCAACTCATTCATTTAATTATTCAAAATAAACATCAAGTCATAATATCTAAAACATCATAGTACAAATTATTTCAAATGCGAAATCCATGAGGGAAGGATGTTGTGTCATCACGCCAGGCCCCTCCCTTTGGAACAGAAAGTACTTGAAATCATAATCACAAACTGTAAGCATAACACTTAGTGAGTTTCCCAAGTACCAAATACTACACATGAAAGAAGATAAATGCTATGGGCATAGATCATAGACTTTTCATTTAGTGAAGAGGGCCAAATCCCAGTCTTTCATACAAATATCAGGGGCCAGATCCTGGTCTTCCATATAACTGCCAGGGGCCAGATGTTGGTCTTTCGCACAAATGTCAGGAGCTAGATCCTAGTCTTCCATATAATCATCACAAAGCATCCAAAAATCTACCTAATAAACAATAGGTCGGCATTGGTGCCTTTGACCCATGGATCTAGTGAGGAAACTCACATCACTACCGGTCACCTTTATGAACAAATATAATGTAACGCCTTGTTCTTGGTACGCATTTAATTATAATTTATTCATTTTTGTAGAGCAACTCGACGATTTGGGAGCCCCAAACTCGTCGAGTAGAAATCAGAAGGGACGCAGGATTTTAAGTAACCTACTCGACAAGTCGAAAGCCTCAACTTGACGAGTAGGGTTGCCAGAATAAAACCCTAATATCGGAGTTTTGCACCCTATTTAAGCATCCTAATCCCCACTTGCTGGCCTTATTTCCAGCCTCTAAGTCCCAAACCCTAGATTCATAAACCCTAATGCATTTGTGAGCTTGTGAGCCATTTTTGAGTGAAACTTGGTGTGTTTTGAAGCTTGTGAAAGAAGGAGAAGCGTGGGGATTCAAGAAGAAGCTAGTAGATCTAGAGACTCCATTTGATCCTCATTATTTTTGGTAATCAAGTCTCAAACTTGCTTAGTGGCTTCTTAGATCTCTTTATTACCACTTTATTGGGTTTTTGGTCCAAAAACTTTGATCCTTGGGATATGGATGTCCCAAGTATACCTTCAGATCTGGAATCATGGAGGGCTTTCATGGCATGAAGGTGCAAACTTTATAGCCATTGAAGCCCCATGCAAGCCATAGGATGTCATTTTGGCCTTTTAAGCTCCAAAAGGCCATGCATGGAGTGTAAGATGGAAGCTTTACGTGTTTAAGTAGTGATTATGGTCTAGATCTTTGTTTGTATGCTTTAGTTTGGAGCATGGATGGCTTGCTGACCAAGATCTAGGTCCTAAATAGTTAGGGTTTGAGCTAAACCCATTAAGTAAATGTATTAACGGGTAAATTTGGTAACTTTACCCTTAAAAGGACATTTTCAATGTAAATGAGAAGTATGAAGCCTAGATCTAAAGAGTAGGGGCTTAATCCATTAAGATGTAGCAACAGACTGAGGAACTCGGCGAGTCCAGAGAGGGACTCAAAGAGTTGTGTTGATTTGTCCCGATTATGTATAAGGTAGAACTCGACAAGTCTGTGAAGGGACTCGACGAGTTGGCTCGATCTATCACGACTATAAGTAGCAAGGGAACTCGGTGAGTCAGGAGGATGACTCAACGAGTTGAGTCAACTCGGAGTGTTGACTTTGACTTTGATTGAGTGTTGACTTTGACTTGTACCTTGACTTTAACCAAGGTTCACCCGTGAAGGGGTCTTAATTTAAGGAATGGTATCTAAGGGGTTGTTTTGTATAGGGTGTAAGTAGATTTGGTTGCAAGAGCAGAGACATTTAGCTATTTCACTCGACATTCGAGGTGAGTTTTCCTCTTGTAGGAACGATTTGAAGGCAGCAATGTCAGCCCGTTTATGTATGTTAGCATATGTCAGACATAGGTCCGATATCGGGGTTAGCCCGATGTAGGTTATATGTTTCCGGACTTCGGTCTGATGTCAGGGAAAGCCCATGGAATGTTTGTATGCTTGATGCCTTCATGATTCTTGCATGTGCTTGTTTATGTGTTTCTGGCTTCGATCTGATGTCGGGGTAAGCCCGAGGAATGTTTAGCTTATATGTTATGTTTATATGTTCCAAGCTTCCTTTCGATGTCAGGGCAAGCCCGAGGAAGGTTTACATGTTTATGTTATGTGTTTATGTTATATGTATACTAGACTTCGGTCCGATGCCAGGCGGGGCTTGATGTCGAGCAGGGCCCAATGCCAGACTTCGGTCCGATGTCGGGCGGGGACCGATGTTGGATTCATCTGATGTCGGGTAGGGCCCGATGTAGCGGGCAAGGCCCAATGTATGTTATTATGTGATTATATGTATGGTATGTGGTAGTTTGGGGAGACTTACTAAGCTTCATGCTTACAGTTTTTAGTTTTGGTTTCAGGTACTTCCGCTAGTAATGGGAAGATCTCAGGTTGACTGCATCGCACACACCATAATGTTTAGTCTGGGATGATTTACTCTGATATATAGACATGTGATTTTGATACAGTGTTTTGATATGATATTTTAAGATATCATCACTTATGTTGTTATGAGATGATTTGGATTACTATGGTCTTATTTATAAATTAAAAAAAAAATTGGACCGTATTTTTAGGATGTTTCAAGTTGGTATCAGAGCCTTGGTTTGAGGGATTCGGGCACACTCTCGGGTGTGTCTGAACTCAAACTGAGGACTTGGTATGAAAATTTTCAAAAGAAAATCATTTTTATAAAGAGAACTTTGAAAAGAGAAAAGAATTTTGAAAATAGAAAAGGGTGTGGTGCATGCAACCAACCGAGCTCAAGTAAGTACTCACAAATTACCCATACAAGTTTATGTTATGATATGCTTATGAGAATTGCATGTTAGATTAGAACTAAGGATCTAGGAAGGATGCCTTATGTGCTTGTTATATGTGTATCAGCTTTATGAACTGCATGCTAGTATAGATTAGTCAGTGATATGATGGTCTGATTAGGATATGCTTGATTATGTGTACTCAATGCTCGAATGCTGCTTGCTTTGTACTTTTAGGAGTTCTAGTTATCTCTAACTAACTAGTAAATGAATATGTTAAGTTACACATTGCAAGGACTAATTAATTTCAGAAGGTTGGGTTTAGCTCTATTTTGCAACTCCCGTTTGATTCTAACCGTTGTAGGGTAGGACCACTCATTCGAAGAATTATCTGGTGTTAGTGATATGTAATGGTATTTGCGAGCTAGTTAGGGGGGATAGCAGGGATTTCTTATGCAGCTGATGGCGGAGAGTGGGTTGGTGATTACCCAAGGGCAAGCCTAGGATGAGATTAGAGTAAGAACAATAGTAGCAATCGAAGGGACTTGGTGGAGTCAAGGAACTCCTTGAGGAAAGTACAGATAGATGTGGAAAGTAGTGTGCGCTCGTACTACTGAAAGCAGAGGATCCGTACTCAAATCAAGGAAGGCTGAGATGAATCTAGGGAACTATAGTATATGTGATCCCTCAAGATATATGAGTATTTTGATGTTTGTTATGGTGTGTTCTTCAGTATGGTGATACTTTTTGGATAAGGTGTCTAAGTCCATAACTATTTCTGGTATGTACTTGACCCGGTTTGGCATGGTCCATTTGGGTTGCATGGCATCATGCATTTGGATAGACTAAAATGATAGAAATAATACTTATGGTTTATTAATATATTATAAGTTCTAATATATTAATAATATTATTTAATTAGTATTGATCAAGAATTAATTTAGAATTAATTAAATGATCAAAAGGTGACTAATTAAATATATGGGTTGATTGTGTAAATCATCAATACTTGTATAGTGGGCTAATGCTCCATGGATTATCAAGTTGGGATAAAACCCATAGGATGCTCCATGGTGGTTATAGAACCCATGGGTCATGGAAATGTAAGGTCATGACAATTAGGGTTTACATGGTGTAACCCTAATTGTAACACACTATATAAGGACCCTTATGTTCACCAAAATCGGACTTAAGCAAGAAAGAAGAGGACTAGCCGATTTCAAGAAGTGTGACCTTTCTCTCAAAGTTTATTCCAAGTGTATTTGGTGTTGTGTGAGACATTTGAGGCATCACACTTGGGGTGCTAGGCTCTTAAGGTTTTCAAGGAATCCAAACTACTACAAGGTATGTTCTCTAGCTACATTTTATATTGAAAAGTTCCCCATGTATGCTAGATAGGATTATGAACCATGGAAATCAATTTTGCATGTATCTTAGTCAAACACAGATCCAAGGTTTCTAGGGTTGCATGAACACCTTAGGAGTGTTAGAATGCTCAAAATCCTACAATACTACACACTAGGCCAGTCGGCAGTTCAGGTGCCGGTGAGGGATCAGGCTTGGGCTCTGGAGCTAGGCAACTCGACAAGCAGACGAGAGAGTTCATTTCGTCTAAGGTCACACACAGTATTTTAGACCAGACTCCTGTGATCTTCGGTGTGATCAAGGAGGGTATCCTAGAGCTTTTGGATGAGTGATTGAGTGCATTCTGCACCAAGGTGGCGGCCATGATGGGGTCACATACAGGAACGTTCAGGGAGTTCCGAGCTTGCGGAGGTCCAAAATATCATGGGTCTCGAGACCCCATTGCTGGCAGCAGATGGTTGGCTGATGTTGCCAGTGCTTGCCGTACGAGCCGATGTCCCAAAGGGGACATGGTCCGACTTTCTTCCTGTCTTATGAAGGACAGAGCACGTGACTGGTGCGAGGAGGAGGGATATGCCATTGGAGATGATGCAGCTCTAGATGCGATGATCTAGAGTGATTTTTCGGCCAGGTTTAGGGTTGAGTTTGCACCTGTGATTAGGGTGTTGAAGCTTGCTAGGGAGTTCCAGGATCTACATCAGACAACTGAGACGGTGACCGAGATCACCGTCATGTTTAGAGAGAAGGCCCTTCTCATTCCACAATACATGGCAGATGAGGAGATGAAAAAGGCCGATATCATGAGATGCTGCGGAGTAATATCCTCCAGTTTATGAGTCGATCCAGCTGCAAGACTCTGGAGGATATGATTGCTAGGGCTCGAGAGAGAGAGTTGGATTTGGATATGGAGAAGAAGAGGAAACCCGAGGGGGTTCAGTCAGGGAGTACGGGCAAGAAGCCCAAGGTATCAGACCACAAACCTAAGAGTCAGCAGGGTCGCATCCGTTATAGCATATGCGGCAAGTTACACGAGGGGACGTATAAGGCAAAGAGTTCAGGTTGCTTTAAGTGTGGCCGAACTCTTCATGTGAGTAGAGATTGTACAGCTACCACCACCACAATATCATATCTGATTTGCTTTCAGTGCAATCAGAAGGGACATAGGCAATCCCAGTGCCCGAGTTTAGCAGCAACAAGGCAGGTGGCAGCACCTGCTCCTATTACGTTGAGGATTATAGACGGTCGTCAGGGCCGGAAAGAGGCGCCTGTGGCAAAGAGCAGGGCCTTTCAGTTGACAGCAGAGGAGGCACATGCAGCTCCCAACATGGTGACGGGTATGTATCTTCTCCTTATCTATTTATTTATATTGATTATTGCTTATGTTTATGCGTTTCATTATAGGATCGTTCCTTGTGAACGGTATATCTGCTCCGGTATTGTTTGATTCGGGGGTTACCCAATCTTTTATGTCGTTCGCACTCAGCAAGCGACTCGTAGGGGCTCCAGGGGAGCTAGATTGCCCACTTGATGTAGAGATAGCAGATGACAGGACTGTTCGGGTTGAGAGGGTTCACCGAGGATGCACAATGTAGTTGTTCGATGAGTAGTTTTCTGTGGATCTAGTCCCTATTCCCCTGCGAGGGAATAAGTTTATAGTTGGTATGGGCTGGTTGAGCCCCAATGGGGCAGTGATCGAATGCAAGTAGAAGCTAGTGAGAGTTTGGACTCCTAGTAGGGGAGGGTTGGTGATTCAGGGCGATAGGTTGCAAGGTGGACTGACTCTATGTTCAGCAGCGAGAGCGAGGTGCTATCTTCAGCAGGGTTGCGTAGGTTATGTCGCCTATGTCATGGATACCCAGGATAAAGGTAAGGCGATAGTGGATGATGTACTGATCGTGTCAGAGTACCCGGAGGATTTTCCTGGGATACCTCCAGAGAGGCAGGTTGATTTTAGGATTGACCTAGTCCCTGGTGCGGCTCCAATAGCCAAGGCACCATATCAGTTGGCTCCTCCTGAGATGCAGGAGTTGTCTATGCAGCTGCAAGAGCTAGACAAGGTATTTTTCAAGCCAAGTAGTTCACCATGGGGAGCCCCGATCTTGTTTGTGAAGAAAAAGGATAGGTCACATCGGATGTGCATAGACTACCGGGAGCTGAATAAGGTAACAGTGAAGAACTGTTATCCCCTCTCGAGGATTGCTGACTTGTTTGACCAGCTACAGGGTGCATCTTGGTTCTCTAAGATTAATCTGCGATCGGATTATCACCAGATGCGAGTCAGAGACGATGATGTGTAGAAGACAGCTTTTAGGACTCGTTATGGTCACTATGACTTCGTGGTGATGCCGTTTGGGCTAACCAATGCTCCTGCCGCATTCATGGACCTCATGAACCGCGTGTGTAGACCGATGTTGGACCAATCTGTGATAGTCTTTATTGATGATGTGACATCCCCTAATTTCTCGGCCAGAAAAGACCGATTCAATTTATGCTTTTTAAAATAAAATCAAAGAAATCTTTTTAAAAGATGTTGCGGAATTGGTCCCCAAACAAAATATGATAAAAGTTTATCAAAACCCTTCATTAAGAAGGTATATGTTTTCCATATATATATCAAAACCTCGGGATGTCATGTTCTGATACAGATCCAAAAGCATAAACAAGACATTATAAGCCTTTCAACAGTTACTTACAACTACTGGCCTATAATCCAAAAATCTCTCATTGTCCTCCGACTATGCTCGGGGTCCACTACCTGTAACATAAAAAGCTGAGTGGGTCAGGCTTGGGAGCCTGGTGAGCATATAGGGTTTTCAACCCACAATAATAATAAACTTACTAAGTTCATCAATCAACAATAACCCTGATTACCCGTTCCCGTTATCCTCACTTTATGTCCCTAAACACTTGTCACAAGGGACCTAGCCTAAAGAATATCACCGGGATGGACACTACTGCTAAGGGGTTTCCTCAGCCATACATGTCCTAAAGGCAACCATGAGGGGGATGGAGTACAGCGAATGAACACTCTTAGTTCATTAACACCTACAGGTTGCGGACCTGCTAATGTTTCCCACTGGACTGTCTAGAAAGTCCGTGGTCGTCATCCAAACTCCGCTAGATGACTGGATCTCAAAACACATCGAGGCCTCTCATCAATTTTATTTTATCACACATCACAATCTACCCATGTTCTACCCAACATATTTGTAGATAAAAATACTTATACAGTTTAAAACTTGTATAAAACATCAACACAACAATCACCTCAAATAAATAATTAATATATTTACACATAGCACGTATTATAAGGTAAATACTTCATATCTATGTGTAAAATGAAAGTGACTATACACTCACATGATTTGATGATAATCGGGCAGCAATTCGTTTCCTAAAACGACCGTTTCTAATAAAACCGGGAGTTTTATTGAGAAACCGGGCTTTGTAAAAGTCGGGCTTCGAAACCGAAAAGATAAATTTTCCGGGCTTCTCGGGCACTTCGTGGGGTATTCCGGGCTTTACAATCGATACCGGGGCTTTGCGGGATGTTAATATGAAGAAAATATGGGTTTAGGGGCTAAATATGGCAAAATTCCAAAAATACCCGGGAGGTCTCACACCCTCCTATTTATAGGGGGAAGCTTCTGATCGGACGGCCAGGAGGCTTCTGATCCGACGGCTGAGAAGGCTCGCAGAGGGGGAGGCTCGCATGAGGGCTGCATGTGCGAAGGGCTCTCTGGCGGCTTGTGATTGGACCGAGGTCTAGGGTCCGAAGTAGGGGGTTCGTGGCGCCTGCGAGGGTTCGGACTCATGAGTCACTACACACGCGTCGGATGCGAGGCTCGCCACCGAGGCTTCTACGTGTAGTCAGCGGATTGGACCGCAGCTCGGACTCGGAAGGACATGACACGCCTCGCCAGGTGGCTTCGTGACTCAGCAGCTTCGGTGACTCAGCAGGACACGTGTCACATGTGAGGGGAGGGTGACGTGGCAAAGTGTGACTATGCGAAATTTCTCGGTTTTCGCGCCAAAACTTCTAAAATCCATAACTTTCGCATACGAGCTCCGTTTTTGACGTTCTTTATATGCACGCGTAGCTAAAATTACGATCTACAACTTCCGTTTAGACTTCGTCGGCTAATTTTGACTTTAAATTTTATATTATTATTTTTAACAGACCGGGACAGGAAATCCGTTAAAAATTCATAACTTCTTTATCCGACGTCCGTTTTCGTCAGACTTTTTACCGTTGTGCTCCTAATAACGAGACCTTCAATTCTCATTTAGGTTGTGTCGGCTAAAAATCGATCGATCTAAAATTTGAGTTTTTAGCTGTCTACTGCTACGCTGAAACTTCGAAAAATCATAACTTCCTCATACGAAGTCAGATTTGGGCGTTCTTTTTATCGAACTTCTCGGTTTAACGAATACTACAACTTTCGTTTAGATTACTAAGGCTAAAAAGTAGTTTATCAAAAACTCACTTTTTACGACATTCAGCACCGTGCCGGTTTTGTCGCGAAACTTCGACAGGTCATAACTTCTTCGTTATAACTCGGATTTTGGTATTCTTTATATCCCCGAAATCCTTGTTTCGACCACTACAACTTTATGTAAAGATATCGGGCTTATCTCACACTTTAATTTTGACGCTTATTTTTATTCTTAATTAATTAAGCCCTAATAATTAAGCATAAAACACATTATTCACATAATATTCACATAACTCCTTTTCATTTCTTCAAAATGAGTTACAAAGGTTAGCCTAGACTATCAACTCAATATAAATGCCTAGGCTAGAAACACGAGTGTTACAGATGACATCTTGGTTTATTCCAAGACTCGGGAGCAGCATGAGGAGCACCTGAGGGAGGTGCTGGAGACTCTGAGGAGGGAGAGACTTTTCGCAAGGTTCTCCAAGTGTGAGTTCTGGTTGTGCGAGGTGCAGTTTCTGGGGCACCATGTCAACCAAAAGGGTATTCTAGTTGATCCGGTTAAAATAGAGGTCGTGATGCAGTGGGAGGTTCCGAGGTCTCCAACTGATATTCGGAGTTTTCTTGGTCTAACGGTTATTACCGGAGATTCATCTAGGATTTCTCCAAGATCGTTGTTCCTTTAACCCGACTGACCAAGAAGTCAGTGACATTCCGTTGGGGGCCTGAGTAGCTGGCAGCCTTCGAGACTCTCGGACAACAGTTATGTGAGGCACCAATTCTGACTTTTCCAGAGGGCGTCAACGACTTTGTGGTTTATTGTGACGCTTCGATCTTGGGTATGGGTGCGGTATTGATGTTGCGGGGTCACGTGATAGCTTAAGCTTCAAGGCAGTTAAAGCCTCACGAGGCGAACTATCCGACGTATGATTTAGAGCTGGGGGTTGTGGTTTTCACCCTCAAGATTTAGCGGCATTACCTCTATGGGGTTCTTTGTACCATTTACACAGACCACAAGAGTTTGAGGTACCTCATGGATCAGCCAAATCTGAACATGAGGCAGTGTCAGTGGTTAGATGTGGTGAAGGACTATGACTATGAGATCCTTTACCACCCGGTTAAGGCCAATATGGTGGCCGATGCTCTGGGCCACAAGGTAGTGGTGGCTCCAATTCGAGACATATGTCTGAGGATGACAACAATTAATCCATTGTTGGAGCGGATTAGAGATGCACGGTCGATGGCCTGAAGGAAGAGCGCCGGAAGTGCGAGCGAATCGTGAACCAGGTGGCCTCATTTTATTATGATAGTCGTGGGTTGTTGACCCTGCATGGGAGGCTCTGGGTTCCATACTGGGGTGGATTACAATAGGTTCTGATGAATGAAGCCCACAAGTCGAGGTTCTCCATCCATCCCGGGGCGACGAAGATGTATCGGGATCTTCGCCCTGATTACTGGTGGCCCTGCATGAAGTGGTACGTAGCATGGTATGTGGAGCGTGCTTGACCTGCAGAAAGGTCAAGGCCGAGCACCAGCGACCACATGGCAAGATGCAACCGTTAGACATTCTCGTGACCATTTCAGCATATAGCCTTTCTGAAATTTAACAACCAACCCAACGTGACCATTCTAAACACCTCTACCGCAATTAGACCAATCGACATTATAACTAGAATTACAGATAAATATTTTTTGTATATCCATAACAGCGACTATGAATATAAATATAAGTTACACTTAAAGTGTAGTAAGTGTAGCCTAACTTACAGAGTTTCTAGCGAAAACTGGAAAGTTCGCAAGAAGGGCTTCGTATAAACACTTCCTTTTGCACGAGTCTCTGCTACTTCAGAGCCTTAATGTGAATACTTCAAAACTTGGAAAAGTTGGGAATCTAGAGGGAAGAAGGTTCTCTAAAGAGAGAAACTCGAGAGTGATGGTGTGAGGAATGAGTGAGGCATGGGTTGCTACTTATAGGCCATTTTTTGGAGTGTATGTCACTCTTATAAGGGTGCACACTGCATGCTTCAGGCGACGTCTCCCCAACCATTTTGTGTCACATGTCAACTTCTCTGTGGTCCGCGTTGCCACCTTCTAGAAACGCGCGCCGCACAAAACGTAGATTTTGTAAATTCTGTGACTTCTTCATACGCGTTTCCACATTCTAGAAACGCGCACCGCGCAAAACGTAGATTTTGTAAATTTCTTAACTTATTCATATGTGCTTTGTTTTCGACGTTCTTTATGTACATGCATAGCTATGATGAGATCTAAAACTTTCATTTATACTTTGTCGGCTAATTCTCACCTTATTTTTAAAGTTATATTTATATAGGCTTAAACTGTTAAAGTCTGTATAAAAATCATAACTCTTTCATACGATATTTATTCTCGATGTTGGGTTTTTATTCAAAAATTCTTTCAAAAACATAAACATTTCAATGGAAGACTTTGATTTTGTACAAAATAAACTATTTTTATTCCAACCAAAAGATCATTTTGCAAGACTTAGAAAGATAAAAATAACCATAGAAAGAAAAGTGTTATAACCTTTGAAAACTTTGATTCTCATGGGATATTGAAAGTTGATGAAGTGTGGCATGAAACTTCAAGGTAGAAGTTCTCTAGAGATATCCACCAACAATTAATCAACTTGATAAGATGCTAGTATTCTTCTTGTAATAAAAGAATAGCTTAAGCTCTTAAGACAAAGAAACTAGTTTGCATTGAGAGTATTCAAGTATCATCTTCATATTTATGTTCTTAACACTTTAAGAGACAAAAATTCAAGAGAATATGGATATGGGAAGCCACAAATTTCGAGGTTTTCACTTAGTGAAAGAAGTGAGAAAACTAGTTCTTTTAAGTCCTTACTTTAAGCCATTATCCCATGGGTCTTAGCACCTTAAGTCTCATGCTTCATCAAATCAACGAGCCATGCTTTCTAAGAGCATGGTGTGTTGAATAAATTAATCAAAATCAAGTATTCTTTCTTCTTTATGGTCTCCTTGAATATTTTATAGAAAGGAGAAGCTAGTTTTTCTATAAAAACTCTTCTAATCTTTGTAATTTATAAAACATATAAATCCATATGAGACAAAAAAAACATTTTTGGTCCAAAAAGATGTATATGAGATAATAAATCATACCTTATGATATATTGTGATACTTAACATTGAAAATTAATATTTCCATGAAATAAATAATTTACAATTAATTACAAGATATATATATATATATATATATATATATATATATATATATCCAGAATCAGATTCTTATAAATAATATATTTACATAAGTTGTTGTTAGTATGTCCCTTTAGGATCATATACTAGCTAGAAATATCATTCTATAATGACTCTTTGACATATAGACATTTCAATCAATTGTCTTTATATTGACAGATAAGTATTCACAAGATCTTCAACTCTTATTTAGATTTTTTTTCCTAACAATCAATTGATCTTAATTTCGGTTTATGTGACGCATGTTGTTGTGCTGAAACTTCTAAAAATCATAACTTCCTCCTACGAAGTTAGATTTGGACGTTCTCTATAGTCGTCTATCAAAAACGTCTATTTACATAACTTGTCGCTTATACTATAAGACGAAAATAGGATGTTACAACTATCCACCACTTATATATACTTCGTCCCCGAAATCCTACTCCTAACGTACCTTAGAATCAAACCTACATACTATCCTACTAGGATTTCATGAGATCAACCTAATATCTAGCCAGCATTGTCGCATCGACTTCGTCCATCTATACTTAATTACCTGTAGAAAAAAAAATTCTACTGTAGACGTACTCATGAAATCCTCGTGAAGTCTTCCAAAATCGGGAATTCGTCGGTCTGGAATTCCAAAATTTACACCATTGACTGGTTATGAGGTGATTAACTACGGAATTTTAGCTATGAAATCGTAACGGAATCCATTTTTAGGAACATGCATCAAAAAGGCTTATATTTTATCGTTAAAACACACACAATCTGTAACATCCTGATTTTTTTTCAAGGCAAATTTTTCATTTTTATTTCTTAAAATATATCAGAGTATAAGTACATTATGCGTAAACATGTTGCAAATGCGCTTGTGTATAATCAAACCTTTCCCTACTTACAAGTCAATGAAGTACCTGAAAAACATTTATAATCAACTGGGTAAGCATGAAGCTTAGTGATTTCCCTAAGATACCATACACCACAATGCATACACATAATAGTCTTCATCATAAAGCATGTCCGTCATTGGCCTTCAGCACGAAGCTGGTCCGCCCCTTTTTTCCTACAGTGTAAATTTGGTCCGAACCTTGGCCTTCATCATAAAGATGGTCCGCTCGAGTCTATTGGCCTTCAGCACGAGGCAGGTCCCCCCTCAACTCCCCACATAATATATCAATACATATATGGCATACCAATAGTCCAACATAACACACTACTAACTAAACTAGTCTAGTGGCCTAATTGCATACTACACAGTGTAACAACCTATTATTTTCAAATCTGTAAAAGTCAAAAAAACTCAACCAAGGTCAACAAAAGTCAAAGTTGCTAAATAAAAGTTAAATTTTTTTATTTGCAATTTATTAAGGCTAAATTAATAATTTAATATATGGAAATTTCTTTTTATTAAAGTGTTGCAAAAATTTAGAATTTAATCCCAAAATATAAAGCAAATGAGAGAACCGAGAACATACCAACCGAAAACCTTCGCAAGCCTCACCTCCCTCGGACTGAAATCACCACTGAAAACCCCTTCGGACAGCAAACTCTTCGGACCGTAAACACAGATGACCGAAATCAACTTGCACTGAGAACCCCATCTGACCGCAAACCCTTTTTCGGCCGAAATCATCTCCTTTCCTCGGGTAGAGTTCTAGGCCGAAATCTCTCAAACCGCTTATCTTTTTCTTCATACATAAGCAACAAAATGAATCATTTTAGACACTTTTAGTAAGCATTCTCACCTCATTTCTCTCCCAAATTTTGAATCCTCTTCTTATCAAACATTCATGGTGAATCAAAATCCTTCAAATATAATTGTAAGTTTTCTATATATTATTCAGTGTTATTTCAATTATATTATTGTTAGATTATAATATTACACATTATCATGTGTTTAAAACAATTAGGACACGATTAAATTCTTGTATTCTAGCCCAAAGTCACCGTTACTACCATATTAAATAACCGCGACTACATACAAGGTGAGTTCATACCCCTGCGTTTTCATGATTTTTCATTGTTTTGGGGGGGTGGGGGGAATACAAGTGTAACACAAGAAAATTTGTGTTAATATCTAAAGGTTTTCAATATTTTATTAACTATTTTCGTTCTCTCTCTCTCTCTCTCTCTCTCTATATATATATATATATATATATATATATATATATATATATATATATAATTAGGGCTCAACAGGCTTAGAATTGATAATTTGGCTCCATTTCATGTTCTTTGTTTGGTTGTGGGCTTGGAGTAGAATTATTTGTTCAATTGTCTATTTAATCAAAATTATATAAATATTATATTTATATAATTATAAAATCATTTAAAACTTGTTAAACAAAAAATATAATTTTTTGTAAACTATTTTAGTACCATTTGGACATAAATGTTGAATTTCACGGAACAACCGTATCACAAATTTTACGATTTAAACTTGCCGAATTATTAACAATACAAAGGTTTTCATTTCAGTAAAACACAAACATATAAACTATAATAGGTATAGTTTATGGATCATATGCACTACTTTACATATTCAGAATACATCACGGAAAACAAATATATAAACTATAATAAATATAGTTTATGAGATATACTTACAGTTTATCCATTTCAAAGTAACTTATCATTATTCTACACGTAACCATCAATATAGCATTTGTGAGACACACTTCACATACTAATCTAAGTACCAACCAAGTCCTGAAATTATAACCAGAGTCTCCTGTAGGGAGAGCGTGACACTTGTGTATAGATCTATACGGGACTGACAATCTTGCACCTTAATTGTTCGGCAGGCCTGGGGTGACAAATGTCGTACCGATTGCGACGCCTGAAGAATGTCGTGTTCAGGCCATCTTAGGTCAACAAGCATGGTTATGATAAATCACAATTTGGTATTGAACAATACGATTAGTGTATAAATAAGTAAACAACTTCACATAGTTTTATTAAATAATACAGTATTTTACAGTACAGCTGCTAAAACCATGCATTTACAATTACATAGTTTTCATACAAGTACAAATACAGAATACTATTACAGTACAGAGAAAACATACTTTTCATGGTTTTATGTGAACTAAAACTAAATTTTACTATCTCAAAGTACAAAAACATTTATACGTTTTGATTACAACATATTACCACATAAAATATAGGATTCTCTGGGAAAACATACTTACATTTTCAAGGAACAAATAACATATTTCAGTAACAAACATGCCTATGAACTCACTAACTTAATTGTTGGCACTCTTTTCAAAACTACTTGTATTCTCAAGAAATCAATAAATAGGTATCCATAGGTTTTGAGAAGACGGAGCTTCATGGACTTATGTCTTTTAACTTTTGCTATACATTTTTGTGTTAAATATACATTGATTTGAACACGAATGTAATACTATATTTTATCAATGTAATGGTTGTTGTACTTTGATTACTACTATGTAATTGTTGTGATACTGTTCATGACGTCCTCCGCCCCCGAACGTTTCCGTCGTTCCGGTTTAGGGGTGTGACAGATTGGTATCAAACCTTACAAGATATACAACTATAAACACAATGGGGCCGAAGTGCTCTGACTAAAAGTATACTTCAAAAATCTAAGTATTTTATAAGAAGTATACAAACACGCATACATACAAGAAACAGTATCCCATTGAGAACTACAAAAAAAGTATTTAGATGTTGGACACTACAGTTAAACCTAGACAGTTATGTAATCATATCTGGGATAAATATAGTCTGATCAACTATATTTATTTGAGATATGACCAACATGTGTTTGGGAGTGATAGTGGTCTTGCAACAAGTCTAAAACTTACCAAATCTATATACTAGAAGAATGCTATAACCAAACATAAAGTTAAAATACTATAGGAGTATTTTATGACACTATAACACTGAAACAACAATATTCAAGAAGGTCTTTCTTACTAGAATCAATCATGTGAAAACAAAGGATCATTTCTGGTAGATCTATAATTTGTAAGTGTATACATAAGAATTATATATAATTAAGTTTTTATACACTTAGAATTTGTGGTTTAGCTTTATTTCATGTTCGTTGTTTGGTTGTGGACTTAGAGTAGGATCACTTATTCGAAGGTCTATTTGGTCTTGGTTATATTTGATTCGTATACACTAAGTGATTATAGGAGGATCGGGTATGGATTACATTATACAAATTCATTAGAAGTGTTACCATAAATTTCATAAATTGAAATTGCGATTGTTTACTCATATTAGTAAACTTCTATTGTAAATCGAATAACACTATAAAAGTCAGGATATGATACGTTTAGAACTAAGATATCTCTTGTTCAATATCACCTGACTCATAACTACTATAGAGGACTTATAATTATTTCCTCTCTAAATCTTACAGAAAAAGATGTCGCCACATAAATCAAATAGGCATTTCAACAACAATCCACCAATTCCACCAACGCCACCACCTTCACAGTATGATCCTGCTGTCTTCTAAGCAGCAGTAACCGTCGTTGTGGCTACTGCCATGACGCAAATTAACGCCAGTGGTACTAGTGGAGTCGGCAGTGGTGCCCACAACTCTAATCACGGGGAAAGTCTTGGACACCCTAGGAGTGTTCATATAAAGACTTCACGAATGCTAAACCCAAATCCATTGATGGCACCGGAGGTTTCATTTCTCTGACTCGTTGGTTCAAGAAAACCGAATCGGTGTTTGAAATTTGTGCATGCCCTGAAGCAAGTAAAGTAAAATTTGCAGCATGCACTTTCTTGGATAGAGCCCTTTCTTGGTGGAACGGCTATGTCAAGTCATTATCTCTCCCATTCGCCAATGCCATGAGCTGGGAAGACTTAAAGGTTCTAATGCTGGCAGAATATTGTCCAAGAGGCGCAATACAAAAGTAAGAGCAGGAACTCTGAGGTCTGATGATGAAGGACTCCGATATTGCTTCTTATACTTCCAGATTTGGTGATCTGGATATTCTGTGTCCAGGGATGGTTCCCACAGAAAGCAAGAAAGTAGAAAGATACATCTAGGGACTTTCTCCTCGGATCCAAGGGAATGTAATAGTTGCAAACCCGCTTACTTTTGATGGTGCCAAGCGTTTGGCACAGACACTTGTAGATCATGGAGTTCGTCAAGGCTTCATGACACCCATACCGGAACAACCGAAAGAAAGTAACAACAAAAAGAAGTTATGTAAGAAACAAAAGGGGCAATCGTCACAAGAGCCCTCAAAGAAGCAACAAATAGTGGCAGTTTATAATGCTATTGTTCCTGCTGTTATTCCTGCTTCTATCCCTACCACTGTTTCTGCTACTCCAGCAACCCCGAGTCGATATGTTGGAACTTTGCCAAAGTGTAATAAGTGCAACTTCCATCACACAGGATTTTGCAGGTAACTGCACTGCAAAAACTACAACAGGAAGGAGCACACACCGCCCGTTTCTATAAAGCGCCAACGCAACCCATCTCCCAAGTCCCCAACGTAGGAGTAAGTCAAGCATGTTACGGGTGTGGGGAAGTAGGACATTTTAAAAGAGATTGTCCTAAGGCAAAGAATATTGGCGGTGTAGGAAGGGTTTTGGCAATTGGATATGAAGAAGCGTAGCAGATCCTAACGTGGTTACCGGTACATTTCTTCTCAACAATTCTTACGCATGCATTCTTTTCAATAATGGTGCAGAGAAAATCTTTGTGAGCCATAATTTCAAAAGCCATTCGTCTTAATCTGCCAAGTAGCGAATCTCTCATTATCTATGGTACAAACCCGATATGAACCTTCAAATCATTTCTTGCGTCAAGGCCCAGAAATATCTTCGTAAAGGTTATTGTGCCTTCTTAGCTCACGTGGTTGATAAAACACAAGAAGTGAAAAACATCAAGGATATTCCTGAAGTCCGTGATTTCCCTGATGTATTCCCCGAAGATCTCTCAGGAGTTCCTCCTGAACGCTAAGTCGAATTTTGAATCGACTTGATTCCCGGAGCTACCCCGTAGCCAAATCCCTGTATCGTCTTGCACCATCAGAGATGCAGGAACTATCCAGCCAGCTAAAAGAATTACTCAGCAAAGGATTCATTAGACCGAGCTTCTCACCTTGGGGAGCACCAGTCTTGTTCGTGAAGAAGAAGGATGGATCGTTTCGCATGTGTATAGACTATCGGGAATTAAATAAACTCACTATCAAAAACCGATACCCTTTGCCTCGAATTAACGACCTTTTTGACCAACTTCAAGGAGCCAGTTTCTTCTCCAAGATTGACCTATGATTAGGATACCATCAACTACGAGTCCAGGAGACCGATATTCCAAAGACCGCTTTTAGAACTCACTACGGTCACTATGAATTTATAGTGATGCCCTTTGGTTTAACAAATGCACATGCAGTGTTCATGGACCTGATGAACCGGGTGTGTCGACCTTACTTAGACAAGTTCATTATAGTTTTCATTGACGATATACTAGTCTATTCCCAAAGTAAGGAAGAACACAGCCAACACTTACGACAAGTCTTGGAAACCTTAAGGGCGGAGAAATTGTATGTGAAGTTCTCGAAGTGTGAATTCTGGAGTCGAAAGGTGGACTTCCTAGGTCATGTAGTCAACAAGGAAGGGATACATGTTGATCCCTCCAAGATCAAGGCTATCAAAAACTGGGCGACCCCACGAACCCCAACAAAGATTCATCAATTTCTAGGTCTCGCTGGCTATTACAGAAGGTTCATCCAAAACTTCGCAAAGATCGTGAAGCCACTCACCACCCTGACTCAGAAGGATGTAACCTTCAACTGCAAGGAGAAACAAGAAACTGCTTTCCAAACACTAAAGAAAGCCCTCTGCAGCACGCCGATCTTGTCCCTCCCATAAGGGATGGAAGATTTTGTAGTTTATTGCGATGCGTCCAAGCATATATGGGCTAGTTTGCATTCTTATGTAGCGAGGAAGGTCCATATCCTACGCCTCAAGATAGCTTAAGAACCACGAGGTCAACTATACTACACACGATCTTGAACTGGGAGCAGTGGTTTTTGCTCTGAAGATCTGGAGGCATTACCTGTATGGTGCGAAATGCACAGTCTTTACGGATCACAAAAGTCTTCAGCATATCTTTGATCAAAAAGAACTGAGCATGAGGCAACGACGATGGTCAGAGTCACTCAATGATTACGAATGTGAGATTCGCTATCATCCCGGCAAAGCCAATGTAGTAGCAGATGCCCTTAGTCGAAAAGAGTACTCGGGCCGCCGAGTAAAGTCTCTAACTATGACTATCCATTCCCACCTATCCACACAGATCAAAGAGGCTCAGCTGGAATCCTTAAAACCCGAGAATGTGACAGGTGAAGCTTTAAGAGGAATGGAAAAGAACTTGGAAATCAAGGGTGACGGAGTTCATTGTCTCATGAATCGGATCTGGACACCAAAGTTGGTGGCTACAAAGATGTTGTCATGAACGAAGCCCATAAAACTCGATAATCCGTTCATCCAGGTTCAGACAAGATGTATCTGGACCTCAAGAAACTCTATTGGTGGCCAAACATGAAAGGTGAAATTGCTACCTATGTGGGCAAGTGCCTGACTTGTGCTAAAGTCAAGGTAAAATACCAGAAGCCCTCAGTTTTATTACAACAACCAGAAATACCTGAGTGGAAGTGGGAGCGGATTACAGCGGATTTCATAACCAAGTTACCCAAGACAACGGGTGGTCATGACACCGTTTGGGTGATCGTAGACAAATTAACCAAATCCGCACACTACCTACCAATAAAAGAAACAGACAAAATGGAGAATTTAACAAGGACGTACATTAAAGAGATAGTATGATTGCATGGTGTGCCAATATCCATTATCTCTAACCGAGATAGTAGATTTACCTCGCGGTTTTGGCAATCACTACAAAAGTCCTTGGGAACAAATCTTGACATGAGTACAGTGTACCATCCTCAAACTGATGGGCAAAGCGAGACAACCATAAAAATGCTAGAAGACGTGTTGACAGTTTGTGTGATAGATTTTGGTAAACTTGGGCTACCCATTTACCACTCGTCGAATTCTCGTACAACAATAGTTATCACACTAGCATCAAAGTTGCTCCCTTTGAAGCCCTCTATGGCCGTAAGTGCAGATCTCCTCTGTGCTGGGCTGAAGTGGGTGATACGCAACTAGCCAATAACCAAATTCCTGACAGTACTTTAACCGGTCCTAAGATCATTCGAGAAACCACCAAAAAGATTGTACAAATCCGGGAACGATTGAAATCTTATAGAGACAGACAGAAGAGTTATACGGACAAACGACGAAAACCCTTGGAGTTCAAGGTTGGTGACTGCGTCTTGTTAAAGGTTTAACCCTGGAAAGTAATGATACATTTCGGAAAACATGGAAAACTAAATCTGAGGTACATTGGACCATTCGAGATTCTTGCTAGAATTGGTCTGGTTGCTTATAAACTCAAACTACCACAGGAACTCAGTAACATTCATCCCATTTTTCACGTCTCTAATCTCAAGAAGTGTCTGTCTGAGGAGACTCTTGTAATCCCACTTGACGAAATTGAGTTAAACGAGAGTCTACACTTCGTAGAAGAACCGGTGGAAGTCATGGATACGGAAATCAAAAGAACAAAACAAAGTCGTATACCAATAGTGAAGGTTCGCTGGAATGCCAAGCGGGGACCTGAATTCACTTGGGAACAAGAAGATCAAATGAAACATAAGTATCCACATCTTTTCCTTAATTTATGAGTACCACTTTAGAAACAATTTCAGGACGAAATTCCATCTAACGGGGGCATAATTTAACAAGCCGTTATTTTCAAATCTGTAAAAATCAACAAAAGTCAACCAAGGTCAACAAAAGTCAAAGTTGCTAAATAAAAGTTAAATTTGTTGATTCGCAATTTATTAAGGCTAAATTAATAATTTAATATATGGAAATTTCTTTTTATTAAAGTGTTGCAAAATTTTAGAGTTTAATCCCAAAATATAAACCAAATGCGAGAACCGAGAACATACCAACCAAAAACCTTCGCAAGCCTCACCTCCCTCAGACCGTAATTACCACCTAAAACCCCTTCGGACAGCAAACTCTTCGGAATGCAAACACACCTGACCGAAATCAACTTGCACCGAGAACCCCATCTGACCGTAAACCCTTTTTCGGCCGAAATCGTCTCCTTTCCTCGGGTAGAGTTCTAGGCCGAAATCTCACAAACCGCCTATATTTTTCTTCATACAAGGTGAGTTCATACCCCTGCGTTTTCATGATTTTTTACTGTTTTGGGGGGGGGGGGGGGGGGAATACAAGTGTAACACAAGAAAATTTGTATTAATATCTAAATGTTTTCAATGTTTTATTAACTGTTGTCGTTCTTATATATATATATATATATATATATATATATATATATATATATATATATATATATATATATATATTTCTCCCTCATTAGTGAATTATGAGCATTTGATTTGACATGCGGAATTGTAAAGAACACAATGAACATGGTGATTTAGGTGTCTAAGAGATGTATTTTATTATGAAAGGTGTTATAAAAAAGGATCTAGATCTAAATTTATATAATTAACACACTTACACTCTCAATCTTACATCTCTCAAGCACGCTCTAACAATTCTCTCTCTCTTTCTCTCACTCACATGTCACAATGCTCCAATCCTACATGTGCAAGTGGGTCTTCTCAAGCAAAGCCTTCACTGGTCTAATGGAGAACTATGTACCCAACATTCTCTCCCTCAAAGTTAGGAATGGATGACTCGGCTTCAATCTCCAAAAAGAGCAACTTCACGAACGAATCCTCAAGTGTGACAAATGTAGAAATGAGCATCAAATCTTTAAGTCTTTAATGATTTTCCAATCCGGGTTTTAGAGTGTGAGACATTGCAATCCGAGCATCAAAATGTAATTTGGTGTATCCAAATCTCCACAAATCAATTACCCAACTTTGAGCATAAAAACACACCCCAAAAAGCTTCATTATGTCCAAACCCTTCATGAACCGGGAAAAACTCAAATCACTTCAGAATTTCAAATTCGAAAGTCTTCGAATTCTTCACTTCCCGGACCGCCTTTGACTCGAAAATGAACAAAATCGTTCATGTTGCTGAAAAAATACTTGAAAAAAAAATGACCACTTCTTGCAAATCCCAAAATAAATCTTCAAAATGAAAATTTTCTGCTTTCTAGGTAAAAAGTGTCAAAATTCTTAAGTTGCAGGGACTATATTCGAAACTTTTGTTATCTTCCCTAATTTCAGATGCAGGTATGCATGAACGTAACCACCATAAGTCGAAACCTTCAATTTCAACTTGCCCAATTCCAACTTTCGACTTGAAAGTTAACTTTCGTTACAAAGCCCTCAAATCCAATTTCGACTCTAGCTCTCCTCAACCAATTTCGACTCGAGCATAATCACTTTCTACACCAAGAGCCATTAAACTTTCGATTCCAAGCTTGGTAAACCAATTTTCCACTTCGCAGTTCCAACTTTCAATCCCAAGTTTCGATCTAAAAATTTTGATTACAGCCATTCACAGTCGAAATCCGACTTTCGTTCCTCACAGAACCATTTTTCGACTCCATAGCTCCAGGTCAATATCGAAACCGAATCATTCGACAACGACAACCCATCTCTGACTTTCGTTCCAAGCTATCCCAATCGAAAATCAACCCAGACCTTCACAGTTGAAATCAATATCAAATCCCATTCAACTGTCGAAACTACTTCACGCTTCGACATCAACTATCGATCCTCCAAATAAATAAAATTGTGAGTCATTGAATCCTTCAACTTCCTGCTTCGTTATAAAGAACCCATTCATTTGGTATTCAAGCACTGCTCATTCAACATCGAAACTTCATTGAATACCCAATAATCGATTTTTATTTGTTCACAATCTTTCGTTAACCAGCCATTGAACTAACATCGAATTTTATCATTTGCTGACTTCTTCCCATCGATGCTTACTTCACAGACTCTGCTTCGACATCAAAAACTTTCAAAGTCACCAATTTTTACTTTCTGTGTTTGACTTTTAGCACCTACTTCGAATTTCATGAAATCCATCGGAATAAGAATCCTTCTGACCTTCAGTTAACTTCGTCTTCAACCAAGATTTCATGTTCTTGGTTTGCTCTTTAAACAACTCAATCCAAATCAATTATTGAGATCAAATTGTTGATTCAAACAAAAGATCAGATTATCTTTGATCATTGATAACACTAGAAAGGCAATTACGATCTAATGAACCCTTCCGATAAGATATCATACATTCAATCAGGATCATCAACTTCCACAAAGAACATCAACCATAGGAACTTAAACTTATTATTTTCAAATTAAGCTCTCACATCGAATCATTCATAGAGAAATGAATTACATAAATTTGAATCAACTTATCTGACTTATAAGAACGATGAATAAAGCGATAACTTGAATTACATAAATTTGAATTAGTGAAAATCGTGATTCAGTAATGAAAGATATTTATAATCGATTAAAGAGATGTGATTGTTAACTCTGAATTTAGTGAAACAATATGGCAACAGAAACGAGATCAAATAGAATCGATTTTGAGCTGATAAAAGTGGATCAAAATAAAGCGAGGAACAGTTTATCAACGATTTTGGGCTCAAAATTGAACGCAAGGAATAGTAATCAGATCAGAAATTTGGGCTTGACAAGGAATTCAAATAGAATAAAATGAATTGGATCATCAAAATAAGCTTGAAATGAAATATGATCCAATTAGATTCAAATTGAATAATTAATCGATCATACTAACACGATTCCAAGAGATTATTAGGTCTGAGTTGTTGGGCCTCATGACCCATTGTGGAGTAAGGCCTCTGGTCCTAGAACTAAAATTTATGGTATTGGGGCCTTAAAGCTTAAATGAATGGATTTGAGTCTTAATTTGATTATGGGTTGGGCCTTGGGGGAAAAAGGCCCATTAGGCCAAGGACTAAGGAACCTTGCCTTAGAACATTAATTAGTGTAACGCTTGTTTCAGGTATTATTTTTTTCGCTAACATTTAGGATTTTAGATTGGGACTCGACGAGTTGGAGAGCTCTAACTCGTCGAGTAGGAATCATTATGGACACGGGATGAAGGGTCTACTCGACGAGTTGGAAGGCCCCAACTCGACGAGTAGACGCTGGAAAGGAAAACCCTAATTTTTTGGGTTTTGCACCCTATATAAAGAACTTGTGGCTCATTATGGCCTCCCTTATCGTCTTTACAGTCCAGCGGAAACCCTAGTTCGAGCCTTATACCTTCTTGTGTGTGTGAGCTTGTAGAGTGACTTTTGGTGCTCATTTGAAAGGAACTAGAAGATTGAAGATGAGAAATTTAGTAGAAGGCAGTAGATCTTGGATTTCCTCCAGTGTTGCAACTACATAGAGGTATAAAGTCGAAACATTGGCCTTTTATTGCTTAGATCTTCTTTTATGAAAGTTTATGGCCATTATTTAGCCTAGTTTGGGACTATTCTTGGGCTTGAGCATGACATGAAGATTTGGCTTCAGATCTAGATATCTCAGGGCCTTTGTGGACTTAACCTTGCCAACTTTATCAAGTCTTGGCCCTCATTCATTTTCTAAGACCCTTGATAAGCTTGCTTAAGCGTTTTTTTAGCCCTTTGATGCCTTGCATGGATGTAAAGTTAGCAACTTTATGTGTTATCTTAACCCTAGGGGACTGGATCTGTAGTTTGGGGCTTTATATTCGACTAAAAAGGACTAAATAGGTTAAGACTGGAAAAACTCGACAAGTTGGATCGGGTTACCCCGCTTTCAGGATACTGAGTAAACTCGACAAGTTGACTAGGGTTTTTCTTGAGAGGTGAGTCTCCTCACCATACCAATGGGTCGAAGGCACCAAGGTCGGCCCATTTTGTGATATGTGGTTCACTAGTGATGTAGTGATATGTGTTATACTAGTTGGTTACATGTTATGTGGTATGCTATTTGTTTTGTGATATTTGCATGAAAGACCTCGGGGGGTTCCCGAGGCACTTGGGTGTAAGACCTTGGAGGGTTTCCAAGGCATCCTAAATAAAGACCTCGGGGGGTTCCCGAGGCACTAGAGTATAAGACCTTAGAGGGTTTCCATGGCATCCCTAGTCAAGACCTCGGGGGGGTTCTCGAGGCATTGGGCGAAGACCATGTGGGGGTTCCCTTGGCACCCGGAGTAAGGCCCTAGAGGGTTTCCACGGCATCCTTATATGTTTATATGCATGGCTTATGTTGCTTATTTGATTGATATGGCTTATGTTATTATGTGGATTATGTAGGGTATGCTCTGAGGAAACTCGCTAAGCATTAGCTTACAGATTGTTGGATGTTTCAGGTACTTCAAGATCTAAGGGCAAGGGCCCGGCATGATGGCATGGCATGCACTCTCTGGTGTTTTATTTGGGGACACTCTGATCTTATGAATAATGTATCTGATATTTTGGTTTTGAAAACAATTGTGATTGGAATTTTATAACTTATGGAAATGAAATTCGTTATTTAAAAATGAAAATTTTTATTGAGATTTTGGGCTGTTACAATCATAAGTTGGGCCATAAAAGAGTCATACCTGGACCCAATAACTAACTAGGGGACTTTTTATGCTTTAAGGAGAGGAGTCCCGAGCCATCCGTGGAGTACGATTTTGGCACACACAGTTGAGGTGAGTTACCTTCCTGTATGAGTGGGTCGAAGGCACCAATATCGGCCCACTAGTAGTTGTTTGTAGTAGAGATGATTGTCTTTGTGATAATTTTCTGGTATTCCACTATCTGTTATGTTTTGTGTGCTTATTTGCTACGATATTATGTGGTAGTGGTAGGGGTGAAATAGACCCAGTATCCGGTGAAGGGGAGGCCAGCACCCATATATGTTCGGCAGTATCCGGTTGAAATAGACCGAGGGGGTGGCCGACACCCAGATATGTTTGGCAATGTATTTGTTGTATGGAATGTGGTATGATGTGGAAACTCACTAAGCTTCATGCTTATGGTTTTCAATTTTGGTTTCAGGTACTTCTTCTTCTAAAGGAAAGGAGTCGGTATGATCGCAGCGCATCACACCATGATTTCCGCACATGAGATCTTTGGGAGTTATACTCTAATGTTATGTTATTATGACATGTTTTGACTATTGACATATTGGTTTTGATATGGGATGACACTGTGGATGTTTTCAGACTATTGGTTTTATAATTACTTAATTAAAAATGAAATTTTGGTCTTGAATTTTGGGATGTTACACAAACAGTAAAGCATAACACGTGGGGTTAAAATGTAAGAAATAACAACATACTTGCATTTATTTGTTTTTCATAGCATTCTACTTCCATTTACTCCTATTAAAGTATTGTAATTTAAATTCTTTATCCAAATATAAGAAAGTCATACAAATAAAAAGCTATTATCATTGTTATGGTTGAATATATTTTTTGAAGTATAATGTTTAAGTAGGAAAAGAAATGAAAGCGCAGTGCTATATTGGTAAAATTTCCAAAGTACATGTCATGTTCACAAAATTTGAAATTTCAATGATGTAATAAATAAATGAACTCAAAGCTATGTCGAACTCTAACAAAATCATCTTTTGATATCATCATTAGTTGGCTTGCAACCACATTTATCTCTTCGTGAACTCAAATAATAGATATTGGCATACGTATAGTCTACGACAACAGCCTTTTCAAGTTTTATCTCCCTATGAGTCATTCCGCCGAAAAAAGTATAGAAACCATCACATAAAATCAATAAAGAAATGTATTTATTCATACTCCCCATCTACCCACTCAGTTAATTGGACTAAGACCTCAAATCGGAATTTTGAAGGAATAATGAAGCCTTTTTTTCCCCATCTAAACTTCCATATTTTCTAACAGCTCTAGCTGAAAAATAAATGAAAGTGTGATTATATGTAGAATAACCCAAATGGTTGCTTATAATTGATATATACCTGAAGAAAAAATTCCACAAATTGATAGGAGGCACCATATCCACCCAAGTCAAAGTATTTTGATGCCTAAAACCATATGTATATGAATCCCCTTTGCCGAAGCATTGGATCACTAGAAAACCACTAGTGCCATCAAGACCTAAGCTTACAGTATCAAATCTATTTAGGTCGAATCAAACGTTTCTCTTACCTTTTTGTTAATTTCCAGCAAAGAGATACACACTACATATATGTCAACAGACACTACATCTATGTGAACGAAATCTTTAGAGTAAAGACGTTATTTGAGATGCCTTGAACCACATCCCCCATCGAGAAAAAGAAATGCATCTGCTAAATGTTAGGGTATGGGAGCGATGGTGGTTACCAAAACCCAAATCAAACATGTAACAATCGAACCAGAGCCTTACTTCTCCCAAATCCAAGATCAAACATATCGGATGACACATGCCTTAATCTTACAATACAATTTAATCTAAAACAAAAGAAACAGAAAATTCAAGAACATGTAAATCGCACCTTAATAACGAATATGCTCGAACCCTAGTTTCCTCTTCTGTGTGTCTGTGAGATTTAAGAATACAATGTAAGTTTGACAATTCAATCAATAATGGAAAGGGAATGATATACGGAAGAAATAAAAAATGATATCCGGATTTCACGTTATCGGCGAGATAACAAGTGGACTTCCGATTTTGAAGAAATATAATGTATATTCATAAATTAACTTGATTGTAAAATAGGTGCGAAAAAAATCTAGAAGGGCCTTGAGGAGATGTCATAGGGCAATTAAAGTATCATCTCTAATAAATGAATGTTTTTTTGCCATTTGTCACGGTCTCATTCAATTTGTCAAATGTCATTTTATAGTTATTTTGAATTAATTCTTTTTCCACATGTCATTTTATTAGTTTTTTTATTTTATTAAATTTCATATAATATTTTAATATAATAATTGCAATAAATATAGAAATAAATGGATATCAATTTCATTAATAAACTTACATTTTAATTTCAAATTCTCCAAAATTAAATCTCATTAATTTCTTTTATTTGTTTAAATTATTTTTTTTAATTTAAAAAAATAAAAAACATTTCAATCATAATAATTTTTTATTTTTTATATTCTTATAAATTCAAAATTCTCAAATATTTTGATCTTTATATTTAACCTTTTTTTTTTAAATTAACTCATGTAATATATAAGTTTCACAACTAGTTTCTTTATTATAGTAGGGGATTAATTGTTCTTTTCAATTAACTTATTGTTTTTAAATTTATTTTATATTACAGTAATATGTTAAAAATTATATTTTTACCAAAATGTATTGCTATAAGTTTATCCGTTATGACAATGAATAATCTTTCGATTTAAAATTGACAAAATTATATAAATTGTTCATGTGGTTTATTAAAAAAAAACCAACTTCAATCCTATTACAAATTTCTTGTCATGTTTTCCTTGTCTTATTTGTGTTATTATTATACTACGTAATAGGCTCTCGTTAATGTGGGTTCGAGGATATTGATTTTAAAAGTAGATTTATAAATTGTATTATGATCAAAGTTCTAAATAACGTTAGACGTAATTTTGCGGCAATATCAAACCTCAACCTTTTACGAGTTATGGTGAGTCATGTTGTTTGTAAGGCGCGATTTAAGATGACAATTTTGTATTGAGTTAATATTTTTATATATACTTTTTACTATTATTCATTTTTATATACATATATGATTTAAGATGGCATTTTGTTAAAGTTTTGCGTCAAGTACAAGCCTTAGAGTCATGACGAGCTTTTTATAACCTACATTGTGATATCATAGACATATTTGACCTTTAGCTCATAACTCATTGGATACTAAATGTTATAATCAGAAAAAAATAATAATAATAATAATAATAATAATAATAATTGAACAAAAACGTTAAAATCAATATCAAATTGAAAGTTGAATGATATGAATGTAAAGAAAAGATGACTCATTATCGGATTCATCAATGCCAAAACCACAAAAATCAAATGTTGTGTTAGGTTAATAAAGATTTAAACATTGTTGTGTTTTTGATAACTTATCAATAATTCTTATCGAGTCATTATGAATTTGTGATATATTAAATCATTTATGTCATTGTTATCAACGTACAACTGATATTAACATATAAAAATATTAAACAAAACTATTTTATTTAATTATATAATGTAATAAAAGACATACTAATATCAAAAAGTATAGATATACAAATTGTATACTTCCTTATAAAAAAACATTTCAAATATCGTCTAATATATGTATATTGGACGGTCTCTCATAACTTCATCTACAAACTTCCAAAAAATTTGTTTTTTTCCGTTTAAACTATACATCTAAAGTTTTTCAACCATATAAGATACACGATCTTTTAGACTTTTTGATTATTCCAAACTTCTTGTTAAAGTTAGTACAAAAACATAGTTTTTTATGATTTCTTCATCAACACCTCATGTGTCATTAACACCTCCAAATATTCGAACTTTGCACCATCTTCTTTGTCAAACTTTATTTAGCATTTATCTTCTCGGTTGCCCTTCAACAACAAACAAACAAAAAATGAAATGCTTAAAATTGTATAGATCATAAGAAAAAGAAAAATTTTGCTCTTAATGTTAAAAACAATACATATTAATCTAAAGAACACAAACCAAGATAAATATAATAAAAGACCGAAATGATGAACAAAATGTGTCAATGTCTTATTTATACACACAATATAATAATTGTCAGTTATATAGGAACAAATTCAAGTTAGAAAACACAGATAATCAAAATATCTCTTTGATTAATAGGAAAATAGCTCAAAACCTATATTGTGTTTTGTGTACAAACCATATATCGGTATCTATACATATATATACTCCTAAACTACCAACTTGTAGAATAAGATTACAATTAGGAAACATGACCAACTTGCCATATTTATTGATTGCTTGGTCTCCAAGTTCCTACGTGACTTAGGATTCCAACAATCACCCCCGAATCTCTAAGTCCTTCTAGAGAATTCTTCGACCCCGATCAAGCTCCGCATTTCCTTGAACTTGGTTCGAGCTAATGGTTTCGTAAGAATATCCGCCCTTTGTTCTTCACTGGGAATGTATTCCACCTCCACTTGTTCCCTTTCGACACAATTACGAATGAAGTGAAACCTCGTGTGAATGTGTTTACTCCTTCCATGAAAAACGGGATTCTTAGTTAGTTCGATAGCCGACTTGTTATCAACTCTAAGAATAACTTTCTCTTGTGCTTTGTTCATGATTTCCCCAAGAAAATCTTGAAGCCATATTGCTTGACATGCACTCGCTATGGCTTCCATGAACTCAGCCTCGCAAGATGATAAAGCAACGGTATCTTGCTTTTGTGAACACCATGTAATTGGTGATGACCCATAGTAGAAAATGTGACCGGTTGTGCTTCTCCCGTCATCCGGATCAACATTGTGACTACTATCACTATAACCAATAAGCCGCTTTTGTCCCATTCTCTCGTACTTGATTCCGTATCCCATTGTTCCTCGTAAGTACCTTAGAATGTGTTTGATTGCACCACCATGTGATTCTCTTGGACTTTGCATATATCGGCTAACAACTCCAACCGCATATGCCATATCGGGTCTTGTTTGCAAGAGGTATCTAAGGCATCCTACCACCTTTCGATATTGTGTTGGGTCGACTTCGGGTTCATCTTCGGCCTTCGACAATTTATTTCCCGGTTCCATCGGTATGTGGGTCGGATTGCAATCATGTAAACCGGCTTCTTTTAAAATGCGTTGAGCATATGCTTCTTGGTTTATAGTAATCCCCGATTCTTCTTGCTTAACTTCAATGCCAAGGTAATAAGTTAGTCTTCCAAGATCCGACATCTCAAAGTTCTTGGACATCTCTAATTTGAACCTCTCGATCATGCTCAAATTTGTACCTGTGACAAATAAGTCATCAACATAAATTGCTAAAATTAGCAAGTTAGATCCTTCACATTTCCGGTACACCGATGGTTCTTTCATGCACTTTTGAAATTTCATATTCTTCAAAATCCCATCAAGCTTCGTGTTCCATGCTCGAGGTGCTTGTCTTAGACCATATAGTGCTTTTGTAAGGCGATATACTTTATGTTCGTTGCCTTTCTTTATATAGCCTTCCGGTTGTGACACATAAACAGTTTCTTTTAATTCTCCATGTAAGAATGTTGTTTTTACATCTAAGTGGTGAAGCTCCCACCCATGAGTAGCTGCTAAGGCTATAAGAAATCGAATAGTTTCAATTCGAGCTACCGGGGCAAACACTTCCTGAAAATCAATACCGGGTTGTTGCACGTAACCTTTAGCAACCAATCTTGCCTTGTATTTATTAATGGTGCCATCTGCATTTTTCTTTAATTTGAACACCCACTTGAGTCCAATTGGCTTCACCCCCATAGGTTTGTTCACAAGAGTCCAAGTATTATTTTTGTTTATTGACTTGATTTCCGCATCCATGGCCTTGACCCATTCTGGTTCTTTCTTCGCTTCTTCAACCGATACCGGCTCGTCATTGGTTGTTAGAAGGAGTTCTTCGAGATTGTCAAGATCAAGCTCATAATCTTGAAATCGTCTTGGAGGTACTCTTGCTCTCGAGGGTCTTTGACTTGTAGCTCCTTGTTGAACATTATTATTTACCGAACTTGATTGTTGATTATCTTGTACATCCGCTCCGTCTCCAATCTCTTGATCCGATTCAATTGGATCATTGTTTACATCGTTTCCTTGGTTGTTGTTCACATCTTCTCTTGGATAGTCCCATGGTATTATGAATGAACCCGGTTCTTCATTGTTGATTCCTGCTTCTTTAATCCAATCCCACCCTTTGGTTTCATCAAAAATAACATCTCGACTCACGATTATTTTTTGTGTTACCGGGTTAAATAACCGGTAAGCTTTCGTACCCGGTTCGGAACCAACATGTACTAGTGGTCTTGATCTTGCATCCAACTTCTTTTGATTAACCGGTTCAACTTTTGCATGTGCTAGACACCCAAATATACGAACATTTTCTAAATTCGGTTTTCTTTTATACAACTTTTCGTATGGAGTTGTATCACCAAGGACTCTTGTGTAAACTCGATTGATTAGATTTGTTGAGTGATTTACCGCTTCTCCCCATAAGTAGTTTGGAACATGCATTGCCTTCATTATACTTCGTGTCATGTCCATAAGAGTTCGTTTTCTTCGTTCCACAATTTCGTTTTGTTGTGGAGAGTATGGGGCGGTGAGATTGCGTTTAACTCCGTTTTGCTCACAAAAAGAATTAAACTCGAGAGAGGTAAACTCACCTCCTCGATCACTTCTAAACACTTTCAAAGGCTTTCCAATTTCATTTTCCACCAAAGCTTTGAATTTTTTGAAGTGTGTAAACGCCTCACTCTTTTCTTTTATGAGATAAATCCACATAAATCGTGAAAAATCATCAATTAGTGTAAAAATGTACCTATTTTGACCCTTGGTTGCCGGCGTGATCGGACCGCATAAATCTCCGTGAACAAGCTCCAATGGTTGTTTCGCTTTGTATGTCGTCATGGTTGGAAAGGACTTTCTCGTTTGCTTGCCGACTAAGCACGATTCACATAATTGATTCTCATGATCTAATTTCGGTAACCCTTTGACTAAACCCTTTTTGGACATCTTTTTCATTGACTCGAAATTGATGTGCCCAAGTCTTGCATGCCATCGCCACGCATCTTCACTTAGTCTTGAATGAAGGCAAATAGGAACTCCAATCTGTAATTTTATTTTATAAAGGCGGTTTGAAGTTCTTTGTACTTTCATTAATAGGCAATTATCGGCATCGTGCATGGTTAAATAGTTGTCTTTCATTCGAATATCACACCCGACTTCAGTTGCTTGTCCGAGACTTATAATATTGTTTTTGAGATCCGGTATGTAGTAAATTTCCGTCATCAGCCTTTGTTGACCTTTCTTGCCTTGGAAAAGTTTAGCACCTTTTCCCTTGATTTTTACACACGAGTTGTCTCCAAATTTAACCCTCCCGGTTATGCCTTCGTCAAGCTCGGAGAAAAATGACCGGTTCCCCGTCATGTGATTGCTCGCCCCATTATCCAAATACCACACATCGTTTTCTTGTGAGTCGTATCGAGACGGTATCACCTTCTCTTCATTCAAAAACACGGTCTCATGTAAAAATACGGCATCGTCGGTATCGTCATATTCAACAAAATTACTTTCTTGTAATTTTTTGATTCGGTCTGGA
This sequence comes from Lactuca serriola, assembly GCF_051521515.1. Lineage (NCBI taxonomy): Eukaryota > Viridiplantae > Streptophyta > Magnoliopsida > Asterales > Asteraceae > Lactuca > Lactuca serriola. Next base: position 188,015,529 of record NC_136413.1, read on the forward strand.
CATTGAGACACGAAGTGGCCCGGTTTATCGCACTGGTAACAAATAATTTTGGATCGGTCCTTTTTTGGTTTACTATTTGGATCAGAATTGAAATTGGGCTTACTATTGGATCGACTACTATTTGTTTTTCTTTGGGCCTGTTTTGCTTTAGACCCAGATCCACTTGACATATTAGACCCACAGGATCCGGATCCAGATCCACTCGACCCGTGTATATTGTTCCCAGTCGTACCAGTTCCTGGATTAATTGCTTTCCCTTTTCTTCTCCAGCTTTGATTCCCACCGTCGACAAACAGCGCTTTAGATCCTTCACTGCTCTCATCCGCCTCCTTCACCCTCTCCTCGTATGCTTTCAATCGTCCGACGATGTCCTCAAATTCGACTGTCTTCAAATCGAGAACCTGCTCAAGTGATGCGACAATGTGAAGAAACTTCCTCGGTGCGGATTTTAGTAGCTTCTTCACCATCTTTGATTCTTCGATGGTTTCACCCAGTGACGCCGATTGAGAGGCGATTTCCGATAATTTCCCGGCGAAGGAGTCGATTGATTCTTTCTCTGCCATTATTAATCTGTCAAAGTCGGAATTTAGGGTTTGAAGTCTGGCTTCTTTCACCCGGTCGGCTCCAACGTGCCTCGCTTTGATCGAGTTCCAGAGGGCTTTTGCTGAATCGACATCTCCCAACTGCATAATCAAGGATTCCGGTATCGCTTGGTACAACAATCCAATTGCCAGGTAATTTTTTTCTTCATTCTCTTCTGTTCCAGGGTCAATCACACTCCAAGCCTTATGAATTCTTAAGACTACCTTCATTCTCAGTGACCAGACCGTGTAATTTGTGGAATTCAACATGGGACAAGCAACTGAAGTTGACCCAGTTTCCTTCACAATCACAGGAGCTGATCCTCCCTCACCCCCTGCATCAGTCATGTTGGCCTTGCTTGTCAACAGATAAAGAATTTGATCTCACAGCTTCTTGACTCAAGCTCTGATACCAATTCAAGTTAGAAAACACAGATAATCAAAATATCTCTTTGATTAATAGGAAAATAGCTCAAAACCTATATTGTGTTTTGTGTACAAACCATATCTCGGTATCTATACATATATATACTCCTAAACTACCAACTTGTAGAATAAGATTACAATTAGGAAACATGACCAACTTGTCATATTTATTGATTGTTTGGTCTCCAAGGTCCTACATGACTTAGGATTCCAACACAAAAGGTGTTACCGTAGTCTGCATACCCCTTAATCTCGCAACATCCTCATTGTATGGTGTGGTGGGAGTACACCCACAAGTCCTAATGATCTTGAGAATTTATTTTTATCTTTTCGGCTTCGTATACATATTCAAAATGATGAAATCTGTTTAATATGGGATTGATCGGTTTATGGAATCTCACACGATGAAAAATGATGTGTTAGCCGAAAATTAGAATCTCATACGATCAGTTCAAGTTTAAGAAAACTTATGGCTAAGAATCGTGTTCCCCAATACAAATGAATCAAAGAATTTGATTTCTATTTGTGATATATATGTTCGAAGTTTGAGATGGTGTTGTTATTATCACAGTCACGTTCTACAATGAAACTTGTAGGTCACGTTCATTATAAACATGGAGGAAATTGTATTCAAATCATTGAAAGTGACATACAAAGTGTCTCTTTGTTTAGTGAATACGTTATCGGCAAGTGTCATCGTTTTCAATCTATTATTTTGTGTAAAAGCAAGATGATACGTAGAGCATATCATTATTTGAAGAAATTGACTCTTGTAATGCAATTGATTTCTAAGTTTCCTTTATTTTTTTGAGGACTTTTCGCTTGGTAGCCAAGAATTTTAATTAGTTTTTTAAAAGGGTCTAGAGGGTTGGGTCTAAAAAGGGAAAGTGGTGGGAGAGGGGAAGTAACTTAACGCTAGATAGGGGAAGTATGGAGGGAGGGGTTGGGATAGGGTGCTGGTGAGACCTTTTATGAAATAAAATAACAAAAACAAAAATAAAAAAGCAACAAAAATGGTAAAATATTTACAGACACACTTAATGCTATATTTTTAATGGGACTATAGATAAAAACCAACCACGCAATAACAAAACCGCAAATATTGTCTGTGTAAAGAAATTCACAAAAAAAAATATTGAAGTTAAGCCCTTTTTTTGTAAATCGGATGTACCATTTATGAAATTTTGTGTTTAAAATTTGATTACATAATATGATACATTATAATAAGTTTTTCTAATATGTTGAGATCTAATAGAATATCCAATTAAATATCTTGATGATGTGACAAAAATATATTTAAATGAAGTGTTGATAAATGATACGCTATTTTGTAAACAAGCCTATGACATATTTGCACTGTTGACGTTATTCAATACATGGAGTCCGGATTGATCCTAAGGATTTAAATATCTTCAAATGTTTTGGACGAGCCAAAAAAAAAACACCATTGCTATTATAAGTTTTTTATTTTTAAATAAATATATATACATATATAATATAACAAAAAAATTAGGCCATTTGCAGCTGCCTATTTTGTCCTCCCTCAAAACTCTATTTTGTCCTCCCTCAAAACTCCATGGATGGAGTAATTGTAGAGATAATCTTGATGATGAATTATTCAACCGAGTGGTTACGAGCCAACTAATGATAAACTTGTATTTTTCTTATATTTTTATGCATGCTTTTGACTGTGTTAGGAACTTATTGATATAATAAGTGGACTTTTATACGTTGATGCATGTTGTTTTGTAAGAATAATAATTGAATTTTTATGAAAATATTAATTTTTTTATATATTCAGTTCATTAACGATTAAGGTATAATTTTATTTTTTCAACATAAATAACAAAAACCTTGTAGCTGTTTATACATTTGGGGTTTTATCCGTTAAATAAATCGACAACCGGTCATGGTAGAATTTTTTTTAGAGAAAATGTCATTGTTAGCTAACAAATTATAGTTTTTTTTGGTTTAGTTGGTCCATTTGTTTATTCTATGTGTTCCAACTTTCAAATTATTATAATATTTTAATAGAACTATTTGCTCCAAAATGAAAGGGTTATCCAATAATAGTTTCTTACCTTCTAACATCTCAAATGAACCATAACTACCACCAATAAGGATAAGCATAGCATTATTTGATTTTAACTAATTATCTAATTACATATTCTATGTAATAGTTTTAAACTTTGTATATACTCATTACATATACTGGTTCAGTTCAATTATAAATTTATAATTGAGACGATTTTACAATAAACCAAAACCGCATCATTTGCATACCAAATGGAAATCAAAAACCACACTACACACCGCTTATCAAACTAGAGAATCAGTCAAGGGATGGTTTTGTAAACATGGCACAAATATAAGGGCTAAACATAAAACTACAATATTTTCGTCTGCCAGACGAACATTATGGCCCAATGGAATGCGACGCAAAGATTCGATTATTGATTTATTAATGAAAAGCAACAAAGAATAAATAAAGAAAATCCAAACACAAAACCCAACTGGATCGAGAAAAGATTCAAAGAAATCGACCGACTTTACAGAGAGGTTTACGTTTACTATACTCTTATTCTTTGTGAAATTGTAGGTATAGAAGAAGTCGGTTCATCCAATCTGAATTCAAATTCGACGCTTTCGTCGCGATCATTTTTAAAGTCAATCAGTCGTTTGATTGAAAACCGCGTGTTTTGATTAAGAAACAAACATTTGGTCTCATGTTTGATTCATCGATCTAAGAAGAACTTCAAAGCAAAACGAACTAGCATAAATTATATTAGTTTTTAGCAATGGCGGATCTGCTTAGAAGGTCTGGATTACAAGGAGTCGGCACATGGTTAAACAAGAAGGTCGTCGAGCCCTTTGTGGAAATCCTTAGCAGGTTAATTTTCTGCGCTTTCTTTTTGCGTTTATGTGATCATTTCTATTTTTTTCCGAAGAAATCTGTTACAGGTTATCTTGATGTTGTGCTATTTTGCTTCATTTAGACTAAATTTAACTTGATGCTGTAAGATCTCAACACAGTAAACATTCTTAAATTTCAATTATAGCTGTCATTTTGTAACCTGCACTCTCAAATATCCTTGATATGCATGAGTTTTGAAGATAATATCCCCAAATTGACAGGAAATGTGTTTGATTTCAAGGTCTATATATGAATTACAAGTACTGTTAAAGATTAAAATTTAGAACGAATTCAAAGACTTATACCCTTGCTGCAATTAACAAAATGAATCGATCCATGGGAAATCATTGGTTCTCATCATAGAAACAATCGATTTGCAAAATTAGGGTAATCTTTGAAGACTTCCATACTTAACTCTCAAAGATGACAGGTATTGGTGTCAAAATTATTGATAATATTGCACTTTGGTTTTAGGGGAGCAGAGCCTAAGCAATTGGCATTCTCTACAGCTCTTGGCATTACATGTGGAGTGTTTCCAGTTGTTGGTATGCTCTTGATTCAACTTTTACAGAAATAAATCAATTTCAATTTTAATGATTATGTAGTGAAATCAAATCCTAATTATGATGTGTGTTTTTTCCTCACAACAGGAGTGACTATGTTTCTCTGTGTATTGGCAATAGCAGTGCTTGGAACTTCTATCAATGCTCCCACTGTGATGCTGGCCAATTTTGTTGCTACTCCAATAGAACTAAGGTCAAGTATTATTATTAATTTCTCTAAACAATTACTTTGCAAAAAAAGGTTATTTATTTGAATCTGTTTTTTACACTTCTTGTAATGGAATTGATGAGGTGTTTGGAATGCTCTTAATCTTGATAGAGGGACATTTCTTGCTAATAGTCTAATAAAATTGTTTGACTATTTGTCAAGTATCTAATATAAACCAAAATTAGTACTACCAGTCTAAATTGTAATAAGGATCAAGGCAAACAGGTAATGTTAACATGAAAACTTTCCAAGAATGGAAAATTACAATCTATATGGACATGGCATAAAGAGAAAGCGTTATAATTTCTATGGGACAATGAAAGTAGTTGATAATTGTTAAAAGCTATGATATGCAGTGTTCTGATATATGTGTATAGTTTGATGATAGTGTTCTTACGCTTTGGTGAATATCTCACGGGTGGAGATCATTTCTCTTTAACCTCCGATGCTTTAAAGAAGGTATTGACCGGAAAAGCTTCAAAGGAGATCCTACTAAGCATTGCTCACGCGGTAAGTTCAACATTGTAATCTTATTCCCTTAGGTCCCACTTGTTACACAAGACAAGACAGACTGCCTGATACTGATACTGATGTCAATGAGACAAAACTTGCAATTTTTTGTCTCATCCTTCTGTTCTATCATGTCATGTCAGGTGTAGCAGATGCGGCTTTATTAATTTGATTGATAACTTGTTGACAAATATGTGCAGTTGTTGGGGTGGTTCGTTATGGCCCCGTTTATCTTGGGCATATTATATGTTGTATTAGTACCGTGTTTCACCATGTTGGTGCGCAAGTTTAGTACGGGTGGGTTGAGCCCAAAGAAGGATGATGCACCATCTTACACTGAAGTAATGCTTAAGGTAAGGGGTGTTTGATTTGATGTTGTATTAATGAGGGAATTTGAAGATAAAGGAAAAAAAGACTATGTTATTTGCTTCATTCTCTACTTGTATATTAACATCTTCTAGTGAGTTGCTTTATAGATAAAAGAGTTTCAAAGTTAATGAAGGTCAAAATCGAATAAATTCGGCTATTCTTGTTGATAAACTTGATATAAAATTGGATTAATGGACTTTAAATATGTGATTGATGAACTTTTATATAAATTTGCATTTGAAAAGAATTTAATGACGTTTTTTAAGGACAACGATATATCCGCTCAAGGTTGATTTTTGGCAATTCCAACTGGGGTATGCCACTTTGCCCCTAAGAAGTATCATGTTTCAGCGACATGTTTGGATCATGAAACTTACCATGTTAGCAAGTACTTTGGGGAACCTCAGATTGTGAGTCAGTGTTGAACTTGAAGTCGGGTGTGTTATTCGTGTAAACCACCAATTGGCATTGAGAGGCGACATCGATATATAAGTTTGTTGGTTATCTAGAAAGTTGTCAAAAATTGAATTAGGATTGTAAGTAATGTTGGTGATAGCATATTGAAGTAATTAAAATGAAGCAAATGATCAAAGGAATGTTTATAGGATTTAGAGAGAAGCAATTGGAGATTAGGGGTGTAAATGTGTATGTATGTATAAAGGCAAGCTCAGAATAAATGTAAATGTGTTTTCTCCTGTTCATAAAATCTCAAACTGGGTTGATGCGGACTTTAATCTAAAATGGATAAACTGGAGACATAAACCAGACAACATTAAGCAACACAAACCCAACACATAATTTGCTGACAATGGTTTGTATCGGAGATTTCCAAATTATACGTTGAACTTGGTGAGGTTTTGGATGACAAAAACTTTAAAACAACGTGAAGAGATTCATTCACAATCTGTTTTCCTTTCAGAAGACATGAATGGATGATGAAAAGATAGCCCTAGAAAACCTATGCTGCTTCAGTCAAATTAAAACCATTGAGAAACAATGCGGAGGAGAAACAAGAGAAAAAGAAATGCTCTCTTTTGTTTTTTCTTATGTTGTGCAATTGCTATGATCTGATCACTATAGCACTAGTATCATCTTATCTCTCTATGTACACCACTTTACAACTGCACTGCAGCCTGCAGCCAATATCTTTCTATAACATTACAATAACCAACCAACCAAAAAAAAAAAATCTAAAAGTACCACCACCACCAACCACTACAACAAATCAACAAAACCCACTCACTTCATCATAATACTGTACAGGTTTCTTCTCTTCTCTTCTCTCTTCCCAATGAGAATGAATATACAACATCATCAGAAAAATAAAAAAGCACAACTTTTAATCCCCTTTTCCCTTCATCTGCAAACCACGAGAAAAGTTGTCCAAAAAAAAAACCTGTGATGACCCAAAGGGTCTTATATATCTATCCATCTTGTCCTGAATTTTCCTCAGACGATGCGGATGCTACTTTGGGTGTGGGGGCCACAGCAGCAGGAACTGTTTCATTCTCATTCTCATTCTCATTTGAGAGGACACGAATTGGAACATAAACAAATCCTTTTGGCAAGCGTTGGTTCCTCATGGTTGCTTGATCTGATGTCATCACCAGCTCTTTCTCAAAAGTCTCTGTATGCTGTCCACCACAATTTCAAATTTCCAAGCATCAAGGGAAGGGCATTTACGTCTTTTGTACTAAAACAAGTATTTTATATTTACCTTTCCATGCCGGAAAAACTTGTCCCCATCATCAGTAGAGGTAGAAATCCGGGAAGCCACAGATGAGGGTCTAATTGGGATTTGTTTTCCAGAAAGCATCGGCCTTACATTCACAGAAGGGACCTGTGTAAAGATTTGAGAGGTTGAACTGTCGTCTGTTTTTTGATCGTTGTCCATTGCCGCAATGGGAAACCTAATTCGGCGTTTTCCGGCAACGGTGGTGGTGCTGTCGATTGTGATGTCATCGGATCTTTGGATGATGGTTTCACTGCATGATTTGTAGCTGTTTGTGTATCCTCCTCTTAAGGAAGTTGTAGCAGATTCTGAACTGACATCTGGCGACACAAAACCAGTGCAAACCCCACGGGGGGGTATTATACATGATGATGAAGATGAAGATACTGACTCCCTGTTCCAACGAAGCATGTCATGTGAACAAATCACCAATTCACGCTGCAATCATCAATGGAATCCCATCAGTTAGTTAGTGTATGTGTGTATGTATAAGCAGCAAACAATGTGGCTTTACCTTCAATTTCTCACGTCTGATGATTCTTTCACAGATGAGGCGTAATCTCTCTAATTCAACCTGCGAAAAAAAAATCATGATTTTGGATTCAAATAATGTTTTTTATAAACAGCAATGTAACTTACCCTGACTTTCTTGAGGGAATTCCATTCTTCTACTCCATGTTTTTGAGTCTCGGCCTAGAATAAACAGCAAATAAGGTATACTTAGAAAATAGTATCAAAAAATAGAAACAGAATAACAAGGTCGACACTGAGTGATATTATGGTAAATATTAATAATAATAATATATTATTACCTTTGTCCTCTCCACCTGGCTGTGCTTCTCACAGTAAGCCTTGTGTTGTATTTTTCCACCACTAGTTCTCACGTTCATGAAGAAGCCAGCACTCTTGCCACAAGTGGGATGAAATGTGCTTTGACAGTGACCATAATTGCACTATAGGATACGATTAATTATTAAAATTAAAGTCCAAAGAAAAAGGAAAAAAAAAATTGAGATTGAGAAAACTCTTATTAATCTCTTCAACAACCTTTATACAGGCGCCAACTTTGCGGCTGCAAACAAGGCAAACATCGTTCCCTCTGGAGATTGTCTCCTGGAATTGACACATGACATGAACATAAGACAACACAGATTATAATATCTAGGGACTAAATTCAATGTACTTTCATTTATTTGTGCATCTTAGCAATCTGCTTTTGTTTCTCCCTATTGCAGCATTTTACTTTCAACCTTTTTCCTATTAGGACATTTTTCTTTGGAAAGTTAACCCAATTATAGCAATGAAAATTGTATAAAAAGTATGTAGTTATTTCTTGCATTAAACTAGTCATATCCAAGCAGGATCTTTAATTCACTTGATAGGTGCACTAGTTTCCTCTAAATAAACATTTATTATACACTACACATACCATGCCCTGAATGGGTTTCAGCTGTCCCCTTCTGAAAGTTGATTCTAGAACCCACTACACCAAAAAATCAGAAAAAAGAAAAAATCTATATATTAATCACCATATAATACAAAAGGAACACAAGTAAGAATCATAATCAAAGAATATATTACCTCAGCACAGAAGGCATGGACCCATTGACCATCAGTTGACTTCCTAAAAGCACCAGTAGTGCCACCACATAAGCAACATTCCGCCACACGAGACAGCTTCTCTGAGTAACTGAAAGATGGGACCCCCCTGCTTCTAGAAGACGATGAATCTTCACATAACTCACAGAACCATGGACCTGTAGAATCTTTGACACTACGATAACAATCTATGTGAACTGCAACCTGTTGTTACCAGATAAAATATTTAAATACAGTTAGGAGGATAAACAGGGAAATATAGAAAAAAAGATTAAAAAACTGTTCATTTCCAGTATTTAAGGTTAAGCTGACCTTGCAACTAGAACATATAATAACTGGATTCAAAACTGTTTCCTCCCGTCTGCAAACGTCACAAACCCTAGAATGCCCTTTGTAATCTAAACTTGATGGTGAAGAATCAATGTTCATTTCAGGTGGGGTCCACATTACAGACAATTTCGGGTGTGTTTCCTTTGGTTGTGCATGAACTGCAGATCTTCCTCCAAAAGCTTTTATCTTCAACTTATTCTGAACACAATATAAGAATCATTAAATTTCATTAAGACAATGAAAGTACATCAATACTTGTTGCATTTAACTCTACTATTATTTAACAAAATGAGAGTCAACTACCTCATGGTGAGCGGATTCTTCAAGTGTATCTTTCCTGAAAGATGAAAGCCTGGAAGAAGCTGCAGCAGCAGCAGTTGCAGCTGCAAGAACAGCCTGGGCTTCCTTGTGCCTTCTCTCTTTTCTCCCCTGTTTCTTGACTTCTCTAAGCTCAGAAAGATATTGGCTCACCAACACAGCATCCCAGTTTCGTTTTCTTAGTGTCTCAATCTCTTCTGGAAGAATCTTGATCACCTTTGAAATCAAATCATCTACACAATAAAAAAAAAACATCATCTCAAAGTTAACGAATTTGGCACTGCAAGATGAAGATGTAAAATCCCTAAATGCAGAAGAGGATAAAGAAAGAGACCACTTAGGTGTTTTCTTGAAACTGCATTGCAAAGTAGGTGATGCTGATAGTAAACCAGTTCTCCTTCCAATTCATCAATCGGAGACATGTTTATGAGCTTAGTTTTGTCTGAGTCACAACTCGACTCAGTAGAGGGTGAATTTTGATTTTGGGAAATGCATGGTAAGGCGTCTTCTTTGTCAGCATTGATTTTGGACAAAACTTGATTTTGCAGGAGTATAAGTGGATGGACATACGAATCATGTAAAGCTTCTGTTCTACTGCATTACCAGATATCTAGATATTGGTACAAGTCATACAAAATAAATAAAGTACACTAAAACATCCAACCTTCTTATTTTGATACTTAGTAAGTTGCAATGATTAAATTTCCAGACTTACATGGTATCAGAGGTGTCATTCATAGCATTCAAACAATCATGGTTCCCAAGATTGGAATTCACCCTGGTATCACACTTAGATTCTATAGCCTCAGTTTGACCACTGTCAGAATTATTGACCAACAGATCAGAAGCAGGACAGGATTCTGCTGATATCTGCAGGAAAAAAAAAGTAAAAAGTTATTGTTAGATGCTCAAAGCCACCAACATTCTATAATCATCAACATAAGATTACAAAGTTGATTCTGTAAATATGTGAGAACCTTTTCTTTAGAATCTGGAGAAGACTCCTCAAGTCCACCATTTTTATCCCCATCCATAACAACCCCATCATCTCCAGAACTCCTTTTAAGAGACAATATAAGACTGTTATCCTTCAAAACCCTAATATTTCCTTTAGTTCTCCTCCAATGTGGTGCTGACTTAACAGGAGAATTCCCCACATTGTTTTCTAATGCTACAGATTCTTTCTCAACCTTGGATATGCATGGAGACATAAGTTTAAGCTTCAAGTTTTTCTGCAACCCACCAACATGAGCATGGCTTTTTAGCCATTTGACTATTCTTCCATGCAAGTCAGGAGGCAAGCTGTCATCCTGCAATAACCAAGAATCCCATAAAACAAAGTTCTTCATCTCAGAATCTTTCATATGATATTGCTAAGAGATAAATATGGCATTACAGCAAGATTTGATGCCAACAAGTTAGCAGAAACATTAATCTCTGAAGCCACATCTTTCAAATTGACTTTTCCTCGTTCAATCAACTACAGAATCAAGGGTAGAGTTGTTACACATGAAGTTTTTAAGAAGGATATGTTTCGAAAATATTTATTGTACCTTCTTCAGAAGTAGAGTGAAATTAGAATAATCATTCACTTTCACATCTTCAACTCCTACAGAAAGGTTTTCCAGATGTGGGCTATGATCTTTTTGGGGTCCAGAATGCTTTAAGCAAAAAGCTCGTAACTCAACCTATGTAAATTAGCAAAAAGAAAAAGGTGAAAAGAAAGCATTTCACAACAGGTTTTGATGTATAATAATTGTGGCAACAGAGACTTTTTTGTTCTAGTTTCAATGGAGGATGAATGAACTTACATCATCACATCCGAATTTCCCCCAGATTTCCATTCTGTGCTTTGCTTCCCTTGCACATACAGGATGGAAAGAAGTTCGACAAGATCCTATTGAAGTACCAAAAATGAAAGATATTATAGTTAACTTTTAATGAAATAATATGCAGGGGGTTATATATTTTCTATTGTAATTAATCTTGCGAAAATTGCACATACTTTATGCACAACCCTTCCTTTATAATGTTGTTTCATAATCATATTATATGTCACTGTATCTATATATTATAATATTTGCCCTGAAAAACTCAACAGTAATGCTACTTTTTCTCAACTTGTAAGTCTAGTTTTCTTTATTCTATAGGCTGGAATTGTTCAAGCTGGTTATCATATTTTTTAAGCACAGTAAAAGTGAAAGAAAAGCATACAGCTTCACTCTTCACAGCATTCTACAATCCCAATAGATCAAGTTATGTAGTTGATATTTGGCAGATACTGAGATTTGTTTGCTAATTAGAATCAATGATTGTTCAATATGTTACAAAAATACATAAATTTGACTTTGCAAATCTTGTTTTTTGCACAAATTACCCTTTACTTGCACACATTACCCTTTAATTTGCGGCCTTCAAATACATACAAGTCGAAATAAAAATGCTAGGCCAAAATAGTTTGTTTTTTTTTTCCATTTATATGCCCTAACTTTAGTAAGGGAGACAGAGCATCGTCTTTTGAAGATCAATATACACAAATAAACCAGATTAGACCAAGAGTTTAGGATGTAGTCAAACATGTAGTATTCCCTTTAATTAATTTAAATCCCCAAGTACACTCCACATAGAACAGGTAGAAACACAAAGCCTGATAGAATCGTTTGGAACTTTGGATATACTATAGTGCCAAAATTTACTGCTGAAAGAATTATTGCATTGCAGTTATAGTATGCATATGTAACAACAATAGACAAACTTCAATCATATGATGTACTACTGCACCATTGAAAAAGGAAGAGTGAAACTGATGTGACAAGTGACAACATACCATAACTGCAACGAACACAGGCACCACACTTCACCTTGCATATATAACAAATTAACTTCTTCTGCGTCTCCTTGATACCCTCAATGTTCATTATCGGCTCCATGCTTTTGGTGTCTTCTATGTAGACCTCAGGCATCCACTGACAACAAAACAAATGAGCAAACTCCATGAGACCACCCTCATCATTCCCAGCACCTCTCTTGCGCACAGGCTTTAGAGCACCACCCTGCTGTGGGCAAAGCAGGCAATGGCTATCGGTGCTTTTATCTTCATCCCTCTTCAGTCTACACCAAGAACATACCCAACAACCAGCTTCATCGTCTTGTTGCACACCATAACATCTCTGATGTACTGCTACACCACAAGACGTGCAAACAATCAATCTGTTCAACTGGTTGCCTGTGTCGCCCAGGCTGCAATAATGACAGGATGTAGATGGCCCTTGGTCATGGTCTTTAACTGGAAGAGCAACAAATAGCTTTTCTAAGCCTGCTTCGCCACCCAAGATTTTTCGCTTCTTAGAAGGGCGCTCAGATGTCAGATATATCTTACTTCGAGAACCTAAAAGCCATTCTACTCCACTAGAGGATTGTGGTAAAGAACAGGCAGTGTCATCTTCTTGTTGGTTATTTGAAATTTCATTAGCACCTGTGTCATCTACTTCCATGAAGTGGTTAGCATCCTGCTCCTCCCCAGCAGCAACAACCACCCCACTATGATTATTTGTTTCGTTATTATTTCCAGGATACGGAATTGAAATAAACTTGTTGTCCCTAAAAGAAGAAGCATCATTTAACCTCTCAATATCATCCACCTTCAATTCCCTAAAGTAATCCTCTGTTTCAGACCAAACGGTGGTCCCACGAGATTTCTCCTGTCTGGAAGAGGACTTGTTTTTCTTGGTGTCTGAGCCCAAATGGGACTTCTTATGGCGTTTACGACTATCAGAATGTTTGGACAAACAGGTTGCCAAACCACCAGGAAGCGTCGATACAATAGCTGAGCTCTTCTTCTGACCATCCTCCAAATCAAAAGGAGAAAGAACAGCAAGGGCCTTACAAGCCTGCGCGTAAAAATCAATCCCTACTAGTCGAGCCAGTGGTGCGTCTTTATCTACCGGTGAAAACTTGGTCGGAACCCTAGAAGTAGAAACTGGGCAATGTTTTTCCTCAGTGCCGCAACCTCCGTTGGCACTTCTACCCATCATCTTCCTCAGCCCCTGACATGGTCCTTTGGTCATTTCATCAAACCACCACCGTCCATGCAGCATTCCATTTGTCAACAAAAATTATTCGTAACCCTAACCCTAATTTTGAAAACCCCTAACCCTATCTTCAAATTGGTCACACAGGGCAGGATCTTGATAAAGTTGGTTGGTTGGTTGGTTGGTTGGTTGTGTAGAGAGAAAGAGAGGGAATTCGCGGCTAAGAGAGGAGGGGGACGGGGGAAGGGGCTAGGGTTTTCTGTTATTCGCGATTTTGGATCCGTCCTTGTTCTTGATAAAGTGGGTGGGGTGGGGGTAATGGTAATTGGTATCCCCTTTTGCAGTTCGATATCGCTGTCTATTTTTATATTTATTTATATTTTATATTAAATATTAAATTAATAACACGACCCGCAAAATCTTTCACGGAAATTAAAATATGAAACAGAAAGGGAATCATCACTCCCTCGGACCGACTCTTGTAGCAATGCTATTAAAATATTTAATATTTATCTTGCTTATAATAAACATATTTAATATTTATCTTGGTTATTAAATATTTTAATAACTAAAATATTTTTACAATAATATATTTAAGAAAATGGAGTAAATAACTAGGTGATTATGGCAATCTAATGGATATTTATCTTGGTTATAATAAACATATTTAATATTTATAGTGGTTATTAAATATTTTCATAACTAAAATAATTTTTTATAATAATATATTTAAGAAAATTGAGTAATTAACTAGGTGATTATGGCAATCTAATATATATATATATATATATATATATATATATATATATATATATATATATATATATATATATAGGGTTAGGTTCATGTGAGACGACCTAATTTTGTCAGACCGTGAGACGCATTTTTTTATTTTTTTATTTTTTTAGTTAATTCAAGTTCCGAAAATAATATTTAAAAAAAAAAAAGAATTTTTTGATTTTTCCATTTATTTTGCATTTTAAAATTATTTTTAGAATATGTACAGTGTAATATTCTCTTTAGAATATTTCACGTATTTTAAAAAAAAATAGGATTTTTTTTATTTTTTTTATTTCTTTTAGTTAATTCAAGTTCCGAAAATTATATTTAAAAAAATAATTTTTAGATTTTTCCATTTATTTTGCATTTTAAAATATTTTGTAGAATATGTCAGTGTAATATTTTATTTAGAATATTTCACGTATTTTTCAAAAAAAAACGGAATTTTTTCTTTTAGTTAATTCAAGTTCCGAAAATAATATTTAAAAAAAGAATTTTTGGATTTTTCCATTTATTTTGCATTTTAAAATTATTTTTAGATTTTTGGTCTCACGGTCTCACAAAATTAGAATTGTCTCAAATGAACCTGAACCTATATATATATATATATATATATATATATATATATATATATATAGAGAGAGAGAGAGAGATAGAGAGAGAGATATGGGGGAGGGTTTATGTTTTATGGAAAACAAAAACCCTAAAAAAAAACTAAAAATACATAATAAAAAAATACTTACAGATCACAAAACTTTTTTTTGAATTTTTTTTTTGAAATAATCACACCTTTTAACACAAAATCGCTGAAAAAATTTGAAAAAAAAATGATCTTTTATTTCTTTCAGCAATATTTAATATTTAAAAAAAAAAAAAAAAAAAAAAAAAAAAAAAAAAAAAACTGTGGTTTTTTATGTGTAAAGTTAAAAAAAAAAATTATGATGTCTAGGTATTTTTTTTAATGTATTTTTATGATTTTTAGGGTTTTTTTGTTTTCCATATAACTCTTCGCTATATATAAACTAGTCATTTACCCGCACTAAGCGACGGGTGCGAATAATCTCTTTCAGAAATTAGTTTATAGAAGCAATTATGTTTTTTGCACAAAAGAGTGGGATGCAATGATGAGTGCTAGAGTTTTTGTTCGTCGGTTGTGATGTAATTAGAGAGAGTTAAAGAAGCAAATAAGAGTGGAAGGAACAAAGGAAAATATTGATGGTATTGATGCATGTTTGTTGCAAATTGTCATTTTCAAAATATATTTATTAGATTAAATTATAAAATATTAGTTTAAAATTTTAAATGGTATTTCTTAATACTTTAATATTAATCTTCATGTATCTAAAAATCTCATCATAGATCTGAAGCTTATACTTGACGTTACGTTTCAATAGTTACTATATCTAGATAATTATAAAAAAAATGTTAGTAAAAACAAAATCAATAAAAATTAAAAATATGTATATTTAAAAATCTTGTGAGTTACATTAAGTCTCATTTAAAATATAGATGGTAATCAAGAAAATATTAGTTTACCCTTTAAAAAAACAATAATATCCATATAAAAATAGATAAAATAATATATTATTGTATTTAAATTATCTCTTAATATACAAAGCACGTTGATTTTTATAATCTTTTAGTCTTTAATACAATGTTGTTTCAACTTAATTAAAATAAAAAATACATGGTTAGCACCCTTGTTCGTTAACAATAATTTTAGCCATTTAGTATTTATATATAATGATGGAAAATGTACTAAAACTAATTAAACAAATATTAAAACTAACGACTGAAAATTAAAATTCAAATACGTTACAAATATGTTAAAAATGCGAAAGACTAACACACTATTCATTTATAACCATCTTTTTGTAAGCCTCGTGTGTCCATATTTCTTGTAGTATCATCTTACATTTCATAGTTTAGATTCCGAACAAATTGAGTGGGAACACTCACAATATATTTTCATGTTCTTGTTAAACAGCTTTTTGTAAATACAATGTCAAACATAATAATGCCCACAATAATGGAACTGCAATCTACACTGTATAACATCAGAGCCCCTAATTACAATTTTGTCCATTGTGTTGATGGTCTGGAACTATAATTTGTGTTGCATAAAAAAAGTTGAATTTAAATGGTTTAAATTGAAGTATAAAAATAAAGATTAGGTCTGGTTAGTGTTGCTTGAAGATGTTGGGGATCATATGAATTTGTTTTTGGGTATATTTGCCCATCATCTCTGATAGTTTGTCACTACAATTTGCATTACATGCAAATGTTAAAAAAATATATATATATATTTTTTAGTTTTGGACGGATTTACCCCTCATCTTGGGAGGCAGTAAATATTGAAGATATTGTTGGAGTTTGTTATGGGGACTTTGGAAAGCCCTATTGTTGTTGTTGCTTACATACTCGATGCTTAGAGGCTTCCAGTTTTTCCAAAAGCACATTAAATTTTACATTGGCTCCTTTCCCTTAAGGCCTTAACTGTTGTAACATCCACATATATACCAACAAATCAAAATTGATTAGTTCTTTTAATTTCAAATCCGCATACACATAAAAGCAGAAAACATATATTACATTGTGCATGCCTCTAAGCTCCAACAAACAATACAAATTGTTATCAACTAAGCAATATTAAGTTAAATTATCATAATTTGAGTGCAAATAGTTTCTCACCATACCATACCTCAGTGAAAAGGAACTCAATATTTCATGTATAAATAGCCCTATTAGGTGGGAGTACAAATGTTATGAATGCAAGTGTGGACTACAACCTTTGACAAAACTTGCAAAATTAATTAGTTAATAGATGAAATTTATAAGCGACATTTTCTTTAATTTCATGACATTGTCCAATTTTGAAAGTCTTACATGAGTAAAATCTATACTAAAGGTGAACTTGGAATAAGCTTTCCAATGCCTAATGAAAGCTATACAACCTTCTTCATCTTTCCCATATTTTTTAAGATTATTTGCCTACAAAAAACTTCAAATTGTTAGTCAATATGCTTAAAAGGTAGAAATAAAGATCCTCATGACCTTTCCTACAAAACCACAACTCTATGAACAAAATTATGAACCAACACCAGGGAAACACAATATTTTTTACCAATGACCATTTCAAAATAACAATATTATGTAGAAATCTTTGCAAGATCTAGACTCATGGTTGGACATGGATCATAGAAACTATAGAAAGGGTTATCAGATAAAATGCATTAAAAATAAAAACTTAGCTTTTCCCTCGTTTGATTGAGTGGCTGTGACTTCCTCCAACATTCAAACCCACACAATCATATTATAATATAACGAAAAACAACATATTTATTTAATTATGCTATTAGATCCAATAGAACCAAAGTGTAACATCCGGATTCCCAGGTACCCTATCACTACAAGAAAAAGTCGAAATAACTACGGAAATTTGCTACGAAAGTAAAATCCGTAGTGATTCTGCTATGGATTATGCTACGGAATGGCTTCTCGTAGCTATTTTGCTATGGAACTTGCTACAGAATTACATTATGTACGTAATATTTGAATAACTACGGAATGTTGCTACAAAATTGAAAACCATAGTTATTCTACTATGGAATATACTACGAACTAGTTAGACGTAGGTATATTTGCTACGGAATTAGCTACGGAATTGCATTCTATAGCTAATATTTTAATAACTACAGAATTTTGCTACGCAATTGAAGTCCGTAGTTATCATGCTACAAAATTTGCTACAGAATTAAAAGGTGTAGGTATTTTGCTACAACTGTTGCTACAGATTAAAGTTTGTATTTATTTTGCTACAGAAATTGTTACGAAATCAAAATCTGTAGCTATTTTGTTATAAAATTTGCTACCATATCGAAGTTTGTAGCTAGCTTGCTACGACATTTGTAACGAAGTCAAAATCAGTAGCTATGTCGCTACAGAATTTGCTACAAGATCATAGGTCGTAGCTATTATACTAGAATATAAAAACCAAAAATATTATACAATAGAAGTTTCCAATATGCAATTTTTAGTGTTTGGAGGTTTCTCAAGTAAAGTTTAAACCCTTAAAACCAAAACTCGAATTGCAATTACTAATTACTTAATTAAAAATTGCAATTTTAAGGTAGGGGCTGGTCACATCCCGTTTGTTTTGTAACATCCTGATTTTCATGGAGTAATTAAATATAAAGCAGGAGTCTCGGGAAGTAATCCTAGTATTGTTGTATATTTTTAAGTCCAAAATCAATTAATAATTATTGGAATATGAGTTTCGAAGGTTAAAGAATAATATTGGACTTATATTGAAAAGATTTTATGGAGTAGGGGCTAAAGTGTAAGTTCGGGCCTGATTTGAAAAGAATTATAGAGAGTAGGGTTAGAAAGGTAAATTATGAGTTAGTTTTGAAAGAATTTGGGGAATGAGGGGTTAATATTGTCAATATGGGATAGATGGTATGGGACTTGGGATATAAAACCCATCATCCCGTGAACCCTAAACCTAGCTATGAACAACCGCCAACCTTGCCTTCACCCTCCTACACCTTCAGCGCCGCTACCCCCTCCCCTTCTCTGTCGAGTTACCTTCCACCGCTATTGCTGGAGTCGTCAAGCATCACCACCGCAACCCATGTCGGTTCTGTTGTCGTGTTTGGTCGAAGGATATTCCCGAGAGAGAAGCTGTCGATGCCGTGTTCTTCTTCTTCTTCGCTCCTTGCTGTCGTTGCTGTCGATTTGAAGTTGCCATCGATCCTACTGCCGCCAATGAAGTCGTGAGCAGAGACGGTTTCTCTTGGGTCGCCGGAAGCAGGGAGGCGAGACCGGTAACGTTGCTGCTGTCAACAGGGAATCAGCCCCAACTGTGTCATTCCTCTCTATCTCCGTTCTCGTTCCGGTGTAGCGTCGCTGTTACCGTTTCTTGAGCTGCTGCCGTCGCCACCCACCTGTGGTGATGATGGGTTATTTTCCAAGCAAGAAGTCGAGGTCTCTGTGAGTATTTTTGTGTGTTGATGCTTCAAGCTCGTGGGTATATGTGTGTGTATGTTCAGCCGTGACTCACTAGTTTGTGGGAGTCTCGGATTTACTGCTGCCGGAGAAAAGCCAAGGAAGAACCACCATGGCCGCCGGCCATGGTGGCTGCCGCCTCAAGGACCGCCATGGAGGGTGTGTTTGAATCTGTGTGTGTATTATTTTGTGTGTATGTTAATTTGATGTTATTGTAAATTGTAACAAAAATGTGAATAATGGAAGAAAAGCTTGAAACCACTACCGTGAAATCTACTACCAACTATCTGTTACATAATTAGATCGTAGTAGATTCACTATGGAATATTTGCTACGACATTACCTGTAGTGGATTTGCTATGGAAATTAGCTACGTGGATGGTTTGTAGTTAATTTGTGATAGATTAACTATGGATCAGGTCGGAAATAATTTGTTACAGATGTGCTACAGTAAATAATTGTAGTTAGTTTGTGACAGATTAGCTACAAATCAGGTTGTAGGTAATTTGCTACGGACAACAATTGTAGTTAATTTGCTACATTACTGTTACGGATATAGTTTATAGCTATTTTGCTACGGAATAAGTGTGTTGCAAAATCCGTCGCGAAGGTCCTACGGATTCCGTAACAATAGTTTAGTAACAAAGATTTTTGCAACAAATGGGTTCCGTAGCAAATTCCGTCTCTAATCACACTTAACTACGGAATATCATGTTTTAGCTACGGAATTTTTCCGTAGTTATTTCGGTTTTTTCTTGTAGTGTATGTTAAGTATTTATATTGATTTATAAGAGGGACTCAGCGAGTTGGCGCTCAGACTCGCCGAGTGGGATCGCGCATCTTTTGGTCTGATTTAATGAGGGACTCGACGAGTCCATGAGTGGACTTGGCGAGTCCATGCTGTTTAATGAAACCCTAATTCTCGAGGCCTGAGCCCTATTTAAGGACTCTTATAGCCACCATTTGCGGCTACCAAACCCTTGAGATAAACCCTAAGAGTGCTTGAGCGTTTGTGAGAGAGAAGAAGCCATTATTTGACCTTTATGGGTTGGTTTTGCAAGAAGAAGTTGATTCCAGCTTATAGGAGGCCAAGGAGGTTGCATATTTGTGGATTTCAAGCTTAGGGCATCATCTTTAAGGTAGCATATCGATCCTTTCTCTGTTTTGTTAAAGAATCCATGGATCTAGGGTTTTCTATACCCTTTAGTGGGTTGATTTGTTGGGAATATGGTCTCTTACCATGTTTAGATATCAGATATGGATCCATAGTGGGCCAGAGAACTCATTCCATCTTGCTTTATGAGGAGTCATGGAAGAAATGGACTTAGGATGTTGTATTTGGCGCTAAATCATCAAGTAGTGTCATTTGGACGTTGCATGAGTATCAAGTTCGAACCTTTGCGTGATTATTGAGCTTGGTAAAGTTAGATTTATGGATTAGAGGAACAGATCTGAACTTAGAAGGTCATTTGAGTGTGAGAATGGAATGAACCCGCCGATTCCATGAGCTAGCTCGACGAGTCGAGTTGGGGTTGCCCCGCGATTCATGTCAGGTGTAACTCGTCAAGTGGAAGAATGACCCGACAAGCCAAGAGAGTCTGTAAGGATTCAGAGGACTCGTATGGACTCGCCGAGTTGCCCATGTGCACTTGATTCGGGTCAAAGTTTGACCGTTGACTTTCATTGACTTTAGGATTATGGTCAAGACTGATTCAGGAGAGTTTATGGAAGGGTAGAATGGCCTTCTACCCAGTCTGTAAAGATGATATCATGAGAGTGTATTGATCGGGAATGTTATTTGAATAATAGGAGGAGGCTAAGTCGAGACGTTGAGCACGAGAGTTTATCCGACTTCATTGAGGTGAGTCGTCTCACTATACCGTACCTGGAATGGTACCTATGTGTGACTGGAAGGTCTTGTATGCTACGATGTATGTGCTATATGCAGTTATGTGATATGTATGTGCTATGTATGTTATGTATGATAAGGGTCGGAAGGTCAAGATGATATATATATATATATATATATATATATATATATATATGCTATGTATGTTACGTTAGTAAGGACCGGAAGGTCAAGAGGTTATGGACCGGAAGGTCGATATGGGTAAGACCGGAAGGTCTACCGGGATTTGGGACGGAAGTCCCCTGAGACATGGATCGGAAGGTCCTACAAAGTTATGGCCTGGAAAGGCGTATGTGGGGTATGTGGTATTTTGGGGAACTCACTAAGCATTTATGCTTACAGTTGTTGTGTGATGTGTTTCAGGTACCAGCGAGGATCACGGGAAAGCGCCGACATGATTCGTACACACTCATGGAGTTTATGATACTGAGATCTTGGGACATGTTTTGTTATGTTACAGTGGACACATTATGTTTTTATGATTTTCGTGTGAATGAAAGTATGTTTTAAAATGAAAAATTGTTTTGAAAAATTCACGTCATTACACAAAGCAATATGTCTTCATTTAATAAATAAAAAAAAATGATGGAAAACAAAAACAAACATATGTTTAAATCTACGAAATAAAAATATACATCAGAATCAATACCAGATTAAAACAGATGGGAAGTGGTTTAAGAGTTTAACCATAGCTTTTATATGTTGGTGCAAAATCTAATAATTTCCAATAGATATGCAGTAATAGAAAACGGTTAAGTCATCAAACCTGCAAAACCAAAACATCTTTATGAGAGATGAAAAAAATACGTTTGCAAATTTTAATCTGTATTTTCGTTTAGGAAATCAAAAAATAAAAATCAATAGAAAAAAGCAATAACAAACTTACATAACAAAACTTCCAGGAAAATAAAAAAACAAAGATGAGAAATAAAAAACAAATTAAATGGGAAAATATGTAACATACACGTTTTGAAATCGTGTTTTGTAATGAATAATATTATGAAATATTGTGTGATATTGAGTATTGAGTTCTAACATATAGTTTTTACCATAAATGAAGTAAAATTATGTTTAACATAACTCGAAAAATATTGGAAGTCTTATGAGATTCCAATCAAAAGGAAAATATTAAAATTTAACGAAAATATAAAATTTGAAATAAGTAGAATT
Organism: Lactuca serriola; assembly: GCF_051521515.1. Classification (NCBI taxonomy): domain Eukaryota; kingdom Viridiplantae; phylum Streptophyta; class Magnoliopsida; order Asterales; family Asteraceae; genus Lactuca; species Lactuca serriola. The sequence continues at coordinate 188,037,976 of NC_136413.1, forward strand.
TTATTATTGAAAGTTGTAAAGAATATCGTTGTGACATCATCTCCCCGTTAGAGGAAATTCCGTCCTGAAATTCTTTTGAAAGTTATTCTTAAGAACTAGAAAAAAGGTGAGGGTGGTTGTGACAATATCCAAAGTAGGAACCTCACCCCACATCATAGTTGCCAACTCACACACTGACGCATCAGTGAGAAATATTTACAAAACCCAACAGACAAGGCTAAACCATCCTTTCGATCAACTATGCCAACCGAAATCCACATATTTAATGGGTCCTAGATCTACTCGGCCCACTGTCGCTATACTAACATGCATGAAAATGCATTAACATAAGGAATCCGAACGATCACAAACATGACTCAACCACGCTCCTACTTGGCTCAAACAACCCCACTTAGCTATCTACTGACAGCATTCGGGCTCACCCATGTTCCACTAATCGACAATAACACTCGGGATTACCCCCGATCCACTAACCAACCAATAGCACTCGGGCCTACCCCCGATCCAATAACCAACAACAACAACTCAGGCTTACCCCGATCCAACAACCAATCAACAACACTCGAGCCTACTCCCAATCCACTAACCATCAATAACACTCGACCCAACAAGACTTAACTAATCCTACAAGGCCTTCGGCCCGTGACTTAGACCTCCAAGCCCCAATCAAACAAGAACATACAAGGAATCCCTCATCACATCCCTCAATCTGGGATCTTAACACCCTAGAGTCTAAAGCACAAGCACACCCTACTTATGATGCAACAACTAAAACTAATACAACTATAAGGGAAATTCGACAACTGATAATGATCTTAACATGAAACCGAAAGATTCAACAATTGCGCAAAAGTCCTGAACCTAGAGAAATTCAACTGAGAACCGAACATTGGCACAAGGTCTTTCTGCTACGAGGTTCCACTTTCCCCCACTTGAGATATGATATAGTCTAACAATTTCCCAATCCTTAGATACTCAGAATAACTTGAACTCCACCACTCGATCCCAATCACCGATATCTACATACACATGAGAATCTGAACCCACACCACATTTACAAATTCCAAATCATATACAATCGAGGACAAATATAGTTAATCCATTCATAACAATAAATCAATTTAAACAAAGCTAAATAAGATAATTCCATTTAATTGATCATTTAAGACTACAATTAAACTCTAAACCATAGTTAGAAATTACAGACGAATACCAATACCACCACAATTGCTAAATAGAAGATTTGATAACTCAACTCTCGGTCCTCGGGACTCTAGGCGTCCCATGTCGACCGTCGGGTAACTGCCAAGTTAGGGGTGTAGGGTCCATCACCACACCGAAAATGAGAAAAGGACGAGTTCTGATGTGGCCTTCCCGACCTCAATGAAAACAAACTCGTGCACTTCGCTTGCAGTCTCTTCCAAAATGACCCTCTTCGCGACACTTGTGACATACAAAGGATCTAATCCTCCATCCAACTGATCCTGAACTTTAGCCAACGTACTTGAACCGCTTTGCTGCAGGCTGGGACTGATCCGGAGCCTGGCGCTGCTCCCTCGTCTGGGTCTCTACCTCAATCTCTCGCTTCCTCGCGAAATCCTGAAGCTCGAAGAGGATATTGTATCGTTGGGTAGACACAAACGACCGAAAATCCGTCTTGAGCATGCTCAAGTACCGAGTCATCTGAGCCTGCTCCGAAGCAGCGAACTCAGCAAACTCATGACTGTGGTTGATCCGATTCGAGTGTGAGGTGAGTCTTCCTCACTATACTATGTAAGGTGCTAGTTATCTTTGTGATACTTGTATTGAAGACCAAGATTTAGACCCTGACATTTGTATGAAAAACCAGGATTTGTCCCCTGACATTATATGGAAGACCATGATCTGACCCCTGACACATGTATGTAAGACCAAGATTTGGCCCTTGATATTACGATGAAAGACCATGACTTGACTCATGATAACGAGTAATTGTAAGACTATGATTTAGCTCATAGTCTTCACTCGGGGTTGAAATAAACTCGTTATATGTATGATTTGTAGTATTTTGAGAACCCAATAAATTTTGTGCTTATAATTTTTATGTTTAAATGTTTTAGATACTTATAGTTCCAAATGAAAGTGTCCGACTTGATCATGCTGCATCCCCCAGTATTTTAGGAACCCACTAAGCTATGTATGATATGTGTTGGTACCCACGTTGATTGTTTTAATAATATATTTTTTAAATAATAAATAAACAATAAAAAAAGTCAGAATATTAAATTATAAGGATAACATTGTCTTTTTATAACCAAATACAAAAACAAAACAAAATTTAAAAAACCAGCCGAGTTAAAAAAATATTTAGAAATAAATACATAAATTATCCCAAAGCATATAAATCATTTGTGTAATTCACTTATTTATTTATTGTTACTCAGATTAGATAGGATATATATGGTTATCCCCGATTAAAAAGCAAATTAACCGCGTGAAAATTTTGTGTGGCTTTTGTGCGTTCCTAAGCGACGCACAATACTGTTCATCTTTTTCCTGTTCTTCTGTTTAAGCACAGCTCCCCCCATCCTTCATTTGCTTCCGCAACAAAAACCACACGGCACCACCGCCCACCGCACCACCACCAGCAAGCCCTCCCGTCATACTGAAACATCCGCAGGTACAACTAACTATTCACTCAAGATTATATTCTACCTTTATGTGTTTATTGCAGCTTTTCGCATACTTCAGCTCCCTAAAATTTATTCTCAAATCGTCGATTAGGTTTTCCAATAATCTAATCCAAAGGAGCTGACTATTAATTGAAGTCTCTTACCCTAATCATAGTGGCTTCCTTTGAGTTAGTAATTCCATTAAAATACTGTGGTTGGCATTATTATAGAAACAGAATCATGCTCTGGTAACTCGTATCGAAAAATGTGAGATTTCATATTGGGATTGGCGTTTGAAGGAACTTTGACAATCATGATCATCATAAGTTTGACTTATCCACGTGGCACCATTCCATCTATGTTTGTATGAGACTTTGTGATAACTGATATGTGATACACACTTTGACTCTTTGATTCACGTTAAGGCTTTCTTGTTGTAGTCATGTATTTTGTCCTGTTTTATCAGCCTGTTATTTTTTCTTTTAAAGAAATGATCCATGCTTTGTCTTATGTGGATTACCAATGGTGTTTAGGTAGCTAAATCTTTTCTGTCTGGAGTAGTTAGGCTAGATTATGCAGCTGATTAGGCTTCATTTTTCTCTTAATCATGCAGGAATGCTGGGAAGTTCTTTACCTTCTGCCATATTGACCATTGACTCTGGAAAAGTTTCTGTTTTTTCTGTAAGTATTCATTCTCTTGATAGGTTGCAATTAGATGCTCTACTACACTTCCTAATCTGGCAGAAGGAATTACAAGTAAAAAAAATCAAAAGCTACCTAAACTACAGGGACCAGTTGTGTAACTATATTCTCAATTCACAAAACAAGAGTAGGATTGTAGGAATGATGCAGTGATCAATTTGTTATTGATTTTATGTTTGATGTTAGATACATTTATATGGAACGAACTGGTGATTAAAAAGAAATGGAAATTTCAACTTGTTAATCAACAAATACTTTTGTGCATCTTTCTTGCCTCAGATGAACATTTCTCCATTTTTTATTTTTATCTCTTTTCCTAATTACTTAAAAGTTAGTATTACTCATAAATCAGTCATCTCAAAAGTTTGCCATTACTTTTTGTAACTACCAAGTCATCCATATATAATGAAACAATAACAAATTTGATTTTACTTTTCACCTTATTGCATCATATGCTCATCATGCTGTTGACTTTTTTTTTTTTTTTTGTATGACTGTTTGGTCCACTATGGTTAGTGGTGGTGATCTTAGGCCCATTATTTCTTCTATGGCCCAAAATTATCATGCTTTTTGATGAGCTTTAATAATTCACACGGTTTACTTTTTAGTCTTCTGTATAGGTATTATTCTGAAAAACAGTTTTCCTAATTACAGTTTTGGTCCCTTGGAATATCAATCTCTTACAAATGGTCCAAAAAAGAATCTTTTTGCTTTATTCATTTCTATTTCTCCAATTCTCAACATTTTTAGTCCTTATATCTACTTCTTGTTTCCCAATTTTCTTTCATATATGAAAGCTTGAATCTAAGTCTAAACCCTAAATTATCACTACTTTTTTTTTTCAGCTGGATCTTGAATCATACTCATCAAATGCAAAATTTTCACACAGTTATCAACCTAGCAACAATAAAACAGCTAAATTTACCACATCCAAAAGATGGAAAACACAATCAACTCGAAGAACTCAAGAGATAATTTTAACTGAGGAAGATACAAAGACATGGGAAGCTTGTAGACAATCGCTTTCACAATTCAAATTTACAGTAGAAGAGGAGGATAAAATATTAGGAAAAGCATTCGGGTTTCTTCATTCCCCTTATTGGGGTGAAGAACGTGAAAAAGTCGTACCAAAATCCGATCAAATTAATGCCATTTTGGATTATTTAAAAGGTTTAGGTCTTTTAGATGATGATATCTCTAAAGTACTCAAGAAATTTCCCGAGGTTGTTGGGTGTAGCCTTGAAAATGAGGTGAAGGTGAATATTGAAATTCTTGAAAAACAATGGGGAATAAAAGGAAAATCATTAAAGAATTTGCTCCTTCGTAATCCAAAAGTATTGGGTTTTATTGTGGATTGTAAAGGAGATTGTATGGCACTCTGCACTCGGTGTTGGGTTCGGTTTTAATTTCAAGATTTTTTTTTTGTAATTTAAGTGTATACCTTTTATTTGTATCTTGTAATTAATATAGTTTGTTCATTAAACTTATATAGTGAAAATACAAAATAATATTATTTAGGGCCCATTTGTTAGGCAGACAGACAGGTTGTACTGTATTTGATACAGGTTGTACTGTATTTGATGTGTAGTACAGGTCGCCAATTGTATTTTGGATTTTGTTGGGATATTTCTAAAGGATAGTAGGTCCTCAAGGATACCATTATACAAGTAGGGAATGTAAGTGTCCCAAGTTTTTGTCATTTTAGATGTTTGGTATGACACTACACTTTTTCTCTTTAGCATATGCTACTCTTAATATAACATTATATTAGTGGATTATCTATTATTAAAAATCAATTTGGTAACATATTGTTATATCGTTACTATAATCAAATGGTTTAGTGATGATCGGTTGAGATTAAACACTGCTAAATAGAGTGGTTTCAAGTTAGAATATGAAAAGTACAAAAATAAAGTAAAATTGGAACATGAGGGGAAGATGCACCGAAAGAATGACGCAAAGTGGCTAGTAGTGCTATATAACAAAGTGTAGTACAATGAGTGATACATCATATAGTATTAGTGGAAAATATAACGACAAAAAACAACTAAAAGCATCAAGAATCCATAATCTAAATAACTTTTTCTTTTCTTATGTTAGCTTTAACTAATTTTATTTGATAAAACCTACCTTCATAAATCTTTTTCAAAATAAATATATGTTTTCTTTTAACAGTTGGCAATGATTTTCATTTTTTTTAACTGAAAATTTCAAGTATTTAAAGTTAGAAAAATGCTAACAAATAATTACAAAGGAATTTTCACAAATGGGTTTAATAACCAGGCTTCCCTACTAAGTATTTATTTTTCTATTACAACACATGAATTAATTATAAGAGTAGTAAATCAAACTATCAATTAACGAACTCCTTCGAACATATGAAACCATTTGTTTAGATGTTTTATAAACAATTGCTTTAATTCGTGTATTTTAAATGTCAAAAAGTTTAAAAGTAAACAATAGTTGTAGTCAATGTTTAAATAAATAGAATGATTGATAATTATTTTTGTAGTTTTTCAACTTTTCCTTTTTCTTTCTCTAAAAAAATTGACTTTTGAAAAAATCAAATTGAAATCGATCAAACCAAATTGTAATTCAAATGATTCATATCAAAATTAATCCAATTTAAAATATCTGGATCTATATTTCTAAAACCAAAATCAAACTAACACCAGTAATCAAAACGGTATATTTTTAAGTGGAACAAGTTACTTTAATAGTAAGGGGGTGTGCGGGGTTATTTTTAGAATGACTTTTGATTTTTAATTTTTCTAAAAAGTTAAAAAATAAACAAAAGGTGTTTGGGTAATAGAAAAATCCTTTTGAAAATGATTTTTGCATAAAGAAAAATAAGGGCTTTCAGTAGTCTTCACGATATCCCAGTTATGGAACTATCAGATTATTGGTTTTCTTCTCTCTCTAAACCATCACTCATTTCTATATCTTCTTCTGTAGTTTATTAACACACTAATTTGGTTTGGTTTGGTTACATGCTTGGGGAAGATAAAGAAGTAGCTTAACTAATGATTTGGCATGTACCCTAGATACGATGGTAGGACGTGTGGTGAAACAATAGCTTCCTTTGTCGTCTCTTTAAGATTGACACATAAAAGTTGTTCCAATTAATCTTAAGAGTTTTATTTATAGCCTTAACATTGAGATTTAATGGTTGGTTTTCAGATGCAGGAAAGATGTTCAAGTGAAAAGATGGCAAAATGATGCAACTTGTATTTGCATTGGTTGTATCACCATTTTGTGTTATTTTACTTATGGAACTCCAAATTTTTGTTATAAACCAATATAACATTTCCATTTTTTAAGATTATCTTTTGTAGGGATGAATTATAAGTGATTATTTGGAAATTTTGACTTGAGCAAAAAGTTTGCCTCACTACTTTCTCTTTCATTCGAACAGGTTCTACTTTTTTCTTTAATTACTGTTTTTGATTTTTTACTCCTTTGTGATCTCATAGGTTAGAGTTCTAACATGTTTTATTCCAAAGAGGTGGTTTCAAGTTCTCACAATTTTGAGTTTTTACTTGTTTGTTTTTCTTTAGTAATTGCATTTCTTTTGTAACACCCAAAGTTTTGAAGACCAAGAAAGGGATGAAAACCCTAAGTTTAAGGGTCGACTCGGCGAGTCCAAGGAGGGACTCGGCGAGTCGGAGCGGGATCCGGGTCGAGGAGTAAGTGACCAACTCGGTGAGTCGGCCAAGTGGACTCGGCGAGTCTGGTCTGTGCGTGGAAAACCCTAAATTCGGGGCTTGGAGCCTATATAAACGTCTTAATCTCCTTCCTAGGGTTCCTTACTGCCTCTTAAGCCCTGGATATCAAACCCTAGCCGCCATATCCTCTATTTGAGCCATTTATTGTCTTCAAGAGTGCATTAAGCTTGGAGAAAGAAGAAGAATCTTGAGAGTGAAAGAAGGGGGCTGTAGATCCGGGATTTGGAAGTCATTTCTGAGCTTTTGGAGGTATAAACTAGTTCCTGGACCCTTTTTGCATCTAGATTTATGTGTGGTTGTTGGGTCTCTTTAGCCATAATGATATTATTTTGAGTTAGGAGCCGGATCTGGAGTTGCTACTTCAGATCCAAGTGTGTTATGGACTGGAGAAGCATAAAGTATCAGCCCTTGAGTCGATTTTGAAGCCTCTTGGCCTTAAACCCTAGTTTATGGTGCTTTTTGCCTAGATATCCCTCTCTACACGTAAAGTTTGCAACTTTACGTGGGGGATAGGCTTGGGAAGGGTAGATTTACAGTTTTGAGTCCATGCATGACTCAAAAGTCCTCTGCATGTATGTAGATCTGAATGGACTCGGCGAGTCCTTCGAGTGGACTCGGCGAGTAGCTTGAAGATGAGGAGGAACTCGACGAGTGGGATGAACAGATCATCGAGTCGGTTGAAGATGGGCATGAACTCGACGAGTTGGATGAACAACTCGGCGAGTTGGATGAAGATTGCCTTGTGCTCGGCGAGTCTGTTCTTAGACTCGGCGAGTCAGGTCGTGTAGTCCCAAACCCTTCGAGTTAAGACTCGAGTCGGCGAGTCGAGCAAGGACTCAGTGAGTTGGACAGGACAGGATTCGGGAATCAGTAGACTCGGCGAGTCAAGTCGTGATTGGAAGGACTTTGAGCATAGGGACTCGGCGAGTCAGTAAGTGGACTCGGCGAGTAGGGTTGACCTGGAAGGTTGACTTTGACTAGGACTTTGACTTGACTAGAGTTGACTTGGTTGTCTGTCAGGGGTCAGTTTGACTCAGTGTTGTATTGTTATTGGTAGCTCGGGGAGCAAGTGGAGCAGCAGTTCGGAGTCAGTGGTCAGGTAGCGGTCAAAGGGATTAGCAGCAGCAGTTCAGCAGTATCAGGTGAGTTTCCCTGTGTATGAATGGGTCTACGGCCACAATGCCGGCCCATGTAGTTATGAGTAGAAGACCCAGGGGTTAGCCCTAGGCCCAGTATGCTAGTATGATATTCGGGATGAAGTCCAATGATAAAGGGTGGGTGCCCAAGGAATGGTTTATGTGGTAGTTTATACTTGTTGTCTGTGTGATACTTGTATGTGCCTGGTAGGGAGGTGAGTGTGGGCGAGGTCCCGTATCTCACCAATAGCAGAGTGTGGATGGTGTTCCACATCTCAGTAGCAGCAGAGCAGGGGCGAGGCCCAAGTTAGGGAAGGAGTGAGGGTGGGCTGGGCCCGTACCTCATTATCATCAGGAGTATGGACGGGGTTCCATGACTCATCAGTAGCAAGACAAGGGCGGGGCCCAGAGATAGGCGAGGTCTTCGAACAAGAGCCGTTAGTATATGTTTAGCTTACGTGATGTTATGTGATATATGTATGTGCTATTATATGTTAGTGGGCGGGGCCCTGTGACAGGCGAGGCCTAAGTAAAACATATTTGTATCCGAGCGGGGCTCGAAGCCAGGCGGGGCCTGGGGCGGCGGGGCCGTCGTAGGGGCGAGGCCCAGGATAGCGGGCGTGGCCCGGTATGTGCAGTATGTGGTTATGCATGGTATGTGGTAGGGTGGGGAACTCACTAAGCTTCGTGCTTACGGTTTTCAGTTTTGTTTTCAGGTACTTCCGGTAGCGGAGGGAAGAGCTCGGGGTGATCGCATGACACACGCCATAGTTTAGACAGCCTGGGAATGTTTACTCTGATAACGAATATGTATTTTGGAAACTAATACTTTGTTTATGTTTTGAAATGATGAATTTGCTTAACGTAATGTTTTAATTAAAAGAAATTTTTAGTCTTGAATTTTGGGACGTTACAAGTTGGTATCAGAGCCTTGGTTTGAGGGATTCGGACATGCTCTCGAGCGTGTCTGAACTCAAACTGAGGGATTGGTATAGAAGTTTTCAAAATGAAAAGACAGTTTTGTAAAAAGAGAGTTTTGGGAAAGAAAACAGTTTTAGAAAGGCAAAAATAATTCAGAAAGAAAAGAACTTTGAAAAGAGAAAAAGGGTGTGGTGCATGCAATCAACCGAGCTCAAGTAAGTACCTCGAAATACCCATACAAGTTTATGTTATGATTATCAGTTGATAGAACAGTATGCTAGATTAGGACTAAGGATCTAGGAATGATGCCTTATGTGCCTATTATATGTGTTGGAGCTGCATGATAGTGCTGATTAGGCAGTAGTAGGATAGCCTATTTAGGTTATGCCTGAGTTTATGAGTTTGTGTTGCATGTTAGTTCAGATTCTTGTTGTTTGGATATGATTGCTTGAGTATGTTGTGGTTAGATTTTCCCCTTGTCCGAATGTTGTTTGCTTTGTGCATTGTGGGATTTTGAGTGATGGGAGTTAGCCATTAGGTGGATACGTCACGTCACATGTGATCAGGGTTGAATAATCTCAGAGTGCTGGATTTGGCCCTATTGCGCAGATCTTGTTTGAGTCCAACCGTTGTAGGGACGAGTCTTTTACTTGAAGGATTATCTGAGCCTCTTCACATGTGATGGTATCCAGGTGATGGCTAATTGGCATCACAAGGAGACCTTCAGCAGCTGAGGACTGTTTGAGTTGAGTCAGAGGTTTCCCTAGGGTAAGCCTAGGATGAGATAGTGCTGGGAGTAGTAGTAGTGGATAAGGGACCTGGTGGAGTCAAAGCAATTCCTGAGGAAAGTACGGATAGATATGGAAGGTAGTATGGGCCCGTACTACTGAAAGCAAAGGATCCGTACTTGATTCGGGAAGGGCCAAGACAAGACCGGGAACCTAGTAGGGGGTGTGTTTGGTCTCGCAGCAGTGATGAGTTTTCTGATAGTGGTTGTGTTATATGTTTCAGCATGGTGACATTGCGAGAGAGACCAGCGGGCGGATCAGGCGCCGGAGAGGGATCAGGCTCGGGTTCAGGGGCCGAGCAGCTCGAGGAGCGGATGAGAGAGTTGATATCAGCTGAGGTTACGCGCAGTATCCTAGCTCAGACTCATGTGATCTTTGGCACGGTCAAGGAGGGTATACTGGAGATCTTGGATGAGAGGTTGGGAGCCTTCCGTACCGAGATGATGGCATTGTTGGGAGCACGTACCTTGACATTTCGAGAGTTCAGGGCTTGCGGGGCACCAAATTATCATGGGGCTAGGGACCCCATTGCTAGCAGCAGATGGTTGGCTGATGCTGCCAACACTTTTCGTACGAGCAAGTGTCCCGAGGGGGACAAGGTTAGACTCGCCTCCTGTCTTCTGAAGGACAGAGCGAGGGATTGGTGGGAGGAGATTGGTTATGCTTTGTGGGATGATGCCGCGTTGGACGCGATGACTTGGAGCGATTTCTCGGCCAGGTTCAGGGCGGAGTTTTTGCCGATTATTGAGGTGCAGCAGCTGGCACGAGAGTTTCAGGATTTGACGCAGACTACTGAGACTGTGGCGGAGATCACCGCCAAGTTCAGGGAGAGAGCTCTTCTTGTGCCGCAGTATGTCGCAGATGAGGAGATGAAGAAGGCTCGGTACCATGAGATGTTGAGGGATGACATCAGGGAGTTCGTGAGCAGATCCATCTGTAAGACGCTGGAAGATATGATTTCTCGGGCTAGAGAAAGGGAAATTGATTTGGAGCAAATCCGGTAGAGGAAGCCGGATGAGGTTCAGGTAGCTACGGGTTCGGGCAAAAGGCGCAAGGGATCGGATTCGAGATCGAGGGATCATCAGGACCGCAGTCGGTGCGGAAAGTGTGGAACGGCGCACGGGGGTGCGTGCAGGAGTGGTAGCGGTGGTGAGTCCGGCTGTTTCAAGTGCGGTCAGACTGGCCATTTCAGCAGGGATTGTACTGTTACCGCCGCGCAGGGATCAGACTTGATATGTTTTCACTGCAACCAGCGGGGCCACAAGAAGGCCCAGTGTCCCAGTTTATTTTCAGCAGGATGGGTGATGGCACCCGCCCGTGCAACTTTGAGGATCAAGGATGGCCGTCAGGGCCGGGTAGAGGCACCTACAGCAGGGGGCAGGGCTTTTCAGATGACGACCTTGGAGACGCGAGCAACGCCGGACGTTGCAGGTATGCAATTTCCCCTTTTCAGTTCTTTTATTTGTGCATGATTTTATTGTTATGGTTCTGCATCATTATCGGTAAAAGTATTTTATTTTGAGTGGTTGATTGTGATCGAGTTATATGCCATCTGCATACCTTGGATATTTGTATGGTAGTTAGGGGATGTGCTCTATTGAAGAAGGTTTCGAGGGATACAGTAACTGTAGCATGCTTGGGAGAGATTAGGTACGTCTCGCTAAGTTCGGAGTGGTACAGCAATTGTGATGGATTGGCTAAATCCCTAGCTGTGGCGGGCTTGGGTTCCTCATTAGATGGGTTATGGAATGGTAGCAAAGATCGGGATCTCTTTTGAGTATTGAGCAACAAGGGGTAAGCAGGATCGAAGTGGGGGAGAATCCTCCAGGTGTGCCCAGAGAGGAGCACGCAGACCCAGAATGAGTATGTAACCTCCGAGAAGGAAGAGAAATAGCTCAACGTTTCATGGATTGAGGATTTCAGGGTTGGGAGTTTGAGAAACTCCCCATCAGCTAGTGCGTGTGTCGGTAATGGTTAGTTATGGTTGAGAATTCAGGTTGTGGATCGCCCGTAGGACTCGGGGGAGTCGGAATGAGGATCTTGAGAGCTAATGGCACATGGGTGCCTTCGTTCTAGCAGTCAGCAATGGATGGTGATGTAAGACTACGGGTAAGCCGTAGCATTCCTTAGTAGTTTTGTTAGCGGAGTTGGGGCGAGGCCCTTATCTCCTAGTGATCAGATAGGGATCAGGAATGGGTAGTGGACGAGAATGATATGGAGTTTGCCTGTATAGCCCTAGAGAGGTGAGACCTTGGGAGAGGCCGCTCCAGGATATAGTTGGGTGAGACCCGTGGGCGAGGCCCGTATGAGATTAGCAGTGTAGATGAGACCTGGGAGCAGGGTTGCTCAGTAGTATGGTAGGGTGAGACCCGTGGGCGAGGCCCTCAGCACAAGTGGGACCTGGTAGGGACCTTAGTGTCAAGTTAGGGGATCGAGAATCCCAGGTTTGTAGTGCCTGAATGGCAGAGTAGATTGAGCAGTTATAGGTGATTGAAGTTCTTTGGAAGTCGCTGGGAGCGACTAGTGGTGGTGTTGGGACTAGCTACCGGTGAGAGCCAGTAATCCAGACATTGATAGGTTGGTAGGGACCAGGGTGGTCTCAGTTCATCCGGAAGGCGGACAATGAATAGCAAAATTTTATTCAGTCAGCAGTACTGCGGGTAAGCAGTGTATGCTGGAATTCAGCTAGTTGATCGTGGGGTGCTCTGCACCAAACCATAGTAGAAAGAAATGCCCAGTGGATACTGGCGATAATGACCCGTACTGGTAAGCGGGGGTAATGGAGTTGGTGAAGGATAAGGCCTTCACAATGATAGAAGGAATAGTTGGTTATGGGGTTTTGCCTCGGGAAGGCAAGAAATTGTGCAAGGAAGAAGGGGTGAACCCTTATAGGTTCAGCGCAGTGCTCGGTGAGTACCAGGTGGATTATCGGTTGAGTAAGTCGTGTTTCCAGAATGTTCGGGGTCAGGGTTGACCCAAGATGATTATCCGCAAGGTTTGATGATAGTCAGAATGATCGGGTGGTAGGTCAGCAAAGGAAGGCAGCTAGTGTTGGGATAATTGGTTGGGTATTGCAGGCAGATCGCAGGCGGTGGGCCATAGCAAACTTCGAGGATGAAGTTTTGTTTAAGTGGAGGAGAGTTGTAACACCCAAAGTTTTGAATACCAAGAAAGGGAAGAAAACCCTAAGTTTAGGGGTCGACTCGGCGAGTCCAAGGAGGGACTCGGCGAGTCGGAGCGGGATCCGGGTCGAGGAGTAAGTGACCAACTCGGCGAATCGGCCAAGTGGACTCGGCGAGTCTGGTCTGTGCGTGGAAAACCCTAAATTCGGGGCTTGGAGCCTATATAAACGTCTTAATCTCCTTCATAGGGTTCCTTACTGCCTCTTAAGCCCTGGATATCAAACCCTAGCTGCCATATCCTCTATTTGAGCCATTTATTGTCTTCAAGAGTGCATTAAGCTTGGAGAAAGAAGAAGAATCTTGAGAGTGCAAGAAGGGGGCTGTAGATCCGGGATTTGGAAGTCATTTATGAGCTTTTGGAGGTATAAACTAGTTCCTGGACCCTTTTTGCATCTAGATTTATGTGTGGTTGTTGGGGCTCTTTAGCCATAATGATATTATTTTGAGTTAGGAGCCGGATCTGGAGTTGCTACTTCAGATCCAAGTGTGTTATGGACTGGAGAAGCATAAAGTATCAGCCCTTGAGTCGATTTTGAAGCCCCTTGGCCTTAAACCCTAGTTTATGGTGCTTTTTGCCTAGATCTCCCTCTCTACACGTAAAGTTTGCAACTTTACGTGGGGGATAGGCTTGGGAAGGGTAGATCTACAGTTTTGAGTCCATGCATGACTCAAAAGTCCTCTGCATGTATGTAGATCTGAATGGACTCGGCGAGTCCTTCGAGTGGACTCGGCGAGTAGCTTGAAGATGAGGAGGAACTCGACGAGTGGGATGAACGGCTCATCGAGTCGGTTGAAGATGGGCATGAACTCGACGAGTTGGATGAACAACTCGGTGAGTTGGATGAAGATTGCCTTGTGCTCGGCGAGTCTGTTCTTAGACTCGGTGAGTCAGGTCGCGTAGTCCCAAACCCTTCGAGTTAAGACTCGAGTCGGCGAGTCGAGCAAGGACTCAGTGAGTTGGACAGGACAGGATTTGGGAATCAGTAGACTCGGCGAGTCAAGTCGTGATTTGAAGGACTTTGAGCATAGGGACTCGGCGAGTCAGTAAGTGGACTCGGCGAGTAGGGTTGACCTGGAAGGTTGACTTTGACTAGGACTTTGACTTGACTAGAGTTGGCTTGGTTGTCTGTCAGGGGTCAGTTTGACTCAGTGTTGTATTGTTATTGGTAGCTCGGGGAGCAAGTGGAGCAGCAGTTCGGAGTCAGTGGTCAGGTAGCGGTCAAAGGGATTAGCAGCAGCAGTTCAGCAGTATCAGGTGAGTTTCCCTGTGTATGAATGGGTCTACGGCCACAATGCCGGCCCATGTAGTTATGAGTAAAAGACCCAGGGGTTAGCCCTAGGCCCAGTATGCTAGTATGATATTCGGGACGAAGTCCAATGATAAAGGGCGGGTGCCCAAGGAATGGTTTATGTGGTAGTTTATACTTGTTGTCTGTGTGATACTTGTATGTGCCTGGTAGGGAGGTGAGTGTGGACGAGGTCCCGTATCTCACCAATAGCAGAGTGTGGATGGTGTTCCACATCTCAGTAGCAGCAGAGCAGGGGCGAGGCCCAAGTTAGGGAAGGAGTGAGGGTGGGCTGGGCCCGTACCTCATTATCATCAGGAGTATGGACGGGGTTCCATGACTCATCAGTAGCAAGACAAGGGCGGGGCCCAAAGATAGGCGAGGTCTTCGAACAAGAGTTGTTAGTATATGTTTAGCTGACGTGATGTTATGTGATATGTGTATGTGCTATTATATGTTAGTGGGCGGGGCCCTGTGACAGGCGAGGCCTAAGTAAAACAGATCTGTATCCGAGCGGGGCTTGAAGCCAGGCGGGGCCTGGGGCGGCGGGGCCGTCGTAGGGGCGAGGCCCGGGATAGCGGGCGTGGACTGGTATGTGCAGTATGTGGTTATGCATGGTATGTGGTAGGGTGGGGAACTCACTAAGCTTCGTGCTTACGGTTTTCAGTTTTGTTTTCAGGTACTTCCGGTAGCGGAGGGAAGAGCTCGGGGTGATCGCATGACACACGCCATAGTTTAGACAATCTGGGAATGTTTACTCTGATAACGAATATGTATTTTGGAAACTAATACTTTGTTTATGTTTTGAAATGATGAATTTGCTTAACGTAATGTTTTAATTAAAAGAAATTTTTAGTCTTGAATTTTGGGACGTTACATCTTTCTTGCTGTTCCAGTGAGTCCGCTATAGACTTTTGATTTATTTTTCTTGAAAATAGGATTTTTATACAGGTTGAGATGCTGATGTTGATTTGCAGACATATCTAGATTCTGGTGAAGGCTATAAATCGCATAAGATTGCTGCCTATTATGGTTCTTACTGTGGTTGAACAAAGTTCGTTGCTGTTTCGGGATATCCACCTTGCTACTGATAAATCATCTTGGTTGGAGTTGCATATCGCATCTTCTGATCAATTTTGAGGTGTGATTCCTAAAATGTTTTTGGGTTTTGTTTCTTATTCTAGCAAAGTTAGTTGTAATTTATGTTACTTATAAATTACTACTGAGAAATCATCTAGAATGAAGTTTGTTTGCTGCTTCTTTGGCAGCTAAATATTATTTGTTATTTGTTGTATCTATGTCTAAAGTTGGAAATTATCTTTATTTTTTGGTTAGTTTGTCAGATATATAAAAATATGGAGTCAGAATTGTGGTCGTTTGCTTTTTTATTTGAAAATGTTAATTATATATGTAATCGGTTACTCATATTTTTCTTAGTGATTCTCCCTCATTTCAACAATTACATATTGGTATTGCCATGTTAGGTATATATTGTAATATAGTATATAACATGCCGGGTAACAATATAATAAACATCTCCAAAATATTATGTTGAATAACAATATAATAACTTTCTATTTTAAACCAATCTTGCATTTGATTATACAGTTACCAAATTTAATTAATTTTTGAATAAATATGATAAAAGTTGTACAATACAATTGGTTTTTTTAATATTTTGATAATTAACAACAAAATGAAAATAAATTTTCAGACATGTGTTCGGTTCTGAAACCGTCATGGGACAGAAATAATCGATAACTAAAAGTGATGGATTTGGAGAATCAAGATTCCCCTACCCGGTTCTAATTACTAACTGAAAATAAAAAATAATGGAGTAGGGAGAACCGAGAACCACATCGAATAAAAGGTTCCGGTTCCGGTTCAGTTTCGATTCATATTAGATTTTTTTGGTCGAAAAACTCATTCGTAGACATCTATATTAAGGAATTTTAAACTAATGAAACACTTTCCCTACAACTACTAACGTCAAAGTTGGATTCTATTATCTTCGACATGTACTTTCTTTTAGGGCATAATATTTTTATAAACGAAACATATCGCCGAAAGAAATTATACACCCCCGCCGCTTTGCGTGGGTCCACCACTAGTATATATATATATATATATATATATATATATATATATATATATATATATATATATATATATATATATATACTAGATGTGAAACCCGTTTATTACACGAGTTGATTAAAAAAAATATATCAAAGTTTAAATATTAAGAATTTTTTATAATAAAATTTCAAAATAAATAGACATATTCAACTAATGAATAAATAGAATCACTATTAAGAAGATCATCCATAATATTAAAGATTGTTTTGTCATATTCATTAAATTTATTATCATATTCAATGTATTTTAATATATCATATATATTTTTTAAGATTCTTTGCATTTATTATTACATTAAATATATTTAATACTTTACATATATAAATTTATTATTATGTGTCATATTAATTGATTTAATTCAAAAAAACCACAAAATGACATGCAGATTTAAATTGAATCAAAAAATTTACAAAATTACATGTGACAAATTTAATGAGAAGATGACATTTGACAAAATGATCTTCATTTATTAGGATATATATATATATATATATATATATATATATATATATATATATATATATATATATATATATATATATATATATATATATATGGGACGGTTCACTTGAGATTAAAAAAAAATAGAGATCTTGAGATTAAACCCCAGCCACATATTTCGCATTTGCCGCTCTAATGCTCCAGCGTACCAGCAACAACGAAGTATGCCTAATCATAAATGATTATATGGCAGAGAGGTATAATCATACAAGATTATACATGTTTATACGTATATGCATAATCATAAATGATTATACATATATGTCTGTTCATAGATTGAGTAATCATAAATGATTATTACAGTTAGTCGCAGAAGAGGTGATGGTGACAGAGGTGGCAGTGATATAAGTAATGGAGGTGACAATGGTGGGGTCGAGTGGTATCAGAGGTGGTGGTAGTGGTGGTGGCGGTTACGGTGGTGGGGATGGTGGCGGAGGAGGAAAGAACGAGTGGCAGTGTGTAATCATTTATGATTACACCAAACCTGTCGCGTCGGTACGCCGAAGGGTTAGAGCGGCAGATGTGAAATACGTGACTGAGGTTGAATCTCGAGATCTCTATTTTATTTTTAATCTCAACGGAACCTACCTCTCTTTCTTTCTCTCTCTCTCTCTCTCTCTCTCTCTCTCTATATATATATATATATATATATATATATATATATATATATATATATATATATATATATATATATATATATATATATATATATATATATAAAAGAAAAAGTATCAAATGTGTAAATGAAGCATAATTGCTTACCCTATAAAGTTATCAACACTATAAAAATGTATGCCATCACGATCTATTTTTCTTTATTTGCTTGTGTATGAGAGTAAAGATAATTCCAGATGCCGAAAAAACACATACCACTTATTTGGAGATTACTAATCGATATGAATAACAACACCCTCACAAAATAAGTCTATCATAACTATTATTTCAACGTATCGTTAAATGTTAAATGTCTAAGTGTTTTTAAATAATTAAAACAGTTGTTTAAAAAATTTTCTACATTTTTCAGAAACACATAAGTGTGGTTAAACTTATACATCCATCTACTATTCGTTTTCCTATATATGTAGTACAACCAAACAACATTTGCTTATTAAAATGTAAAATCATGATGATGGTGGTGGTGGTGGCTACAATACAAGTACCAAACTCTACTCCAACTCCCACCCTCCAAAATAGTTGACGTGATGGGTATTGAAACTCTGTTGACCATAGACTTAAAAAATTCTATTTTCTTTGGATTTTAAAAAAGGATATATTATAGGATGATTTATATAAACTTCCAATGTAGTTGTTAAGTCTAACAAAATAAACAAACTAGTGGCCGGCGGGCAGCAGCCTAAAAATGAACGGCTTGAATAACATAATCAAAATAGATTCTTTTAATAGAGTTCAAAACAGACAAAGTTAATTTTGACAAAATTATCGTATAACTGGTAACCGAAAGTTATAGTTTTTATTTGTTTAGAACTGTCTGTCAAAATTCGATGTGTGTTTTTGAAAAATATAAAATAACATAACCATAAACGTAAAAACCAAAAACTACTAAAAATTAAATATGGTCAAAAACTAGCTAGGAACGAACGGTATGCTCGTCACGAGAGCTATTTGTGGCCAGGTAATATGTGTGCCACAGCCGTGCACACCATCCCCATCAACACAGTCATTGTTCTTGTGGTGTTTACCACGGAATGCAAAGGGCGAATGACATTGAAGAGGGTAGATTTTCAAGGCTAGAACATTGAACATTTTTCCTATAAATAACCCCAATTTACTAATTTTCACATCATTTTTTTTCTTTCTCTACTACACAAACCACAATATATTCATCCAAATAGATGTAATGAATCTGATGTCATTGATGCGACGCTAGAGCAATACCAAAAATCTAACGTAACCATAAACATTTTTCGTATATCACTGTTTGGTATGAGGTGCGTAATTGTCTGAAATTATTTCCGTGGTGACATGTATATGTTGAAGATGAAAAATAAATTTCGTAGTAATTTTCATTTTATTTAAATTAATGTAACATTTTTTCCTAATAGTATTTATTCTTTAAATTATTAGTTTTTTAGTGAAAATTATGATGTAGTGTGATGTTATACAAAGTAAATGTAGCTTGGATCGGTTATGATCTAATAGTTAGAAACTGTAACTTTTATCTAACAAATGGTCTTCAAAAATAACTTTTCATGTAAGCTTTATCTAACTAGAAATATTCCTCAAAATTAGCTTATAGCTTTTGAAATGATTTATTGTTTGGTTAGTATAAATACCTCACCCACATGGCCACATTCACATGAAAAGGTCTTATCTGACAGACTATTTGATAGTTAGAACTTTTATTTTTAATGGCATTGCATAGAACTAATCTATAAAAATAGATATAAGATTTTACAATATACTATAAAATAACATAAAACCTCTAATCTATAAAAATAGATATATGCTTTTATAATATATATAAAATTACATAAAACCTAAAAATTAAAAAACGAAAAACACTAAAAAATTAAACATCGTTTCATGTTAAAATCATCTGTACTTATTTGCTTTATAAACATTATGATTTATTGATGTTCTGTCGATCCTAAAAGCAATCGAGAGGACATGCACAAATAACAAATAGCATTTAACAAAATTAATCATATTGTTTAAACATTGTGAGGTGTCCTTGTGTTGTGGTAGGAGTGGCAACTCGCAAGTTGGCAGCCCTGTCCCACATGGCTTATCGTCAAATTGCTACCCTTTTTGTGACCCAATAATACAAAATATCACATGCATTTTACAACATCACATGCCATTTAAATATTCCTCTTAAATATTGATTTAAACGTATCATGTAAAAAGATCCTGTTCTTGTTTATTAAACACCTAGCTAATAAATTTATTTATTAACGATCACTATAATATAATTTAAGATTCAAAGCTTCACCAAATCATTCGTACTTAAACACAATGCAGAGAAGACGACTCACAACTATACGGATTTTTGTAACTTTTGAAACGTTTGAACTTTTGGAACGGATAAACCAAATAAAACCATTTTACTTGATAAGATTGTTTCGCAGTCTAATAAAAAACACTAAACTTAAAAGTATGGGTTAATTATATAGTCCCATCATTGCTATTTCCGCTTAGTATTGTGTTTCTTATCTATCACTTGATTTTTTGGGCCTTTTATAAAATTTCTGATGTTTCAAAAAGAATGTATAATATAAGATATGGACACCTTCGTACATCAACCCTTAAACCTGAAAGCATTATTGCAAAGAACCTCTGGAATCTTGCATTCGATTAAGGTATATATGTCATGGTGTTTCTGTAAAACTCTTCACTTTTAGTTACTATTTTTCACATTACTTACCTTGTTCGTGTATAATAAGGATAGATGGGTTGGTCAGTGTTTGATGTTTAGTTCCCTTGAAGTATGACGACCCCGTAGAAATAACGTAGAATATCGAAAATGATATATTGCTTTTTATTCCGAAAAACAATGTTAACCTTTTAAAATATATATCTTTTATTTTTAAAGATATATGTATATATATGATTTTACCTTTGGAGAAAAAAGAAGAAGAAGTTAAATCCACAAGATGAACACGTGAACCCCTGTTACTCCACATGCAACACTTAACTCCATTGATTATTGGCCTTTAGAAGAAGAAAAAAAAAGTGCTCTCTCTCTCAACACCCCCCCCCCCCCCCCCCCCCCTCGGAGATATGTAGGTGGAAAATAAAGTCATACGATTTTAAGTGGACATACACAATTTGAATCAAATTTTCAAATTTTGAATACGAAAATATATTGATTAGTATTAGGAATAAAATTATTACGAAACAATCTCGTTTAGACATGGTGGTTATTTTACAAATTCATTAAAAAGTTGTTAAATGAAAATAATATGCCATTTTGATGGTCATTTATGTGATTATTCTTTTAATTTAATCCTTATGTTTACTTAAAACAAACAAATATCGTAAAATTCGTATGATTGCTAAAACATATCAATTGGATGAAAACAAATTTTATTCAAATATATACATGGCAAACGATAAAAATACAAGAACATTTTTTTATTAAACTTAAAAACATAAACCTTAATCAAATCGTCGGCTTATTTTACCGACGGTTTGGTCTGTATCAGTCGTTACAAATAACATGTAGACGATCGCCGCCGGAAAACAATAGATTCAGAAACAGCACACGTTCTTTTACATGAAGAATACATACTCACCACAAATCCAGATCGGTCAACGGATGGAAGCTTTGAGCTCTTTCTTAAACCATTGACCTCGAATTCTTTATCTTTGGAACACTCGATGAAGGCTGCAAAAAACGGGTCTTTTCTGAAATTCTGACTGCTGCTACTCTTCTTCATCGTCGGCGACTGATGGGGGGCGTGACTGGATGGCGGCAGGGGGAGGAGATGCTGAGTTAAATTGCTTTTCTTGTATGTGTTCTTTTTCGGGATTCCGGGGAATTGCTCCCAAGAAAAGGGGATACCGAGATATCGAATTGGAGTGGATGGGATAGGAGTTGTGACAGAAGAATCATCGGATATCGAGTCTGAGAACGTGAAAGATTTGCTCCGGCGAGAGTGTCGCTGGACATCGGTTGAAGCCATTAATTTTTCTTTGGATGAACTAGAGACAAAAGCTCCCAACTTTTGTGTTTCTTCTCGTGCGTTTATATATATATATATATATATATATATATATATATATATATATATATATATATATATATATATATATATATATATATATATATATATATATATATATATATATATATATATACTAGCCGTCTACCCGCGCAAAGCGGCGGACGGCGAATAATTTGATCTCTTTAGAGTTAAAACCATTTTGCGTTCACTTTGAGAAATGAATATTAAATGACACCTATTTTTCAAGAGCATTACCATACCATATTAAGGGGGTGTTTGACTAAGCTTTTTTAAAACAACTTATTAGGTTCCACATCATTATAAGTTAAAAAAGTGTTTGGATTAAAATAACTTATTCCGGTGGGGAACCTCTAATACGTCATTTTTTCATAAGTTACCCTACACTTACTTATTAACTTATAAGCTAATAAACTAATAAGCAATAAACTTTTTTGCCAAACACCCCTTAAATGGTTATTACTTCCATTTATACATACCCTAACCACTTGTACTATTTATCGTCCTCTTTTTTATTCGTTTTCCTTAATTCCTTTATTAATTTAATGCCCTACTAAGTAAAATGCTAAAATATATAAATAATAGTTTATAAAAATAAACCTTTAGAATATCAGGTGTTGTGATTCAAAAATCGATAAATAGGCCTTTGAGAAGGCCAAAATACTCAGGTGTCAACTTGTTCATTGTGATTTTAAACCAAGTTTGGTCACAAATTAAAACATTTTCAACGATGATATATAATTCAATGATTCATATTGATTTAGGTTCTCGAAACCTTAAAATATTGAACAAAATATATATAGAACCTTATAATAAGGACAATAATCACCGTAATCAGGAAGTCCATGTGATGAAACTTGATATTATAAGGACCAATAATGAAAAAGGTTTCATTTTTAGACTAAACAAGATGAAAAATATACAAACTACCTTAATCATGTCAAATCTTGTGTTTAACCGTTCTTTATTGCAAAAGTAAGATGCCAAAATATACAAACTAATGATAATACAATGCTCTAACTGACCCTCTTGGTTGAGTTCTTTGAACCTGCAAAGCCAACACATTAAAAAAACATATTAAAAACCTTTTTAGGAGCAAACCTGATATAATAAAGCTTTCACTCAATATATTTATAAGATAAAAATACAAAAAGTTAAAAATGATGAAATCAATTACAAGTAAAGATGAAAATATAAACCTGTTAAGAAAGAGCCATCTGCAGGAGGAATATTTGAATCAACATGTATTTTCTGATGATTTCAAATTTTGAATTATCCGAAATTTAGGGAAGGAGATAGAATTTGTTGAGAAATATAAGGATTCAAAACACAAGTTAAAATTTAATATTATTTTATTGATGACTACTTGTACTATTAGCTTAATGATTTGAACGTCTTAAAAAAAAATATTATTATATTCAATCTATATTTAGAAATAGTAAGATTTCTTTTATAATATATATATATATATATATATATATATATATATATATATATATATATATATATATATATATATATATATATATATATATATATATATATATATATATATATATATATATATATGGGAGAGTTCAATTGAGAAAAAAAAAGGTTGACAAATGAGGGAATCATTCCCAGCCACTCATTTATTTTTGCCGCAAAAGCCTCCGTCGTACCAGCGGAAATGGGAAAAGAATAGACATATGTTTTCCAACAAAACATATTTCCTTAAACTATGCTAAGCATTACCTTAATTTATACAAAAACATAGTCTTTTTTTTTTTTTTTTTTTAATTTTTAAGAAGCTATTTTTATCGAAAACTTATTTTCAATATTCCAAAATTCATTATTTTTTATTCTTTACAAATAGACATCCATATTGATATAGTTTTAAAATAAAATTTTTTTTTTTTATATTTTCAGCTATCGTTATTCATAAGTGAATAAAAATGAATCAAGTTTTTTCTACAGTACATTCGTTATTCACTTATGAATAAAAACTATGGTTATTTTTTTTTTTTTTACATTTTAAGTATCATTCATATATGAATATAAAATATACTAAACATAGTATATTCATATTTAAATATTAGACGATTCATTCACTTGTGAATATTACATAGTATATTCACTTGTGAATATTAGATGATATATTCACTTATGAATATTAGATAATATTTTCATATCTGAATATTACATAGTATTACATGGTATATCACATGTGAATAATAAATAGTATATTCACTTGTGAATATTAGATGATATATTCACTTATGAATATTAGATGATGTATTCACTTATGAATATTACACAATATATTTACATATGAATATTACAATGTGTTTTCACAAATATATATAATTTTTATATGTTATTCACATATGAATAACATATAGACTTGCATATTCGTTTTTTTGTTTTAATAATCATATACTGATTCAAGTGAGAAAATATATTCATATATGAATATAACGTAGTAATTTAGTTTATGCATTTCATCAAACAGTTGGAATGCATACAAGTTAACTATTTTAAAAATGTTAAAAACATCAAATTATCAATTCCAAATCATCATATACTTCCGATTTCGACTTCAGATGCGACACCTATGTCTGATTGATTTCTCATTTTGATTTTGATTTCCGAAAATCCGATTGGGAAACTGTGAGTACCGATTCTGAGTCCTTCAATGTCGACCGTGACTGCGAGTCAAGAACTCCGATTCCAATTTCATGAACAACGAAGAAATTCCGATTCCAACTACTTTCGTTTGCGAATCTGGGAAATTCCAGTTCCAAACTTTAACAAATTGATGAATTTAGGTTGCGAATTTGTCTTGAACGGCGAACCTCCCAGCTACGAATATTGATGATTGATTAACACTAGATGACATTGATGATGGTTTAGTTGAAGAAATCTAGATGATTGTTGAAGGTTGGAGGAGAAATTTTGAGGTTGAACGAACTGTTATCGAATTCTCTATAGTTACGTATTTGACATCGAAGGTTATTAACATATTTACAAGTTTGTCACCGTGTGTTTTTATGCTTAGATTAAATGAGTGGCTGAGAATGATTCCCCAATTCTCAACCTTTTTTATTTTCTCAATTGAATCCACCTCTCTCTCTCTCTCTCTCTATATATATATATATATATATATATATATATATATATATATATATTTGGGTATGATCAATTGAGAACACCAAAAGGTTGAGAACACGAGAACAGATCTGAGCCATTTAAATCTTAAAATCAAAGGTTCATATTAATGTGTCATTTATGTAAATTACAAAAATTGTGGAACCAAATTGTAATTATTAAATTTACATTTAATGGTCTTAAGGGTAGTAATGAAATTTCCATTTTTATGGTTCCATAAAATCAGCTTAATAATTTTGGTCATGGTGTATATTAATATGTTGTAATTTCATATAAATATAAAGTTACTAATTACCCTTATAAAATGATTGGTCCAGAACTGTTATCGCGTTATCAAGCTTTTAAGTGTTTACATTTGATCCTCTCTCTCTCTCTTTCTCTCTCTCTCTCTCTCTCTATATATATATATATATATATATATATATATATATATATATATATATATATATTTGAGTAGGATCAATTGAGAACACCAAAAGGTTGAGAACGCGAGAACAGATCTGAGTCATTTAAATCTTAAAATCAAATGTTCATATTAATGTGTCATTTATGTATATTACAAAAATTGTGGAACCAAATTGTAATTATTAAATTTACATTTAAGGGTCTGAAGGATAGTAATGAAATTTCCATTTTTATGGTTCCATAAAATCAACTTAATAATTTTGGTCATGGTGTCATTCTTTCTTTCTTTCTTTCTTTCTTTCTTTCTTTCTCTATCTCTCTCTCTCTCTCTCACTCACTCTCTCTCTCTCTCTCTCTCTCTCTCTCTCTCTCTTTCTCACACTAATTAAATTAGGTTTTTAACCAACCGAAGATGAAAATACGCCTCCATCCAATGTCTCCTCCATTCGTGAGAACCAAACCTTTCAACATTCTAGGGTTGTCGGCTTTTAGACCTCCTCTATCGAAAGAAAAATGAATGGAATTGACGAGGAAGGAGAGTTGGGTCTCGCCTCCAGTAAGGTGACAGTCTGACTGATTTCAGTCGTGCTCGGTGTGTAGTATGTTTTCTAGTGGCCACAATGGCTCCGGTAATCGGCGACGAAATCGACACAGAAACCTCAAGTCTCCGGCGATCAGGAATTTTTCAAGTTCTTTGGTGATTTTCCGATCTCAGGAGGCGTGTCTAGAGAAGAGGGTAAGCCCTTTCGATCGAGTTTTCTTGTTACTGCCACTTTCTTCATACTTTCTAATACACGAATTATCTACCTTCCCATGTGCTTTAAGCATTCAATCTCATTCTATTTTTCTTTGATGATGGCGGGCGAGTCATCGTCAATCGTGTTCATTATAATCGCTTATGATTGTAAATATCGCCAGGTGTGTTCGCTAGTGCAATGGCTTCTTCCAGACTTCATGACAGTGAATCGTTGGATGAAATGGTTAAAGCAGACATCATGAAGACAATTCCCCCACAGGTTCTTTCATGATTTGCTGATATTGTGTCGCTTTGTACTCAGGTATTGGCTTATGCATATATGATTATCACGATGAACTAAAAGGAATTGATTAGTTTGTAAATGACAGGTGATGATAGTTATAAAGTTATATAGCTAATGATTGTTATAAAGTTATAATCATTTATGATTGTAAATATGGTTGTACATATTATTAGAAGACACCGATAGTAATCATTTATAATTATAACTATCACAATATAAATGATTAGAAAATCGATTATAATCATATCATTTATGATTATAACACCACATTATTTTTCTACTAATCATTCATTTTAATATTTTCTTGATCTTATTATTGTATTTACATGTTATTGGCATTTTTTGGGTATTTATCAAAGAAAAAAAGAATACTATCACTTTTTTGGTATCAATGGTGCTCGTTACACAAGTAGCCATTTTTATCCAAAGAGAAAAAGGAGGTTGCAACCGATTTAAGAAAATGACCGACATATTGATGAATTTCTCTCTCTCTCTCTCTCTCTCTCTCTCTCTCTCTATATATATATATATATATATATATATATATATATATATATATATATATATATATATATATATGGATAATCTTATAAAAACCCAACATATTTTCATCAAAGTCTTAAAAAAACCACTATATTATTTTTTTTGTACGTTAAAAACCTTATATTTTTTAAAATGTATCATTTAAGGCATAGAGCTCGGTAAATCCTAGATAGCCAAAAATGTTAGGTACTCGATTCTTAACGTTTCTATTGTTACAATTCATTAGATTAAAAAAACTTTAAAATTATGAGGGTTTAAATGCACTAAAAAACTAATATAGTGATTTTTTTTAATCCTTTCATGAAAATAGAGTAGGTTTTTCTAAGCTCAAAAAACCTTAAATAAGAATTTTAGAAAAAAAAAATAAGGGTTTTAGTTTACTAAAAAATAATATAGTGGTTTTTTTAAGCATTTAGTGAAATATATATATATATATATATATATATATATATATATATATATATATATATATATATTCTTTTGGAGTGGTTTAATCATCGTTGAATATAATCATGTATAAGTGTATGAAACTAGTATTGACATATTCATTTATGAATATATTCATTTGGAGTGGGTTAATGAATATAATCATGTCTAAATGTATAAAACTAGTATTGGCATACGTATTTATGAGTATAAGTATATAAATGTATAAACTCAATCTTTAGAAAGTTTATTTATGAATATAACAAAGTTTAATAATAAATACAACTTATTTTTTTTATTATTTTTATAAATAAAAATTTTTATCTATAAATTGTGTTGTATTCATTTACGATTACAACTTTATAGTTTTATAATTACAAACCTGCTTTACTCATTTATAACTAATAATATCTTATGAATGATAAATTTAAAAAAACAAATTTTTTTAACAAAAAATTAATAAAAATTAAAATAAAATTCGGTTAATCTATTATTTTAAGTAACTGTAATTAATATTGATAAAATTTAGAAGATTAAGATTTGTTATAATTTAAATTAAATACGCAATTACTAATATACCCTTATAAAATGATTGGTCCAGAATTGTTCTTGCGTTCTCAACCTTTTAGATGTCAACGGGGGCAAACGGGACCGGGAATACATCCCCCGCCCCTGCCCCGAAAATTTCTCTGTTCCCCCGTCCCCGCCCCCGGAATGTTCAGCCTTCCTACCCTCGTCCCCGCCCCCGAATCCCCTTTATTACCCCCGCCCCGGCCCCATTCCCCCGCCTCCAATTTATTTTCGGATAAATTTTTTTGGGATAAAAGAAGTTGCAATTTAAGCTAAAATAAGCTATTTTTTAGGTAACAAATAATTATTTATAGCAGAATTTTATATATTAAAAATAAAAAAGTTATGACATCTTAAAAACATTATACTAACAACTCAAAAACATGTTTTTTTGATGAATTTTGGAAGCTCGAAATCATGATTTTGTTTATTATATTTATATAATTAGTATATGTAAATATTTACGTAATTTATTAATGGGGTCCCCATGGGGTTTCGGGACAAGATTGCCTACCCCCGCCCCCACCCACGAAATTAAAACGGGGGTTAACCTTGCCTCGGCCCCCGTCCCCGCCCACGATTTTTTTTAAAAAAATTCCCCCAAACGGGACGGGACCCCTACGGGAACGGGGTCCCACGGGACTTTTTGACATCCCTACCCAAAATTTGAGACCAAAAATTTCATTTTTTAAATTAAACAATTATAAAACCAATTGTCTAAAAACAATTACAGTATCACTCATATCAAAAAACCAGTGTATCAATATTCAAAACATGTCATGGTAAAACATCATCAGAGTATAAATCCCAAAGATCTCTGGTGCGGAAAATGTGGTGTGATGCTATGCGATCATGCCGGATCCTCTCCCTTCAAAGAGGAGGTATCTGAAACCGAAACTGAAAACTGTAAGCACAAAACTTATGAGTTCCCCCATAATACCACATACTATATAATAACATAACGTCTAGCATATATGGGTGCTGGACTCCCCTTCGGTCTCTTTCAACCGGTAACTACCTAGCATATCTGGGTGCTGGCCTACCCCTTCGGTCTCTTTCAACCGGTAACTGTCTAGCATATCTGGGTAGGGATGTCAACGGGGGCAAACGGGACGGGGTTTGCATCCCCCGCCCCTAGCCCCAAGATTTTCCTGTTCCCCCGCCCCCGCTCCCGCCCCCGAAATCTCCATCCTTTCCACCCTCGCCCCCGCCCCCGAATTCCCCTTATGACCCCCGCCCCCGCGCTCGTTCCCCCGCCCCCGATTGATTTTGGGCTACCTTATTTGGGCTAAAAGAAGTTCTTGTTTGGGCTAAAAGAAACTATTTTTTAGATAACAAATAGATATTTATAACATAATTTTACATTTTACAAACAACTTAAAAACATGTTTTTTGTTGTATTTTTGTACGTAAAAATCATTTTAATGTTTATTATATTTATATAATTAATATATGTCAATTTATATAATTTATTAACGGGGACCCCCACGGGGGTTTCGGGACGGAACTACCAACCCCACCCCCGTCCCCGAAATTAAAACGGGGGTTAACCTTGCCCCTACACCCGCCCCCGTCCCCGATTTTTTTCAACAAATGCCCCCATACGGGACGGGGCCCCCACGGAACTTTTTGACATCATTATATCTGGGTGCTGGCCTCCTCTTCGGTCTCGTTCAACCGATAATCGGGGACTATTTCACCCCTACCACTACCACATAATACCCTAGCATATACATATAAATCACATACTGCCTAGCATATATGGGTGATGGCCTCCTATTCGGTCTCTTTCAAGCGATACAGGGTTTGGACCTTTGGGCTAAGCATTAAGTGCTTAATGGCAAAAGTTGACTTAATAGAGGAGTGCGTTGGGCGTACAAGTCTGTATGTGTAACGTACAAGCCATCAAGCGTGTACGCGCAATGTACAGCTGAGTACGTCCTGCGTACTCAATCAGAATGGGTTTTGCATCTTTAGGCCATTTCATGGACCTAGTTGCTTTGGGCCTTAGTGGGCCATCTGAAAATAGGCTTTTGAACTAAGGAAATTATTGGGCTTTAAGGTAACGCCGTTAGAGGGGTTTGGGCCAAATTTAGAAAATTAGGCCATAAGTGGGCCTTGGAAGATTATTTAGTGTTGGGCCTTTTATATTGTGGATTTGGGCCTTAGTCATGGATGAAATTAGGCCAGGGGTAAAATAGTCATTTTACCCCAAGTATGGATTATTGGATATTGATTGGAACCCAATTATTGATTGGGTGTTAATTTGTACCGATAGCTCGAGGAGTAGTCAGGGCAGCAACTAGGGATTTATTTCTGTGAGATTCAACATTTGAGGTGAGTTTTCTTACAGGGTTTAGTGGGTCGAAGGCACCAATGTCGACCCTTCTTGTTTATGTTAGGATGCTAGGAGTCTACGTGACCCTTGCATGTGTTATGTGTTACTTTGTATACCGGACGGATCTCGATACCAGGCGAGGCCTAAGGACTGGAATATATGCTAGTGTCATTATATGTGTTAACAAGATTATGTGATATTGATTGTATGTGTATAGCGGGGGAGGCCCAGTGACAGGCGACACCTGAGAATAAAAAATATGTAAATCGAGTAGGATCGATGCCAGGCGGGGCCCGATGTCGGGCGGGGACCCTGTATGTGATTTATTATGTATGATATTGGGTAGTTTGGGGAACTTACTAAGCTTTGTGCTTACTGTTTTCAGTTTATGTTTCAGGTACTTCCGGTTGCAAAGGGAAGAACTCGTGTTGACTCCACCGCACACACCATTGGGATTTCACATATATATTTTATTCTGATTTTTATGACATTTGATACATTGGTTTTGTTGAGATGTATGTATGATATTTGGAAATACTATTTTATCTATTTTTAAAAATAAAATTTTTGGGACCATATTTTGGGACGTTACATATGAGTTCTCAATGGATCTTTACCTATATATATATATATATATATATATATATATATATATATATATATATATATATATATATATATATATATATATATTGTTGACATATGGTCCATTAGCATGACCCAGACGTTAAGGCATGGCGCTCTCCTGACGCTCGCCTGTTAGCCTTGTCCGGCGCTCGCACCTGACGTTTGCCTTCCAGCCTTGTCTGGCTCCCGCGCCTGACATTCGTTTGGCGCCCGGGCCCTCTTCAGTCTTCCCCAACTCCTTGCTAGTTGGGTCTGAGTTGGGCTGGCCCAATGCCTTACCTAACTCTCCCTTGATCTAATTGTCCCACATAAATAAAACATGATCTCCTCCTTGAGGAGGGATCTGAATCCCAAGAGCTCCTAATAAGCTTCTAGTCACTTTCTCTAACCTAGAGCCTCCATGACAAAACACACACCCAACACACCAAGATAGTTCTATCCGGATGGGGATAACTATCTCATCTCTACCAACCGATCTAACTTGATCGGCGGAGTTTGCTCCCGGGACACAGTCCCTAGGGCAACTCTAATGACTTTGTTGTGACTGTAGCTTAGGTATCTCTCCAGAAACTCACTGACGGCACCACCTCTAGATCTCTGATCCGTATCCAACACAGAAGACACGGTGGCTAAAACTCATATCGCAACACACACACACACAAATATATATATATATATATATATATATATATATATATATATATATATATATATATATATATATAATGTGATTTAACGTGTATATATAAGGAATATAAATATATGGGTGTGATGTACATGCTTGTCTTGATTGTATGTCAAGCAAAGCCAAGTCATGCAAAGCAAAGTAAGGCCATGCAAAGCAAAACAAAGCCAAAGTCTCTTTTGCATACTTGAGGCTGGATGAGTCATGCAATTAAGTGCGTCTGGAGTCTGGACCATGTAACTCCAGTCCCATATATGCCATGTAATTGGGTATAGTTTTGCAAAACAATTGTGTCTAACAATCTAACAAGACCAATCGGACCATAATTTTGGCTCAACCACGTCGTATTACTAATATAAATAATATTAAAAGAGTTACTTGATTCGACTAAGCGAGTTGACTCATTCTGTAAAACTTATTGGTTCGTCCTAGCATAGCGGCACAATCCGATTTACCGATGCAGCCTAGTGGATGTTATGTGATCACTATGCATTTGTTAACCCATTGGAAAGCCAGACTTGATTTTTGAGGTCTCTTTTTAGATGTAGTTCACTGAAAGAATTGAAACCTTGGGGGTCGAATTGTAAATCTTGGAAGTTCAGATAACTATATAAATCCACATTTCTGCTAATTCCTTTTTCCATAATTAGGCGGTAGGGGAGAAAAAGAGAAAAATAATTCTGGTTGATTGGTCAAGTTTTCTATAAATTTTAACTATCCAAAATGTAAAAAATTAATGTTTGGGGATTAACTTTGAAAGAACAAAACCATTTATGGATTATTTATTATTTATACAAGAATACGAGCATAAAAGTCAAAACGTACAGTTTTGAATTTCGGTGGAGCAAAAATATAAACAATTTTTGGTATTTACTACACGCATGCCCTAACCCTAGTAGTAGTAGTCGACCAATGGGCATGGGCCCCATCTACTTGTGCCCACTTTATGGATATAGATATTTTTTTCTTCACACAAGAAGACTCCACTCGTATTCTACTTGCAACCTTAAAAAATGGTTTGTTATGCTTTTGGGATATTCATTAAAAGGACCTTTTTTTTCCTTCCTAAAATGGCTACAACAACGTGACTATTGATTTTAAAAAAAAGTATGAGAAATTACAGCATCTTTGAAACAGGTCAAAATATGAACATGTTTTCTAGTTTCAAACTCTTTTTTTATTAGAACTTTTTTTTTTTTTTTTTTTTAAATTCTTAACGGTTCGGACTATCCCTGTAATTTTGAATTTCTACATGAGTATTTGACTATGTTGACGAGTTTTGAATTTGTTCATAGTGTTCAATGATATAAAATCATATTTTCTGTTGAAATGACGAGAAAAAAACAAAAAAAAAAGAAAATAATTATTATCATTGATAATTAGCAGGAAACAAAGACAAAAACCCTATATATGGAGTTCGATTGTTATAAGTAATTACCAACTATGGCCATTTTGATGAACTTTTGTTAAAATGAGGAATGAAAGCAAAAATGTCAGATTCTTTTATTGGATATATCTTTTACCAAGTTGGTTTATTGGGCTTTGTACTATATTTAGTTATTTACCAACAAACTCATCCAGCTTGTATTAAACAATTTTTTTATATACATAATCCAATCGTTTTTATTTTTTATCAGTTTATTTACAAACAAACCCATCCAGTCCGATCCATTTTTTTTCTATAAATTCTTAAGATTATATAATATAATATGTAAACAATTTATGTTATTTAAAAGTAAACTAATATTTACTTTTATTATTTTTTATTTTAAAGTTATAAAATATACAAAAATATATATGAAAAATATGCCAATAATTATTTCTTATGTAGAATAATTTTTTTTATAAAATAAAAAAACCTAATTAATAAAAAGATAAAGTTACATAAAAAATTAAATTATATCTAACAATCAATGGTCGACAAGTGGACTATTTGACCAAATCAACACAAATCGTGGCAGTGCAACTAATTTAGATCCGTGTATTACCAAGCTACCATATATATTTTTTAATTAAATCTTTTATCTTTTATTTATATTTTGGTTTTGTTTGGGTTGAAATAGATTTTCTTATTTTTGGTAGTCATGACTCATGATGATTATTATGTACCAGTGGAAATAGATTTCTTGATTGGGCCTAACCTCCTCAAGAAATGGGCTTTTAACAATTAATCCTTTATATATACATACACGGGCTTTTTGAAATTAAAGCCCAAGTTTTATTGGTTTTGTGATAAAGACATATTCTGTTTATTTTTTTGAACAGCACATATTCTG
The DNA here is from genome assembly GCF_051521515.1 of Lactuca serriola. Lineage (NCBI taxonomy): Eukaryota > Viridiplantae > Streptophyta > Magnoliopsida > Asterales > Asteraceae > Lactuca > Lactuca serriola. Next base: position 188,071,770 of record NC_136413.1, read on the forward strand.
TTTATTAATGTATTAAGTTTGTCAAATAAAAAAATACTCCTTCCCATAATTATAGTCCGTATTTCTTTTTTTGTTTATCTAAAATAATATTCCAATTCTAAAAATAAGTAACATTTTACCAACATACCTCCTCATTATTATTATTTAACCAACTAAATATTTAACGAAACATTAAATACAAAGTATAGATAAAATTGTATAAAGTTAGTGGTAATTAATGCTTTATTAATCTATGTGTTTTTGTCTACAAACAATAATTTTGGAACAGAGGGAGTACATATTTTTGCTCTTGTTACAAATCTTTTATATTTTTATCCCAAGTATGTTTTTTAATTTTGACATGAAAGTCCTAAAATTTGTTAAATTTTATCTTTTTTGTCCATGAAAACTTGTTATTACATTTCACAAAGACAAAAATGAAAAAAACATTTCACAAAACTTTGGGCATTAACCAACAAAAAAATTGTCACATGTAACAAAACCGCAAAACTGCCTAAGTTAAAGATTTAATGTCCATAGCCCTGCATATATACATACATACATACATACACACACTCCACATTATACTTAATCTGAATACTTTTCATAGAACAACATCAAGTCACTAAAAAGTAATAAAACACATAATACTGAACAAAATTATATCATATCCTCCTGAACACATACTAATCATATAAAGTGTTTCAAAGGCAAAACACATAAACCTGCCCTTGTGTCATCATCAATCATCACTAGTTCCCGTACTAACATCTGAATAATATAACGACTCCAGTAAATAATAATAATAATAATAATTTTTTTTTATCTAAATAGTAGTAATAAGTAAAATACCAATGAAACAAAAACTAAACTTTATCATCTATTTTATCGTTTACAAGTGGCGCCATTTCCAAACGAGAACGCGGGGTCCGCGGCGTACGCGGTGTTCCCGGTAGTTGATTCGCCAGCCTGTGTCTCACATACCCGTAAAACGTGCACCCCACAAGCGTTACCCCACATCCAAACGCGTTCATGGGCGAAATCGGGTTTTTAAATATCATCCATGAAAATGCAACTGCAAATGCCACCTTTACAAAAAAAAAAAATGAAAACAATGATGCAGTTATAGCAAATACTATTATTCAAATGAAAGTAGGATGCTATGATACACAAATAAAGGAACTGTGTTCTTTTTCTTCTGAAAGAAAAATGTGAAGTGGATTGAAGATATGATAATACCTTAAGATTTCCGGCGACATTGAAAGTGACAGCTGTAGTTGAATGGATGACATAAAATATAGAGAAGTTAAGGCAAAAAGCCATGACTCCTGACCCTATAATTATGATGAATGATGAAAGAAGATTAGGGCTTGTTTGGATCCATGCAATAACTCCTGCTCCTTCTAGAAGCAATGCAGGTACTGCTAAAATCATCGTTGCAAATGGTGCCATGTAGTACACCGTGTTTATGCTGAGGTCAAAATTAAAAAAAAAAAAAAAAATTACAGACAGTAAATATTAACTGACTGTGTTTGACATGTATTAGACTGGATATATATAAAAAATATGATGAAGGAAGGACACCTGTCAAACTTATAGCCATGAAGCAAAGATTCTGCAAGAATGGTTTTTGTAGAAGTGGCAAGACACCCAAATAAAGCAGCACAAAAACCAAAGGCATTGAAGCTAAGTTCAGTAACAGAAGTAAGAAGAATCCCTCCAACAATTGGAACAAGGGAAGCCCAAATTCTCCAGTCAAAGTACTTTCTCCAAACCATCCACTGCAAAATCACTGTTCTAAATGATTTAGCATTGAATGCAACTGTAAATGCAGCTCATATTTATATTGTAAATTTGCGATTATATATAAAAGCACGAAAGGGAGATATTTTATAACCTGTTGTTGCAGGGGTAAATGATTTGATTGTTTGCATAAATGAAACTGGGATGTAACGTAAGCTGACATTCCCCAAAACTATATTGATACAAAACACAAACGACATTGGGAAGATTCTTCTCCAGCGATCTTCAGGTTCAACTGAGATTAGTGGTTTAACCTTCAGCACTTTGATCATAACATACGCCCCAATAGATGAGCATATGAAGTGTACACATGATACCGTCAAAGGGAACTTGAAATCAAGTTTCTGGAAGAAATTGATACAGGATTTCAGAAAAATTAAACGGTAAATCGATAGAGTTTTAGTTTAATTTGGAACCAGAATGGTTACAGATTGATGATATGTGGTATTATAAGTTAGATATATACAAGTAGCAAGATAGGGTATAGTAGTGGAACAGGGAGCATGAATTGAATTTATAGGTCTGGAGTTACATACGTGCAAGGAAATTCAACAATAGCTAAAATACGAATAGATCATAGAAAGATACATGCCTGAAAGATCCATTTGTTCATGATGATGACAGCAACATTGAAACTCCACCACTGAAATATGGCGAAAATGGATCGAAAGACGGTCCATGAGCACAATCTGGTTTCCTCCATTACACGTTGCGAATAGACAAACCCAGATCGGGTTTTTCAATAACCCAGCTCAGATCCAAATCAAAACAACAAAAGAGCCCCCAATTTTTCGATTAACATATATATTTGTATCGAGAATGAATGAGGAGAAGAAGTGAAACAGCAAACCAAAAACAGTATAATTAGAGGGAGGAAGTGTAACGGTGGCTCTTCTTCAACATGATCTTGGAAGTTGGATCTCTTTTTTATTTCGCTTTCCCAAACGTCATTGGCTTTCTCTTCTTCACGCCATTAGACCCCTCCCCACCCCTACATATACTATATGTGTATTCCCTGTATCTTACTCTTGCCAAAAAAAGTGCGTTCGTAAACCGGATCCGGTCCAAACTATCTCTATCCCTATTTCATGTAGATACTTGAATTTATTTTGTATATTTCCTTTGAAATTTAAGGATCATCATGTTGTATCACATCACTTGTTTACTCAATTTAATTATTATTTATTCAGTTAAAAAGTATTTTGGGACCTCAATGTGTAAAGTTTAATTTTAGCAAACGGGTTTATGTTAATTTATTATTTTCCATTGACGAGTCATGTTTGTCGCTTTAACATGTTTGGATTATTTGGAAAGCATACAATACATTGTAGAAAAATATCATATTTCAAGTATCAACACGATTTCGTTAGGGACATTCTTTCTGACATATTTAGTCGTGTCTTAGCTTTTGAAAAATAAACATTTATAAACTTTTTGACTGCCCCGATAGAACGAAGGTCAACACTTAGACAACCGACATTTTAGTTTTTGAATGAGTTTGAGGGAAACATGTATGTGTCGATCTAACAAGGGTTTCTTCTTTTGTGGGCTTTGGGACTTAGGTTTTCTATGAGGTAGGTTGTTTTAAAAATATCTTATGCAAAATGACAAAACATGAGAAAGCATACATGAAAAATCAACACACATTTATACTTTTTGAGTTTACATGCTTGGACTCTTTGGGAAACAAGCAATACATTGTAGAGAGTTACCATATTTCAATTACCAATATGATTTGGTTAGGGACGTTTTTCTTTGACATATTTAGGCGCATCAAAGTTTATGCAAAAAAACAAAGACTTGTGAACTTTTTGATTGACCCGATGGAAGGAATGTCAACACTTATACTAGCCGACATTTTTGTTTTTGGATGGATATGATAGAAACACGTATGTATCGATCTAATAGGGGTTCCTTCTTGTCGGCTTGGATACTTAGGTTTTCACTGTGAAAAAGACTATTTTAAAAGCTTTCTCATGCAAAATGACAAGGCATGAGAAAGTGTGTATGAAAAATCAACATACATGTATACCTTTCACGTTTTGGTTTTCTTGTATCAAATATTGTGAAGCTCTTCAATAGAGTTTAGCGGATCACACATAGTAATGTTATGACTCCTTGATCTACGAATATGGTTTTTAAAAGAATTAGTTTTGTTATCCAAATATGGTTAGGCAGTTAGCAGTATAATTTGTTATCCGTTTACCCGTTACGCCAATGTAAATTTTTTATTATAAAGGCTTTGTTCTATAAAAAAAATATGTCATAAAAAATAAAAGGAAAGTTAGGAGCCTGTGTGTGAAAATTTTAAGAACAAGGTCTAGAGGACAAATATGGTAAATATGAAGGATGAAAGTGTTAAGGTAGGTGTATTAACACCTCTTAGTTAGACAATATTCCATTAGTAACGTAGGAAGGCGGCGAATACAAAATTTTATATAATTTCTAACACTTTTTTTTTAATCATTTATTGTACATTAAATAACTCAGTGATTGTTGCGCAATAAACTCGTAAATTAATCATTTGAATCAACGTCAACAAATCAGGTACACATGACCCCCATGTCAACAAAAATATACATGTGACATCCACATTGTGTATGGGTTAAAGTAAATGTTTCATACGTTTAGTTGATCTTTTTGTAACATTAATCTTCTTCTTAATTGTATGACTTGACTTTCATGTGAAATATTTATCAGGCATTGTGTATTTTGCGAATGACAGAACATTATTATTATTATTATTATTATTATTATTATTATTTATGAATTATTTGATGTTTTGTATATGCTGATAAAAAGTTAAATTTCTTCATAAAACCCGTTCAACGTTCCAAAAATGGGTAGTGTAGTTGTAAGGATGGTTGATTTGAGCATAAATGGATTATGACCAAGGTTAGGAAATATGTGTGAGTGGACAAATTGCATGTGATGTTGGTTTAGCATATTCGGAAACTTACAAGGGTACAACTGTGGTTAGGAGTCAGTCGGTGGTCCTTTTCTTCATCTATGTATTTGCGTTAGTTCATAGAATTCCATTTCTAGAGTTTTATTAGTAAAACATAAGTCCAAAAAGATTCTCTCTTTATTATTCTATAACCAGTTCAGTATAAGGTTATCAATCTTAAAGTATAGGGGCATAATCAACACAACCGTTTAAAAAAAATACAAGAAAATTACAAAATAAATGAATAAAATATATAATGCAAACATTATATGTTACAAAAGATTATAAAAAGTTATATTGTGTTAATCTGTTAATATAAGATTATAAACGGGTTTGTACATGAGGATAATATTTTTAAAAAAATGCGAAGACCATCCTTTCTTTTTTGTTTAAATTGCTCGTAAGAAAAAGGGAAAATTATCCAGTTTCAGTTTGTTATGGTAAGAAATCGAAGAAAATTTACGAAGTCTTGTTAATATATATATATATATATATATATATATATATATATATATATATATATATATATATATATATATATATATATATGGGTAAAGTGAATATACCTAACAACCTTATATAAGTTTAGGTACCTAACTCCATAATAGTACATTGATTTGTATCATATTTACATTGTAATTGTCTAAGGTTCTTAAACTTCAACCCCATAACTTGATTACTTCCAAAATCTTTGGACTTTCACCAATATCTTTCTTTTACATCACGTCTTTCTACCGAATACCACATGATGGGCTTCATATCCTACCGCTACAAATGAAAGGATGTAGGAGAAATATAATGATGAATTTGCAATTTTTTTTGAAGTAAATCAAGTTTAGGGATGAAGTTTAAGAACCTTGGATGATTGCAATGAAAAATTAATGCAAAATGACGTAGTTTGATGAGGTTAGGTACCTAAGCTTATATAAGGTTGTTAGGTATATTCACTTTACCCTATATATATATATATATATATATATATATATATATATATATATATATATATATATATACTAGATGTGAGACCCGTGTATTACACGGGCTGATTTAAAAAAAATTAAACATTAAATTAAAGTGTAAATAGAAAATATTTTTTAATATACAATTTTAAAATAAAAATGGAATAAACGTATTTATTGCAATTTAATATCATATATATTATATTTAATACTTTACATATATAAATATCTGACTTTAATTTTAAAAATTGTAACAAACCAAAAATTGACAAATGGATAATATTTACTTCAAAAATATCACAAAATGACAAGTGTCAAAACTCATGAGAGATTGACATGTGGCAAAAAAACCTTCATTTATTAAGGAGGACTAGGTGTGAAACCCGTGTATTACACGGGTTGATTTAAAAAAAAAATTAAACATTAAAGTTTAAATAGAAAATATTTTTAATATACAACTTTAAAATAAGAAAAGAAGAAACGTATTTATTGCAAGTTAATATCATATATATGATATTTAATATTTTACATATATAAGTATAAGGAGAATTTCATATATGTCAAGAATTAAAACAAACCAAATATTGACAAGTGGATATATTTATTTTAAAAATACCACAAAATGACAAGTGTTAAAACTAATGAAAGATTGACATGTGGCAAAAAAACATTCATTTATTAAGGAGGATATATATATATATATATATATATATATATATATATATATATATATATATATATATATATATATATATATATATATATATATATATATATATAAAAGCAAGACGCTGAAATATGTTCATGTTCAAAAAATGACTAGGAGGTTGTGTATCTTAATATAAAAAACATTGGTTGAACATGGGAATAGTGACAATCGATGTGATTATGAAATCATTCATCAGAGGATTCTATGTAATCATGTTTCACATTGTCTGATTCCATGTTATACCCAAATTTTAAAAGAAGAGCTACAATTATGTTAGGTCCAAAAAATGTAGAAAAAATAGCAAGTAATTGCCGATAAAAGATTTCACACATCAATAATGTTTCTTCGATGGTTATGTTGTAGAGGGACGACAATTTGTCAATTCAGAAGGTATGGTTTTGTCGATGATCATGTTTCAGTTAAAAATGATACAGATAAATTTGCTGATGTAAAAAATATGGGTTCATCTATATTTTTCTAACAACAAAAACACACCATCTAATCTACATAAAAAATAGGAATAGACAAATTAAAATAATAATAATAATAAAATCTACCCTTGTACAATGGTAACTAGATGCGTTCTCCCCGCGTTGCGGGGGTTGGAAGACGTTGTTTTTGTGTACATGTATAGTAGATTGTCTTAATTGGTAGTCACAGTTAAGTATGTTGCTGTTTTCTGCAATCCGCCCTTTTATAATTTTGATGTTTGAAATAATAAAAATGAAGGACATTGCCCTTTGCGGAAAAAAGTATCCAAATTACATAAAGATAAACATTAAAATGAGAAGACATTGGCCTATTTTACTATTTTTGTTCTTAGATATGCAAAAAAAACCCAGTAAACATCAGTCCAATGAAGCGCATTTTGATGAAGCTGGTTATGAAGTCACATAATCTTACCAGACAAAACAACAACAATGGTCTCCTCCTTAGCAAGATTGCATCCAAATATCCCTATGGCTCCTATAAAGGTTATGCAAATCATATTTAAATAGTCCCATAATTAAGATATAAAAATTATTAAACTAAGGAAATTACATCGTATGGTTGCTGCATAAATAATTAATCTGAAACAACAACATGCATACAGTGATACTCACATAAATGTAATGTTATGCACATATAGTCACATTTAACTTTCATTCGTGACGGGATAAAAAAAACATTAGAAAATGGCCCCACTATATTTTTGCAAGTAGATGCTGAAATGTTTATTGGGACATAGTAACATACAACTTTCATTCACTCACACAAAGAAATGTGATGCTACTATTTTGAATACATCCTTGCAAGTACATGTTGAGACTAAAATGTGATGCTGCTATTTTGAATTAAATGGAATAATAAGATGCTATTGAAAGACTTATTTTTGGAAAAGTATTCATTAAAATGAATTTTACCTTTTGTGTTGTTTCATGAGAATCCTAAACCTGCAACAAAATAAGAAATTGATTGAGTGAGAAGGGAACCATTCCAACACTAGAAACGCACTATAGTTGAGTATATTTATACAAAATATGTGTTACATTTCAATTATGTAATTAAAAAATTTACAATTGCTTTAAGTGATGGAAATTATTGAGTTGCTAACCAATGTTTGTTGTGAAGTTTACTGTCACTTAGGTAAGTTCATTGCAAAATATCAACAAAATATAGTCAAATAAATCAAAATAAAGCAATAGTTTTCCTAAACATGGAAGAGATGACTATGTTTTTCTTACTTGGTGCTGAGATGCATGCTATAGAGAACCATGCCTCTTGAATCCCCAAGTGACTATTTTTTAATCATACTGAAAAATCAAAAGGAAATATGTAAAAAGTCAAGAAGCATGTAAACCTGTAAATAAACAAATAATTTACCTGTAAATAAACAAATAATTTACCTGTAAAAGACCTTTTACATGGTCCGTATTGGTGATGAGATGAGCGCTATAGAGAACTATGCCTCTTGAATCCCCAAGTGACTGCTTTTTGATCCTATTGAAAAAATCAAAAGGAAATATGTAAAAAGTTATTTACATGTAAATGACCTATGGTCTGTTTTGGGGTTCTTTTTTCCTATGATGATCGAGTGTTACTTGAAACTCCAAACCAAATAGTTAAAAGTTGAAATTGAATGAAATTAAAAGAAAATGAATTTCTTTATAAATCGCCTCCTGTCCCTGTGAAAATGGAAAGATGAATCTTTGCTACAGATTAAGTTTTTTTTAATAACCTCATAACTGAGATATGGTATTAGGATGAGAGATCTTACATATAACGTGTAGAATTGCTCCTAGCCATAGCTAGGGATGGCAAAAAAACCCGAACCCGACGAGAAAACCCGAACCCCGAAGATTTTGGGGCGGGTCGGGTCACTCTTATCGGGTTTCGGGTCATTATCGGGTTTTTAGTTCGGGTTCGGGTCAGGGAGTGGGGTATGCATGCCTCGACCCGAAAATTTATATATATATATATATATATATATATATATATATATATATATATATATGTATATATAATGAGATTTCATCCCTCTTACCCATTTCAGCTACCCGAAGACTCTAACCTTCAATCCCATCACGTATTCCCAATTTCTCACTATTGTGATGAATTTAGTTACGATATTAGACTTTAGTAATTTCTATTTGGTTCACTTATGTTAAGAACTTATTTGTATTTTAAGCATTTGTAAGGTTTTAATTTCTCAATTGTTTCATTGTAGTTTTCCTAATTTTTTTTGCCACCATTTTCGGGTCGGGTTTCGGGTTGGGTTCGGGGATATTTTTAGCCCCGACAAGGCGCCCCGATAAGAAACCCGTCGGGTTTCGGGTCGGGTTCGGGGACAAATATAAATATCGGGTTCGGGTATGGGATATGCCGCCCCGCCCCGAACCCGCCCCGTTGCCATTCCTAGCTATAACTGTCAACCATTCATTGCTTTCTGAATGAAAAATGACAAAAAATATATATATTAGAAACTTGCAAGTCAAGCTGATAATAAGAAGATTACAAAATACAGTTTATTTATTATATTTTTTTCATACCCTTAGGCACTGTTGGCTTTTGTCACAGAAAAAAGTGTATTATGAAGGGCATGCTTAATAATTGTATGAAACTAAAATGATCCAAGATACCCGTAAACACTTGCTCACTTAATTCTTGCAAATAAATGTATAATAATGAATTTTTCTAGAATTATAAGGGTAGAATAGTAATTGAATCTAAGTCAGATGATTTAATAAATATAGATAAGGAACACACAATATGGTTTATATTAGCAGCAGTTCCAGGAGAAGGTGATAGACCGAAACAATACCTGTAACAACTTCTGTTTCATATTTAGTTTCTGCGCTCTTCTCCATCACATATCCAGGTGGTACAACTATTTTCCTGCTAGTCAATTGTGTATCAAAAAGAGTCATCAGCACAAACAAATTAACAATAACAAAAAAAAAAAAAAAACTAAAGGCCAAATTTTTCGAAAGACAAAGAGATGATTTACCTGTAAATTCAGTCGCTTGTTTTTGGCTACCATCAAGTAGAATCAAATGAGTGTCATTAGATAGAAGATCCTAAAGCAAAGAAGTGAAAGCAACAGACATAGAAGCAACTATGATTAAAGCTGTCAATAGTGAAGGGATATGTTAGATTCTATAAAGATGTTTCTCTTTGTTTAAAAAAAATCGATATTCGAGCAGAGTAAATGTGGAATAGAAGGGAAAACCTGTCGGTAAGAAAATAACACCAAAAATGACGGCGTCTTTGCTCTAAAAATATATAAAACAACGGTGGCGGTCGAAGCGTATTTGGAGATGGTGGCGGTATGGATTTAGGGTTCGCAGAGACTGAAGAGAACGAGGTGAGAAAAGGATTTGCGATCGCTGGAGCATGGGCGGTGGAGCAGTCGACTTTGATGGAAGGATTCGAAAGGATGAGGGTTTTTGTTGGCAGAGCCGACCGATCGACACCAACCAAATATTTATTGGTTTAGATTGGCGGTGGAAACAAAGGGAAAGGGAGGAAGCCACGTAGGGTATCATGTCAAATTAAAAAAAGAGAAAGAACATAAAATAGCATAAACCGCCTAGAACACAAAAAGGGGAAAAAAACCACAAGAAGAACAATAAAAGAAGGATTATTTCTGCCAAAAGATCAGATAGTTCATTATTCCTTAATATTGTCCAACATAAACTGCCCACAAAAGCAAGAAAGACAAACAATGAGATATTTGGAAAAGTTGTGGACCAAATCTGCCAAAATCCTTGCTACTTTAATGTAGCTAAGAGTAGAGAATTTTAATATATAGTATAATTAATTACAAGTAAAAGTTATAAACAAAAAATTAAAGTTCCCCGGACCTTGTATGGACCGATCTAACTTCTAATAATGATGCGCAAAAGCCCAATCGGATCCCAAAAAAGCTCACAAGTCACAAATGTCAAGTGATCACAGATTCACATCAAGCAAAAGCCCAATATGCCCCAAAAAAGCTCACATCAAGCGATCACATTCATAAGCTACACAATGGCACATTGTCGTCAACAATAAGGGCGTGTCTTGTTCCAAAGAATATTATAACGCCACAATTGTCACACTGGATTAAGACATTAAATTTCGGATTTTAAAATTTAAGTTGTAGGTTAAATTCTTTAGCAAAATACCAAATAAGATAGCAATTCTTTTTGCAAGAAACGTTCGAATTTGATATGAATATTATTTATGCATAAAATCATACAAATGGTCCGTATGATTATGCCATGACATACACCACGTAGATTAAAGGTAGATTTTAATTTGCCTATGTGGCATGCCATCTTAACAAATTATAACATGTGACAAAGGTCAAATCATGACGTTTGTAAAAAAAATAAGGTTTAATATACCATGATGATTTGTACACAACAAATTTTCTTCATACACAACAATTAGTGTTTTAAAATGTTGTACTATACAACTCTATAATGCATAAATTGTTGTGTATGACAAAAATTATTGTGTACGAATCATTTTCTATTTTTTTATAATAAGCGAATCCGATCGAGTACCTTGGTTCTTTTTTATTCTCCTCCATCCATGTAGGAAAACACAACATTTTGTCTCCTATATGGGGTTTTTCTTCATCTTTTGTTTTCAATCAAGTAAAATTTTATAATCATCACCATGAATGAATGTGTAAAAGTAAAACCCATAACTTTGATTCACGGTTTGATTTTTTTTTTTTTCAATAGTTATATTTTGAAATTTGAGCTTAATTTGTAAACCCTGTTTTAGTTCAAGTGCTATTGGATTTTGAATTATATTTTTATGATGAAAAGATGTTGATGTAAATTGACAGATTATTTCGATATTTAATTTATCTTTGTTATCCTTAGTCATTTGTAATTATCATTAATGATAGGTACAAGTAGCAACTTGATGGGTATGTATTTAGCGAGAATGTTTTTGATAACTAAATTACATATTTCGAATGGTGGAATCCTCTATTTTCGGTCTCCGTTCTATTTATTTATTTTATTTTCTTAGAGAGAGAAGCTATTGCTATATATAATTTTTAAATTTTAATGTATTATTTTAGTTTCCATTTATTTTAGATATTTTGTTAACATAATGTGAAAGATGGGGATGGATAAATTTTTTTAATCTTATAAATTTAAAAATACTAAAAACAAAAAGAGAATTAGAATATGACAATTAAGTTGTAGTTGATTTTCATTTTAATTGTGAATAAGTATTTGGGTTTATGTAAATGTTGAAACTTAAGTGAACCTGAATTCAATTTTTTTTATCTCACATATTTGGTTGTGGAAAGAAATAGGTCAATCCAAGATCTAACATGTTTTGTTGGGTTGAATATCAAAACTAGTTTAAATTAATTAAACTTGTCCAGTTTAATTAAATTTGTCTAGTCATTTTGAATATCTCAACTAGTTCAATTAAGCATGTCAATTCGAATTTAAAATAACTCGATCCATTATGAGCCCTAATCAAGGTATATAGTGATCTAATACTTATATTATTTTATTTAAGTATTTATAGTAGAAGTTCTAATCAAGGGGACAATGAACTAAGGGGTTCTTAGGGTTTTTTTTTTTTTTTTTTTGTCTAATTCAACAGATTTTGTGTTTTATTTATTATATTTTATGATTTTTTAGCTCAAGTGAGAGTTATTAAAATATTTTGGTAAGTCTAGAGGAATCTTAAAAGACTATCATGCAAATCCATGCAAGAAAGAAGCCCGGATTCTTTCTGTAAGCTAAACATAACATATGCCTGAAATAGCCTTAAGAAGCCCATTAGCCCAGTGGATTTTGGAGTGAATGTTGCCTAAACAGCTCAAACATTTTAGATGGCAATTGGCATTTTAACTAAACAAATAATAAACGTATGCCTCGATCTTCCAAAAACTTTCGATCATCAAATCGAGTATGGGCTGCTTAGAGCATATAATTAGAAACGCCACCAATGATGAAAATAGTCACATATTGGATCATCAATCTTTTTGTACTTTTTATATAAATAATCATCATTTTCCTACTGGTCCATTTTGTAAAGGACTGTGAAACATTTGCTACAAAAATTTGTCTTTTTAGAAAAAAAAATTATATACTTCGAATTTACTCATATTATTGTGAAAATCATAATTTTTTATTAAAAACATTAAGTTTTTTTTGGTTGTGGATATCCTCTTTACCATTTTTGCATAAAAAAATAAGGTATGTAATGCGAAAAATGAAGTGTTACGGTGAGATAGATTTTTGATAAAGAAATGATTTAAAAATAAAAAATATACATATAAAAATGTCTTAAATAAAGGGAGACGTTTACGAAATTGGTTTTTATAAGGAAAAAAAAAGTTGTTTTTTAAGACTATGTTTGACATACTAGCTGAAAAGCTAGCCGGTAGCTGAAAAGCTAGAATATAAAAAATAACGTTTGGTAAATTAACTGAAAAGTTAATTGAAATATATAAAATTACATAAAAGTACATCTAAGAGTATGTGTTTCTATAATTAATTAAAAGGTGTATTTGGAAAAATTTTAAAAAACATCTAAAAAATTAGTCTAAGTAGCTTTTCAAAAAGCTAGCTTATAAGTTAGCATATAAGCCACTTTTTGGTTTACCAAACACGACAATATAAAAAAACTCGAAAAATAAGCTAGCTTATCAGCTAGTTATGACGCGCCAAACACAACCTAAAACTCTTCCCAACATCATTATTTTGTTTATTTTTCTTTATAATATAATTTTTACACTACTTTATAACATTAATAGGTTATAACTTATAAAAACTATGGTTAACATATTCAAAAAATATTGATACTTCAAATGTATAATCATTAATTAATGATTTTTAAATAATTATTAATTTACAATGTCAAATGGTGTATTCGTAACTTTATAATTGTTAACTCAAATTAATATGTAAAATGTTTTGAAGATACCAATCACGTTTTTTATGTGTAGATTAATGAAAAAAAATATGATGTTGTATAACAAAATATAAAATCAAAAAAACTAAAAAAACAAACACAATCAATGATGAAAATACAATTATGACAAATTAAAAATAAAGATGTTGTAAGAAACATATATAAACACATAAGATAAATTATAAATAAAAATTAAGAATAAAATGTATTTTACTGACAATAAATAAAATTGTTGAAATCTATATTATCTATAAATGAAATTTTGCTTTTCAGAAATAGTATCAAAATAATAACAATATAATTTTTTTATGATGTTTAAATCTTTAAACTAAAAATTCAACAATCCATCAATAAAATAATATTATAATTTTAAGTCCTCCAAATATAATAATATATTGAGTTCATGTATATAATACATAATAAACATCATACTCCAATAATTAAACCTTATCTTTCCAACTCCTCACTTTTCCTTATATACATAGAAAACATAATATTTACATTTTAAATACAAAGTATTGGATGATCTTCTAGAAAAAATCATAAATACTAGGTAATCTAAAAATAGATATGATTTATAAGTTCCGAATATTTTGAACAACTTTAAACATATATCATAAATATCTTAACCATTAGTAATTGTTTCATTACGTCGGAATTGAATGTATCTAATTGCCAGAAGAAACTATTCATTATCTGCAGTTTTGTGCGGGTAACAACCCATACTAATAATTTTCTTTATGCAGCTTACGGGACATGGAGATTTATTGATTTAATGATGTGTCTAACATGTTAGAATGAAATGGGTTATTAGAGAACAAGAAATTCTTGTTTTTTAGAAAGAAAAAAAATGTAATATAAACTTCTTATTAGTTGAATAAAATTATTAAAAAGAAATGCCAAGAATATCTTTCGAACAAAGTGGACCACATCTTAACAAACTTATTAATATCTTGAGCAAATGGACAAACTAAAAAGTTTGGTATGGAAATTATTTCCTAAAAGAAAATATTGAAAAGTATAAGTACAAAATAAAAGTATTGCATTTTTTGTGGAGGAAAAAAATACAATTAAAACACACACACACATATATATATATATATATATATATATATATATATATATATATATATATATATATATATATATATATATATATATAGGGTTAAGTTATTTTGTTTTCACTATCTATTGTGTGCATGTATGACTGATTCTGGACCAATCATTTTAGTTATTTTAAGAAAGTAATTAATGCATATTACATGTTGAAGATATAATAGGTATTAATTACATCTTCAGCATTTAATATGCATTAATTACTTTCTTAAAATAACTAAAATGATTGGTCCAGAATCAATCATACGGGCACACAATAGATAGTGAAAACATTTGAACCTAACTATATATATATATATATATATATATATATATATATATATATATATATATATATATATATATATATATATATAAAGAGAGAGAGGTTCAAATGTTTCTACTATCTATTATGTGTATGTAAGATTGATTTTGGACCGATCATTTTAGTTATTTTAAGAAAATAATTAATGCATATTAAATACTGAAGATTTAATTAATACTCATTATATCTTCAACATGTAATATGCATTAATTACTTTCTTAAAATAACTAAAATGATTGGTCCAGAATCAATCTTACATGCACACAATAGATAGTTAGAACACAATACCCCCCTACACACACACACACACACACACATATATATATATATATATATATATATATATATATATATATATATATATATATATATATTCAACATGAGCCATACATTTCTCATTGCCGCTCTAATGCTTAAGTGTACCGACAACAACAATGTACGTGTAATCATATATGATTATACATATATGTCTGTTCACAGGCTAAGTAATCATATATGATTATGACAGTTGGTGGCAGAAAAAATAATGGTGACAGAGGTGGTGGTGGTATAAGTGACGGTGGTAATATTGGTGGGGTCGACTGGTGTAATCCCAAAATTCAAGACCAAAAATTTCATTTTTAATTAAGTTATTATAAAACCAACAGTATAAGAAAACATCCATAATAACATCTCATGTCAAAACCAAAGTGTCAATTATCAAAACATGTTATCATAAAACAATATCAGAGTGTAATCAAAAGATCTCATTTGCGGAAAACATAGTTTGATGCGCTGCGATCGCCGGTTCCTTTCCTTTAAAAATGAAGTACCTGAAACCAAAACTGAAAACCGTAAGAACGAAGCTTAGTGAGTTCCCCCATCATACCACATACCATACAATAAACATACTGTCAAGCATATCTGGGTTCCCGGCCTACCCTGCTGAGCATATCTGGGTGCTCAACCTACCCTTTGTCAGGCATACCGGGGTGCCCGACCTACCCCTGTCAAACATATATGGGTGCTCGACCTACCCTGTAGGGCATATCTGGGTACCCTGCCTACCCTGTCAGACATATTTGGGTGCCCGATACACCATAAATGACTCTTTCACTGGTGGGTTTACTTTTACTATCTTCTTCTTGCATAATATCTCAGCATCATTGGCGCAAAGCCAATCCATTCCCAGCACGATGTCGAAACCATTTAGCTCAATAGGCAATAATTCCTCGTGGAACTTATTCCCATTCAAATCAATGAAGATGTTTTTCATGCGATGGCTAACAGGTATAAACTTGCCACTAGCAACCTCGACTAATAAAGCATTATATAGTCTATCAATAGGCAAAGCTAGTTTTCTACCAAATTCATGGTAAATAAAAGAGTAGTTGGCTCCGGAATTAAACAAAATTTGTGCAGGCAGTTCGTTTACGAGAAAGGTACCTGAAGCGACATCAGCTTCATCTTTCGCAACTAAAAGTGTCATCTGAAAGTCTCTCGCCTTCGGTTTTGGTGGAATGTTGAGTTTTGCTGCCTCCTTCTTTTTCGGACAGTCTTTCAAAATGTGCCCTTCTTCGCTACATCCAAAGCACATCCTCTTGTTGGACGGACACTCGTTGGCATAATGCCTAGTTTTTCCACATTTGTAGCAATTCACTTCCTCACTGCATTTCCCAGAGTGCTTTTCCTTGCACTTCTCACACCATTTCACTTTGACTCTTCCTCCTCCTCCAAACTTCTTCGAATTAGACTTCGAAAAATTACTTTTCTTGTTGGAACCTGAAGTTCCTTCAAAGTTTCTCTTTTCGCCAACTTCAACCTGGCTGGCGGTTCTCCCCTTGATCATATCTTCAACAGACTTGGCATCCCAAATAGCTGCCTCTAGAGTAGGTGCCTGACGTACTGGCACCGCATACTCCCATGGGAGTCCTTTTACATACCGGTCGACTTTTTTCAGCTCATCTGGGACGATGCGCAAAGCAAAATTCTTATTGTCTGTGAAGACATTAGTGTATTCATCAACTGACATGCTATCTTTCTTCAATGACAGAAATTTGTTCTCCAACTCTAGCAGATTTTGGGCCGAGCAGAACTTGCGCTAGAATTGCACCAAGAACTCTGCCCAAGTAAGTTGCAGTGGCTCATTAGGGCTTAGGGTCTTCCCCAGAGTGTTCCACCAATGAACAACGCCACCCCTGAACTGACGTACTGCATATATGGTTTATAGTTTTCCCTTGCAACCGCATGTCATAAAAGCCAGCTCCATTTCTTAGATTCAATCCATAATTCTGATCGTATCTTCCTTTCTAGTGGATGTCGATGGTTTTCAAGTCAGAAAATCTTTGTACTTGCATCCAAGTCCATCAATTCCTCCCTCTTGGTTGTTTTGTCTAACTAACGGTGGGTTGGCTTGACCAACAATCCCAATGAAGTTACCTCCTTCCGACTGCCCTTCATTCAACTCGGGCTGTTCAATCGACATTGAAATTTCTTCACGATTCAGCTGAAGCAGACGTCTACTTTCTTCCATTTGACGATCCAACATCATTTGGATCATCACTTGTACACCAGTCATTGTCATTAGCTCGGGTGTTGTTGATGCAACAACCACTTGCTCAATCATAGCACAGGTGGTTGATTCCTGTTTTCATTTGCGTTTCCAACTCCACTTCTGTTATTGCCATATTTGATTTATACACCGAATAAGGTGAATTTAGATCCTCATTCACGATAGATAATTAAATCATCCATTATCACTCCGAAACGTTTACATGCTAGTTCTAATACCGTAGTCATACGCTTAGAATTCTAAACACATAAGGTCTCCATATCCGGTTGGCAACAAACCGTAGATTTGAACAAATAATATCATATATGGCAAACATATAACATTTAGCACATAAAAACATTTTAGGCATCTTTCCTAAAATAAACTAGTGCTCGTGTCTAAAATATGACAGACACTCATATCGCAATCTTTACTTAGCATTCTAAGTTTAAGTCTAGAAATGTTACAAATTCCTAGTTCGCTTAAACTAATGCTCTGATACCAACTGTGACATCCCCAAATTCACGGCCAGAAAAGACCGGTTTAATTTATGCTTTTAAAATAATTTCAGAGTAATCCTTTGATTTAAAGAATTGAGGAATTTGTTCCCAAAACGAAATATGATAAAATAAGATTTACCAAAGCATTTCTTAAAGAAATGTATTTCCGTTATATAACAAGACTCGGGATGTCATGTTCCGATACTAACCAAAAGCATAAACGACACATTATAAGTCTGACAACTCTCATTTAGACTCCGTCAGCTAATTTTGATTTATTATATTATTTTTAGTTGACCGGGACAGGAAAAATCCGTTAGAAATTCATAACTTCTTCATCTGACGTCCGTTTTCGTCTGTCTTTTTACCGTTGGACTACTATCAATGAGATCTTCGATTCTCGTGTAAATTGTTTCGGCTAGAAATCACTCGATTTCATGTTCGGATTTTGGGCTGCATACTGCTAAGTCGAGATTTAAAAAAATCACAATTTCCTCATACGAAGTCAGATTTAGACGTTTTTCTTATGCACGCTATC
Organism: Lactuca serriola; assembly: GCF_051521515.1. NCBI lineage: Eukaryota > Viridiplantae > Streptophyta > Magnoliopsida > Asterales > Asteraceae > Lactuca > Lactuca serriola. The sequence goes on from NC_136413.1 coordinate 188,090,571, forward strand.
GCTTTAACGTATTCTACGAATTTCGTTTAGATCACTATGGTTAAATATGGCTCTATCGTAAATTCGTTATTTACGTCACGCAGTGTCGTACCGGTTCTGTCGCGAAACTTCGACAGGTACTAACTTCTTTGTTATAACTCGGATTTCGGCATTCTTTATATATCCGGAATCTTTGTTACGACCACTACAACTTCCTTCATGGATATTAGGCTTATCTAATATTTTATTTTAACACTTATTTTATCCTTAATTCAATTAAGTCACAATAATTAAGCATAATACTCAAAGAATACATTTATATTATTTCAAAACGAGTTACAAAGGTTAACCTAGACTATTACATCAATATTAATGCCTAGCCTAAAAATACGGGCGTCACACGACCTACCCTGCCAGTTTATCTCAACCAGATTCGGGGACTAGTCCCCTTCCTACCACTATAATCAATTACTAGTGGGTCGGAATTGGTGCCTTCGACCGATTTCTACTGGAAGGTAACTCACCTCACACTACTGAAGTCCCGCGGACAAAAACCTAGCTGCTGGATGACAAGTTCCCGAATTGTCAACAACAAAACAACACTCAATTATTAATTGGGTTCCAGCACATACCATAAGTCCATGCTTGGGGTAAAAGACTACTTTACCCCCATATTAGCTTGATTTAAAGTAGAGTCCCAATCCAAAGGCCTAAAAGTCAAACTATGAACCTGTGACATCCCCATTTTCACGGCCAGAAAAGATCGATTTTGTTTATGCTTTATAAAAATCAGAGTACCTTTTTTTTAATAAAAATGTTGCGAAATTTGTTCCCAGTAAAACATTATAAATACGTTATCAAAGCATTTCTGAAGAAATGTATTTTTATTCATTTAAAACATTTGGGATGTCATCGTCAATACAAAAACATAAGCATAAATAGAACTTACATTCATTAGCACTAGTGATTTATATCTCCTTAATCTCTCAGTGTAATGTAATTTCATATCGACACCTGTGATATAAATAAACTGAGTGAGTCAGGTTGGGAAACCTTGTGAGTGCATAGGGTTTTCAACCCACAATAATATAATTATTATGTTTAAACAATCAAGCAATAAACCCAATTACCCATCCCCATTATTTTCTTTATTCTTAAGGATCTACCCTAAAATTCAGCTATCTCTCGTTCATTCATTCCTAAGGATCATCCTAAGGAATTAGTATGAAGTCCATCGTTGTCATGGTTTAGACAACGGGAACTAAGTCTGCATAGTCGCCAGGGTTTAGGCATCAAGTCTGCATGATCACCAAGGTTTAGGCATCAAGTGTGCATGATCACCAAGGTTTAGGAATCAAGTCTGCATGATCACCAGGGTTTAGAGTACTCTGGGTGAACACATCGTTCACAACACTTACAGGTTGTGAGCCTGCTAGTGTTCCACCGGACTATCTAGAATAGTCCGTGGTTGTCATCCATACTCTGCTGAATGACGGGGCCATCGTTTGGGAAAAGGCTTCTCACATCGTCCACCCCTCACCCTCACCTCGTGGTCTATAACACCTCTCAACTCATCATCCAACTCATATTTCATCTACCCATGTTTTACCCAACATATTATGTAGATATAAATACATATACAGTTTAAATCATATAAAATTTGTATAAAATCGTTCATCCAGCATGGATATCAATTATACAGATAATATGCACACATAGCACGTAGTTTATATAAAATACTTCATATGTATGTGTAAGATGAAAGGGACCATGCACTCACTTGATAAGGTGGTGACTCGGTACTCGGACAGCGCTTTGTTTACTTTAAAATAATTTCTTTCGACGAAACCTAGTATTATTACCACTAGATTTTAGTCTAATATTTACTGTGACTAATTATTAGTCTTATTATTATTATTATTATTATTATTATTATTATTATTATTATTATTATATAAACGTTTAAACAATACTTTCCAACTACTATGTACAGACATGGCCAAACATAAAACACCGGAGGGCAGGACCATTTTGGCATATAGCACTTCTGAAATCCAACAACCCTATGTGGCCCTTTAAACCAGATTCTTCGTACCGCGAGTAGTTAAAAAGATATTATAACGACACTTATATAAGTTATAATAATAACTCAAATATTTATTATAAGTTCATAATAATAATATTAATTTTAAATATAAACTATATTTAAAATAGGGTAAGCATAACTTACTTACAATGAGATTTTAGCTAGGAGTCGGGCTCTGCAGGGGCAGAACTTCGTCGCTGAATCTTTCTAAGAAAGATTCGTGCAGCGCTTCAGCGCTCACCTTACTATACTAAAACTATAGAAAGAGAAGTCGAATCACGAGGGACCAAAATGCTCGCTGGGATAAGAAGAGAAAGACTCTTGAATCAAGAGAATGGTGCAACAAATATGAGAGCTAGAGGCTCTTATTTATAATAATTGAATTTTCAAAAACTACCCTCCATAATTACTTAATGACCTTATAGTTATATAAACAACTAAACACCCCTTTATATTACTATTTTAAATAGATTTAACGATATTTGTACTAAACTAATGTCGAAAGAACTCAACATTAGTCTTATAATGACCGCACCGTCGATACCTTTCTAATGATATATAAATATGTATATATATGTGTACGTATATATGATTTACACTTTATTTTAATACGTAAATATGCTATTATAATTTGTAACTCGTTCATACGAACTCCGTTTTTGACATTATTTATATCCACGCGTAGGTGGAGACGTACTCTACAACTTTCGTTTAGACTCTGTCGGCTAATTTTGACTTTATTTTTAAAGTTATATTTTTAACAGGCCGGGGCAGGATTGGTCCGTTAAAATCTCATAACTTCTTTATCCGATGTCCATTTTCGTCTGTCTTTTTATCGTTACGCTACTAATAACGAGATATTCGGTTCTCGTTTAGGTTGTGTCGGCTAACAACCGCTCGATCTAATACTCGAACTTCAAGTTGTACATCGCTAAGCCGAAACTTCGAAAAATCATAACTTCCTCATACGAAGTCAGATTTTGGGCGTTCTTTTTATGGACGTTCTCAGGTTAACATATTCTACGACTTTCATTTAGATTACTAAGGCTAAAAGTCGATCTATCATAAATTCACTATATACTTCTTCCCGGTGTCGTGCCGGTTCCATCGCAAAACTTCGACGGGTCATAACTTCTTCGTTATAACTCGGATTTCGGCGCTCTTTATATGTACGGAACCCTTGAGACATATTCTACAACTTGGTTAAGATTATTTATTCTAAATAATCTTTTGTCGAAAAGTCTTTTTCGACCCCTATTATCTCTAAATTGACTAGCCCGGATCTACGGGCGTTACAGAACCAAAGCCCAACATATGGCCCAATTTTCCAAATTAGGCCCAAACCTTTACATAGTCTTACCCTAAGGCCCAACCATTTATTCTAGTCCGAACATTTGGCATTCTAGTAGTCCAACATCTCATAATCATCAAGGCCCAGTTATGACATAATTTTCCAAATTGGGCCCAACCCCTCACATAGGCCTTACCCTAAAGCCCATCCAAATATTCTAGTCCATATGCTTGTTCATGGATGGCCCATTAATAGCCCAATCACCAAAGCCCAATAGAAAGGCCCAACTCAAGGCCCAAGCAAAATTAAGGTTTTCACATAAAATGACGATTAGAGTTAAGCGTTTCTAACTTAACCCATTAAGGACTTAATCCATTAAGTCCATCACTGTACTAGGTCAACTTACAATGTGATCGGGATTAATTCTTGATTCCAATCCAATGGTCCAAACTTACGGGTCCCGACAATTCCAAATTAACATATACAAAATTATGGTTTCCAATCCAATCACAACCTAATTAGTCCATTTGTTAAACTTTTAGGTTAATTAACTGTTAATTAAGTCGGGCACCACCCACTACCACCTCGGGTAATGGTGGTCAATGGCGGCTCACGGTGGTGGTGACGGATTTCCTTAATTATTCCGATCAAAATAGAATATTACAACGCAATATCCATATGAACACACATACACAAATAACACATACACACACACCCAACCACCCTTATGGCGGTATGCGGTGGTTTGAGATGGCAGCCACCACCTCACGGTGGTGGTGGTGGTGGCTTTTTTTGTGAAATTCGACCAAGCAACACCCAAACACCACTTCATTAAAATAAACACACACATCGCACCATTTCACACACACAACCACCTCTCACGGTGGCTGGTGGCGGCAGAAGGCGGCAACCACCATGGCTGGCAGCCATGGTAGTTATCTTCTCAGTTCCCGACCAACAAATGACCACGCACATGCTTTCTGATTACAACATAAATCCAGCCACCCGCCTGGTGGCGTACGACAACGAGGATGACACAAGATGGTGCGTAGTAGCGGCAGCTAACGGCAACGACAATGGCTAACGGCAACAGCGGTAACAGTAGTATCATCGGATAAGGCTCTGCTGCTGGGGCAGCAGTATTGACGCAAAAGTCGAAAAAGGTGGAGAAAACGAATGGGTCGGAAAAGTAACCATAGCAGTCACGACGACAGGCGAAAGATTCATCTTCAACGGAAGCGGGCAGCGGCGGTAGCTTCTCGATGGTTTTCTGGATCCAACAACGATGGAAGTGGCCTGAGATGGCGGCAACCAGGACGACAGCTTCTCCGATCTCTAACTGGTGCAGCTTCATTCGACCGGTCTCGATGGCCTTTCCCCAGCTACACACGACGTCCGACGACAACAATGATGGTGGCGTTTCGATGGCGAACTGCAGGTGGCATGGTGGCGGCGACTGGAGGGAGTGGGAGGTATAAGGTTGGCAACTGTTGAACGATTCTAGGGTTAGGGTTTGGACGGGGGTGACGGGTTATATACCCCGAGCCCCATAAAACATTATCCCATAACGACAAAAATGGTCCCTCTTTCTCCCTTTTCTTTCAAAACGAATCCATAACTTATCCTTTTAGCCCCAACCATCCAAAATTCTTTCAACTTATGTAACACCCCGAATTCAGAAGACCTAGAAAGGAAAGAAAAGCCTCAAAATAAGGAAGTGACTTGTCGAGTAGGTGGAGTGACTCGACGAGTAGGAGCGCGACTTGGATCGCGGTTCAAGTGACCTACTCGACGAGTCAGAGGACTGACTCGGCGAGTTGGTCAGGTTTTGGGAAAACCCTAAATTCGGGCCTTGTACCCTATTTAAGGAACCTTATAACCCTTCATCAGCCTCCTTGATGCTCTCTCAAGACGAGAACGAAACCCTAGTGCCTTCCATGAGTTTGTGAGCCATTGTGAGCATTTTTTAGTGTTGTGAACCTTGAAGAAGAAGGTGAAGCCTTGGGGATCTAAGAAGAGACTAGTAGATCCAAAAACCTCTTGCATTCTCCTCCATTTTCTGGTAAGAAAGCTTCCACCTTGATCATTATTCATGTGGATATCTTCTTTGTCACTTTTAGGGGTTTTTGGTCCAAGAACCCTAGCATGAGAGGGATGGACGTCCCAAGGGCTTGTGTTTTCAGATCTAGTACCATAAGGGTTGTTATGGCATAAAGGTGCAAGCTTTATGCCATATGGATTCCCAAGCAAGCTTAAGAAGTGTTCTTTTGGCTTTTTTAGCTCAAAAGGCCATGATTGGAGGAAAAAAAGCAGGAACTTTGCATGGTTATGAGGTGGTTGGGTCCAGATCTATGTTTTGGATGCTTTAAGACCCTTTGAAATCGTCTAAATAGAGTTGTACCTTAGGGGACTCGACGAGTTGCTCTTTGGACCCGGCGAGTCGGGACATGGTTCCCTAATATTCCTGTTTCTATGTAAGGTGGGTTGAGTCTAGAAGAGGATTCCGCCAGTTTGGGTTGTTGGTGGACCTAAAGATCATCGTACTCGACGAGTTCAAGGAGGAACTAGGCGAGTCTAAGGCAATCTCCTTAATTTATGAAGGTGGAATCGGCGAGTTCAAAGAGGAACTCGACGAGTCAATTAAAGGAGGGTCCCGATGTGTTGAAGGTGCACTTGACGAGTTCAAAGAGAATTCGACGGGTAAGATCGAAGTCCAGAGTTTTATGTGGATTGTGGGAATCGATGAGTTGGTGGGTCAACTCGGAGTGTTTCTAGGGGTCTGATGTCGGGGCAATCCCGAGGAAGGTCCTTATGTTGTATGTTAGATTATACTTGTTGTCTCTGTGATACTTGTATGTGAAGGGTTTTGAGCATTCTAACACTCTTATGGTGTACATGCAACCCTAAAATGTAATATCTCGAATTTCAGGTGCGTCTCTTAGGCCCTTCTCCTTTTTTGAGATTGTCAAGTTAATCCCTTAATGGTAATGTTTAGGCAAATGAGTACGCTGGGCGTACTGAAGATTACGTTGCGCGTACTCATGCGCTTAAATTGGACGTGGACTCGCCTAGGTACATTGGGCGTATCCAGGGTTACGCTGGGCGTAGCGAGTCCAGATGCAAACCTTCATTTGTGGCTTGTGCACTATAAAAGGAATGCTAAGGCCTTGTCCTCACCCACCATTTTAGTGAGTGAAACCCTAAGTGAGCATTTCCTTCGTCCTAAAGCTTGTGTGTGAGTGTTTTGAGCTAAAAGTGCCTTGTGTGTGTTAGTGAGGAAGAAGGGATGTGCTTGTGGAGGCTAAGGTTTGGAGTTCAAGCTTGGATCTGAGTTCTTCAGAGGGAGGAGCTTCTGTAACAACGCAAATTTTCAAACAAATTTTTCATTTTTAAAATATAATTATTTCCATTCAAAACAAGGCATAAATAGTTTAAGTATTCTGTCAAATACAAATATTCAAAATCCCAAGATCATAAAAGCATTCTTCAGTGTGTATCGATCACGCCGGCGCCTTCCCACGGTCCTCGCTAGTACCTGAAACACATTCATAACAACTGTAAGCATAAATGCTTAGTGAGTTCCCCAATATACAACTTACGCACGTACGCCTTTCCAGGCCCTGACCTTCCGGTCATCAACACCACGCCTTCCGGCCCACAACATATTCGCCTTCCGGCCCATAACATATTGCCTTCCGGCCCACATAACATATATAGCACATCTAACAAATAACTTACCACATATAGCATACATATCACATATCATATCCGACCTTCCGGTCACACAGTCAAACCCTTCCGGGTACAGTATAGTGAGAAGACTCACCTCGTAAAAGCTGAAAGCTAGTAAATCCTGAAATGACTCGTGCACAATCCGACGAGCTACAACCTCCCTATAACATCACATATCTCATTAACACTTATATCTTCTAAGTGTGACTATCCCTAAGAAGTCAGACTTAGGTCAACTCTGGTCAACGGTCAACGGTCAACTCGACCGGACTCGGCGAGTGCCATGGCGACTCGGCGAGTCTAGACGTCCTCCAACTCTCTGAGATTCCCTATCTACTCGTCGAGTATCCTCCTCGACCCGACGAGTTACTCCTGGAAGAATCGCGGGGCCACCCCGACTCCACTCGTCGAGTCTGAAGAACAACTCGACGATTTCCAGTAAATCTCCAAGCTACTCGCCGAGTCTGTTCATCGGACTCGGCGAGTCTACGCCATGCAGTCGATCAAACTGCTTCCTGAGATAAGTTTTGTCCCGAATACACAAACATGGGACCTTCTGGACCTCTAAAGGTCCTAATACAAGGTTATAATCGATTGGGTAACAAGGTAATAATCCATCTAATCACCAAATGGGTTCCATAAACCCTAGATCCATGCACACATCAAAATAACAGAAATGATCCGAATGATACCTGAATAACGCACCCTCTGTGTCCCCAAACCTCAGAACTCGAATCTCTTGCAGTTCCTTTAGCCAAACTCTCCTCCTCCTTGCACCACAACTTCTTCAAGTCACCAATGGCCTTCAATCTTGCTCTAGATGCTCACAGCCGCTTAGGGTTCTTCTCAATCGACTAAAAGACGAACAATGATGGCATATACTGCGTTATATACGACCCAAACCTGAACGGTTAGGGTTTTCGCTAAACAGCGTCGACTCGCCGAGTCCATATCTGGACTCGTCGAGTCCAGTCGCGATCCCGCGACCAAGTCTGCGATCCTACTCGGCGAGTCTAGGCTCCAACTCGCCGAGTCCCCTCTTAAATCACCCCAAAAACATAATTTAATAATACCTGAGATTCCGGGCTGTTACAACTCTCCCCCGCTAGGATTAGACTTCGCCCTCGAAGTCTCATTCTAAAAATAGTTCCGGATGCTGCTCCCGCATCTCACGTTCCGGCTCCCAAGTCATTTCCGATCCCTTACGGTGTTGCCATTGTACTAACACCAGGGGTACCTCCTTGTTCCTCAGAACCTTGATCTTCCGATCCCTGATAGCCACTGGTCTCTCAGCATAATTCAGGCTCGCATCCACCTGAATATCCTCTAATGGAACCACCGCCGACTCATCGGCTATGCACTTCCTCAATTGCGACACATGAAAGGTGTCGTGGATCTGACCCAACTCCGCTGGCAACTCCAACCGATAGGCTACCCGGCCTATCCTTGCAATCACACGAAATGGCCCAATATACCGGGGCCCCAATTTGCCCCTCTTCCTGAATCGAATCACTCCTTTCCAAGGAGAGACCTTCAGGAGAACGAAGTCGCCGACCTGAAATTCAAGCTCGGATCGGCGCCTGTCTGCATAACTCTTCTGTCGGCTCTGGGCAGTCAATAACCTTTGTCTCACTTGCTGAATCTGCTCCGTCGTCTGGAGCACAATCTCCGTGCTGCCCATCACTCTCTCTCCCACCTCTCCCCAGCAAATGGGGGTCCGACACCTCCTACCATACAACAGCTCAAAAGGTGGCATACCAATGCTCGAATGATGGCTGTTGTTGTAGGAAAACTCTGCCAATGGTAAATACGCATCCCAACTACCCCCGAAGTCTAACACACACGCTCGGAGCATGTCCTCCAGCGTCTGAATCGTCCGCTCGCTCTGACCGTCTGTCTGGGGATGGTATGCGGTACTAAAATGCAATTTAGTACCCAGCTCCTCATGGAATTTCTTCCAGAACCTGGAAGTGAAGCGCACATCACGGTCTGACACAATCGAGATCGGCACCCCATGCCGAGATACCACTTCTCTCACATATATCTCTGCCAACTTCTCCGCTGAAGAACTCTCGCTGATGGCAAGGAAGTGTACACTCTTCGTCAATCTATCCACAATCACCCAAATTGCATCAACTCCCCTGGCAGTTCTCGGCAATTTGGTGATGAAATCCATAGTGATCTGCTCCCACTTCCACTCGGGGATCTCCAATGGCTGTAACTTGCCATGCGGTCTCTGGTGCTCAGCCTTAACCCTACGGCAGGTCAAGCACCGCTCGACGAACCATGCAACGTCCCTCTTCATACAGGGCCACCAATACTCTTTCCTCAGGTCCAAATACATCTTCGTAGCACCGGGATGGATCGAGAATTTCGATCTATGAGCCTCTTCCATCAATGTAATACGCGTACCGCCCACAAACGGTACCCAAATCCGACCTTGAAACGTCAGAAGTCCTCGTCCATCCTTAACGAACTCTGAAATTAACCCAACGACCCGCTCTTTCTTCTGCATCTCGGATCTCACAACCTCGGCCTGCGCCCCACGAATAGCATCCAATACCGGAGTCATCACTGTCAGTCTCAGACATACATCTCGCAATGGAGTGTTCTCCGCCCTACGACTCAATGCATCGGCTACCACATTAGCCTTGCCTGGGTGGTATGGAATCTCACAGTCATAATCCTTAACCACGTCCAACCATCTCCTCTGACGCATATTTAGATTGGGTTGATCCATCAAATACTTCAAACTCTTATGGTCCGTGTATATAGTACAACGAACCCCATACAGGTAGTGACGCCAAATCTTGAGAGCGAACACTACTGCCCCCAACTCCAAGTCATGCGTGGGATATCTCGCCTCATGAGGCTTTAGCTGCCTCGACGCATATGTTATCACATGGCCCCTCTGCATCAACACTGCACCAAATCCCGAAATCGATGCGTCGCAATATACTACAAAATCTTCCATCCCTTCCGGGAGAGCTAATACCGGGGCTTCGCACAACCTCTGGCGAAGTGTCTCAAAGGAGGTCTGCTGCTCGAGCCCCCATGAGAATGCAACACCCTTCCGGGTCAATCTGGTGAGCGGCACTGCGATCTTGGAGAAATCCTTAATGAACCTCCGATAATACCCTGCCAACCCAAGGAAGCTCCTGATCTCAGAGGGTGACTTCGGCACCTCCCAACTCATCACCGCCTCAACCTTGGCCAGATCGACCAGTATCCCTTTCTGATTAACAACATGTCCTAGAAATTGGACCTCCCGTAGCCAGAAGTCACATTTGGAGAACTTTGCATAAAGCTTCTCCGACCTCAATACCTCGAGGACCTCCCTCAAATGCTCCTCATGCTGCTCTCTAGATCTAGAATACACCAGAATGTCGTCGATAAATACAATCACTGACCGATCCAACATCGGTCTGCATACCCTATTCATGAGATCCATGAACACAGCCGGAGCATTGGTGAGCCCGAAAGGCATCACCACAAACTCATAATGCCCATATCGCGTCCTGAATGTTGTCTTCTGAACGTCCTCATCCCGTACTCTTACCTGATGGTACCCTGATCTCAAATCGATCTTGGAAAACCAAGATGCCCCTTGCAACTGATCGAATAGATCATCGATCCTCGGTAACGGATAGCGGTTCTTGACCGTCACCTTGTTCAACTCCCGGTAGTCAATACACATCCGGTGTGAACCATCCTTCTTCTTGACGAACAGAATAGGTGCTCCCCATGGCGAGCTGCTCGGCCGAATGAATCCCTTCCCCAGCAACTCCTGGAGCTGCGAGGACAACTCTTGCATTTCTGGAGGTGCAAGACGATAAGGCACTTTAGCAATAGGCGCGGCCCCCGGAACTAGATCGATACCAAACTCTACTTGCCTCATAGGAGGTATTCCCAACAACTCCTCGGGGAAAACATCTGAAAACTCGCGCACCACAGGAACCTCCTCAACTGATTTCGGTCTCTCGGAAACCTCCCGTGTATCCATCACATACGCCACAAAACCCTTACAGCCCTGCTGTAGACACTGCCTCGCCCTAGCGGCCGAACAAAAAGCTGATCCCGAACGGGTACCCTCGCCGTACACCGAAAGAACTCCCCCGCTAGGGTCTCGTATAGTCACCAACTGACGCTCACAGTCGATGACAGCGCCGAATCGGATCAACCAGTCCATGCCCATGATGACACAGACATCACCCATCGCAATAGGAATCAGGTCAATCGGGAATTCAACCCCGAAAATCTCTAGTACACATCCCCGAAGAACCTCCGTAGCACAAATCACTTTCTCGTCAGCTATAGAAACTCTCAAAGGTCGACTCAACGACTCACGACTAACGCTGATATGCTGACTAAAGGCTAAGGACACAAAGGACCTACTCGCACCCGAGTCAAATAACACTAAGGCAGGCACAGAGTTCACAAGGAAAGTACCTACGCATATAATAACATAAGCATAACATCTCGACATTTAAAATAAATACATGAATTACAACATACCTGCCACGACATCGGGCGCAGCGCGGACCTCCTCCGCAGTCAGCTGAAAGGCTCTCCCACGAGCCCTCGGGGCCTCGACCTTCACCGGTCGAGTCTCAGTAGTCCTGGCAGTAGGTGCAGATCCCTGACGAAGCTGAGGGCACTCGGCCTTCCGATGGCCGGTCTGGTTGCAATGAAAGCAAACCATAAACCCCTTGGGGCACTCCCTAGCAATGTGCCCCTCCTTGCCGCACTTGTAGCAAGCACCGGCTCGACACGCCCCATCGTGACCCTTGCCGCACTTTCCGCAAGTGCGGCTCTTCGAACCTCCCGTCCTCGAATCGGCGGACTTGATCCGCTTGGCTGCCGGCTGAGACTGAGCCGGCCGCCGGTCTGCCTGCTGAGACTCGACCTCCTCCCTGGCCTGAGTCTCCAACTCGATCTCACGCTTCCTGGCATTCGCCTGAAGCTCAGTAAAAGTATGGTAAGTGGAGTTTGACACAAACTCCCGGATCTCCCTCCTCAGGACACCCAAGTACCGGCTCATCCGAGCCTGCTTTGTGGCCACCAGCTCGGGGCAAAACATCGCCCTCTCATGAAACTTCTGCGTGATCGCCGCCACCGAGTCAGTACCCTGCTTGAGGGTTAAGAACTCCTGAACCAATCGTTCCCGCTCCACCGGGGGAACGTACTCATCCCTGAACATGGTAGTGAACCCCTCCCATGTCACTGCCGTAGTTTCTGCCAAAGTGAAGTTCGCCGTCACGAACTTCCACCAGTCCTTCGCTCCCAGACGGAGCTGGTTCAATGCGAACCGTACCCTCAGGTGCTCCGGGCATGAACAAGTATAGAAGCACCCCTCTATATCCGCGATCCACCTCATCGCAGCAATCGGATCCTGCGTCCCATCGAACTCTGGTGGCTTCGTGTTGCTGAACTCTCGGAACAGCAACGAGTCACCCCCTGTGGCCTAGCAGCGGCCACAGCTGCGGTAGCTGCAGCGGTTGCAGCCTCAGTCAATGCGGCGTACCGCTCATCAAATGTCTCCATCAGGGTGGTCTTAATAGACCGAAACATCTCCGGGATCTCAGCCCGGATCGCGTCGCTACTTCCTCGTGAATCATCTGACGAATCTCCTCGTCACTCACACCGCTCGTACTCGCTCCGTGGCGTGGTCTAACCATGATGTCTCTGAAATACAACATAAAACTATCAGAGACTCCTACGAGTATAATCGTACTCGATACGCAACCCTACTCAGTCCCCGACATCCAAGGATTCTTACTTGGGTCTCCCACTGACCCGGTGTCCTCGGTAGTACGGGCCCAATACTACCGACCACACCGCATCAGCGTTCATCCCAAGTCTTCCTCCCCAAACTCCGGATAGTGAGTACTCTACTTCTGATATGCACTATCTACCCGCATACTAGCAACACATCTCATATAGGCAAACTTCCCTAGACTAAGGCATCACAAATCAGGCCACCCTAGTCCTATCATGGATACCTAGTCTTCTAGCATGCATAACAATTCATATCATATAATATTGTAAGGTATTTTGGGGATCTTTACCGTTCGGGCGCTGACTGATCGTACACACTGCTTCTTTCTTGCTTACCACAAAACCATTTACAAAAGTTTATGCCTTTATTTAAAAAGTTTTCCTCAAATCCTCGGTTTGAGTTCAGTTACTCCCGAAGGTGCACCCGAATCCCTCAAACCAAGGCTCTGATACCAATTGTAACAACGCAAATTTTCAAACAAATTTTTCATTTTTAAAATATAATTATTTCCATTCAAAACAAGGCATAAATAGTTTAAGTATTCTGTCAAATACAAATATTCAAAATCCCAAGATCATAAAAGCATTCTTTAGTGTGTATCGATCACGCCGGCGCCTTCCCACGGTCCTCGCTAGTACCTGAAACACATTCATAACAACTGTAAGCATAAATGCTTAGTGAGTTCCCCAATATACAACTTACGCACGTACGCCTTTCCAGGCCCTGACCTTCCGGTCATCAACACCACGCCTTCCGGCCCACAACATATTCGCCTTCCGGCCCATAACATATTGCCTTCCGGCCCACATAACATATATAGCACATCTAACAAATAACTTACCACATATAGCATACATATCACATATCATATCCGACCTTCCGGTCACACAGTCAAACCCTTCCGGGTACAGTATAGTGAGAAGACTCACCTCGTAAAAGCTGAAAGCTAGTAAATCCTGAAATGACTCGTGCACAATCCGACGAGCTACAACCTCCCTATAACATCACATATCTCATCAACACTTATATCTTCTAAGTGTGACTATCCCTAAGAAGTCAGACTTAGGTCAACTCTGGTCAACGGTCAACGGTCAACTCGACCGGACTCGGCGAGTGCCATGGCGACTCGGCGAGTCTAGACGTCCTCCAACTCTCTGAGATTCCCTATCTACTCGTCGAGTATCCTCCTCGACCCGACGAGTTACTCCTGGAAGAATCGCGGGGCCACCCCGACTCCACTCGTCGAGTCTGAAGAACAACTCGACGAGTTCCAGTAAATCTCCAAGCTACTCGCCGAGTCTGTTCATCGGACTCGGCGAGTCTACGCCATGCAGTCGATCAAACTGCTTCCTGAGATAAGTTTTGTCCCGAATACACAAACATGGGACCTTCTGGACCTCTAAAGGTCCTAATACAAGGTTATAATCGATTGGGTAACAAGGTAATAATCCATCTAATCACCAAATGGGTTCCATAAACCCTAGATCCATGCACACATCAAAATAACAGAAATGATCCGAATGATACCTGAATAACGCACCCTCTGTGTCCCCAAACCTCAGAACTCGAATCTCTTGCAGTTCCTTTAGCCAAACTCTCCTCCTCCTTGCACCAGAACTTCTTCAAGTCACCAATGGCCTTCAATCTTGCTCTAGATGCTCACAGCCGCTTAGGGTTCTTCTCAATCGACTAAAAGACGAACAATGACGGCATATACTGCGTTATATATGACCCAAACCTGAACGGTTAGGGTTTTCGCTAAACAGCGTCGACTCGCCGAGTCCATATCTGGACTCGTCGAGTCCAGTCGCGATCCCGCGACCAAGTCTGCGATCCTACTCGGCGAGTCTAGGCTCCAACTCGCCGAGTCCCCTCTTAAATCACCCCAAAAACATAATTTAATAATACCTGAGATTCCGGGCTGTTACAGCTTCACTTAGAGGTAAAAAGCTCAGAACTTTCCTCTTCATTTTGGTTTGGTGTTTTATGGTCCATTTCTAGGGTTTAAGTCCCAAAGGTGGAGACTTTATGAGCAAAAGGGGCTCCATGGACCTAGATCTGTCCCATTTCAGTGTTATGTGTGTTGTTGCTCCATAAAAATCCCAGTTTTGTCGTCATTATGAAGTTATGTTTGAGTTATGGGCTTTAAAGTGTTGGAAGTGGAATGATTTGGGTGTTGGTAACTCTCATAGCCATGCAAAGGCTTAAAGTCACCAACTTTATCGATTAAGAGGCTTAGGGGTAGTCAGATCTGGGAGTTGGACGTGTGTCTTAACCGTTTAAGACCCCAAAAGCAAAGGAGCATGAAACTGGGATTTACGCGGAGCGTAATCCCAGTACGCGCAACGTAGGGGGTCGTGTTCCCCAATTCTGTGAGGTTGCCGGGTACGCCCAGCGTACAGGTTTGGTACGCGCAGCATAACCTAGAGAGTTGACTTTTGTTGACTTTTAGGGTTTGGTCAATGTTTGGGTCTTTGAGCCATGAGAGGGGTAAAATGGTCTTTTACCCTTATGAGAGTGCTAAGAGAGGGATTTAGTCTAGCCTTGAGAGTTGAATTGATTAGAGTACTCATTCCATGTGATTAGGCGGAGGCTAGACCAGATTTTTACCGAGTTCGAGATTTACCGAGTTACCCGAGGTAAGTCTTCTCACTATATTTTACCTAGAGTAGTAATTAGAGTTATATGACAGAGTATTTTGTATGCTATTTATGTGATTGTGATACATTGCATTATTTCTATGTGATTCATGTTGTGTATGTTCCAGAGTTTACAGAGTTAGAACCGAAAGGTTCACTGAGCTAGGACCATAGGGTCCACATAGTTAGGACTGGAGGGTCCATAGAGTTATAGCCTCGATTGGCTAATATGTGTTATTTGTGGTATTTTGGGGAACTCACTTAGCCTTTGTGCTTACTGTGTTTTGTGTTATGTGTTTCAGGTACCAGTGAGGATCGCGGGAAGGCGCCGACATGATCAGTACACACTATTGGAGTTTCATACATTTTGATCTTGGGATGTGTTTTTATGGATTTGTTATGTGATACATTGAGAATTAAGAATCTTTATGAATGAAATTAAATTTTTAAAAGTGAATTTTTTTTTGGAATTTACGTTGTTACATAGAAACTTTGGATCTATGTTTTATCTATGATACATGCAAATTTGTTTTTCCAAGGTTCATAACCTATCTAGCATACATGGGGAACTTTTAAACATAAAAGATAGTAAGAAATACATACCTTTAGTTTCTTAGATTCCTTGAGAACCTTGTGAGCCTAGCACCTCAAGTGTGATTCTTTAAATGTCTCACACAACACCAAATACACTTGGAATAACTTAGAGAGAAATGAAGAACACTTAGAAATCGGCTAGCCCTCACTTGTTCTCTTAGTAGCCAATTTTGGTGAAGAACATTAAGCTTATATAGTGTGTTACAATTAGGGTTACACCATATAAACCCTAATTGTCATGACTTTTCATTTCCGTGGCCCATGGGTTCTATAAACACCATGGAGCATCCTATGGGTTTTAGCCCAACTTGATAATCCATGAAGCATTAGCCCACTATACAAGTATGGATGATTTACACAATCAACCTATATATTTAATTAGTCTTCTTTTGATTACTTAATTAATTCCAAATTAATTCTTCAATACTGATTAAATAATATTATTAATATATTAGAACTTATAATATATTAATAAACCTTAAGTGTTAGTTCTCTCATTTTAGTCTATCCAAATGCATGATGTCATGCAACCTAAATGGACCATGTTAATCGGGTCAAGTACATTCCAGAAATAGTTATGAACTTAGACACCTAATCCAACAGTGTGTGCCTGGTAGGGAGGTGAATGTGGGCGAGGTCTCGTATCTCATCACTAGCTGAGTATAGATGGGGTTCCATATCTCAACATTAGTAGAGTAGGGCGAGGCCCGCAATAGGAAGGGAGAGAGTGTAGGCGGCGGCTCGTATCTCACTACTAGCAGGAGTATGGACGTGGTTCCACAACTTCAATAGCAGTGCAGGGGCAGGGCCCTAGTTAGGCGAGGCCTTAGACCAGTGTACGGTTAGAGAGTGTTTATTTATGTACTAGTATGCTATTTGATTGTATGTATGTGTGTAGTGGGCGAGGCCTAAGAGAGAAAGATATGTATACCAAGCGGGGCTCGATGCCAGGTGGGACCTGATGCCAGGCGGGGTCTGATGCCGGGCAAGGCTCGATGCAGCTGGCAGGGGCCTAGTACGTGGTTATGTGTTTATGGTATGTGGTAGGTTGGAGAACTCACTAAGCTCCGTGCTTACGTTTTTCAGTTTTGGTTTCAGGTACTTCCGGTAGTGGAGGGAAGAGCTCGGGGTGATCGCATGGCACACACACACACACCAAAGGAGTTTTAGCCTGGGATGTTGACTCTCATAAAATGAACAAGTGTTTTGAAATGATACTCTGACTTGTTATATAATCCTTTAGTTATGGTTGAAATGATTTAATACTTATGGTTTTATTAATGTTAAGAAAGAAATTTTTTGCCATGATTTTTGGGATGTTACAACTTAATTCCAATATTTTACCAAGCAGCCTCTCCCTTTACAAATTATTTTCAATTGAAGTCCTTTTGTTACCAAATAGCCCCTCCTCTACAAAACCTTTTCAACTTAGGTCCATAATTTACTCTTTAGCCCCTGCTTTCATATTAAGTCCAAATGATACCAAACACCCCCTGACTTCTGAAAAATATTTACAAAATAAATCCAAAAACTTACACTTTTAACCCCCAACTTCTAAAATTGTGACAGTTAACTTCTCGAGACCAACACTTTGCTATATTATTATTGATTTTAAGGCTACTATTCATTTATTAATTTGTCTATTTATTTATTTAATAAACGGGGTGTTACTTGAACATTCCTGAAATATTAGTATGCCAATGAAGTGATTTCAAGTCTTTTTGTTCACGTACGTCATAAGCTAAAAATCAAATAGGGTCAGATTGGTAACGATCACAAAAATTCAATATTCAAAAGAGCAAGTAACCCGATGAAAAAGAAATTGTGACATTGCATAATATTCCTTTTGTGGACATTAAATCAAAGGTAAAAGATAAAGAAAAAAGTTACTAAATGAAACCAACTACAATCTATTCTTCTAATATAGGAAAAACTTGAAAATATTTTATGACAAAATCAGAAATCAATGAATTAAGTTTAACAGTACACATCAGTAATCTAAACTAAAAATAATTAGGAATTATCATAATTTGTTGAGAGATAACTATAGTTAACTCTAAACTTCAACCAACGATAGGTTAACTTTTTTTAAACCAAATATGCAAAAATACTCGTAAAGATCACTAAAATATAAAGCACGCAAATAAACTGTTATGCAATATTCGCATACCTTGAGCAATCTAAAGATGACAAATAGAAAATACTCCATCATCACCAACGGTTGCTTCATGTTGTCACATTATTAACCAACATAATTTAAATTAGCAATACAAAAATTATATTATTACAAGTTAAGATAAGATCAACAATATAAAAAAACAGGTTGAAAAGCATACTAGTGAACAAACCCCAAAAATAACAATTCCCTCCATGGAAAAAATCTATAGTAGTCGATCAGGCATTTAAACATAAACTACAGTTAACTTTTGAATCTGCAGCCAAAAAATTGGTGGTGCCTGTGCACATATCAATAATATTACAAGGATGTAAATCATGAAGTACCTCCAATAGATGCCTCCACTTTTCGTTTTCTAGTAAAAAAGAAATTCCATGCAACATTACCATAAAACCAAAACTCCAACAATAACTACAGTATAAGTTTACCTGGTGGTTTTCGAGGCCCACAAAATTAATAAGCCTAAATCTTACATAGTAAAATAGTATATTGTGGTAAAGAGATCGAATCCACAGAGATTGGTTCAATTTATAACTTTTGTAAAAATACTTGTAAAATGACAATGAATTAAAAATGGGGGGTTTGGTGTTTTGAAATACTTGAAATAAACTATAATTAAACTAAGATTTAAATAGACAATTTCGAGAAAAATAAGAGTTTGATATAAAATGAAAAAGAGAAAGATGGTTGAATTGAGGTTTCCTCACTTTGACTTTTTGATGAACATATCATAAGAATCTAATGGTGCAATATTTGTTTTAAATGCTTAATTCGGCTATAGTAATCCAAGAAGCTTGAGATTACTTAGACTTTTCTTAGTTGTTGAAATGGCTAGAGAAGCTCATAACAATTTCCTTAGTCAAAGTCACAAATTCCATTAAGTATGTAATTAGTGAAAGTCAACTAGCATTAAGAATTAAAAAGTCACCAAATCCAAGAGGAGTCAAAAGCTTCCACTACCATGTTGGAGAAAATGTTTTTATGATTGTGTGAAATAAAACTAACACAAAAATCACTTGTTGTTTGCTAATTTGAAGATCCTTTACTTAATCAAGAAATTAGCCAACTAATCACCACAAACACATTTAAACTCATGAATAAAAATATACAAGTAGTAATAAGATGTTAAAACACAAAACATTCTCATAAAGATTCAATAACTAGTTCATGGAGTCTTCAACATTCAACATAGGTCAAAGGACTTCACCAAAGTCAACCAATTTTTGTTTAGCCAAGCATGACTAAACTTATGAAAACAAAGTAAGTAGACTTGTACCAAACATTGAACAAGATTAAGAGCAAAAATGATGAAGTTCTTGAGGGTTCTTAGCCTTCAAAATGCTCCAAAATTTCCAGAGAATGCTCCCAAGTTCGGATGTGCAAAAGTTGCAAAAGAATCCCACCAAACTTCCTCAAATAGCAGCCAAATGTAAAATCACGAATTTGCCCCTGCATGAACTCATGCGGGCCGCGTGGAAATCTTACGCCGGCCGCGTGAACTGATGGAGAATGGGCATTTTTCATTTGTTGGGCCTGTACTGCTTAGTCCACTAGCCCAGTTTGAGTCTGATCAGCTTCTAGCCCGTTTTTCTTCAAGTTTTCTTCAATTTGAGCCCAATTGCCTTTTCCAAATCCTCCAAAGCTCTCAAAATCGCCCGATCATTAATCTCCGCACACTCGAAAGTTCTCCCGCATCTTGCAAATTTAAAGTTCACTTCTTCGATGCCTTCAAGTAATTGACAAGCCCACTCCATGCATCACCTCCATAGCCATCAAGTCCAAAATCCTTGTTGTCCTCCAAGTCCAACCGCCTCCCAAAGATTCCCCTCCGGTAGTCTCCAAAAAATCTGCAATTATGCTCAGGAAACTAGAAAGTACCCTAAATGGTCATAAAATAGCAAAAAGAAAAATATGCATGGAAATTAACTAAAATGCGAATCAAATATGCTAAAATAAACTATAAAAAGAAGTAAATAAAATGAAGCTATCATTACCTAAATGAAACCATTTTAGATTATATCCAAAATGGTTGAAGAACCTTAATGAGTCTTGATATCAGATGGCATGCATAAGAACCCTCCAAATTCAATCTATATCCCCAACTCCAAACCTTCTTTCCGAACTCAAACCTGGTGCACCTCAGTTTTGTTGAGTTTGTAAAACAACAAAATAATATCTAAAAAGTAGAAACAATAAAAATCAAGAAAAGTTAGATATTAACCTGCAGTATACACAAAACAAAGCTTTGTTAAATCATAGGGAAATTCGAATCAAACTCTAAGAGAAGCAATTTCAATAGTGGCGTTTGGGTTTATATTGCGGTGGCTGGATTTCGAGATTTTGTTGTAGGTAATAATGGAGTCGGTACAGGTGGCTGGAAAATGGGAGGTACGTTGGCATTAAAAGAGAGATTTGATGAATGGAGTTTTCTAATTGAAAAATAGAGAGACAGTTGTAGCAATGGTAGGAGAGGTGTGCGGTGGTTTTGTGATTGTGGCTAGGTAAGAATGGTGGAAGGAGACTTTCCTTTTTCTCTCTCGATCTCTCCTTCTCTTTTATATGGATCTGAAACCAGTAGAATGTTTGGTGTTGGTGGTGAAGATCGTAGTGAGTGGTGTCGATGTAAGAGGGGGAGGGGGGAAGTGGAGATAAGAAGCAATCGGGGAGGACATGCCAATATGTTATATAATCGAATTTTTTGTGTTAAACCGATTCAATTGGCTTAAGATAATTTTAATTCCAATTTCACATATTCAATTTGGTTACCTTAAAACATAAGCGATAAAATAGGGATTTTGTTGAGCGAGATAAGATTTATTTTACTTGTTCAATAGTTGATCAGATAATATCTTTTTTTTCTACAATGTATAAAATGGTTGTACATGATGCATTAATGGCTTGTACCTCTTAATTTTCAGTCTGACCAAATTTATATAATAAGGAGTATATATATATATATATATATATATATATATATATATATATATATATATATATATATATATCAAATAAACACCTAAAAAATACAAGTACCTAAAAACTTTATATATATATATATATATATATATATATATATATATATATATATATATATATATATATATATATATATATATATATAATCAAATAAACACCTAAAAAATACAAGTACCTAAAAACTTTTTTCCCATTTAGATTTTTTTAAAAGAAAACAAAAGCAGACATATATACATATATTAGCCTTTAAAGGATTCGTATAAAAAATTGAAAACTTTTTTTTCGAAATACACATGTTAATGCAAATATGCAAATGTGCAACTTGCACATTTTCAATCAAAACATCATAAAATGCACTATAGTTTTTAAGTATTCTTGAAGAAAAAAATGCAAAAAAATGAATTTTTTTGCATTGGGAAAATGCACAAATACATATAAGATGACTAAAAACAAATACATATATACATATTAATTTTTTTTGAACAGAAAATATCATTACAACGATCACTCTTTTCCTTAATATGACTTACAAATCTATATCTTTTGATCGGAGACTTTTCAAAGACCTGTACTATTTTTAGCCCAAACAACCTTAAATTTTCATCAAGAATCATACAATTTGAATCCACTGTTAGGCTTGGCCAGTGCGGAAATAACCTTATCCCTTAATCCTTTAATATTTTTAAGGTTGTGGTTGCCAAATTTACTTAGGTAGGGATGAGCATATGGACCGGGAAACCGGCCGGAACCGGTACCGGAACCGGAACCGGCACCGGAACCGGAACCCGATGGAACCGGTCGGGCCGGGACCGGGACGTTATTTTTGTGGATTTTTGGAACCGGGAACCGGTAGGAACTGGAACCGATTTAACCGGAACCAGTAGAACCGGCAAAAACCGGAACCGTATGATGCTATTTTTCAAGAAGCGGTTCCAACATTTGAAGACACGACAAGAACCGGTAGGAACCGGGAACCGGTAGAACCGCCGGGCCGGTTCGGTTCTTGATTTTGGCCGAAGCCGGTTCCCTGGTCCGGTCCGGTTCCGGCCGGTTCGGTCCTTTTGCCCATCCGTATACTTAGGTGATAAACTAGTTTATTTTTTGATTTTTTTAAGTTGTTATGTTTGGCAAGCTAAAAATAGTTTGATGCTAGTTTTTTTAAAAAAAATTAATTAGGTGTTGTTTGTTTTTTCGAAGCCAAAATATATGTAATCTACAGACCAAATCTGCAAACCTATGTAGCAGAAGAGGTGGACCACATGTTTGCAGTTTATAATATGAAGTCTGATTGTTTTTTAACGTTTGTAGACTACTGAAATTAACCGAATTTTAAATAAACCAATTTTACAACATTTTATTTGAATTTTTCAACAAATAATTATATTTTTCAACATAATAGATAAAAAAATGCTACAATAAACAAATCATATATAGTCAATATTTATAATAGATAACAATAAATAACTACAACAAACAAAATCATATACTATCAATATTTTTACAATGACATGACTTTAAAAATCCATCATCTTGATCTTATTTCTTCTCGGAGATACAGCTACAACATCTAACACAATATGGTCATTTGATTCTCACCACCTTTATATGAACCTGATTATTAGAAAGATTTTCACATACCCAAACCAAGCAATTCAAATGAGCAAAAAACAAAATTAGAAGGATTCAACATGCCTAAACTCACGTGATTATTATTCAATCAGATTCGATGCTGAAAGAAACCGACATCTGATTTCAGGGATGAATATGCAGCACCTAGTTCCTGGTACGTAAAATTTATCTTAGTAATTGTCATTCTAGCCTTAGACTCGGCGAGTTGTAGGTCCGACTCGCCGAGTGGGGACGCAGTCCGAGGTCACGTTTAAGTTGGCGACTCGGCAAGTCCATATTCTGGACTCGACGAGTCACCGTTGTCTGTTGAAACCCTAAATTTCAAGGGTTTGCACCCTATTTAAACACTCATTTCCGCCCCAACCTCGCCCCCATTCACCCTCAGAGCTCCCAACATCGTCTTTGCCCTTTTCCTTGTGAGATTGAAGTGTTTTGGGTGTGTTCTTGAAGTTTTTGAGGAGAAAGAAGAGTAGATCAAGAAGAGGAGAAGGAGGCCAAGCGTTTTTGTGACATCTCAACGTTTTCCTTGAGGTATAGCTCGTTTCCCCTCTGTTTTCAAGCTTGTAGTCCCTAATAGCTTCATGAAAGTCCTTTTTGAGCCATTCTTCAAGCTTGTTTGTGCTTGGTGGGTTGTTATAAGTTGTTAGCCTTTAGATCTAGGCATGATTTAGTCCCTGGAGCTTGGATCTACTGCCTTTATGGAGTCATATTGCATGAAATTCCTAGATCTACCCCTTTTGGTACACTTTGAGCCCTAAAACCTTCATTGGTGATTATCTACACGTAAAGTTGGAAACTTTACGTGTAAACCAGGCCCTAGGAACCCAGATCTATAAATGGCATGGACTGGATTCAAGCAAAATCGCGTGTACAGTTTTTGCATGAGGCAGACTCGGCGAGTCGGGTCGCGAGTCCCCGGGTTGTTCCCCTTTTTGTGTTGCGAGTTGGAGTGGTGAGTCATAGGGTATGACTCAGTGGGTTGGAAGCCAGACTCACTCATGAAGTCACTCGGCGAGTCATTGCAACGATTCGGCGAGTTCACGGCAATCTCCTTGTCTCAAGAACAACTCGGCGAGTTGTTCATACAACTCGGTGAGTCACGGCTTAGAGTGTTCTTCGGATGAAGATGAACTCGGCGAGTTGTTCATACAACTCAGCGAGTAGGATGAAGGACTATTGGCCTTGGGTATAGAAAGAAGACTCGTCGAGTCTACGTTTAACTCGACGAGTAGAGACGGACTTATGGTCAGACTAAAGGAAAGGGACTCGACGAGTTGGCTAGCCAACTCGGCGAGTCTGGTCAACTGGCAGTTGACTGTGACTTGACTCATGGCTTGTTAAGGGTAAATGGACAATTTACCCTGAAGGCGGTTAGCAGTAATTGATTAAGTGTTTGGTAAGAATTACATTCGGAGGATTTTCGAAGCAGCAGCAACAGCAGCAGACAGACCTTTCCCACACAGATCAGCAGCTACTTCGAGGTGAGTTACCTTCCAGTAGCGGTGGGTCTACGGCCACAATGCCGGCCCACCAATAGGGTTCGTATGTTAGATGATTGTCTTTGTGATATCATCTAGGTTTGCTACTACCTGATATGTTATATGCTAGCATGATATGTTGCATGTGATAGTAATAGAGTTCGGTTGTTAGGACCGAAGGGTAGTCAGACACCCCAGATACGTCTGACAGTATATGATGATATGTTTGCATGCTGGCTTTTTATGTTATATGCGATAGAGGTAGTAGGAGGGGACTAGTCCCCGAGTTCGATCATTAGGACCGAAGGGTAGTTCAGGCACCCCAGATATGTCCGATAATATGTTATGTTATGATATATGTGATAGTAGCGGTAGGGGTGAAATAGTCCCCGAGGTTCGGTCGTCAGGACCGAAGGGTAGTCAGCACCCCAGAACGGCGTGACATGGGTAGTCAGCACCCCAGAATGGCTTAACACGGGTAGGTCGGCACCCCAGAATGGTCGTACCGGGTAGGTCGGGCACCCCAGAAATGCCCGGCAATATGTATGATAGGTGATTGTATGATAGGCGGTACGATGGGGGAACTCACTAAGCTTCGTGCTTACAGTTTTCAGTTTTGGTTTCAGGTACCTCTTCTTCGAAGGGGAAGGAGCTGGCGCGGTAGCAGCCCATCACACACATGTTTCGTATTCTGCATCATGAGACCTTCCTGGGGATGTGTACTCTGACATTTTTATGTTATTGAAATGTTTTTTTTTCAGACATGCGATATCTTTATAGAATGTTATGATCAGTAAACGTTTTATTCGAATGTTTTGCTAAATATATGTTTTCAAAAATGAAATTTTTGGCTCGTATTTTGGGGCGTTACAGAATAGATTTCTCGTACCTGTGTGTAACATTTCAATGATGAGGTATTTTCAATTTTAACCATAAATATGAAAAATTGCTGCATTTTGGCCCTTGTGCATGAGAAAGCTTGCAAAATTGCCCATATTGGCATTTTTGTAATTTTGGGGCGAGTTCATGTATGTGGGGCGTACGTGTCTGATCCACAAACCCTAATTTATAGGGCTTGGACCATATTTAAACATCCTTAAGTCCCCAATCTACCTTTTATCATCAACCCCCAACTTGTGTGTGTGTGTGTGTGTTTGGTTACCTTAAAGGAGAGAGGAAAAAGAGAAGATCATCTTGAAGGACCATGACTATTTGGATCTATGATCCCATCAACATTTGTCATCACTTTGAGGTAAAAAGCTTTGAACTTGATGAAGCTATGCATAAATCTAGGTTAGCCTTGAATTTTGTGTCCTTTTTGGTCTCCATAGTTGGGTATTTTGAGTATGAGTTGCTTCAATCCATTTAAGTTGTCCTTTCAGTCATTTTGAGGTGTTTATAAGCATAAAAATCTGGTCTTGATCATTTCTTCCCTTCCATGCATGTGCTATAAGGTCTTAATGGGTTAAGTAGTTAAGGTTTTTTTTAGTGTTGAGCACTTATTAGCCATGCAAGACGATAAAGTTGGAAACTTTATGGTGAAAGACAAATTTGGGGCTTGGATCTGACTTTGGACGTATGAAATTGATGTATTAAGCTCTTAATAAGAAAATGAGTTGACCAGGTGCGTACGACAGGAATACCAAGTGGTATGTTGTGCTTATGCAGTCAACATCCCGACTTCTAAGTTAAATGGAGTATGCCCCGCGTGCAGATGAGTACGCCCAGCGTACTCGGCTGGGTTGACTCGGTTGGTTTGTTGACTTTGACCTTTGAAAAAGTTAACCTAAGGGTATTTTAGGTAATTTGGGTGATATTTGATATTGGTCACTATTTGGTGTTTAGGTGACCAGTTGAGTTGTCATTCGGAGTTGTGTTCTGCCAGATACATTTTTCAGACTAAGAGGTGAGTTTTCCTTACTATACTCGTTGGTCAAAGTCACCGATGTTGGTCCACCATATTATTTATCCTAGTTATAAGATAGTGTTATGCTAGTATGTGATAGGGTAGTAGATCTGCATGGTTATCTATATTTTGTTGGTTCTGTGTTGTAACGCCCGTAGATCCGGGCTACTCAATTTAGAGATAATAGGGGTCGAAAATGACTTTTAGACAAATGATTATTTAGAATAAATAATATTAACCAAGTTGTAGAATATGTCTCAGGGTTCCGTACATATAAAGAACGCCGAAATCCGAGTTATAACGAAGAAGTTATGGCCCGTCGAAGTTTTTCGGCAAAACCGGCACGGCACCGGGAGACGTAAATAGTGAATTTATGATGGAGGACTTTTTAGCCTTAGTGATCTAAAAGAAATTCGTAGAATATGTTAAACCGAGAAAATCCATAAAAATAACGCCCAAATCTGACTTCGTATGAAGAAGTTATGATTTTTCTAAGATTCGGCTTAGCAGTGCACGGCCCGAAACTCGAATTTTAGTTTGAGCGGTTTTTGGCTTAAGTGACCTAAATGAGAGTTGAATATCTCATTAATAGGAACTCAATGGTAAAAAGATAGACGAAAACGGAGTCCGTATGAAGGAGTTACGAATTCTTCGTGGTCATTTAGCAGTCTAAACTCCTCCTACTGTTAAATTTGAGATCGGTCGAGAATTAGCCAACGGAATCTAAATGAAAATTGTAGATCTTGTTTTTACCTACGCGTGGATATAAAGAACGTCGAAAACGGAGTTCGTATGCGAAAGTTATGAATTTTTGAAAATCAGTTGATTTCCACCCTGTGTACGATGCCACGTGTCAGCACTAGGCTCTGTCTGGCTGTAGCCAGCCTGGCTCACGACGTGAATATCAAAAATTCACGACATGAGTGACCCTCCAGCCTCCTATAAATAGAAACTCCCGTCTCCTTCATTCCTCACACCTTAACCCTTCATTCCTCACACCTTAACCCTTCATTCCTCTTTCTATACTCTCTCTCTAAGCCCCGAAACCCCCCGAAAAGCCTAGGGAACCTCCCTAGCACGAGGCGGAAGCCCCGGAGCGCCCAACGGCTCCGAGAAGAAGAGCCTTTCAGCTCGGGAACGCTGCTCCAGCGGCGCCCGGTTTTGAAAAAAACCCGTTGTAAGTGAGTTATGCCTACCCTATCTTTAGTATAGCTTATGTTTTAATATAGTAACGTTATTAGGAACTTATAACGAGTATTTGGGCTATTATTATGAGTTATATAAGAATGTTTCTTAACGCTTATATAATAGTAATAATATCTAGACTATTAATTAGTCGCGGTTAACGTCAGACTAAACTCTGGTGGTAATGATACTAGGTTTTGTCTGAGGGAAATTGTTTTAACAGTAACAAAGTGTTGTTCGAGTACCGAGTCATCACCTTATCAGGTGAGTGCATAGTCCCTTTCATCTTACACATAGATATGAAGTATTTTAATATAAATTACGTGTTGTGTTTGCATATTGTTTGAATACTTGCTGTCTATGCTGGGTGAAAGATTTTTATACATGTTTTAAATGATTTAAACTGCATATGTATTTTATATCTACAAAATGTGTTGGGTAAAACATGGGTAGATGAAATAATTGTTTTGTGATAATACGATGGGAGACATCAATGTTGTCAGTGATCCAGTCATCTAGTGGAGTATAGATGATGACCATGGGCGATACTAGACGGTCCGGTGGAACGCTAGTAAGCTCGTAACCTATAGGTGTTTTTGAACTAGGTGCTCATTAGGTATTTTGAACTGAGTGTGTTCACTACGTATCTTTGAACTGAGTGTGTTCACTAGGTATTTTGAACTAAGTGTGTTCACTAGTTACTTTTGAACTAAGTGTTTACCAGATGTTTTGGACTACGTGTTCACCAGTTATAATCTACAAGCCTTGGTAACGATGGACTTCGTGCCGATTCCTTAGGATGATCCTTAGGAATAAATAAACAAGGAATAGTTGATTCTTAGGGTAGATCCTTAAGACTAAAGAAGATAATGGGGATGGGTAATTGGGTTGATTGTTTGATTGTTTAAACATAATAATTATATTATTGTGGGTTGAAAACCCTATGTACTCACCAGGTTTCCCAACCTGACCCACTCAGTTTATTTATATCACAGGTGTTGATATGAAGTCACATTACACTGAGAGATTAAAGAGATGTAGATCACTATGTACTCACTAGGTTTCCCAACCTGACCCACTCAGTTTATTTATATCACAGGTGTTGATATGAAGTCACATTACACTGAGAGATTAAAGAGATGTAGATCACTAGTGTAAATAAATGTGAGTTCTGTTTATGCTTATCTTTCTGTATTGACGATGACATCCCAAAGGTTTTAAAATGAATAAAATACGTTTCTTCGAAAATGTTTGATAACGTATTTATCGTGTTTTTCTGGGAACAAATTCCGCAACATTTTTATAAAAAGAAGTACTCTGATTTTTACAAAGCATAAACAAAATCGCTCTTTTCTGGCCGTGAAAAATGGGGATGTCACATGTGTTTATGTTTGTTTGTTACTGATGTCGACATATTGTGGTTGAGTTGAGGCGGTCCTGCTTTGTGTTGAAGGCCAAGACACCTGGGGCGGTCCGGATTGGTTGTAGGCCCTGCGAGGCGGTCTAGTCAGGCTGAAGACTCGTAGAGCGGTCCAAATAGGATGTAGGCCCAGCGAGGTGGTCCAGTCAGGCTGAAGACTCATATTTGCATGCTTTGTTTGTTATGTGGTGTGTTGGTACTTTGAGGGACTCACTAATGTTTGACTTACAATTTTAATTTATTGTTTCAGGTACTTCTGAGGATCGTGGGAAAGCGAATGTCTGTTCACGCTCATCTTCCTATTTTCACGATATGAATTTTTGTGACACTCTAATATTACTTTACTTTTGAAACAATGACTCTTTTTGTAAACAGTTATGATTAATGGTTGTTTTTAAAATATTAATTTTTTTTTTGAATTTTTGGAGTGTTACATTGTGGATGAAGCCAACAGTGGACAGAGGATCAGGTAAGCGGATATCAGTCTGGGCGAGCACTGGTTGGCGTAGAGAAGCTTTCAACGGCTACATGCATCGGAAGCGAAGGTGTAGCTGGTCGCCAAAGCAGCGTCGGTATGCATCTGGTGGACAACGATTCTGGTGGTTGGTCGAAAGGGGGAGGACGACCAATGGAGGAACGATGGATGGTGAGGAGAGATATGGAGGCACTGAGAGAAAAGAGCGTGTTACGTTTTTTTTGTTAGGGTTAAACGGGTTGCGAAGACGTTAGAAGGCATTGGTCCATGTCTATGCCAAGAAGACCTCGTTCAGACGATTTTAGGCATGTGCATTTCTAAAAAAAACTAACAATCTACAAGGTCATATGTCTGCACATGGTTTGCGCACCATTGATCATACGGATCTGTAGACAAAAAACAAACAGCCCCTTAGACTAGTTTTTCAAGAGTTTTAAATTTTTTTTCTAAATATATCCTTAGTTGATTATAAAATCATATTTTTTTCTAAAAGTCTTTTTATGTCATTTTAAATCTTTTGGCAACGATAAACATAACCTAAGAATCTCCACCTGCATTTCACAAGCAAGTTCATGTTTAACTTAAAAAATCTACAAACATCTAACCCGATTGATTTAATACTAAAAAAATACGTTGTAAGCAAAAATCAGTTTTTAAATTTTTAATCATCAAAGTCACTGATCCCATTAGAACAACTTATATCAACATTTTAACAACCATATAGTATACTACATCGATGAACTAAACGCTAGTTATTAAGATATATAGTTTTTATAGTAGATCCATACAGGATAAGAAAAAACAATTACTACGTGCTAGATTCCCAACTTACAAAACTAACACTCCTTATCTTGTGTCTCAAGTTGAGAGAGAGAGAGAGAGAGAGAGAGAGAGAGAGAGAGAGAGAGAGAGAGAGAGAGAGAGAGAGAGAGAGAGAGAGAGAGAGAGAAGAGAGAGAGAGAGAGAGAGAGAGAGAGAGAGAGAGAGAGAGAGAGAGAGAGAGAGAGAGAGAGAGAGTTTTCAAAGTTTCTTTTCATATGCAAATTATGAGCACTAAAAAATAAAAATCCTTCTTATATTTAGCTTATAGCCAAAACTAAATCTAATTAATTCCAAATTAATAAGATTTTATTTAAATAATATTTATTTAATTGAAAAAAATATTCATTTATTTGTTGTGGGATTGACTTAATAGTTAATACATAATAAATAAGCATTATCCAATTATTTATTTAAGACGGTAAATAATAAATTTATCTTCTATAAATGTTATTAATTAATTTTGTAATTAAATTTGCAACGTTATAGATTCCTATGCAAACAGAGTTTTTGTCCATAATAGGTTTCTTGGAAAAACTATTTTCCATTCTTGTTTCAAAATTATTTATCATATTAATATTTTTTTATTTTTCTTTAATTCTCATTTATTTTAATGTTTATTTATTTTAAATACCCCATTTTCTCCTTTTTCTCTTTTATTTCACATTTTTACTGTTTCTTTATTATTATTTTTTAAATAACAGATTTATTTAAGTTTTTTTACCCTCTGTTACTTCTTCTTTTTTAAATTACAGCTTTTTTACCTTTTTTATTTTAAAAATCCGTTTTTTATACAAACTCTTGATAATCAAATTTTAGTCATCATAAATTAAATATACAATATATTTTAAGGTGTAAAACTCTAACATTACACGTATAATGTTTTTAAGGTAAAGTAAACTTCAACATCGTTTGTTTCAAAAAAAAACACGCACAAACATACACACACATACACAATTAAAAAAACTCTAACATCGTTTGTTACAGAAAGAAAAACGTAACAATTAGCTTGAACTTGAACGAAAAAAGACACGTTTTTTCGATTATCCTTGCCACTGGAACGAAACAATGAATAGAAGAGAAAAAAAAACGAAAACGCAATCTAGGGCTCTAGGTGGCCGACGATAGGTGCAGGAGGCCGCAGGTTGTCGGCGATAGGCGGAGGAGGCTGTTGGCGAAAGAGTGATGGGAGTGGAGCCCTAGATTGTGTTTTTGTCTTTTTTTTTCTTCTGTACTTCTTCTGTTATGTTCGTTGTTTCATTTTAGGGGTAAGGATAATAAAAAAAAAACATGTCTTTTTTTCAAGTTCAAGCTAATTGTGACGTTTTCCTTTTTGTAACAAACGATATTAGAGTTTTTTTTTTTAATTGTGATGTTTTTTTTCTTTTGTAACAAAGATGTCAAAGTTTTTTTTTACCTTAAAAACATTATATGTGTAATGTTGGAGTTGTACACCTTAAAATATATTGTATATTCAATTTATGATGGCTAAAATTTGATTATCAAGGGTTTGTATAAAAAAGGATTTTTAAAATAAAAAAGTTAAAAAAGCTGTAATTTTAAAAAAAAAATAAAAAATAAAAAAGGGTAAAAAGTACTTAAATAAAACTGTTATTTAAAAAATAATAATAAAGAAACACTAAAAAAGGGGGAAAAAAGGGAGAGAAATGGGGTATTTAAAATAAATAAACATTAAAAAATGAGAAGTAAAAAAATAGAAAGAAATACTAATATGGAAAATACTTTTGAAACAATACTAGAATGGGAAATAGTTTTTCCAATAACTATAGTATGGACAAAAACTTTATGCAAACAATATCACGGTCATTTCTTTGCGTATTAACGTATCAAAATAGTTTATATTTAAAAGACAAAATTACATAAATGGTACTCGTGGTTGACAAAATCGACCAATTATAGTCCTTATGACGAATTCTTTACACAGATGGTCCCTGCGGTTTCAAAATCTTGCAAAGACGGTCCTTTTGACTAACGACGTTAACCTTTTCAGTTAAGTCCTATGTGAAATGACATATTTGTCCTTCATGCATAAGGACGCTTTATGTAATATGTATCTACTATAGGGACCATTTATGTAATTTTCTCTATTATTTTTTTTTTTTATTTTAATTATACATTTAATGATTTAGATTTGTTTAAATTTATTGTTTAATATATATATATATATATATATATATATATATATATATAAACATTTTTTAATGTTTTGCTCAAATTATTTTTTCTAATCGTTTTGACATTTTCTTCAAGTAAATTTATTAATGTTTTTTTTTTATTTTGACGTTTTATTCAAATATTATTTATTTATTTATTTGACGTTATGTTCGAATACATTTTTCAACATATAGTATGTTTATATTTGTTAAAGGATTTCACGACTATTGTAATTATAATTCGTAACTTAATTCACTTTCAACTATGTTTTCATTTTTTTTTCTTTTATCAGGTTATATAATTATTATTTTTTAATTCAAATATTTAACTACATAAGTTTGTATAATTATTATTTTTGTAAACTAATATATTAACATTTTTTATAAAAAAGTGTAAAATGTTTGTTAAACGTGAATATGATTAATATAGATTAGTTAGACATAGGCTAAGCTGAGACCGCCTCACAACGTTGCCGAGAACGACCAGGTCATTTCACATGGGATTTAAATGTAATTATTTATTTTTTTTTTGTTTCTAGCAGTGTTGTAAAAAATCACAACGCAAGGGACGTCTAATCGGTCAGGTAGTGTTTAGGGACTAATCTGAGATTAATCGGGACCTAGTTGTATTTTTTACAACACAGCTAAAAACAAAAAAAATAACTCGAAATAATTACATTTAAATCCAATGTGAAATGACCTGGTCGTTCTCGGCAACGTTGTGAGGCAGTCTCCGCTTAGCCTATGTCTACCTAATCTATATTAATCATATTCACGTTTAACAAACATTTTACACTTTTTTATAAAAAATGTTAATAAATTAGTTTACCAAAATAATAATTATACAACCTTATATAGTTAAATATTTGAATTAAAAATAATAATTATATAACCTGATAAAAGAAAAAAAAATGAAAACATAATTGAAAGTGAATTAAGTTACGAATTATAATTACAATAGCCATGAAATCCTTTAACAAATATAAACATACTATATGTTGAAAAATGTATTCGAACATAACGTCAAATAAATAAATAAATAATATTCGAATAAAACGTCAAAATAAAAAACATTAATAAATTTACTTGAAGAAAATGTCAAAAAGATTAGAAAAAATAATTTGAGCAAAACGTTAAAAAATGTTAGCATGTATATATATTAAACAATAATTTTAAACAAATCTAAATCCTTAAATATATAATTAAAATAAATAAAAAAAAATAATAAATAATAGAGAAAATTACATAAATGGTCCCTATGGTAGAAACATATTACATAAAGCGTCCTTATGCATGAAGGACAAATATGTCATTTCACATAGGACTTAACTGAAAAAGTTAACGCCGTTAGTCAAAAGGACCATCTTTGCAAGATTTTGAAACCACAAGGACCATCCGTGTAAAGAATTCGTCATAAGGACCGTAATTGATCGATTTTGTCAACCATGAGGACCATTTATGTAATTTTGTCTATTTAAAAGTTTGGCAAAAATATATAACGGATGGGTCAAAAGTTATTTGAGGTGTATCCTGATGTTATAATTTTTAAAATTGACATGTTGAAATAGACGAAGTATTTATTTGAATAATATAATTCTATGCTAACCAGATTAACTATAAAAAAGCTTAAATTGACAAAAGAAGTGTTGGATGGCCAAATTAAATAACTTTCTTATATAGTTATATAATATATTACCATTGTGATGTTATGGAGTTGACTTGAATTGAGTTTGAGTATCAGCTATCAAGTATAAGCATGACATTTGGGGTTGCCTCCTTCGATTAATATTTTGCTCCCACTTTATTAACTTTGTTATATAAGTGTTTAAATTATAAGTTGAATATTTTATCTCCGTTCGAGCTCATGCTCATAAATTATTATTCTTTGTTCATAAAACATTTGTTTTAAAGCTTTTGTTTGTAGATTGATTTTTTTTTGGAAATCACTTACTGAATTAGGTCTGATTAAAGAGTATGTTTGAATTAAATAGTTTGATAAAAAAGGTTTTGCTAGAGGCTTTCTAATAAGTACCGACTTAAGACTAACCACAAATATGTTGATGCGGCAATTTGGTGGAATGTAAATACCACTTCATGTTAATGTAGGGAAATGTTAAAGCATCACCATGTGGTGAAATGTGGTCAACATCACAACCAAACTAATGTGGTTGTATATGGCGATGAGATGATACTAACATGACATCCATTATATTTGTGGTTAGTGGTGATCATTCTTGAAGATATAATAAGGATTTTGTAAATTATAGCAAGGCATCCAACTAATTATGTGATGAAAATCAATGGATCAACTAGGTTATTTGTTTAGTGTATTTAGTTTATTTTATGTCAATTCAATAAAACATATTATTTGGCATGGCCGATTTCTTAAAATCGAGCTATTAGAAAAGGCCTTAAAACATCATCAATGGAAGAGGTTTTTAGTGGAATTTTGAAGAAAAAAGTATTGTATCTCTTGTAAAATATATTCAAATTGTTTATAATTTGTATATATTTTAATAATATGAAATTTATCAAACGGTTTTGAAATTATGTAAAATATATTCAAATTGTTTATAATATTATTTAGATATTTTTAAAATAATAAATATGTTGTTAAACAAATTAAAACAAATCTAAGTTGAATAATACAACTTAAAATAAGTGGGAAGCGGTTTGAAAATGATGATCCAGTGTTGCGCCACATAGCACACACGAAACAGTTTTTAAGTTGGAAGTCTTCTAAAAAATAAATAGTTGCGAAATGTCATGTGTTGCACGGCGCAGGAAGTGGTCAAAAGTAGTTTTTTTGAAGAAAAAAAAGCAACACCTAACAATATTTTGGATGTATTTAGTTTGAATCCTAAACATCATGTGTTAAGTTTCACTCCTCAACTATTAGACTCCAATTCCAAACTCCTCAACTATTAGACTCCAATTGCTAAGATAAAAATGATAGAATTTACCATAAGCTTATTAATTAACAAGCAAACAAAAAAAGCTTTGATTTTAAATATCTCTAGTTTTCAAGGGTTTTATGTTTAAAAAACACTAATGTAAAAGCTACCAAAAATACATATTATTGATGCACTTATTGACCCGCTATGCGTTATTTTCCGTGTTGCGCAGTTATAATTAAAATATTGATAAATATATGTTATTAAACTAAATATATTCTTGTTAGTAACTTTGAATTAATAATTCTTATAGTAATTTATTTTAAAAAAATTCGAAGTATTTGAAATAAATGATAAGCATTATCAAACATGGGTGTACGAAATTACTTTCGTAATGGATTTATGAGTATCGAATAATAGATCACGTATTATTTTATTTAAAGTCGCATCATCTCAATAGTCGTTACTCGTTCAAAAGGAAATTAACTTGTTTATGGGTGTTGGATAATACTACGAAAACTTCAACTCCATTTTTAATTTGTTGATTAGAAACTGAAGATGTTGTTGGTGATTTTAGTGTCATAAGGACATTCTGTGTAATTGGAAGTTAGACGTGAGCTAGAGGGTTCCATAATTTGTACTCTAATATATGTTTGTGTATGTACGAAGTGCACGCATGTATAAGATCGAATTAGAAGTCGGTTCGACGACAATTCGGGGGTCCGAGGGCAGCGCCCCTAGGTCCGGGGTTTCCAAAGGGACAACGCACCTAGCAGGGTCCAAGGGGCAAAGCCCTAAAAACTTTTCGGATTTTACAAGTGGGTACATAGTGGAAAATTCGAAGTTTTAATGATGGTTATGGTAAAACTGACTAAGATCGTTAGTTTTGGAAACCATTGATTTCCTCATTAATTTCAGATTCCATCGACTTGTTTCCAAAGCAACACATGATGGTCAACACTAAAACAAAACCTTGCTTATCGTTTTATATAAAAACGACTCTTCTCTTGAGGAGGAAACAAGACCTTTTTAGTTCTCGTTTTCTTCATATGAACTCAGAATCTTCTAGAAATTTGGCTTACGTTTTCCATGCTTAGATTCGTAAGTGTACCCTTGAAATTATCGTAGGTTGAATTTCTTGTAACCCAAACATATGGTATATATATTAGTTCGGAAAATGTTTATACAATCCAATGAGTATTCAGATCTCCACTATAAACTCTACCCAATCTTTAGTTGTTAATTTGTTGCCCATTCACGTTAATGACATATTTATGTATGTAATCATGATACACTTTCAAATATATATATATATATATATATATATATATATATATATATATATATATATATATATATATATATATAGATGTATAAAATTCTTTATTATTATAAAAATTGATATTAATTTAAAAATGCTATATATAAATTTATGAGAATGCAACTTTCTAACAAAAAAAAATATATGTAAATGTTTTTCACAAATAAAGTTGTAGAATCTTTTGTGTATTAACATATGGATATGATATATTTAATAAATATTAGAACTTTGTTACGATTTATATTTTTCATATAGAATAAACATTTTAAATCTTTAATAATAAACTTACTTTAGATTTATAGGATGGATTTTTTAATTATTTGGCTTTAAAAGAATTAGTTTTACCATTCAAAAATGCTTAGCGGCACAGCTTGTTGCCCGTTTGCCATCTCACTCATTGTACAATGACAATTGAACTTTGCCAAAAATGAAATTATTTGGCACTATAAAACTAAACTTATTTTATATAGTTTAAGATAAAATTGGAATAGAAGTTTAAGAATAATAATTAAAGCTAAAAAAGTTTCATGTTTAATTGTTGTTAATATAATACTGAAACATGATATTTGAGTCTTGATTTAGACATATTTTATAGATTTACAATACAATGTTACTTTTTAATTATATTTTTATGTAAATTTATTTTTTTTTATCTAACTTATCAACCAGTTTTATTAACAAATTATTACTTTATCAGCTGGTTTATTAATTATCAGCTAACTTATAATTTAAGAAAAACATTTTTTTCAGCTACAAAACTATTTTTTTTTCAGATAATCTATTAACATTCTAAAAGAATAGTTAACTGTACGGTTTTTTTCACCGAAAAATAATCTAAAATTAAAGAAATACGGGGAAAATGTGCATTATATACGAGGACCATTTCGCGGCCTATTTTGCATCACAATAAGATTTTTTTCGATTTTTTTTTTCTCTACCCATTGATGAGTTCTCAGTATATTTATTGGTTTCACAGTTCCTATCTGCGAAATCAATAGCTATTTAAACATTTAGCTAGTTTTTCACTATGGTAATTGAGATTAGCATATTTTTTTTTTATTCTTTTTTCTTTTTAAATCTTAATTGAAGTAAAACAAGAAGGATTAACTCTTTGCAACAAAGATCACCTCCGGCAAATAAGTCTTTAACATTTACAACATAACTTCATTCAACGAATTTTGCTGAGATCAACTTTGTATGTTATATTATCTTATTCACATAAAATAGGATGCAAGCATTTATTTAATAGTGCATTTTATAAAAATAAAAGAGATCAAAGAAAATCTATAATCTTCGGTCTTAGGTTCAAATCTTATCGCTTAAAAAAACTAATATTTTTTTGACAGGCTAAAGTAGACTGTTGATGAACTTTTTTAATCATTCTCATATTGGAATATCCAGAATTTTATTGTTATTATACATGGAATATACTAATGCGTATAAATATATAGATTATAAAGATATTTTGATGATAGGTTTACTGACATCAAGATTTTTTTTATATCAGTGCATACTTCATAATTTGGATAAAAGAATATCAAATAACATGATCGCTCATCAAAAGACGCAATAAGATATTTGCAAGATTGTGACTTTTAAAACATTAAAATAATATAAACACTTAAAACAAGTGTAACATATTTCTTTCTTTTTTATTTATTCATAATCTTTTTACACGTTATTTAAAAAACCTTTGAAAATTTTGAAAACTAATAATAAAAAATGACAAGTCCTTTAGGGTTTCAGACCCATGCTTCGGATCTCTGAAAGCATAAGACACGAAAAAAGAGGCCATGTCTCGGTCAACAAAGTTGGTAAAAGCCAGCCACCCTGTTTCCTCTAATTTACACTTTTACCCCTAACTGTTTTCCATCAATTTACACTTTTACCCTCTCCCCCTTCTGATATTGACCTCCGTAGACCAATTGAAATGACACAATACCCCCTGCCCCCAGAAACATGAATAACAGACAACGTGCTGTCACGTCCAATATCACCACCCTACCCTACTCCTTCTGTTTTTATTCCTTTAAACATTTCCAAATTTTCTTATAAAAATAAATATTATTTAAAAAACCACCCATGGGTCCAAGGGGCTAAACAGTAATTTCACCACAAATGGTTGTTTTCCAACCTCTTGCTTTCACTTCTTTTCATGCAAAAACAAAAGCAAAAGTCATTCAACCATACACACTTCTGCTACAGTTTCTGCTTTCATAAAAATTGTAATATTACCAAAATACCCACCATCGTTTTCACTCTATAACACCCCTGTACATTTCTCTTATTACCAAACACCCCCTCCCTCCTATAACCTTTTTTTTTTTTAATTTCTTCACATATATTCCTTGCTACCCACAAAAAATTTCAAGGAAATAATTCAAGAAAAATAACACATAACGAAATCGAATACGAATCCGAATCCCAATCTCCCCTCACCCGACATGTACAAACACCCCAACCCGCCCGAACTGCCCGATCATTGATTCAAAACATTGATTGAATCCTTTCTTCATCGGTCTTCAACAAAGATTCTTCCGATAAAATCACGAAATCTCTTGGAATAAAGCTTTGGATCCACAGCCGAGATGGACGTGGGGTCCGCTTGCAAGGATTTGTATGCATGTTCAAGCTTCTTGCTTATATCATAATCTTGTAAAATGTCGATGATCCCAAAGTAGAGGACTACTTCGTAAGTTTCACCGGTTCTCGAGGGGGTGAAATTGTTAAATCCACCAGGGGTATATTGGTCAAAATCGCTTCTCCTGCCCATTCTCTCGGCTCTCGCTGGCATGTTTGCTCCCAGTCTAATCAACGGTTTCCTAACAATTTCATTAAAAAAAAAAAAAAAAAAAAAAAATTTAGGTATGTTTATTATATGTGAAAACAATAGAGTACCAAAACAACATGAACTACTTGCTGTCGAACAGATGTTATTTTTTTTTATTTAATGATTGATCAAGTCAAGCGTTGACCACATGCCATATGGATCGACGAGAGAATTTGCGAGATTATTTTTCCACAAATTTAGTAAGAAAATGTCATGATCAAGGAAATATAAGTTGTCTGGAAACGGAATTAGAAGGTAATACACGGATGTCCCCACAAACAAAAATGTTGTGTCTATTGACCAACATCTAATATATATAACCAACCAAGAACCGATTTAAATTAATGAGATGCCAACCACCATTAATGAATCGTGAATAAATATTGAATAGTTGTCAACATAAAGACCATTAAAATGGTCATCAAGAAGTGCTCAACTACCTTGCCATTATACCACACTTATAATGCAATTCAAGACACCTCAATGTGGTCACATTATAAAAATTAATCATGTCATTGACTTGATCAAATTAATTTTTTTCTTTAAAAAAAAAAAAAAAAAAAAAAAAAAAAAAAAAAAAAACAGGAATTAAACATGAGGAAACATACCGGCCAGCAAGAACACGATCCATGTCTTGTAACTCTGCTTCAAGAAACCGACACCCGCGCATGAACTTTTCATTTTGGTATGAATCGCTCTTTCCTAAAATTGTATTCAAAATTACCATTTTGCCACTACAAAAATAAAGTTTAATTTCTCACCAAAGAAAATTTACCGTTGCGTAATAAAAATGGTGACAAACCCATTTTGTCCCCTGTGTTATCATCACGAAAATGCATGCCAACTAGAAGACTATAATCCATTATTCTCTCTGCTTCTAAAAATTCACAATCTCTATTGATTTGCCTGAAAAATAAATAAATAAATAAATAAAACCAATTTTATTTATTTGGTCCCAAGTAACAAAACGCAGTAATTGACGAAAAATGTACTGACTTGATTAATTCTTTGAACCAGTTTTCTTGCAGGCGAAAGACATAATTGAGGTCAAGATCTTTAAGAGTGGTAGTTTCATCAATTTCATCTTCAGGTTTATCAGTTGTACGTCCATGTGATGATCCTTTAAGGTCAAACCTTCTATGAATTCGATACTCAGAGCAAAATAAATTACCCATCACAATAAACCGAGTCTGAACATGGAAACGCGCAAACATTATAACAAAAAGTACAAAATTAAATTCATTAAATTCAATCATCAAAATCAGCATATATTATTATTTACCTTTATGCCACCCACTGGTTTCACACAATGGACCCCGAAGAATTTTGTCACTAGAGAATTTTCATATCGGCAAACATGTTGGTAATAACTTGGAAGCATTTTGATTAAAACCTGAAAAAAAAATGTGACGTTTTAGTTTTGAATGGTTGTTTTGCTACTTGAAAAAAATATCGAGATTGTTTGTTAACTGACCTTGACTTCGGATTTTTTGACTGTTTTAATCATGAAACGATCATCCTGTGTCAAATAAAAGAAGCTCCCGCTTTTCCCGGGTGATGAAAGCTCTCTAAGAGCATCGTTTCCACAAATGGCTAGCATATAATCTGCAGGATCTACTTGGAACAACTCCCTCAAATGTCTGGGATTAATAAAAGAAACAAGAGTTTATGTTATTGAATGATTATGGGAATTGAATTTAGGTTTTGAAGTTGAAAATGTGTAGAAGAATACCTAAACACTACTGGGCAATAATCTTTCCAGCGAAATTCAGCAGATTGATGTGGTGGAGTTAGTTTTGATCCTTCTGGTGGAAATCGGGTCCAAAACTTTTCTTTTGGGTCAAAATCCGTGGTTTTAAGGTCTCTTATGGTGGAAGCATGCTTCCCGACTGAATACCTGATAAACCCATCAAAGATTATGATGAAGAAGATGAAATATGAAACAGATTGAAGAATGTTTGGATGGAAATCTGGAATGGTGATCGTATAATGTTTTTTACCTGATACCCAATTGGAGATTGAGCATCAATTCGTAATTCTTATGTCCTTTTGATATCATCTGGCCAGGCTTCTTTGCTTCGCCGCCATTAAAACAACATGGATTTCTTCTGAACTGACGTATTTCATCTCGACCTAATCCCATGGCGTCCCTGTACAACATTGAAGCTTCGGCATTATCGATTATGTCACATGTGATATCACCTGCTTCACCGTCGGATTCCCAAATACAAATCCTGGGGAAGTTTCGTTCTGTTAAGCTTCCTCTTGATCCGTCGACAGAAGACCTTTTTCTAGCGGTTGAAACCACAAAATTTTCATCCAACAATGGCGCAGAGAGCTTGCGGGTAAACCCTAATTTATCATCTTTTCCGGCGCTGTTGTTTCCTGGGTAGAATGTTCCGTTTAGAATCTGGTGGGGTTGAAAAGGGTTTTTGTAATTGAAGTTACTTTCTTTACTCCAGCAGCCGACGTAGCAGCCGCCGTCCGGCCAAGTGAAAACACCGTGACCTTTAGGAACACCGTTTTCCCAGTTGCCGTCGTAACGATTTCCGTTCGCCCAAATCAAGATCCCTCTTCCGTTTATAACTCCATTTCTCCAATCTCCGACGTACTCGTTTCCATTCTTCCAAACGTAACGCCCTTGTCCATCTTGTAAATTCCGCCGCCATGTCCCTTCGTAATAATCACCGTTGCTGTAACGTTTTTGGCCGTATCCGTGTTTCCGGTCAGACGACCAGGCGCCACGGTAAGTATCTCCGTCGGATCCCGTGAACGTACCGGAACCTTCCATCCGACCGGACTTGAACTCACCCTCGTAAGTCGCACCAGATGGCCAAGAAAACTTACCTTTCCCAGATGCCTTACCTCTCTTCCAATCACCTTCGTACATACACCCATCAGACCACAAATACTTACCAGATCCGTGAGGCACGTTACCGGAAAAGCTTCCGATGTACAGATCCCCGTTCTGGAGATGTTTCTCTGTAGTCGCCGAACCAGATGTTGTAGCCACGGTTTCAGGGATGGAAACAGCAACGGCAACGGTGGATGTCGGAGCCACACGACGGGTAGCGGCCTGAGATCTACTTCTACCTACAGAAACTAATGGTTTGGGCTCCGTTTCTTCTTCGGATTTTTTTTTCTTTGTTGCAAAAGTATTGTCATTATCTTCATTGGACGACGGAGACGATGATACCAATGGTTCTGGCATGATTTTGAAATGGGTATCTCTTGAATTCCTTTACTTTAAAGAAAATTTCAAGAAATGAGCCCTGCTAGCAGCATTCCGCTGTGAATCTCTCAATTGTTCGGTCGGATTTGCCTCTAATCGAACGAACGGAATACTGGAGTAGGGAGGAACAGTGGTGAGAGAGAGTAAAGAGACGAAAACTCTGAAACTGAAAAGTAAAGAAGAGTAGGGTGTAGGAGAGAGAGAGAGAAAGCAAAGGGAATAGTCGTGATCCGGCGTTGCATTTTACATCTTGCATTGGAAAACGTTGAGGTTGTGCTTTGCCTCGTCGTTTATGCTATTACCACCACTAGTATTTTTGGTATTAATCACACAAACTATATATCTGAATAATTACCTTTACTTGGAAATCACCTTTCACCCCTTTGAGCTTGCTATATTGTTTGAGCTTATTAGGGTAAATTGGTAATTTACAAACTCCTTCCTACTCCAATAATAATATGGGATCCCTAAAACAAATATGACCACTTGAACGATATGTCGATATGTGTAGCTTTCGTCATTCCATTAGATTGTTTGTTTATTTCGTTTAATAGACTTTACATGGAGCACATAGTTGTCATTTAGCTTTAGCTAAGGCCAAGATGGTAATTTTGTTCAAATAATGAAATAATCTTGCACATGTACGTTTCTTTTTCGTCTCTTTACCGTCTTTGTCATCGGTCGATATCTTAAA
This sequence comes from Lactuca serriola, assembly GCF_051521515.1. Classification (NCBI taxonomy): domain Eukaryota; kingdom Viridiplantae; phylum Streptophyta; class Magnoliopsida; order Asterales; family Asteraceae; genus Lactuca; species Lactuca serriola. Next base: position 188,133,880 of record NC_136413.1, read on the forward strand.
TAAAGCATGAAAACCGCAACGATTTTAAGCCATTGTGGAAGAAGCGTGATGGTTGGAAAATCATTGACAAACACAAATCAAATTGTGTTGATGTATCATATTGCTAAGACTCTACATTTTTCATTTTGATTTGTTGCAAAATGTTCTAATTGTGTTAATGTACTATCACGTTGCTACTAGTTAGTCTAGTCTTCATTTTGATTTGTTGCAAAATGTTTGAGTGGGTCTATTTCGAGCAAGTATGGTTTGGGAATGTGATGAGTTGGTCACCCTGCCTTTCTTAGCCGGTTTGGTCCAATCCACATAAAAGGGTTAATTGTTTTCACTTTGATATACATTTAGTAACAAAATAAAATAAATCAACTGACTGTGTATTTATTTTTATTTTTCAAAACAACTAGGCATTTATTTCTAACTAGAAAAAGATCCCGGACTTCATCTCGGGTCCTAGATAAAATTTTTATATTTTTTTTATGTTTTGTGTAATGGTTGTGATTATACTTTTAATTTTTTTTACAGCTGCGGCAATGTATATGACACAAATCGATTTAGAAGATGGTGGATTTGATCATGTGTTTATGTTTGTTGATGGAAGTGTGGGTGTCTTCGGCTATGGCAATCAGTGTGGATGTTTTCATAGCATTTCAGATGGTTGTTAATGTCATTGTAATCTTCCTTAAAGTCTGATGCTTCCATAGAATACTCTATGCTTATTTCAATTTGATATTCAACATGGCTTGCTTGGTTTTCCTACAATCAATAATTTAAATACTTGTGTAAGCTGATGGGTAGTTTATGAAAGCAATGACAAACTATAAGAAATAACGATGTAGTTTACTCTTGTTGACAAAATCCACAATGTATTTGTATTTCCTTACCCATAAAGCAATGTACTTGTATTTTCTTCTTACACATAATTTAATTATGTCGCTATTATGGGTAAGAAATTGGAAGTACATTGTTATTATGGGTAGAAAAAAAAGTACATTGGCTAATTGGTAAGAAGAGTAAAGCACATTGCTATTTCATATTCCCATATTCCTCAAAAGTCAATGTAACAAAACCATTGAGCTTGTAGCATACACAAACTAAAAGATTACAACGATTACTATTTTTTTCTCAAATTAGACGAACCAATCCTAAAAAAAATAACAAAAAATGGTTTCTTTTAAACTAAGAATGGTAAAATTTTACCAAAATTTCCATTTATTGTCTGGTTTTGGTCTTCAAGATACCACAAAACACAGATGATAGTGAAAAATGTTGATGAAACAATGTATATTCCATAGCAACACACGACTTGCTAGCAAACTAAGCAAAGCAAAACAAAAGAACCAATTCCAAAGCTAAACCAACCAAATATACAGTTAAAAAGCATATATGATGTGTGGTGGTATTTTGGGAAACTCATTAAGCTTTGGCTTACGATTTGATTTTATGGTTTCATGTACTTCAGAGGACAGGGGCAAGGCGAAGGCTTGATTGTGTACATCATTTTGGACTTTTATATGATTTATGATTTTGGGATACTCTGACATGTGGTTGTGACTTTTGAAAACTTGTTTTTGTAAAACTTATGGGTTTGAAATGGTTTGAAAAAGTAAAAAGATTTGCCTTGATTTTTTGGATGTTACAAATTGGTATCATAGTCATGGTTTAAGAGAATTTGATGAATATTCGTGTGAATCCAGACTCAAAATAAGGACATGCAAAAGTTTTAAAATTATTTTCAACTTAGTTTCAAATAACCAAAAAAGGATGCAATGTGTACGATCAATCGGAGCAAGAAAGTGTTCCCCAAGATACCCACACAGTTATTTGTTTATGATGATTATGATAGAATTGCATGTTAGTTGTAGGCTAGGGATCCTCAAGAATTTCATGATAGAATTGCCCGAGTTATGATGCCTGATATCCTAGGGTAATTTCTTGTATGCTAGATGAAATTAACATCATTAATGTAGTTGCTTAGTGGATGCATCATAGTTGTACATAAATAAGATTCTATAGCATGAGAATGTTTGATTTAGCCTCATTTCTTGTTCATTGTTTGGTTGTGGGCTTAGGGTAGAATCAAAATATTTGACTGGCTATAGGATCCAACGTTATGTATGACTAGCATGCAGAAGTGGCTACAAGGTAGGTGGAAGTTTCATGAGTGAGTGCAGATTGTAGCGGGCCAACATGTGGAAGGATTAACCAATCTTGAGTATATCTATAAGATGTATGTGTATCCTAGATGTTGAGTCTTGCGATTGGTTGGTTCGTGATGACCCCTTAAGACAAATACGGGTAGTTGTGGAAGGTAGTATGGGCCCGTACTACTGGAAGCATAGGACCCGTACGCGTAGCAAGGAAGTCACGAACCTCGAGGGTTTAGTCTTTCTATAATGATCAAAATAGTATGATGTAACATCTGAATCCTATTATGTTCCTGTTTGGTCCTTTAAGTTTGAAATTTTTGCAAAAATGATCCCCTCGTATGTTGGGTGTACATTTGGTACGCATAGCGTACATGCGCGCATGGAATCGGGGAACTTAACCATGTACGATAGGCGTACGTGGTGTACGCAGGGTGTACGACAACCAATACCAAACCCTAATTTTTAGGACATGATCCTTATTCAAACAACATTATGGCCTTTTGACACTCACCATCATCATCCTTCATTATTCATTACGTCCAATTTAACCCTAGTTCATCCGTTTGAGTGTTCTTGAGCTTTGAGATGACTTTTGTGGCATTTTGGTGTGTATTCAAGAAGATGGAACTTAGAGACCAAGCATTTTTTGAGGCTGAGCTTCTAGATCCAGAGTCTTCATCAACTTTGGGAGCTTTTGAAGGTAAAAAGTTATTACCTTGATGATCCATTTGATAGTTAGAGTTTATGGATTGAATATGAGCTTTATTTGGTCCCATGGTTCTCTTGGGGAGTTTGGGAAACTCCAGAAGTTAGAGGTGTTAGATCTTTGTCCCTTTGTTATTATAGATGCATAAAAATATCATCTTGATGGTTGATATGATTCCATGCATGAATTTGAGTCCTTAATATGAGCCTTAATGGATAAAAATGGATGTTGGGTCCCATTAATACATGCTAAGAGATAAAGTTGCCAACTTTATACATTAGAACCCTAAAATGGACGAGATCTAAAAGTTTGACCTTATGGTTGAACAAATTAAGCACTTTTTGGCTTAAGGTGGCAAGCAACTCAGTATGTCCGGTGTACCAAGGGATACGTTGTTCATACTGATGAGTGGTCGAGTACGACAAGCATACAACGCCTACGCCTCGGAGAGGCTTTCCTTGGGCTTTGGACTTTTGGGCCTTGGATTGTTTGGTGCATGAGTGGGCCTTATGATTTCGTTAGTGGGCCTTAAGTTTCTCGAGTTGGGCCTTTTGGGCCTTGGAGTCTATTATTTTGTTATTAGGCCAAGTTTGGTTAGGCCCATTATGGGAAAGGTAAAAAAGGGCTTTTACCGTAAGGGTCTAGATTTGGGATTTAGGCCCACAGTTATGGTTTATAACATATTTTTGATTAGGATTATTTGTTTGTGTTCAATGTGGGATCTTCTGGTGTGGTAGCCGAGCATTTAGTTACGTATCAACGGACTGAGGTGAGTTTTCTGACTGTTTCAATGGGTCGAAAGCACCAAGGTTGGCCCATTATTTTGTGATATAGGATGCTAGCTATATTTGTGATATGTGTATGAAAGACCAAGATTTGGCCCATGGCAATTGTATGAAAGACTAGGATGTGGCCCCTGACATATGTATGAAAGACCAAGATCTGGCCCCTAGCAACCGTATGGAAGATCGGGATTTGGCCTTCGGCAGGAAACTGCTTGTAAAACTATGGTTTCGCCCATAGCACTAACTTATTTATGTATGGTATGTGGTACTTTGGGGAAACTCACTAAGATTTTGCTTGTAATTTGTATTTGTGGTTTCAGGTACTTCTGGTACTAATGGTAAGGGCCCAACGTGATGACACATCATTCACTCCTCACTATTTTCCACACTTTTGATATTGTATTCTCATGATTTGACATTATTGTTATGTGATGGTTTTAGAACAATGTGGTGACTGTAACTCTTGTTTAAAAAAATGAAATTTTTTATCCTGGTTTTTAGGTCGTTACATGTTGGTATCAGATCCTTGGTTTGAGGGATTCGGACACACTTTCGAGTGTGTCATAACTCAAACTGAGGAAATGATACTCTTTTCAAAAGAAAAATAATTTGAATTTTTGAAAAATATTCTTTTAAGAAAAAGTGGAGTACAATGTGTGCAATCAGTCGAGCTCAAGTAAGTGTTTCCCAAGTTACCTATGCTTATGTATTGTGATTAGTATTATTGATATGTGAATTGCATACTAGATTAGGGTTAAGGATACATTTAGGAATCATACGATAGAACTGCCTGATTTACATGATGCCTTATAGCTCGATAGAACTTGATGTCGTGTATTACTTGGAATTGACATCGACTCATTTATTTGTTATGTGTATGCTTTCAAAGTTGTATATAATTAGGGTTGTATAGCCCTAGAATGATCGATTTAGCCTCATTCACTGTTCCTTGTTTGGTTGTGGACTTAGGGTAGAATCTTCATTCGACATTCTATGTGATCCTATCTTGTGTACAGCTTGCATGCATATGGAAACCATCGATGTTGATTGAGGTTCTTAGTACTGCTAGTGGTGAGGGTTGAGAGTTCCTAAAAAAGTCTAGTATATGTATATTGTGTAGCATAAGTTGTTCTTGGTTGTAGTGTGGTAACTTAGATGAATCAGAATTTACCTTGAAGAAGGTATGTTGGATTAGGTGTCTAAGCTCACAACTATAATTGGTATGTATTTTAATTAATAGTGACATGGTCCTTTTGGGTTGCCTTCACACTTGCAACTAAACAGGATGATTAATTGAGGAGAAGGAAGAATTTATTAATTTGATTAATAAATTGGATAATTATTTATATGTATAAGATTATTCTAGAGTTTCTATAATATATTATCATATATGGATAATCAGAGGAGGTGGATAATTACCATATTTGAGATTAGGGTTATCCATAACATCGTTGGTGCACTATATAAAGGGTTCTAAACCCTTGGAACTTCGGCCACTCTTTAGAAAAGTAGAAACCGAAAAATTGATTTTTTGCCTCTCTCTTATCATTCTCTTACATTGTGTGTTTGTGAGCCATTAGAGTTGTTACACTTGTGACACTAAGTTCTCAAGCTTCAAGATCTACAAAGGAATCATTGTTATTACAATATAACAATCAAGGTATGTAACCAAACCCTAGTTTTATATAGATTTCAAAAAATTGTAGTTGCTTCCTATGGGATTCTCATTTTGTGTTCAAGTTTGCATGTTCAATTAGAGAAAACCTAGATCCAAAGCATCAGGGTTGCATGCACACATAAGAATTGTTGTTATGCTCATAACACATCAGTGGTATCAGATTCTAGGATTAGTTTTCTACTGAATATGATGCAATTGTGAATCGTTCGAAGGAGAAGGGAACATAATCGACATTTTGTTCATCGAACTCGTCAAGTTGATCTTTAAACTCGACGAGTTGACATGAAACTCAACGTGGTAATTGCCTAACTCGACGAGTTACAGTGTCAGATCCTATTTTTTCGGTTATGATAATTGTCTCATGGATTGGTTAGGATAATTACCTTAATTTCGTTTTAATTGTTTAAAATTGGATATTTTAATCAGTCGTTTTGTATCCTTATCATGAATTCGTGATTGGGTTAAATTATTTTTGATAAAGATTAAATTAATTTGTTAATTTAATTATTAAAAATTTTACCCTAGTATTTTTGAAAAGTTTTAAAAATACGTCATTGGTTTTAAAATTTAAAATTTAAATTAAATAGTTTAGTTTTGAAATTTCTAAATTTAAGAACCTTAGTATTTTAAATGTTTAAAATATACCCTTATATATATTGTAAAATTAAAAATTTATATATATATATATATATATATATATATATATATATATATATATATATATATATATATATATATAAAGAAAAGTGAGTCTTACCGTTAGTAGGCCTCATTCACGAAGCCGATCTATAAAGCGGGTATAAGGAAACTGCCTATAAAATGACGGTTGAATGATGTCTACTCTCACCCACCGCTTCCTTGATTGGTGAAGGGTCGTTAGTTGAACGAGTTTGATAGGACATTTAATTCTCATTAATAAGTATAATGGAATAAACAAAGTAACTAAACATTTAAAAAAAATCACACTCTTAGTTACTTTAGAAAAAATGTGAATGTGATGTTAACCCATGAAATTTTACATTGCACCTTATAGGTCGTTAGTGAAGCGTGTGTGGTTAACCAACACACTAATATGTGACTAATATTGCTGGCAATGGGTGTCTCGTAAATTATCATTGAATTTGTAGAAACCCATTTTTATGCGAACGGTGGATGCAGAAGAATAATCTTGAGATTTATCGTGTATCAATATATAAAAATATGAAGAACATGATGAGAATTCTTAGAATATGAGAAAGAAAAGAGAGACAATAATAATATTCATGAAGAACAATGGTGGGAGAGAAAACTCTCCCTAGGTGGGAGAGATCCCACCACTTTCTCTCTCTAGAGATTACATTTTAGAAAAGGTGCATTATAAGAAAATGACCACCTCTCCCTTTATATAGGAGGGAGAGATAAAATACACCAACAATACAATAAAGGGAAAAATACAACCTAACTATCACTCGTTATTTGTAGAGCATTTTCATGCTCCAACATTCTTTCCCTCATTGCTCACAAATGATGAGATACAATAAGTGATACAAGATTATAATATAGTAATCTGACTAGCAAGTGTGGTAATAAAATGAAACATAGTGAGAACCAAATGCTGAAATGTCTCTGAAACTCTGAAGTGTCTGTGAAGTCTGAAATTGGCCATGAATCTCTAAACAATGAAGGTCTTCGGCTTCAAAGCACAACCAATGAAGTAGAAAAAATAAGATCCAATAAAATGAAACATAATGAGAACCACATGCTGAAATGTCTCTGAAACTTTGAAGTGTCTGTGAAGTCTGAAACAGACCATGAATCTCTAAACAATAAAGGTCTTCGGCTTCAAAGCACAACCAATGAAGCAAAAAAAAAAGATCCAAATCTTCAAACCAGTCATAATCACCGGAAGAAGAAGGAAGGTCACAATGAGCAAGTAGAAGATCCAATAAAAGAAACACTTCAGCTTCAAAAAGTCTGAAAAACATCTCGAGTTCTCGAATCATAATACACCAAGATTTTTCAAAGAATAATCTACTAAAAATGTGATCCATAAAATGAAGTTCGGATAAAAATAATGTGAGTCTAAAGACATGATCATCCTGTGGTAGAGTCCGAATAATAAATAATCTGAATCGGAAAACATCGAGTAATGCCAAAAATTTGATCCATATAGACCAAAAATAAGTGCCACATCGCATCACCAAATAAATAATCGTCTTCAGAAGTCTTCAAAAATCCAAACTCAAACAATCATAAGAACCAAATCCGGATGATATTCTCTCCATATTTTTGATAACCAATGACCGGATATAAAAAATCAACAAATCATCGGATGGAGAGTGTCGGATACCAAGAGCTAAGGAAGTTATCCCTAGATGTATGAAGGGTCTCGATAAGACATGAGAAATAGAGTAAAATAGATACTCTGCGGTCATGAGAAGATGAGTGATATAGTTGCTGAAGCTGCATGAGCAAATACCATAGAACGAAGAATCACTGCATGCAAAATATCTCTGTTGCGCCGAAAATATGCCAAAATATCCAAACTGCAGTGCCCGAACTCTCGTAGTGGTCTTCAATAGAAAATAAAGTCCACATGCTCAAGATACATGATTCGTCAACCAAAGATCAAGAGCGCCAAGTCATAATATCCCATAAAGTGAATAATGCGAAACAACTTTGTTGATCAATCGTCATTGTGGTGCAAGCATCACAAAGAATAATATGAAGTCCGACTGCGGTATGAAGTTTTATTCCAAAATAACCGGCATGAAATGAACCAATGTGACAATCCAAGGTTCGATTGTGCCAAAAGTTGGTGTAAAAAAAATTGGTTACAAAAAAATTGGTTTTAATAAAAAAATTGGCTAAATAAAAAAATTGGTGTTAAAAAATATTAGTTGAATGAAAATAAATGGCATTAAAAAAACTGGCTGAAAAAAAAAATTTAAATAAAAAGGCTGAAAAAAATAAGAAGGATAAAAAAAAGGAGGGGGAGGGGGGGGGGGGGGGCTAAAGAGAGGGGAGGAAAAAAGGAGGGGAAGAAAGAAGGAGGGAAGGGAGGAGGGAGGGGCTGGTCGAAGGCTGGAGAAGGAAGGGGAAGGTGCTGGACCGGAGTGAGGGTGGTTGCGGTGGGAGGTGATTGCGGGTGGAGTGGGTTGCGGATGGAAATGAGTCTTGGGTGCGGACGATGCTAGGCTGCGGATGGAGGGAGCTCGCTACAGTATGCGAAAAAGGCACTGCGGTCCGAAGTGATAGTGTCCGAGACTGCGGTCAGATGTAAGGGGGTGGGTGCCTGCGAACGAGGGCTTCGGTCCGAGGCTGCGGTCTGAGCCAGCAGTGATTCGAAATGAGGACAAAATAAGAGGGTTGCGGTTCTGACTTCGGTTCATCAGCAAGGAAGGGTGGGCTGCGGTCTTGAGGCTTTGGATCAAGGCTTGAGAGGGGGTGTGGGGAGGCTTCTTAGGAGATCCCGGTAGGCAGTTTTTGGTTGCGGATCGGGGGTCCGAGAAGGGCTGAACAGGTGATGAAAAATGTTATTTTCCCATGAAAAATGGTTCTGCAAAGGCCATTTATTCATATTTTAATGAGGGAAATATTTTTTAAGCAATTTGGGTCAAAGATTGGTCTTGGGAAGGCAAAAATAAGAGCGTGCAGGTGGGTTTTTATGGACAAAAGGTGATGAGAAAGGACTATGTCACATGATTTTGTCTTTTTGAGGGAGTAAATAGTGGAGTATTTTTTACCCAAAAGAGTAACAAGAACAATATGCTTTTTGCAAACAAATTATCAGGTCCAAACAATTCAATTTGAAGAGCTACGGCAACTAAAATATGAAGATCAAGAGCTTCATACCTCATGATGATACCTCATGATGATAAGAGTTGCTGGAAGAAAAAATCTTCAATAAAAAAATGCTTTTCTCCACTTTCTTCAAGAAAAATAAGCCCATTATTTTGTGTATTCTCATCCAAAAATAAATGAACTTCTTGGAACAATTTCTTCAACAATTTGAGACCATAAAAATAAATTTTTCTCCCATTTTTTCTTCATTTCTTCAACAACAAGATAATAAGAACTTCAAGAACATAAATTTCAACAGTGAATTTGAGTGAGCGGCAACAACATAATTATTCTACTAAGTAAGAATCACCCCAGAAAATAGAAAACTCATCAAAAAAATTCCGGTTTGAAATCCGAAAATTCTTTGCAAAAACACAAAAAACTTCAAGATAATCACCGAACGTGAGTCGTTCCCTTGAACTAGTCGATTAAACCTTCAAGGTACGACTCTGATACCAATTGTAGGAACCCATTTTTATACGAACGGTGGATGCAGAAGAATAATCTTGAAATTTATCGTGTATCAAAATATAAAAATATGTAGAACATGATGAGAATTCTTAGAATATGAGAAAGAAAAGAGAGATAATAATAATATTCATGAAGAACAATGGTGGGAGAGAAAACTATCCCTAGGTGGGAGAGATCCCACCAATTTCTCTCTCTAGAGGTTACATTTTAGAAAATGTGCATTATAAGAAAATGACCACCTCTCCTTTTATATAAAGGGGAGAGATAAAATAAACCAACAATACAATAAAGGGAAAAATACAACCTAACTATCACTCATTATTTGTAGAGCATTTCCATGCTCCAACAGAATTAATGGAGCGCATGTGGTTAACCGGCACGTTAGTTTCAAATGATAAATGACATCGAGAGTACCAAGCTAATTTGCATGGTTATTCACATCTCATTTGTGATCCTCGGCATCACAATCACAAAGCGAGAGCATAGTCGAGATTAAACATGCTATTGAATAGTTCAATAAATCTAAAAAGATCTAGGAGTTTCATAAGATTGAAATTGGTAATTGCTTTACCTACCTAAAATAGATTCAAATTTGATTACGGCATCCCTCTCCAAAGTTCGAATTGAAAATATGGATCCTAGACTTAATTTAAACTTTTGGGTTAATAATTAAGGATTAAAATCAACTAACTTGAATACTCTTTTCTCCCTTTATAAATGTCGAGCCAAGACAACAATGGTTCTCCTCATTCTTCTGGAAATGTTTTTCCCTTATCTGAAGATGATCTTCCACATGTTTATCAAGGTGAAAGAATGTTCCCTTTTTCAAGCAATGGTGGAACTGGAAATCATGCATCTATAACTCTTCCTCCACCTCCTCAAGCAATTCTTCCTGAGCCACGTTTTCTTTAAGCTGAAAAATATGAAGTCACTCAAGCCTTATTGGCAAGCAAACATCAAGATGAAAAGTATGTGTGTGCACATGTTCTCAATATGAAATCGCACGTTGACAAATTAGGGATGTTGGGTGTCGTTTTCCCAAGGGAGCGGACAGGTGCTACAACACACCTAAAGAATCAAGCAAGGTCCAACCTTAGTATATACACTAAATCCAACAATCTTGACCAAAAGTCAACACATGTTAACCAGTAAACGGTCATGGTTAAAGTCAACAGTCAACATCACCAACGACTAACCCTCACATTGTGACCAACCCATGGTCATTTCTTGAGAACAGACTCAGCCTATTCCAAACTCGGTCATGCCTCAACTCAGCCAACTCGATCACGGACAACTCAATCAACAAACACCATGATGTGAAACGTCCTTAGTCACGTTGTGAACACATCAGTACAAATAATCGATGAATCCATCATCGTCACGTCATGACATCCTCTATGTCACGTCGTGACCACCGGCTAAGAAACATCCTTATGGATTGCGTCCTTAATCTATTAAGCCTTCAACTCCAACTTTACAGAATGCTTCCTAACGTCCAAAATCATCTAAAGTTCGTTGATTTTTAGCTATGCATGCTCATTGTGAGTTTAAGGCCAAAACCAGGTCAAACATGGAGAAATATCACCAAATATCTCATGCATGGTTCCAATACACAATCAAATTGCATATATTAACAATATAACACTAAAATTGCTTCAAATATCCATAAATTTTCCAACTTTATGAAATCTCATCCCTTTAACTTGCTAAAACTTGAAGATAAAGGGACAAAGACTTAGATCTAGCAACCTAAAAGCATAAAGTTTGAATCTTGGACACTTACAAATGCCATAATATGCACAAGAGGATGCTGATGAGGTTTCCTTATTAGATCAACACACTAGACCATTTTCTTCTTCTTCTTCTTCTTCTTCAAGCTACTAAAACCACCAAAATGAACCAAGAACCATTAAGAGGGATTATGGTTAATGTTTATGAGGTTTGAGAGTGATGGAGGATGAAAATTCAAACCTAAATATGATTTTAGGGGGGGGGGGGGGTAAATACGAAGGAAACCCTAAAAGATCATGTGTTTGGGCTGAATCCCTTGTCACGTCGTGACCATATACATGTCACGTCATGACATTGCTCCGGGTACGCGCTCTCAATTTGACTTGTCACGTCGTTACCACCATATGGTCACGTCGTGACACATGATTTTTCCCAAAAATCATGTCTTTGAATCCTTTAAGACCTATATTGATCCAATCAAGAAAACGGGTGTTATAAATGGGTCATGTGTTAGAGTATGACAAAATTTAGGAGATTGTGAGAGTCGATCCAAAGTGACTTGAAACTCGAACATCGTCGGAGGTACAATCAAAGAGGTCTCACAATTTGAGTTCGTTTTTGTTTCCGATGCATGAACTAATATCAACCTCAATGTCGACACATATGACATCCCCGACGACATCGAAGAGATTCCCTCCCTCCGTCGACTGGTCGGGCACAATAAAGCGAAACGTGCTTAACGACCCGCGGGCAAATTCGAGATAAGGACACAAGAGTTAGCGAAAATGAAAGAAAAGTTCGACCAATACAATTTAATCGCACAAAAAAAGGTTGAAGTGCAACATGAGTAGTTGGAGTTCCTTAGTAGGTAAGTGGAGGAAGATCAAATTATGAAGGATTTAACAATTCTTCAGACTAGCGAGGAAAATATGGAACCACGACAAGTGCAAGTGCTCCCAAAGATGAAGGAGAGGATCGAGAAGAAATATTTGGATTATGATTATTGTATCATTTTTATGTTTTTAAATTAGAACTATCATATTTTTTGTGTTGAATGTTTATTTATTTACTTATTTTGTGTAATGTTATTTTTAGTTTTTAAATGTTATTTTTATTAAGATTTAATTAAATTTCATGCCTTATTTTTTTTATTTAAATATTATAACTTAAATAAAGATAACAAGTTGGAAAAACTAGAAAATAAATAAATTGAAAAAATGAAAAAAAATCGAGAAAAAAAACGATGACATGGAAATTAGTGGGTGTTATAACATGTTGTCTATTTTTTCACTTGGTGTTATAACACCATATATGACATGACATGCAGGGGCGGACGCATAAATTCATACTAGGTGTTGCCGAGTTGAAGTAGGTGTTGTCGGTGCAGGAAAAATATGTTAAAAGATCGAAAAATCGAAAAATCGAAAAATCGAAAAATCGAAATTTTTTTCCACTGCGTACAAGTAAAACACTTTTTATATTAACACAAAACCATCTCTTGTTAAATATGAAAAACTATTTTTATTTTCATATAGAATCCTTATATTTAGAAAGAAACGTCTCCTATGACAAATGACAATTGAAATAATTAGTTTTGTGTTGGTGTTACAACTTATAATATTAACTAAAAGACGTAATATCTATGATAAACGTCATGAAAAATATTGTTATTTATATTACTTTTTTTTGAACGGTGAATTATTATTAAAAAAAGAACCTAGCAAGACGCTAGCAGATCCAAACGATCCTCTACATATTACAAACGACTTTTAAAGCAACTTAACCAAAGCTAAAATTGGAGAAAACCGCCAAATGTTTCGATCAATAAACAAATTTTTACTCCTGTTCTTAATCCAAAAGTATGAATTCGCCATAATATCATCAAAAACTTGTATGGAAGAAGACGGTTTATTGTTGAAAATACGATTATTCCTGACGCTCCAACTAAACCAAATGGTAGATAAGAAAATTGCATGAATTATTTTCTTGCATTTTGATGAATTACCCACATATTATGCTTTAGTTAGAAGTTCATATGTGTTTGAAGCTTGTACCTCATCCAATTGACACCATCATTTTTTTTTACCTATATCTCACTTGCGAAAGAACACTCTCTTATCATGTGATCTCCAGATTCTTCCTCAGCACCACACCTTACACATGATATGGTGTTGAGACACACACCTCTTTTAGTCAACGCCACTTTTGAATGTATTTTGTTTAACACAACTCTCTAACCAAAGAAATCAACCTTCGATGGTACCCACTTGCTCGAATAGGGCGCGTATGGATCTTGCATAAACATTTTACTCTCGATTAATTTTCTTAAGGAAGTAACAGAGAAATTTCCTGAGGGACCCCCAACCATCGCCAACCATCATCGAGTGTATTAATGTTGATTTGATTAATTTCTTGTGAAAAATTTTCAATTTCCAGCAATTCCTCATGAGTTCTAGGTCTTCTCTTCCAATTCCAGTAGCAATAAATTGTCGAGTTCACCAATATCCATCTGTCTGCCAGTGAGCACATTTTATTGGCTTCCAATTTGTATAATAATGGATATTTCTTTGCAAGTGTTCCTTCCTCAGCCCAACATTTATGCCAAATTGAAGGTTTATCTCCACAACCCAACACTTTTTTGAATAACTCATGCAAATTGATGTTTACGGATGCGTATTCTAGAATGATCTTCAACATTTTTTTTCCAAACCCCACTAATCTCTACTTGTAGTGGAAAAAACTTCCAAATTCTATTACTTTTATGAATTACCAGAATTACCTTTACCCACATAGCCTTAACATTTACTTTCATTTTCCACAACCATTTTGTAATCAAGGCGGTATTGAAAGCTCTCTAACTTCCAAAACCAAGACCACCGAAGGATTTTGGAGCCATCATTTTTTTCCTAATTAATCCAACATATCTTGTTATTCGATTCATTTCCGCCCCAAAGAAACATGCGCCTTATTTTCTCCAATGAATCAATAACACCCAAAGGTGCCTTAAAGATGGAGAAATAGTAAATGGATAAGTTGTTGAGCACCAGTTTGATTAGTGTAATTCTTTCTCCAAAAGATAAGGTTTTTGCTTTCCAGATCGATAATCTTGCTTGAAACTTATCAATTACCGGCTGCCAATTCCGAGCAAGTGCCATGTTTGCCCCGACAGGAAGGCCTAGGTACTTAAATGGAAGAGATGTTGCTTGACAATGTAATATACTAGCGAGATAAGTAAGGTCCACTATTTGGAGTTTGAATACCATGGAAAATGTTGGATTATGTTGTTGTTTTCATAATCTCATTCAATGCTTTCCTTGCGATGATAAAGATGAAGGAAAGGGGATATAGGGTCGCCTTACCTCATGCCTTTGCTTACACTAAATTCCTTTGTTACAAGACCATTTACAAGCACCAATGTTCGCGATGATGATAAACATCTTATATGATTTTGCTATGCAAAATTTTATATTTTTTAAATCAAATCTATAACATCCTGTCATGGTTTTTATTGTGCAGGTTTTGTAGAGATGAAAACTGCCCATAAAATTGTATGTTATGTTTTTGGTAATTAATACACGTTTTTATATTGTAAAACTCTAACTGGGACATTTGATTACATTAGAATTTATTGATTTCTAATAAAGAATCGTGACATTGATTGAAAAAACAATGTCTAGACAACCATGTCTTTTATATTTAAAAAAGTAAATAAAATTTAACAAAGTTATTTATCAAAATATTTTTTTAATCTCCTAACCTGCCCATATAATATCTTAATAGATGTTGTGAGTAATGCAATCCCGATTATTGATCAAAATATAGGATATTGTTGTTGGCGAACCAACCACATCATATGAATTGTATCAGACTCAATGTAAACTGAGTTATATAATGTAATTATCCATTACTCCTACATATGACACTATTGATAAACCATGATGTTGATACTTTTTTAATCACTTACGTTAAATGTGTTGTCCTGATGTTTATGGACAATTTATTGATGATTTTAATGTCATCAAAACATTTTGCCTAACCGAAATTTATACAAGTAGTAAATGAGATTTTTAACTTGATCTAATATGAATGTATGATGTAGGAGTAGTTGCGGAACGTACAATTATACGGGAGAGTTTTATCCTAAACACGACCAAAGAAGAGATCAATGGCATAGAACTACTTAACAGTTAGCAAGTTGAAACATTTGACCGAACAACATCTCCCAACAAAAACCTAATATTCATTTTATGTTTGATGAACAACGATCATATGAATTTTATTATACATTCAAAATATTCGATATAAATTATTAAAAACACTTTATTAGTGGTAACGGTAGACTATGTTATCAAGTTAATGTATGCATAAATCGGTCATATTTTAAAATATACGATTAAACATTATCATATAAAAAAAGTAAAACATGTTATATCAATTAGTAGTTAACCCTTTATTTTGTTAGTAATATCTATCTTTGATATTGATGGTATTCACAAATAACTTAAACAAGCTTATGTCCATGTTGTATCAATAAATTTTGGTGGGAGAAATTACAAAAGAATCCTCAAAATATGTTCTGAAAACTATTTTTAATGACATATTTCATTAACTTATTATATTAGCTTATTTATTTTCTATTTCATTCTTTCCAATCAAACTAAATGGACTACTTTTCTACACCAAATATCTTCCATTTTTGTAATTTTACCCCAAAACCATGAACCCAAATTTCTTCCATTTTTTGTAATATTAGCCGAGGCCAAAAGCCCAAAACTGTATTGTCATTCCGTATGGATCTGTATGTATAATCCAAAACACGAGCTATCACTTACGTTTTTTGTAGCGTGTAAGATTCGAAACCTAAATAATTTAAGTTGAAAGTTTGAAACATGTAAGGTTTGAATCGGAAATATTTATGTAGAATATTTAATTAACGGGTGATCACAACTAAACAAAATTGGTAGTAATATAAGCGAGCACTTATGATATTTATATGTATATCAAATAAAAGGAACAAAACTGTTCCATATAAAATTATAAACTTTGGTTAAAAAAAAAAAAAAAAAAAAACAACAGAATCTAAGTTATTTTCAGATTTGCGGATGTCAGACAGTTGTAAAACTCACTAAGCCCAAAAAGAAAATTTTGGGAGAACGTGTAATTGATTGTATATTCATTGGATATGTTGAACATTCCAAACATATAGGTTTTATGTAATAGAACCTAATGACTCGGTTTCGATTAACACCGTTATCGAATCACGGGTTGCAGTTTTTGATGAGATGCGTTTTTCATCGATTCAAAGGCCTAAGGATCTGACTTTTGGTACTAATAAAGTGCAAAATTCAGAAAGTCAATATGGTGGTAATGTGCAAGAACCACAAGAGCTTCGCATAAGCAAAAGAGGTCAAATTGCAAAAACTTTCAGATCCGACTTCAACTGTATTTGGTGGAAGGTTCAAGGGATGAATGTAACACCCAAAATCTAGAAAATTAATTGTGGAAAAAAATCCCCTTTCCTAGGGACCAACACGAGGAGTTGATGGTGGGAAACTCGACATGTTGGAGGCTTTTGGAACACGCGTTTTTATGAACCAACTCGACGAGTTGGTGGAGGGAACTCGACGAGTCAGATGCTAATTGAGAAACCCTAAATTTTAGGGTGTTGCACCATATTTAACAACCTTAAGTTCTTTAGTTGGCCTCCTTACCAACCTCCTCTGTCCAAAAACCCTAAAATCGAGCCTTATCTTCCATTGTTGAGTGTGAGAGCTTGGGGAGAGCCTTGAGAGTTCATTTTGGTGCTTGTTGAAGGAGCTAAGGAGCTAGGCCAAGCCTAGACAAGCAAGCATTTGATTCAAAGTTTATCCATTCGTTTCACCCTTAGAGGGATAAAAGTGATATTTGTGGGCCCCTCGATGATCTAATGATGACAACCCTAAGCGCTTGGCCAAGCCTGAACTGATTTGATTTGTTCAATTAGTCGGTCGTCATAAATTGAAAATCGGGAAACAACACATGAACATAGAGAATGATTATAGTCCATGTCTCAGTTCATACGATATCTAGAATGGAGGAATATATAATCCCTTATCTAATGGACGCGTCATTGACTAGGTCAAAGTTCGACTGGGACTTTTAAGAGCTATGATTGCTAGTCGGGATTTTGGAGTCGTACTTGTAATAATAGTTATTAGACTTATCCAAGTGGGATACTGTTGGATTAGGTGTCTAAGCCCATAACTATAATTGGTATGTACTTAACCCGAGAGTACCATGGTCCATTTGGGTTGCCTTCACCAAAGCAATTTGATAGGATGAACTTTTGAGAAGAGGTTATTTATGATTTATTAATATATCATAAGTTCTAACATATAAATATGAAATTATATGATTTAATTAGTATTGATAAGGAATTAATTCAGTGATCAAAAGAGACTAATTAGATTAATGGGGACTAATTGTGTAAATTAGTTATATATATATATATATATATATATATATATATATATATATATATATATAGACTAATTGTGTAAATTAGATACATGATGGATTAAGTTTATGAATGAATCCATAAAGAGTTAGTCTATATGGATCATGGATAACAAGCCCAAGGGTATGGATTATGGTTTAACCATGATTATTAGAATCCTCCACTATATATATATATATATATATATATATATATATGTCACCCTATATCTAAAATCGGTTACTACATATGTTCTAAGAGTTCATTTGAGCCGATTTTATGCAAGGATATTCTCTCTAAAAAAGTCATCCTTTGTTCATGGTGTTTGTGAACCATTTGAGGTGCTAAGTTCTTAAAGGCCAAAACTACAAGTTACAACAAAGAGGTAATCCCATAACTCAATTCCATGTTGCTTATGTCAATTGTATGCTCGTTGTAGGCTTAATGCTTTGGAAACAATATTGCATGTATAATTAGAGAAAACATAGATCCAAAGCATTTAGGGTTGTGTGTGCACCATAAGATGTTGTAGGATACAAAACCCTAGAATAACTAACTGCCATGGGAACCCCCACGTGGTCTTCACATAAATACCTAACACATCGATAACATGCATGCAATAAACATCCCAACTAAATGACATGGGCCAATCTTGGTGCCTTCGACCCATTGGTATGGTGAAGAGACTCACCTCAAATGTGAACTATAGTTGAGTAGGTCCAAACTCCGAGTATCAGCTCTGCCACCTCCCTAATTATAAACAATTACTTAGATACAACTCAACCCTTCAAACCCCTTAAAAGACAACCATGGTCAAGGTCAAAGTCAACGCTTTGAGATGACCTAAATCGTCGAGTCCATCCCAAAGCCAGAATCGCGATGTTGCGATCCAACTCGTCGAGTTCCTCCATTTTCCAACAGAATCGAGATAACTCCAACCCAAATCGCCAAGTTCCCTTGTGAACTCATCGAGTTATGTAGTCTGTCAATCTCACTTAATGCATTAAGTCCATTTTCTCGAATCCAAAGGTTCCAAACTTCAGATCCCTAACCATAGAGACGTCTAGAAGGGTAAAGTTTCCCCTAAAGATCATTTAATAAGCTTTAGACCAAACCCTAGTTCCTTTGAGGAGGGTCTTGACCCATTAAGCCTCTAACCCTTGCTTCAACGTTCCATATCACAGATCTGAGGTCATAAGGTGGTTTAATCACGTAAAGTTTCCAACTTTACGTCCATGCATTCTAGAAACACCCTATAAGGTCCATTTTTTCTTCATAATGGACATATTGCATTAATAGTACATGGAGGCTATTAAAGTTTGTAACTTTAATCCTCTAGAGGTCTTATAGAGGCTAGATCTACACCCTCAACCTTTGGAAACCTCTTTTCTTTGGACATCCAAACCAAATTCCCAAAACCAAGCCCGAAACTACAAAAGATGAGATCTAATAAGCTACATGTCAAGGTTATGACTTTATAGCTCCAAGATGCAGCCTTTGATGTCGAGTTTCTAGATCCAAGTTCACTCCTCAAAAGCTTGATACTTCTCTCTTCAAAACCTTCTTCAAAGATCTCAAACAATCACTCAACTCTCATAAAACACAATGAGAAAGAGGGGGAGGCTAATCTAGGGTTTTCTCTAGGCAAGGAGGCTGGTAAGGAGGCCAACCTAGAGGTAAAGTCCTTTAAATAGGGTACAATGCCCGAAAAATTAGGGTTTTCATCGCCAACATCAACTCTTCGAGTTAAGGCTCCCCAACTCGTCGGGTTGGGTGCTTAATCTTGTTAGATTAGGTGTATATCATGTATGCTATGACATGTACTCGCCCTGATGTGGCTTTTGATTTGAGCATGGTTAGTCGATATCAATGGAATCCTGGTAGAGCACACTGGATTGCAGTAAAGAACAATCTTAAGTACCTGCGAAGTACTAAGGACTGGGTCCTTGAGAGTGAAAGGGTATAGTGACGCCAACTTTCAGACCGACAAAGATAATTTCCGCTCTCAGTCGGGCTGGGTATTTACCCTAAATGGAGTAGCAGTAACATGGAAAAGTTCTAAACAGGAGACTGTAGCTGATTCAGCGTGCAATTCAGAGTACATAGCAGCAAGCGAAGGGTCGAAGGAGGCAATATGGCTAAATAACTTCATCGGAGACCTTGGAGTTGTTCCAGCTGTAAAGGAGGCTATGGAGATTTTCTGTCACAATGAGGGTGTAGTCGCCTTAACCAAGGAACCAAGGGATGATGGTAGCTAAGCATATCGACAGAAAATATCACTTAATAAAACACCGATTAGAAGAGGGACTCCTTGTAGTGAAGAGGGTATCGTCAGAGGTTAACCCAACAGATCCCCTTACGAAGGGACTGAATAGGGTTAAGCATTTGCAGCATGCTAAGAGCATTAGCCTAAGAGACGATATTAGTTTTAGTGATTAGATAGCCAGTTAGAAACTTGTAATAAATAAATGTAATTGACATTTGATGATGAAATAATAAAGTTTTTATTTATAAGTAAAGTTTACTGTCTTTTGTCAGTCATTTATTTTATGCTTCACTTTTGCATGTTTTGACTTCTAGAATAATATGATTATTCGAACTATCCACAGTCAATCATACTTTGGAAGTAAGCTATGAGGTTAGATTGTCATGAATTGGCTTGTAGATTGTCTAAGGTGTTTATACATAGCAAAAGTTTGCTACAACGTTGATGAGTGCTCCTGAAATAAGTTTTGAGTATTGGAGTAAACCCACGATCACAGGAATCACTTCATGGAAGTTATCATGAGTGATTGTGACACGATGATATCGTATAATCTTCAAACCAATATATATGAGTTGTTGATTACAAGTTGGTTGTGCGTTGACAGTACGAAAATGCATCAGTAAGTTGATGTTATAAAACATGTTGTTGTGTATAATTTAACAAGTAATCAGTACAAGCATATAAGTCGAAGTTTATCTGTTCCTTTTATCCTAAGAAGATTAAAAGTGATATCTTGAGCCCCTTGATGATTTTTTTTACTTATGTGTTGGGCCCGGTTAGGACTGAATCGATGTGTTCAATTAATTAAGTTATATGTCAAACAAATCAGAAATCGGGAAACTAATTGTTGGACAATGAGTATGAATTTATTCCATGTCTTTGTCCACGATATCTTGAAGAACAGAGGATTATACGATCCCTTGTCTAAAGGATGCGTCATTGACTAGGTCAGAGTTCAACAGTGGCTTTTGAGAGTTACGATTGCTAATCAGATTTTGAAGTTACATTGACAATTATAGTTATTAGACTTATCCAAGTAGTAGACTGTTGGATTAGGTGTCTAAGCCCATAACTATAATTGGTATGTACCTGACCCGATAGTAGCATGGTCCTTTTGGGTTTCCTTAACCGGAGCAATTTGATAGGATGGATATTTGAGAAAGAGGTTATTTGTGATTTATTAATATATTATATGAATAATATATTACTTGAGAAATCATATTATTTAATTGGTATTGATTAAGAATTAATTTAGAATTAATTTAGTGATCAAAAGAGACTGATTAAATTTACGGGGACTGATTAGGTAAATCAGTAATACTTATAGTTTGGGCTAATGGTCCATGTTGGTTAGGGATGGACTAAACCTATATGAGAGTCCATAAAGGTTTAGTCCAAAGGGCCTACCAAATGTGAAGAGTCGTGGTGAATTAGGGTTTACATGTAAGAAACCCTAGGAATTCCACACTATAAAAGTAACCCCTAGCATCCCCAAAATCGGCCATAATAGTTCCAAGGTGAAACCTTAGCCGATTTGTGCTTCCTAAGCTCTCTCTAATAAGCCTTATTTTGCTTTTGGTGTTTTTAACTTATTAGAGGTATCACACTTGAGGAACTAAGCTCTTGAAAGGCCAAGAACTACAAGCTACAACTAAGAGGTATTCTTCTAACCAGTTTTTATGTTGTATATCTCCAATTCCATGCTAGCTAGGGTATATGCTTTGGATAAAATGAAATTGCATGTATAACCTGAGAAAACTTAGATCCAAAGCATTAGGGTTGTATATGCACCATAGGATTTTTATAGTGCTCAACCATCAAATCCGCGCATCCAAATAGATCCTTACACGATGAGGTTGAGCCCGCAACTCGTTGAGTTCCAACCCAGAACCCCAAAATGTTGAGAAATAAATAATACCTGGACCAAGCGTTACAAATCTCCTCTACTTGAACTAGACTTCGTTCTTGAAGTCTGCTGATACAAAAAGGTCCAGATAATGCTTCCTCATCTCATCCTTTGGCTCCCAGGTCCATTCGGAGCCACTTCGGTGATGCCATTACACCTTAACTACCACCACTTCCTTATTCCATACCGATTTTGTTTTCCGATCTAAAATTGCTATTGGTCTCTCCACGTAATTCAATCTCACATCAACGTGTATATCATCCAAGGAAATGACTGCGACCTCATCAGCGACACACTTTCGAAGTTGAGAAACGTGAATGGTGTTGTGGATCTGACTAAGCTTGACCGGTAGATCCAATTGATAGGCTACCTTGCCCACCCGGGCATAAATCCTGAATGGGACAATAAACAGGGGCCCTAGCTTGTCCCACTTCCAAAATCTAATGACACCCTTCCATGGCGACACTTTCAGCAAAACAAAATCTCCCACTTGAAACTCGAGATCCGAACGACGCCGGTCAGCATCGCTCTTCTGACGACTCTGTGTGACCCATAGCTTGTCGTGCACCTGCTAAATCAATTCGGTGGTTCTGAGCACCACCTCCGTGCTTCCCATAACTCGGTGCCCAACCTCCCCCAACATATAGGAGTCCTACACCTCCATACATACATCTTAAATGGGGGTTGTTTGATACTAGCATGATAACTATTTTTGTATGAATATTCTGCTAGTGGGAGGTATGTATCCCAACTCCCTTCGAAATCTAATACGCATGCCCGTAGCATATCCTCGAGTGTCTGGATCATCCGCTCGCTCTAGCCGTCTGTCTGGAGGTGGTACGCAGTGCTGAAGTGTAACTGTGTGCCTAGGCCTGGCAATTGGGTTGGGTTCGGGTTGGCGGGTCAGAAAACATAAACTCAACCCAACCCATATAATATATGGGTTGACGAGTTAGCGGGTCACAAGTTGGTGGGTTGGAAACCTCAACCCAACCCAACCCATATAACCCGTTTAAGTATATGGGCTCGCGGGTTCACAAGTTAATGGGTCAAACCCAACCCATATAACCCGTTTAGTAAGTAAACAACACATTTTAAAAAATAAGGTTTTTTCAATATAAATTCATAAAATGATTAAAGTAATTAACATAAAAAAAGTTTTTCAACATAAATTCATAAAAGTCAATAACATCCAAATAAAAATGAAAAATGAAAACATTCATAAAAAGTGGATGTATTCTTCGTTCGTGACTCGTGAAATAAGGACATGTATTTTTTCTTTTTCTAATTAAGGAACCGCAAATGCAAATTAGTCACATACGAATACGGAAGCAATACAAGATACGAAATATTACGAATACGGATGGGAATCAAATTTAATTAATAATTAAATATATCATTATATATATATATACGGGTTGGCGGGTTGACCCGTAAACCCAAACAGATAACCCAACCCAACCCATGAAATAAACGGGTTGGTGGGTTGGCGGGTCAAAAATGTCAACCCAAACCCGTCTATTTTTCGGGTTTGGTCAGTGTCGGGTTACGGGTTGGGTCGAGAGTTGCCACCCCTATGTGTGCCCAGTTCTTCTTTGAACTTCCTCCAGAATCTAGAGATGAATCGAACATCACGGTTCGAGACCACCGATACTTGCACTTCGTGCCTCACCACCACCTCTCGTACATAGATATCTTGTAATTTCTCAGTAGAAATACTCTTGGGGATCAGAATAAAATGGGCACTCTTCGTCAACCTGTCTATAATGGCCCAAATGGAATCCACACCCCTCGCCGTCCTCAGTAACTTCGTAATGAAGTCCATAGTGATCTCTTCCTATTTCCACATGGGAATGGGCAGTGGCAGAACCTTTCCGTGAGGCCTCTGATGTTCGGCCTTGACCTTCCTGCAGGTCAAGCACCACTCAACGAACCATGCGATCTCCCGCTTCATGCAGGGCCACCAGTAACTCAATCTTAGATCCCTATACATCTTTTTGGCCCCCAGATGAATAGAGAACTTGGATTTGTGTGCCTCCTCCAAGATATTTTACCTCACACCCCCAGATACCGGTACCATACTTGGCCACATTGTGTCAAAAGACCCTGACCATCCCAAACAAACAAAGGAATTTACCCTCGAATCCGCTCTATCTTTCGGTTTTATTTCTTCAAACCCTCTACCTGATCCTCCTTGATCATATCCATCAAGGGGGAAGTCACCTTCATCCTCAGACAATTATCTCCAATCGGAGCACTCGCCGCCTTGAGGCTACATGCATCAGCCACCACGTTGGTTCTGTTGATCCATCAAATACTTCAAAATTTTGTGGTCAGTAAAGATGGTGTACCGAACTCTATACATGCAATGCCTCCAGATTTTGAGGGCAAATACCACCGCCCCAATTCCAGGTCTTGAGTGGGGTAGTTAGCCTCGTGAGGGTTCATCTGCATCGAGGTGTACACGATCACATGCCCCCTTTACATCAAAACAACCCCTGACCCTATGATAGACGCATCATAATACACCACCAAATCATCCCACCCGTTGGGTAGTGGTAAAATCAGGGCTTCATATAGTCTCTGTCTCAAGGTCTCGAAAGCCAACTGCTGATCCAGACCCCATCGAAATGTCACATTCTTCTTGGTCAAGCAAGTCAAAGGTATGGCAATATCGGATAAATCCTGATAAATCTTCGGTAATACCCCGCTAGGCTCAAGAAGCTATGGATCTCAGATGCATTCTTCGGTATTTTCCATCGCATCACTGCCTCAATCTTAGTTGGATCAACCAAAATACCCTCTTGGTTGATGATATACCCCAAAAACTGCACCTCACACAACCAGAAATCACACTTTGAGAACTTGGCATAATGCTTTTCCGCCCTCAGTGTCTCCAATACCTCCCTCAAATGCTGCTCGTGTTACTCCTTGGTCTTAGAATAGACCAATATGTCATCGATAAAGATGATCACAGATCGATCCAACATCGGTCTACACACTTCGTTCATGAGGTCCATGAATGCTGCTGGGGCATTGGTGTGCCCGAATGGCATCACCACAAACTCATAGTGACCGTACCGAGTCCTGAAAGTTGTCTTCGATATATCATCCTCACCAATCCTCATCTGATAGTACCCCGAATGAAGATCAATCTTGGAAAACCAATATGCACCCTAAAGCTGATCGAACAAATCATCGATCCACGGAAGCGGATAACAGTTTTTCACCATTAGCTTGTTCAGCTCCCGATAATCGATGCACATCCTATGTGACTCGTCCTTGTTTTATACAAATAGGATCGGTGCTCCCCATAAAGAGCTACTCGGATGGATAGACCCTCGGTTTAGCAGCTCCTGCATCTCAGGCGGAGCTAGGCGGTACGGTGCCTTGGCTATCGGGGCAGCACCCGACACCAAATCAATGCGAAACTCTACCTGCCTCTCCGAAGGAACCCCATGCAACTCCTCGAAAAAGACATCCCGAAAATCTCGTACAACTGGTACAATGCCCAAATCTGTCGTGGTCTCAATGCTCGTATCTAAGATATATGTCAAAAATCCCGAACAACCCTGATGGAGAAGTCTCCTAGCCTTCGCAGCTAAACAGAGGGTTGGCCTCTGCGAGGCCCTCTCTCCCTGAATAACCAGTTATCCCCCACTTGTGGTTCGAGCTCTCACCAGCTGCTGCTCACAGTCTATCAGGGCCCTATTGGCCCCCAACGAGACCATTCCGACGATCACCTTCAGCCCTCGCAACGGTATCAGAACCAGATCGATACGAAACCTCTCCCCAAAAACATTCAAGACACAGTATCGATATAACCTTGCAACACACATAGTGCGGTCATCCGTAATCTCAACATCAAGCGGGGAATCCAAAGTCCCCGGAGCATCCCGAAACTTCTTGCTAAGTGCAAGTGATACAAACGATCGGGTAGCTCCCGAATTGAGAGCCGATATACCATTGACCAAAAAGGTCCCTATATAAGAGCACATACATATATGCATAACAAATTAGTATCGAGCGGGAAAATAAATTACGTACCAGCCACGACGTCTGGCGCTGCTCGAGCTTCCTCTGTGGTCAACTGAAAGTCGCACCTTTTCACTGCGGGAGCTTCCGCCTTGACAGGGCGTCCATCGTTGATCCTATTTGTGGCGGGCAGAGGCGCCACCACCACTCCTCCTCCTCCCTGAAACCTCAGACAATCAGCCATTTTATGGTCAGTCTGGTTGCAGTGAAAACAAGTCAAGCCCTTCTTGGGGCAGTCCCTGCTTACGTGGCCCGGCTGATCACATGTGTAACATATCTGAAACATCCAAAAATATGACAAATTTTTGTTTTTTAAATAATAATAAAAGTCATAACACTGAATGTCATATAATAAAAACCATACGTCGGGTATCTCAAAAGCCATAATAAAAGTGTCGTATCAAAAACTGTATCAATTCATATCTAAGTATCTGAACAAAACTCCTAGGAATAAAGTTGAAGCTGTGGTGTGTGCGATGCCATCATCCCGAGCTCTTCCCTTTACTTGCGGAAATACCTGAAACCAAAACTGAAACTGTAAGCACAAAGCTTAGTGAGCTCCCCCAAACTACCACATACCATACAAACATATAAACAACTACTGGGCCCCGCCCACTGCATCGGACCGAAGTCCGAAAACTGCATCGAACCAAAATCCGGAACTAACCAGGGCCCTGCCCTCTGCATCGGACCGAAGTCCGGAACTAACTGCATTGGACCGAAGTCCGGAACTAACTACATCGGACCGAAGCCCGGAACTAACTGCATCGGACCGAAGTCTGGAACTGACTACATCAGACCGAAGTCCAGAACTATTGAACATAGCATAGCATACACATATCAACTAGCATAACAACATGGACTGCATACTGAGTTAGGCCATCCCCGATACACATAACACGCAAAACCTGTCTGAGCCACGAAGGCATCAAACATACTAACTACTGCATCAGACTGAATTTCTGAAACTACTGTTAACTAAACGGGCCGTCATTGTGGCCTTAGACCCGTTCCTACTGGAAGGAAACTGACCTCGTAGACTGGTTGGTAAAAGAAATGCTCTGGAAACTGTCTGCTGCTGCTCCGGTATCTCCCCGGCTATAATTTCCATAACACACTGAATCAAATACTGATAACTATACTGAGGGTAAAATGACTATTTTTCCCCTGGTCAAAGTTAATCCTATTGGTCAAAGTCAACATACAATTGACCTGACTCATCGAGTTGGGTCACCAACTCGTCGAGTCCTCACCCTCACTTCCTTGCTTCTGCTCGCTACTACTCGTCGAGTTTGGCATAGACTCGACGAGTTCCTCTTCGATGCTATCACTCAGTCAATCTGTATCTGACTCGCCGAGTTGTATGAACAACTCGTCGAGTCCTCTTTCAACACATGAAAACTCTGGCTGTGACTCGCCGAGTTTTAAGAACAACTCGTCAAGTCTAATCTAGAGGTATGAAGATTGTCTTGGACTCGCGAATCGACTCGCCGAGTCCGAATAATGACTCACCGAGTCGCATGCATGCAATTACTATTCAGATGATTCTGCTCAAAACCAACACATCCAACTGATAGATCTGGGCTCCTAAGGCTTGGTTTGCACGTAAAGATTCCATCTTTACGTGCACATAGAATCCTAAAGAGGTTTATAGGCTTAAAATGCATTAATAAGGTTAGATATAGGGCATATATGCAACAAGGTTCAATAAAGGTATTAGATCTGGGTTTTGGGACAGAAATATGATTAGATCTGAATGCTATACCACTACACAAGCTCCTTTACTAGATTAAGCTCATAAATGGGCAAAAAGGTAACCTAAATGAGATTTATAAAGAGAAGCAACCAAGGAATTGAAAGAGTCCAATTAATACCTCAAATGACTCTGAAATGGATGCAAGATCTTGTTTCCCTTCTTCTCCTTTGGATCTAGCCTTCCTCTTCTCTTCCAATCTTCACTCTTTACACAAAAATGCCCAAAATCACTCAAGATAGGTTAAGGTGTTGCTATGAAATGTTCTGAGGGTGAGGGAGGCCAGATTGGGCGCATAAGGGGGATTATATAGGGTGCAAAACCCGTGGATCTAGGGTTTCTTCCAGACTGGCGGACTCACCAAGTCCAGGATATGGACTCGTCGAGTCGCCCACTTTCAAGTGCTCGAAATCCCGTCTCTACTCAACGAGTCGGGAAACAGATTCGTCGAGTCCCTCTTGAGAAACTTGGAAAAATAAACATTTAAATAACATACCAGAAATGGGGACGTTACAACTCTCCCCCACTTGTCTCAGACTTCGTCCTCGAAGTCTGCTGCTGCTGCATCTGCGAACAACTCTGGGTAGTGCTCCCTCATTTCATCCTCTGCCTCCCACGTCCACTCAGATCCCTTCCGGTGCTGCCACTGCACCTTCACCAACTGAACCACCTTGTTCCTCAAGGTTTTCGTCTTCCGATCCATGATCGCTATGGGTCTCTCAATATAATTCAGGCTGCAATCAACCTGAATGTCCTCTAAGGGTACTACTGCTGTCTCATCCACCAAGCACTTCCTCAACTGAGAAACATGGAAAGTGTTGTGGATCTGACTGAGCTCTGCCGGAAGATCCAACCGATAAGCAACCCGACCCACCCGGGCCAAAACCCTAGAAGGACCGATGAACCTGGGGCCCAACTTACCCCTCTTCCAAAACCTGATAACACCTTTCCAGGGTGATACCTTCAGGAGGACCGTATCGCCTACCTGGAACTCCAAGTCTAAACGCCTCCTATCGGCGTAACTCTTCTGCTGACTCTGCGCAGTCTGCAGTCTGCTACGAACCTGCTGGATCAACTCTGTCGTCTTGAGCACCACTTTGGTGCTCCCAATGACTCGCTGACCGACCTCGCCCCAACAAATCGGGGTCCTGCAATTCCTCCCATAGAGCATCTCAAAAGGAGGTCGATCAATACTCGCATGGTAACTGTTGTTATATGAAAATTCAGCTAACGGAAGATACGTATCCCAACTGCCACCGAAGTCAAGAACATATGCCCGCAACATGTCCTCGAGAGTCTGAATCATTCTCTCGCTCTGCCCGTCCGTCTGAGGATGGAAAGCGGTGCTAAAATGGAGATGAGTACCCATCTCGTTGTGAAACCGCTTCCAAAATCTGGACGTAAAACGGACATCTTGGTCTGACACCACTGAAACAGGCACTCCATGCCGTGCCACCACCTCTCTCACATAAATATCGTCTAGCTTCTCAGCCGATATACTCTCCTGGATCGGTATAAAATAAGCGCTCTTCGTCAACCGATCCACTATGACCCATATAGAATCCACTCCACGCGTAGTCCTGGGAAGCTTTGTGATGAAATCCATGGTGATATCCTCCTATTTCCACATTGGAATGTCTAGCGGCTGCATCTTGCTGTGGGGACTCTGGTGCTCTTCCTTGACCTTCCTGCAGGTCAGGCATCTTTCTACGTACCAGGCGACATCCCGTTTCATGCAGGGCTACCAATAGTCGGGTCGAAGATCTCTATACATCTTCGTTGCCCCTGGATGGATGGAAAATCGAGACTTATGAGCCTCGTCCATCAACACTTGTCGTACTCCGCCCCAGTACGGCACCCAAACTCTCCCATTAAGGATCAACAATCCTCTACTATCATATTCAAAAGAAGCTACTCGGCCCACGATCCTCTCACACTTCGGCCTCTCCTTATTGAGGCCCTTTACCTGCGCCTCCTTGATTTGCTCCAATAATGGAGTAATCACCGTCATCCTCAAACAAATGTCTCTGATTA
This sequence comes from Lactuca serriola, assembly GCF_051521515.1. NCBI lineage: Eukaryota > Viridiplantae > Streptophyta > Magnoliopsida > Asterales > Asteraceae > Lactuca > Lactuca serriola. The sequence continues at coordinate 188,163,686 of NC_136413.1, forward strand.
GGGCCGCTACTGCCTTGCGGCTCAGGGCGTCAGCCACTACGTTGGCCTTCCCTGGGTGATAAAGGATCTCACAATCATAATCCTTCAACACATCTAACCATCGCCTCTGCCTCATGTTCAGATTCGGCTGATCCATGAGGTACCTCAAGCTCTTGTGATCCGTATAAATGGTACACCGGAGTCTGCTCAAGTATGATACGAGTACTCTCTGAAGAGAGAAACTCTCTGGTCTTCTCATCTAGTTGCTCGCCTCCCGAGCCCGATCCCTCTCCGGCACCTGAACCGCCGACTGCTGGCCTAGGTCGTAAAACCACCATTCTGAAAACACATCAAGACAAACGTCAGAAACACTTATATATCTCGAGGGATCACTACTACTACAGGCCTTCCGGTCTCATCTCAACCTTCCTTGTTTCAAGTACAGATCCTATGCTTCCAGTAGTATGGGCCCCTACTACCTTCCACATCAATCCGTACTTTCCTCAAGAACTGCTTCGACTCCACCAAACCACTACTACTGCTGTTGATCTTTACTACTCTCATCCTAGGCTTGCCTTAGGGAAATATCTGACTCAACCTTACCAGTCCTCAGCTGCCGAAGGCCTCCTGGTGATGCCAATTAGTCATTACCAGAATACCATCACATGTGCCAAGGCTCAGATAATCCTTCGAGTAAAGAACTCGTCCTCACAACGGTTAGACTCAAACAAGAGTTGCGCAGCAGGGCCCAATCCAACATTCTAAGATTATTCAACCTTGTTCACATGTGATGTGGTGTATTCACCTAACGACTAACTCCTATCACTCAGAGTCCCACAAAGCACAAAGCAAGTAGCATTCAGACACGGAAACTACTCAAGCAACTCTATCCTCATAATGAGAAATTGTACTAGATACAATGCTAAGCTCATGTTATCAGGCATTACCTAAATAGGCTATCCTACTGCTGACTACTCAATGCTAGCATTCAATTTTTATAAAGCTGAAACACATAAAGCAGGCATATAAGGCATCCTCCTAGATCCTTACTCCTATACTAGCATGTCATATAATAAAAACCATACGTCGAGTATCTCAAAATCCATAATAAAAGTGTCGTATCAAAAACTGTATCAATTCATATCTAGGTATCTGAACAAAACTCCTAGGAATAAAGTTGAAGTTGTGGTGTGTGCGATGCCATCATCCCGAGCTCTTCCCTTTACTTGCGGAAATACCTGAAACCAAAACTGAAACTGTAAGCACAAAGCTTAGTGAGCTCCCCCAACCTACCACATACCATACAAACATATAAACAACTACTGGGCCCCGCCCACTGCCTCGGACCGAAGTCCGGAAACTGCATCAGACCGAAGTCCAGAACTAACCAGGGCCCTGCCCTCTGCATCGGACGGAAGTCCGGAACTAACTGCAGTGGACCGAAGTCTGGAACTAACTGCATCGGACCGAAGTCCGGAACTAACTGCATCGGACCGAAGTCCGGAACTGACTGCATCAGACCGAAGTCCAGAACTACTGAACATTGCATAGCATACACATATCAACTAGCATAACAACATGGACTGCATACTGAGTCGGGCCATCCCCGATACACATAACACGCAAAACCTGTCTGAGCCACAAAGGCATCAAACATACTAACTACTGCATCAGACCGAAGTCCGGAAACTACTCTTAACTAAACGGGCCGGCATTGTGGCCTTAGACCTGTTCCTACTGGAAGGAAACTCACCTCGTAGACTGGCTGGTAAATGAAATGCCCTGGAAACTGTCTGTTGCTGCTCCGGTATCTCCCCGGATACAATTTCCATAACACACTGAATCAAGTACAGATAACTATCATGAGGGTAAAATGACTATTTTTCCCCTGATCAAAGTCAATTTGTATCCGACTCGCCGAGTTGTATGAACAACTCGTCGAGTCCTCCTTCAATGCATGAACACTCTGGCTGTGACGCCGAGTTGAAAGAACAACTCGTCGAGTCTGATCTAGAGGTATGAAGATTGTCTTGGACTTGCGACTCGACTCGCCGAGTCCAAAGAATGAATCACCGAGTCGCATGCATGCAATTACTATTCCGACGATTCTTCTCAAAACCAACGCATCTAACTGATAGATCTGGGCTCCTAAGGCTTGGTTTGCACGTAAAGATTCCATCTTTACGTGCACATAGACTCCTAAAGAGGTTTATAGGCTTAAAATTCATGAATAAGGTTAGATCTAGGGCTTATATGCAACAAGGTTCAATAAAGGTAATAGATCTGGGTTTTGGGACAGAAATATGATTAGATCTGAAAGCTATACCACTACACAAGCTCCTTTACTAGATTAAGCTCATAAATGGGCAAAAAGGTAACCTAAATGAGATTTCTAAAGAGAAGCAACCAAGGAACAGAAAGAGTCCGATTAATACCTCAAATGACACTGAAATGGATGCAAGATCTTGTTTCCCTTCTTCTCCTTTGGATCTAGCCTTCCTCTTTTTTTCCAATCTTCACTCTTTACACAAAAATGCCCAAAATCACTCAAGATAGGTTAAGGTGATGCTATGAAACGTTCTGAGGGTGAGGGAGGCCTGATTGGGCGCATATGGGGGATTATATAGGGTGCAAAACCCGTGGATCTAGGGTTTCTTCCAGACTAGCGGACTCGCCGAGTCCAGGATATGGACTCGTCGAGTCGCCCACTTTCACGTGCTAGAAATCCCATCTCTACTCGACGAGTCAGGCAACAGACTCGTCGAGTCCCTCTTGAAAAACTTGGAAAAATAAACATTTAAATAACATACCAGAAATGGGGACGTTACAATACCGGGCCCGCCACCCGACAAAGTCCATTGTGCAACCTCCCTCACTTGGCATACTGTCGACAACCCTGCTGGCCCCTACCAGAATAATCAGAGATCTTAGGCTTTTTAGCCTAACCTATAACTGTCTGAACCTGCTCTGGCTTCCGCTTGGTGCGGAGCTCCAACTCCATCTCCCGCTCCCGGGCCTTCACCACCATCTCATTCAGGGTTTTGCACCCTGAAAAGATCATGAACACACATATATCATTCCTTAGCATGGAATGATTCCTCATCCTCCTCATATCCTCATCCTAAGCATACTGCAGAATCAATAGTGCTCGCTCCCAAAACTTGGCGGCGATCTCCACCACAGTCTCGGTGTTCTGGTGGAGCTCCTAAAACTCCCTCACTAGACGTTGCAACTTAATGGATGGTGCAAAATCCAAGTCAAAACGTCTGAAAAACTCCTCTCATGACATCTCATCCACTCCATCTGATCCCACTTGGTGGGTCACCTCCTCCCACCAGTCCCTGGCTCGGTTCCTCAACATGCACGAAGGAAACCACACTTTTGCCGCCTTGGGGCAAGAGCTTGTGCGTTGGGCATTTTCCATATCTTCCACCCAACATCGACTAACTATGGGGTCCCCGACCCCAAAAAACTCAGGTGCCCCACATGCCTTGTACTCCCGGAATGAGGGAGTTCGGGCCCCGACCTGGGCTGCAAGAATATCGGCTCAGAAAGACCTGAGCCGCTCCTCCATGATCTCCATCATCCCCTCCTTGATGGTCCCAAAAAATCACTAGGATAGTGTCAAGAATTCCCCTCGTAACCTCGACTGCGATAAGCTCGCGCAGCCTCTCGTCAATAGGCTGTATAGCGTAGGCCGACCCAGATCCAGATCATGATCCTGATCCTAATCCCCCTGCTCTACGACGCGTCACCACCATTCTGATCTGAAATACCATAATACATAATGATCAATATATTCAAAAAGGGTATCCTTCCACACCGGTTCTCCTTAGAGCTTCCAAATCTAACATTAGTTTGGGTATAGGTTATGTGCTTTCAGTAGTACGGGCCCAATACTACCTTCCACACATACCTGTACCTTCGCAAAGGCTCTACCTAATAACTCTAATTTGTCACAGAACAAAACATATCTCACAAACTGCCGCATAACTCAAATCCTAGGCTATCCTAAGATTTTCTCCATTTCCATCAAACCCGAACTCAAATCAATTATAAGAGGTTGCCTTATGCATGCAAATTATACACACAATAGGAAATAAGGCCAAATCAATTATTCTAAGGCTATAAGATCCTAACCGTATACAATTTTTAAAACATACACATAGCAAAAATCATCCGATTATCACATTCCAAATCTCAATATAGCATGGCTAACATATCGGGGAAAACACTTACTTGATCTCGGCCAATTACGCGCATTGCACTCTCCCTTTTTCTTACAAGAAATCAGTTTGAAGAAGTTTAAAACTTTGATTTTGAAAAACAATTTTATCACTTCCTCAGTTTGATTTCTAACACACCCGAGGGTGTGCCCGTATCCCTCAAACCAGGCTTTGATACCAACTTGTGACATCCCAAATTTCCAATAAAATTTTCATTTTTAAGTAACGAAATCATTTCCATAAAATATAAAATTCCAATCACATTTGTTTTCAAAATCCATAACATCAGACAAATTATTCATAATATCAGATTGTCCCCAATAAAAACGCCAGAGAGTGATTGTCGTGCCATCAAGTCGGGCTCTTGCCCTTAGATCCTGAAGTACTTGAAACAACCAACAAACTATAAGCTAACACTTAGTGAGTTCCCCATAACATACCCCACATAATCCACATAATCACGTAAACAATATCAACCATATAAGCTATATAAGCCATGCATATAAACATATAAGGATGCCATGCCAACCCTCCAAGGTCTTACACCGGGTGCCACTGGAACCCCCACATGGTTTTAACCCATTGCCATGGGAACCCCCACATGGTCTTAACTAGCTGCAATGGGAACCCCCACGTGGTCTTAGCTATCTGCCATGGGAACCCCCACATGGTCGTAGCTATCTGCCATGGGAACCCCCACATGGTCTACATATGTATACATAACATATTAATAGCGCTCTGAGTTGACCTAACTCGTCGAGTTACCCATGTAACTCGTCAAGTCCATCCCAAAGCCAGAATCACAATGTTGCGATCCATCTCGTCGAGTTCTCCTACAACTCGTCGATTTCCTTCGTTTTCCAACAGAATCGACGTAAATCCAACCCGACTCGCCGAGTTCCTTTGTGAACTCGTCAAGTTCTTCAGTCTGTCAATCTCACTTAATGCATTAAGCCCATTTTTTGGAATCCAAAGGTTCCAAACTTCAGATCCCTAACCATAGAGACGTCTAAAAGGGTAAAGTTTCCAACTTTACCCCCATAGATCATATAATAAGCTTTAGACCCAAACCCTAGTTCCTTTGAGGAGGGTCTTGATCCATTAAGCCTCTAACCCTTGCTTCAACGTTCCATATTACAGATATGAGGTCCTAAGGTGGTTTAATCATGTAAAGTTTCCAACTTTACGTCCATGAATGCTAGAAACACCCTCTAAGGTCCATTTTTGGCTTCATAATGGACATATTGCATCAATGGGACATGGAGACTATTAAAGTTTGCAACTTTAATCCTCTAGAGGTCTTATAGAGGCCAGATCTACACCCTCAACCTCTGGAAAACCTCTTTTCTTTGGACATCCAAGCCAAAGTCCCAAACCAAGCCCAAAACTACAGAAGATGAGATCTAATAAGCTACATGTTAGGTTTATGATTTTATACCTCCCATATGCAACCTTTGATGTAGAGTTTCTGGATCTAAGTTCACTCCTCCAAGCTTGATACTTCTCTCTTCAAAACCTCCTTCAAAGATCTGAAACAATCATTCAAATCTCACAAAAACTCAATGAACAAGAGAAGGAGGCGATTCTAGGGTTTTCTCTGGGCAAGGAGGCTGTTAAGGTGGCCAACCCTAGAGGTTAAGTCTTTTAAATAGGGTACAATGCCCGAAAAATTAGGGTTTTCATCCCAGTGTCAACTAGTCGTGTTGAGGATCCTTAACTTGTTGAGTTGGGTGCTTAATCTGTGCGTCCAAATAGATCCCTACATGATGAGTTGGTGCTCCCCAACTCATCAAGTTCCAGCCTAGAACCCCAAATTGTTGAGAAATAAATAATACCTGGACCAAGTGTTACACGCATACACCCATGTTTTCCGTAATGTGTGATCTTTGGGAATGAACTCTGATAATTGTATTATTTTGAAATACTTTTAAATGTTTGGATAAAGTTATAATGGTGTTTTGATTATAATAAAAATTAAAATTTTACCTTTGATTTTTGGGATGTTACAAGTTGGTATTAGACCCTTGGTTTGAGGGATTCGGACATACTCTCGGGTGTGTCTGAACTCAAACTGAGGGTTTGGTGAAATTTTTTATAAAATAAACATTTAATTAAAAAGGAATTTCTAATCAAAGAAAGGGGTGTGATGCGTGCAACCAGCCGAGCTCAAGTAAGTGGTTCCCAGAATACAAATACACGTTTATTATGATATATGTTATGATTATGAGAATTTCATGCTAGATTAGGGCTAAGGATCTGCTCTATGTTTCATGATAGGGAGATGCCTTTATATGCATGATTATATGAGCTTTAGCATCGCATCCTAGTATGTATATCTGATAAGTGGATAGAATGGCTTGATTAGTGTATGTTGGTTAGATTTATCGTTGCTTGAATGCTACTTGCTTTGTGCTTTGTGGGACTCTTGGTGACTTGAACTGGTTGCTAAGTGAATATGCTAAGTCACATGTGGCACAAGTTAAATAATCTTAGAGTGATGGATTTGACCCTATTGCGTAGCTCTTGTCTGAGTCCGACCATTATAGGGTTGAGTCTTTAATTCGAAGGATTATCTGATCTTTGTTGCATGTGACTATATCTATGAGGAAGTTAGTTGACATTGGCGAGATACCTTCAACAACTGAGGGTTGGGTGAGGTTGGGAACCTAGGAAAGCCTATGATATGCTTTAGTGGGTTAGTGGTATGGTTTAGTGAGTTTTAGCGCATTAGGTGAGGAAGTAATTTAGAGGATTTAGGAGGATTGTTGAGGAAAGTATGGATAGGTGTGGAAGGTAGTATTGGGACCATACTACTGAAAGCCCAGGATCCATAATCGAATCGGTGAGAGTCTTGGAGAATCTAAGAAGCTTATGGCAGGAGGTTTCTTGGGCGTGTTTTGATTGTTGGCTTGTTGTATTTCAGTTTGGAGATGAGCACTCAGGGAGGTGGTTCAGGTTCTGGTTCTGGTTCGGGTTCCGACTTAGGTGCAGGTGCTGAGCAAATTAGCGAGTAGTTATGGGAGTTGATTTCATCGTAGATTTCTCACAATATTTCGGATATCTTGGATGAGTGCTTGGGCGCATTCCGTGTTGAGATTATGGCTGTTGTTGGAGCTCACACTCTTTCTTTATGGGAGTTCCATGCTTGTGGAGCTCCTGTGTTCCATGGGTAGAGGGACCCCATTGTTAGTAGGAGATGGTTAGCGGATATGGCTAATGATTCAGGACAAGTTTCTGCCCCAAGGAGGCGAAGGTCAGATATGCTTCCTGCCTGTTGAAGGACAGGGCATGAGATTGGTGGGAAGAGGTCGGTAGTGAGTAGGGTGATGATACTGTTGATGCTATGTCATGGGATGACTTCTCGACCATGTTCCGAGCTAAGTTTGCTCCTACGATTGAGGTGTAGCATTTGGCATGAGAGTTTTTGGATCTCCGCCAGACTAATGAGACTGTGGCAGAGATCACTGCCAAGTTATGGGAGAGGGCTTTATTGGTACCGCAGTATGCAACAGATGAGGAAATGAAGAATGTGAGGTATCATGATATGTTGTGGGATGACATCAGGGGGTTTGTGAGTATTTCAGGGTGCGAGACCCTGGATGATATGGTTTCTAGAGCCTGAGAGCGGGAGATTGATTTGGAGCACCTCGTGAAGAGGGGATCAGATCAGGTGCATATAGTGGAGGGTGCCGGGAAGAGACCCAAGACTTCTGATCAGCGTTTGAGAGGCCAACAGGGACGAGGTCAGTGCAGCACGTGCGAAAAACTGCATGATGGACTTTGTCGTTCTAGGGGTTTAGGTTGCTACAAGTGTGGCAGGGTTGGTCACGTCAACAGGGATTGTCCTCAGGGGTCAAGCCCGTTATGTTTTCACTGTGATCAGGTGGGCCACAAGAAGGCCGACTGTCTGATGTTGAGGGGAGGAGCAGTGGGTGCACCTACTCCAGCTACTTTGAGGATTACCGATGGATGAGAGGGTAGGGTTGAGCCCCAACGGAGAGGAGTCGGGCTTTGCAGTGTCAGACAGGGGAGGTCAGGACTCCAACAGGCGATGTCGCAGGTATGTATCTTTTACTTTCTTTTAGGTTTTATCTAAATTTTGTTGTTTGGAATCTTGGATCGGTTTTGGGTAAGTGAGTCTCTGGTTTATTTCTATGCTTATGTTTGGGCCATATCTTCAAGAAATGCTATATGCCATTTTCATGCCATGAATCAATAGTGGTTTAGTGAAGGGTTTTTTTTTTCTCTTATAGCAGGTTTGGAGTATTCTATGTTATCTTGGTTGTAGTCGAGATCGGTTCAGGGGCATTGCATGGATGGTTTATGGTCAGGATTCAACGGGATAGTTGTCGAATATAGCCAAGATTTAGTGGTTTTAGCAATTGCTCTTGGATTAGCTTTTGGAGGTGCCGAGGGAAGTGATTTGTTGCTGAGGTTTTGTCTGAGTATCTGTTCTTTGGACTCCAGGATTTTAGTGGGGTCTCATTTTATAGTATTCAGGGTTATCAGTGTTGTTGGGTTTCAAGAAGTGTTCAGCTGGTCTTCAGGGATTGTGCGGTCTTTTGAGTTTGGCTAGTAATGGATCACTAGCATTGAGAAGCGCATGTTGTCAGCATTTTGATCATTGGAAGGTTAGAGGGATTGGGAATCCTTCTATTCTTGGGTGCTGTCAGTGCTTAGTCGAATCAAAGTGGGGAAGAATCGTTCGGGAATCCAGAATCAGAAAAATTGTGAAACTAGGAGGAGTTTCGCATTCCCGTCGGGGAGGAAGGCGGCCCGAGTAGCTGTTTGGATTGAGGATTGTGTGGATGGGAGTTTGGAAAACTTCCCAATTTCTGGATTCACGCCTTCTTGGTTTCAGATAGTAAGCTTTGGGGGACCCAGGTTAGGGTTCCAGGCATGACTCAAGTTTAGCTTGGGTGTTTGATCGAGTGCATACTCAACTCCGGATGTGTTCTGGTTGATAGATTAGTGGTAAGACCATGGGCGACGACTGTCGCAAGTGGGAGTGTTGTAAGAATGCGAGGTAGCCGTAGCATTCACTAGTTCACAGAACGTGTAGGAGTGTTGTAAGATTGTAGGTTGGCCCGTAGCATTCACTAGATCGCAAATAGAATAGGAGTGTTGTAAGACTGAGGGGTGACCCGTAGCAATCATCGGTCTCTGTGCAGCGGTGAGATTGTGGCAAGTCTGTGATTTGCTCATGGATTTCTTCTGATGTTTTAGACTAAGGTGGGTCTATTCGCAAGGTTGTGGGAGGGGCACAACATGTTGTTAGGTTGCAGAGACCGGGTATGAGACAACGCCACAATTGGCCCTGGTAAATATTGTGAGTTGAGGTTTTCTTCCGGAAGTCGTGTGGGGTGACTATGGGAGTGTCTTTTGGCTCAACAGCCACGCGGGAATTCGGTATTTCAGATAGCTGGCATGAGTTGGGACCAAGGAGGTCTCAGCTTCTTGTGGGAAGCAGCCAGGAGGCAATATGGTGCTTCGGGCGGTAGTTGTGATTTGAGGTTTCGCGTGGGAGTGGGATAACTGGTTGATTGGGAAATGCTAAGTCGCTCGCTGTGGGATTGAATAATCTCAGAGTAATTGATTTGACCCTGTTGCGCAGCTCTCGTCTGTATCTAATAGCTGCAGGGATGAATCTTCTACTCGAAGGATTATCTGCGCCTTTTGTCGAGTATAAGTGTTCTGTAGCAGTATATGGTCAGTGACTTTTTTACCTTTGAGGCAACAATATGATCGGGGATTGGAAGCATTTCATTTTGTACGAAACACTATAGGGTTGGCATGGGGGCGGTTTGGTGTGGGAGGTCTGACAGGGAGTCAGACCATTGAGAGTTTAGGTTTCGGATTTTAGGTGAGGTAGGATTAGTTTTATTCAAGAGATTAAGGAGTCGTTCTTCATCGGTCTTGAAGAACTATTCTAAAGATGGTTTTAGTAGATTTGGATAGGTCGTTGTATGATCAGGGTTGGAAGTGTTATGTTTGGTTTGTTATTCGCTGAGAGTTTGGCATGGAGTTGTTTTAGCGTGGGCAGTCTGTCGGGGAGTCAGATCATTATAGATTTCAGATCTCATAAAAGTGGAAGTGGTTTGCAGAGGTTGAGGGTTTGATTGTTGTCCTTGGGATGGAAGTTTCGGTTGTCTTGGGAAGATTGTCTTATGCGTAGATTTCGAGGACGAAATCTAATTTAAGTGATAGAGAGTTATAACACCCGAAATCTAGAAGATTAATTGAGGAAATAAATCCCCTTCCTAGGGATCAAAATGATGATTTGATGGTGGGAAACTCGACGTGTTGGAGGCTTTTGGAACGCACGTTTTTATGAACTAACTCGGCGAGTTGTTGGAGGGAACTTGGTGAGTTGGATGTTGATTGAGAAACTCAAATTTTTAGGGTGTTACACCTTTTTTTTAAAGGCCTTAAGTTCTTTGGTTGGCCTCGTTACCAGCCTCCCCCTAAAATTGAGCCTTATCTTCCATTGTAATTGATGGGTTTTCGCCATAAGAACATCCTATGTGCTCATGCAAACCCTAATGCTTGGATCTAGGTTTCTCTATTGTACATGCAATTCATCCAAGACTTCAAACCCTAGATCTAGCATATGATAATCAATATAACATATGAATTAGAGTTTAGATCATACCTTAATTGTTATGTAGCATTAACAATCTCAAATCACCTTGTAATGACTTTAGAAAGCTTAGAGTCACAAATGTCACTCCTCTAATGGCTCACAAACACCAAGAGCAAGAGAATGAAGAACAAGGAGAGTGGAGGCTTCCCAAAACGTGTGGAAACCCTAGAGAACAAGTTCACCACGTTTTTGGGGCTTAAGGGTTCTTTAAATAGTGAGGCTATTAGGGTTATCTAAAAGGGAAACCATAATTTAGATGCTTAGGCCCTAAGCAACCCATGAACCCCTCTTTAATAAGCCTTGGACGATTTATAATGGGTTTCCCCATAGAATTCGTCCAACCTTATATTATAAGGTAATTCATAGCCCAATTGCAATTATCTTATAATTACAATTCCAGTCCCTTAAGTTTAATTAATCTCTTTTGGCCAGAAAATTAATTTAATTCTTGACTAATATTAATTAAACAATATGATTTTTCTTTTAATATGTTATTCTCATAATATATTAATAAATCATAATTAATCCTTTCTCTCCATAATTCATCCTATCAAGTTGCTTTGGTGAAGGCAACCCAAAAGGACCTTGCACCATCAGGTCAAGTACATACCCAAATAGTTATGGACTTAGACACTAATCCAATAGTCTCTCACTTGGATAAGTCTAATAATTATTCTGCGTATGACTTCAGATCCTGATCTGCAATCGTAGCTTTCTAAAGCCACTGTCAACTCTGATCTTATCAGATACGCGTGTCCTTTAGATATGGGATCATATATTCCTCCATTCTAGATATAGTATAGATATGAGACATGAAATATAATCATTCTCTCTATACCGTTTCCCGACTTCCGATTTATGATGACTGACAACAGACTACAATTGAACACATCAATTCAGTCTCGGCTTGGCCAAGCTCTTAGGTGTCATTACTAAATCATCAAGGGGCCCAAAGATATCGCTTTTATGCTACTTTGGATAAAAGGAACGGATAAACTTTGACTCAATGCTCGCTTGCACTCACTTACCGAATCACACACAACAATATGTTTTATAACACCAAGTTACTGGTGCGTTTACATATTATCAATGTGCAACCGACTCGCAAGATACAACTCACACATCTCGGTTTCAAGAATATAAGATGTTATCGTCTCACCAATCACTTGTGGTAAAATCCATGAAGTGATCCAAGTGAGCGTGGGTTTAATCCAATGCTCAAATCATATTCTTAAGCACTCATGAACATTGCAACAAACAATTGCTTATGTCTAATACACTTTATACAATCCACATACCAATTCACGACAGTCTTCATTCATACCTACTTCCAACATATGAACGACTGTGGTCCGTTCGAATAATTTGACTGTTCTGAACCAATTAAGTTATTCAGGAAGTCAAAACATGCAAAGTGAAACACAAGAATAATACTAATCTCATATGGCCCCAAACTCTGGGTATAAATAAAACATTTTATTTAATCACCATATTGATTACTCATTATTTGTTGTTTCGGGTAATCAACTTCTTACTTGAATTATTACAATACTCGTCCCATGCTCTTAGCATGCACACAATGCTAACCTACGGTCCTTACTTTGTGAAATAGATCAAATGAACACATTTCCAATCATACTCATTTCACAACTCCCAATCCTTATCACAAGTGTAAGAATATTAAATTCTTGCTACTTATAGAATACGTCAGATTCTAACATTTTATGCAATGATCCTTTTGCAATGTCACTGCACTAAGGTCACAATGACTATTGCCAATGAATTACAAAACTCTCTATCGGAAATTGTTACAAGACCATTCCATAGATGTGATGTCTCTCACTCAAAGTACATTCCTTTGAACATCCTTTTGCATAAAAGTTTCTAATCTAGACATAGATTCTCGATATCCAACTCTCAATATGGAAACCTTTCCATACTTACCATATGACAACTCATTCTTAATAGAATCTTATCTATTCATAATAATGTCGATATGCTCCATCCAATATCATACTTCCAACTACTCACAAGCGACCAATCCTTAGCAAGCTTTGGATCGTCGTTTGATAGTTGTTTAATTATCTTAGTCAAAACCGATTCTAGTCCTTTTTCCCTCTAAATGCGCTAGACATTTGGAAAATTTTAGAATGGTCAAATATTATAGCATTTGCAATCTATCCTATACCCGGAGCGTATGGGACACGATTCATAATGTCTTACATAAAGATTTGATACTTTATCAATCTTCTGCCATAATATCTTATGTGTCACGTTCTTATGATTCGAATTATGAAGAGGAATGCCGTAATCATAATCGAAATTTAAGAACTCACTATGTATCCTTGACTAATTTTATTAATATTTCATAACCTAAGCCTTTAGATTTGAAATGAAGCATAATATTCTCTCCCTTAATTATAGCAAAATAACTATTCGATCCTTACGACTTTGCAAAGTATAACTCTTGTTTTCTATAATTAATATTGCTAAATTGCAATACTTGCCTTAATAATCATACATGCACAAGATTTATGGTCCCACTATCATGATGATTATTATCAAATAAGCATAACTCTTATGCTCCCACTAGCTTTGACATGTATTCAGAAACAGCTTAACTTCCAGAAAAACAATACCTATTGAATTTCTTAAGTTTATATTTCTAATACTTAATGCTTTGATAATCTTTTATCAAGGCTTCTTAAACTTATACACCTTTGCCTTAGATAATTCATATGTGTGTCTTAAATAATTCAGACTAATTGCCAAATCTCACAATTCAAATCATGGAAAGGGATACCGTAACCATAATCGAATTCGAGAATACAATTTCACAATCTTCTTAAAATCTTTCTTAGTGAAAGCATTTCCTCACATCCATATTCATGAAGGAGGAAATCTTATGACACTTAGATTTTAACGGTGTATGTGTTCCTATCCATGTGAATTGTCAAAACCAAAGTTTGCGACAAATCCAAACTCTTATGGACCGAACTTTCTTAATCTTAATCTCTTGCCTTATTGTAACACGGCTGCCCACCATGTCTTCCAAGTAGTTAAGCAGCTCACCCTTTCCTATCAATGTACTTTTCATTGATCAAGGTCCTTGCCTTTTATGCATTCAAATGAGAACTCATAGGGCTCACATGCATAATTAACTCAATTGGAATGGTACAGAAAACAAGATGATGTCAACACGATAGGTTGTAAACCTCAACTTGTGTGCTAGAGATGATCGATAAGGTTTATTCTGATTTATTCTTAAAACCTTTCAAGACCATTAAGACTCCCACTGACTCCTTGACATATAAGATTCTCTTGTCAATAAGCATTTCTTGACAAACAAATATTCAAGAGTTAGTGTAGCTTTTATCAAGACAAAACACTTCATAAATTGGTCCTAGTTGGTCTTTGTCTTATCCAAGACATCACAACTTTCCAATTTCAAATGTGAAAGAATAAGAAAACCTTTTTTCCAAATTCTACATTTGATGACTGTTATAAACCTTCTTAAGACTTGTCACTCAATATCACAATCTTAACTTTAAGACTTGTTTTGGAACGAAGTATGATTGACTTCTTGATTCAACCATTTCTTCAATTCTTGATTTCTCTTCTCAGACATACAATTGTACTAAGACTCACTTAGAGGATCAATTGAGATATGGTTCTTAATCATTAAGACCTATCATAAAACATAATAAAAGGTACTCTCCCTTCTTCTTAGAATAGAGAAACTTTTATCTTTCTGCCTACTTGATTCTTCTTATTCGTTTTGCTATTAATTTAAAAATTTTCAATCAATTCAGAATTACACTTACTCTTATATGTATAATCATATTTACTAAACCTTTAGTAAATCATGAAGAATGTCTTTGTTACTCTTGTGGTGGACTTGATCACACAACTTTGTGTACTCGATCTCCTAGTCCTTCACTTGACACTTTGTCAGCGAATTAGTCTAATTTCCAAATATGAAATTTCTCATTCATCGTGCAACCAAGTTGCATGATTCCAAGTTTCTGTCCAATTGAAACTTGGACGATGAGAAACTCTCCCTATTTGGTAAATTCTTGACATTTCCATAAATAACATAATTAAGAATCACATCCATTTGTTGTAGAAATACGCAAACATCAATTTTTCATAACGATTTCATTACAAGGAGATAAATAAATAAATGAGTAAAACCAAAATTTATTTTGTTCATAAAAGCAGCGGAAAACATTTGTCCTTACAATGCAAAATCAACTGAAAAACTATATTAATTCATATTTCTTAGCAATTTTATTCTAACTCCAAGTAGTAGCTCAAGATTCTAATCTTCAAGTAATGCGATCGAAATCCATTTCTTCACGATTAGATTCTGCTCACTTCTTCCCTTAAGCTTCCTTTCTTTTCTTTGATCCTATAAAACATCGAAATGCAATCTTATCACATCATGTATTAAGAATCCAGAATAGGAACTTAAAAGAGTTAGTTAATGGAATTTACCTAAAGTAGAGCCATACGTTTTGACTCTCCCATCTTCTGGATTCTTCAGGCTGTTAGGGCAGACTTGTATCCAATGCCCTTTCTCTTGGCAGCAAACGCAGGTTTGTTCTCCTCGAACGTCCTCGAAAGCATGGTTGGTTGACTTTCCCAACAAATACGCTCCATTGCCTTGCCAAATCATTCCTGATTCAGCAGCAATGAACATGTAAGTTAAGTCAATGAGGCTTGCGTCATGATCCATCATATGATACTTTCTTTGAACTCATTATATGATTCAGGGAGTGACTGCAGAACCCAGTCCACAACCAACTTATCAGGGAATGACGTACCCAACATTATTAACCTATCGATGTGTGATTTCATTCCTAGAATGTGGGCACACACGGGTTTACCATCTTCATGTTTCATTTCCAATAGGGCTTTAGTGACATTGAACCTTTCAATTCTTCGGTTTTGTGGGTTTGGGAGACTAATTGGAGGAGGTGGAGGAAGTGAAGCATGATCTCTTGTTCCTTGATTGAATCGTGGAATATCATCTTCATGTGGAATGCTTGTTCCATGGGATTTGGGAAGACCATAGTTGTCGTACTTTGACATCTACAAAACGGGAGAAAATAAATTCAAGTTAGTTGATTGATTGAGTCCTTAATAAATCACCCAAATGAGATATTAAGGCTAGGACTCAACACAATACGCTACAACCTAGAAAATGGATGCCGTAATCTAGTTGCAGAATATTTGAAGGTAAGTGAATGACGATTCACTAATTTTCCACCATGAAAAATGAAAAACCGATTAAGTTTTAAATGCTTTGAAAACTCCTAGATCCTTTGAGATTCATTGAACTTTTCAGTGGCATGTTTAAATCTCGATATGCCCCTCTAGTTTGTGACTGAGATGGAGAGGATCACAAAGCGGGTGTGAATAACCAAACAAACTTACATGGTGCCCCCACATGTTACAGTCACCTATTCGATGCGTCGGTTAACCACATACGCTACACCGAACTATGACAAACATTGAGTCACCCTTTGCTACCTTTGCTTAGAACCATTTAGTGTGCCGGTTAACCACACACGCTCCACTAACGTCTTTGCAAGGGTATAAAGTGTAATTTCATGGAATTGCATCAATTCACTTTTGCCTAAAGTAACTAAGATTGGGAATTTTATGAAAGCATTTAGTTACTTTTATACTTCATTATACTTATAATGGAAGGTTTCTGTCCTATCCTACCCGTTCGGCTAACGACCCTCCACTAGTCAAGAGTGCGGTGGGTAAGAGTGGATACCCATTCAATTGCCATTTTATAGGCAATTTCCTTAAACACCCCTTATAGACCAGCTTCGTGAATGAGGCCTACTAACAGTAAGACTTGACACTTTACTCATACATATATAATATTAGACTTTTAATGATATATATAGTATAGGGTGTATTTTACACTTTTAAAATACTAGGTGGTCTAATTTAAAAATTACACTTTTAATTTAATCGAATGTAAACCAAAAAATCTATGGATTTATTAAATCTCCTTTAATTATACACCTTAATTAATTAATAAAACCATAAGGGTGTGATTTGAATTTTTCAAAACAATACTAGGGTTTTAGAATTTAACATTTCTAAATTAAACTATTAATCAACTTTTAAATTCCAAAACTTGAGGGCAAGTTTTGAAACATTTCAAAACATTAGGGTTTAGAATTTAAATATTTCAAAATCAAACCTTTTAAATTTAAATTCCAAAACTTGAGGGCAAGTTTTGAAACTATTCAAAACACAAGGATCAAATAGCAAATAACTTAAATTAAACAATTAATCTAATTATTATCTAATTTGACCTAAAATTAATTTCTTGCAAGATAAGTTACCCAATTAATACAAATAATCAAACTTCAATCAAATAAGGAAGTTATTATCTAACCAATTGGTAATTATCTTTTGTTTAATCAAGGATACACTCAAAATATGATTAAAACTCGAATCTTAATGGCCCATAACAGTTAAGGAAAGTATCTTTGAGTAAAACAACAAGAAATCCCGAAACTGCCTCCTTCTGACGCTCGAACTCGCCGAGTTCCTCTATGGACTCGCCGAGTAGGAGCCAACTCGCCAAGTCCACATTGGAACTCGCCGAGTTCAGCAGTCAGAAAGCCAAAATTTCGATTTTTTCAAGCATGAACAAATAAACAAGGCATCAATACAATAGAAACCAATCTAGGCTCTGATACCACTGATGGGTTTTCGCCATAAGAACATCCTATGTGCTCATGCAAACCCTAATGCTTGGATCTAGGTTTCTCTATTATACATGCAATTCATCCAAGACTTCAAACCCTAGATCTAGCATATGATAATCAATATAACATATGAATTAGAGTTTAAATCATACCTTAATTGTTATGTAGCAATAACAATCTCAAATCACCTTGTAATGACTTTAGAAAGCTTAGAGTCACAAATGTCACTCCTCTAATGGCTCACAAACACCAAGAGCAAGATAATGAAGAACAAGGAGAGTGGAGGCTGCCCAAAACGTGTGGAAACCCTAGAGAACAAGTTCACCACGTTTTTGGGGCTTAAGGGTTCTTTAAATAGTGAGGCTATTAGGGTTATCTAACAAGGAAACCCTAATTTGGATGCTTAGGCCCTAAGCAACCCATGAACCCCTCTTTAATAAGCCTTGGACGATTTCTAATGGGTTTCCCCATAGAATTCGTCCAACCTTATATTATAAGGTAATTCATATCCCAATTGCAATTATCTTATAATTACAATTCCAGTCCCTTAAGTTTAATTAATCTCTTTTAGCCACAAAATTAATTATCAATTAATTCTTGACTAATATTAATTAAACAATATGATTTTTCCTTTAATATATTATTCTCATAATATATTAATAAATCATAATTAATCCTTTCTCTCCATAATTCATCCTATCAAGTTGCTTTGGTGAAGGCAACCCAAAAGGACCTTGCACCATCGGGTCAAGTACATAACAAAATAGTTATGGACTTAGACACTAATCCAACAGTAATGTGTGAGAGCTTGGGGAGAGCCTTGAGAGTTCATTTTTGGTGCTTGTTGAAGGAGCTAAGGAGTTAGGAGTTGCTTGGCTTGAAGAAGAAGTCTTGGATCTAGAATCTTTGTCTCATTTGCCAAGTTTTTGAGGTATCAAGATCTCATATTGGTTATTAGTTGCTTATATCTCTTCTTGGGTTAGAGTTTATTCTTTTTAGCCATGGTTGGGTGGATGTTAGGGATTTGGACGTCCCAAAAGATCATTATTTTAGATATAAGGTCTATATGAGCTCTTTTGGGATAAAAGTGCCAACTTCTCTGGATTTAAGGGCTTCATGCATTCATTAAGTCTTTCATTTAGCCCATATTGAGCTTTTGAGCTTCCCCTAGTCATGCTTAAGCGTTAAGTTGGAAACTTTATGTGGCCATCTAACCTTATGGGGTCAGATCTGCATTTTAGTGTTTTGTCTTTGATGATTAAGTGCTTAATGGTTAAACCCTCACTCTTTTAAGTCTAGGGTTTGGGTTTAGACCTATTTAGCTGGTTCCTAGGGGTAAATTTGGAAACTTTACCCTTCTAGATCTCATATTGGTCGAGATCTGATTTGTGGAGTTCTTGGAGTCGATAATGTTGACTTAATGTATTAAGATATGGGTTTTTGGTGAACTTGGCGAGTTTATGGATAAACTCGGCGAGTTGAAGGATTAACTTGGCGAGTTGGGTCAACTTAGGCTGTTGACTTTGACTTTTGACTTTAGCCTTTGACCAAGCTGTTCTAAGGGGGTATTTGAGGTAATCAGAATTGTAATTAAGAAAATTATGGGCTTAGGATAAGACCCATATTGGGTTGGGTCCAATTTGGAAAATTGGGCCATTAGTGGGCATTTGTGGATCTTTTGGATTTAGGCCTCAGTTTTGTTTCATGATGGGTCAGGGGTAAAATTGTAAGTTTACCCCAAGTAAGGATTATGGATTATGGATTATGGATTATGGAATAAAACTGTCAGTTTACCCCAAGTAAGCAATTGGGTGTGTTGTTGGTATAGATAGGTTGGGAAGCCTGCAGGGTAGCAACTAAGCATTTCTTTCAGGGAGCTTCTGTATTCAGGGTGATTCTCCTCACTGTTCTGTTGGTCGAAGGCTCCAATTCTGGCCCAATCAGTTTATGTATTATAGGAAGACTTGAGGGTAACCCTTGGCAGTTTGTATGAAAGACCAGGAGGTGGCTCCTGGCAAACTGTATGCAAGACCAAGAGTCTGAACTTTGACAGTTATCTAGTTAAGTAGTGTATATTGTATGCTAGTTGTCTTTGTGATGCTTGCATGGAAGACCCGGAGGTGGCTCCTGGCACTTGTTTGTAAGACCCATGGTTCTGACCCCGGGCCTGACAAAGAAGACCACGAGGGTGCTTGTGGCATAATGGGAAGACTATGGATGACACATAACACCTTTACTGATGTTGGTATATGTATGCTAAGTATGGCTCATTGATATGAATGATATTTATGGTTCAACTTGTATGTGTGGTATGTGGTATTTGGGGGAACTCATTAAGCTTTATGCTTACAGTTTGTGGTTTATGGTTTCAGGTACTTCCATTTCGAAAGTAAAGGGCCCAGTTTGATCGCAGTGCATATACCCGTGTTTTCCGCAACGTGTATCCTTGGGAATGAACTCTGATAGTTGTCTTATTTTGAAATACTTTTAAATGACTTGATAAAGTTACAATGGTGTTTTGATTATAATAAAAATGAGATTTTTACACTTGCTTTTCGGGATGTTACAATGAAATTAATATTGAATACTCTTATTGCTATAGTATTGAAGATGATCATAAGACATATTAAGAGGCCGTGGAGTGTAAGTCCCTAATTTTCCTGTGTATCAATCATATCCGTTTGATGGTGCAGAATCCCAATCAAACGGATGATGTCAGATCAAATAGAAGAGAAGGAGAAGAAGAATAATATGAATCTCTGTATGAATTGATTAGAATTAAAGTTCCAGATACAAAAGATTCACACACACAAAATGCTCTCTAGTTTTTCTCTTCTCTCGTTCATCAATCTCTTCTCCTCACCCTAACACCTATATATATACAAGGGAAACATGGGTCGGAGAACATGGGCCGTAAATGGGTTTACGGCCGTAAACTCAACCGTAAACCCCACCTGAACGTAAACTAGACTGTAAGCTCATAAAATGTTACATAAAAATATAATTTCCCAGAAAAGCAAAGTATAAACCATATTTTGACCCAACAATCCCCCCCTTAGTTTATAGATTTCTTTTCTTCAAATTCTTCACAACTTCAAGATGAAATTGATGAATCTTCAATGAATGACTTCATCTTGAGCACTTGAACTTTTCTTCAAGATTTGACTCTGAACGCACATTGGGTGAGGAGGCTTGACATACTGATTCTTGAAAGATAGCGCTTTTAGCTTGAGAATATTCAGAGAGAACATCAGAGAGAACAAATCTTCTGGATCACTTCAGCAGGTTTAAGATAGCAGCAGACTGATTGAGGAGGCTTCAATGCAATCCGTCACATAATCTTCAATTTCAACTTCACCTTGCTTTTGGGGTTGAAAGATTGAATTTGAAAGAATAATCTTCATTTCTTGCTCCTTCGAATGAGAATTCTTCGATGCTCACGGACGAAGCCTTTGGCTCAGAAATTTGCGACACAAACTCCTTGAATTTCATCTTCACCTGAAATCACTTTTCAAGACAAAACAAAACTAAACAAAAACTTAGAACAAATTAAAACAGAAACAAAAATATTTTTGGATTTTATTTTTAATTTTCTGAACAAGAAATAAAACATTTTTTTTAAATTTTCAGATTTTTGTTTGGTTTTTTAAAATTTTTAATTCTCCCCTAATATTTAAATTAGAAGAACACTATGAACAAACTTAACAAAAATAAAATGATATCTAACTTTAAGTGTGATTTGGGATCAAAGTTGTTGGACAACCTTATTCCACTTGTCGGTACCCTTATCTTCACATCTTCGTCTGATCGATCGCCAATATTGTGGTCCACTTAAACACGAAAAATTTGTGACATTTTTGGACAATTTACCAATGACATGATACATGCATATATCTAATTGTAACTTTATTATCATGATTGGCCCTAATTATTAAATAAAATTTTCTTATGACCATTTGACTAACTACAACCAGGGATATTGTTGTCCACCTAAATCGAGCAGCGAGATCTACAGACAATCTGTATGTGTTCAATTTTAAGTGTACTAGAACATGTTTCCCGCTTCCTGATATGCCCCAGCCATCAAGAACTTCCGGAGTACTTCTTACACCGAGTGAGCAGACAATCATTCAGAGAGAGGATAGATTCAGAATTCTATTACTTATTGTTTCAGAGGGATTGAGAAGTAGAAGGTTGCATATGCTGTGTACCAGGTCGGATTGGAAGTCACGCAAAGGAGACAACATATGGCTAACAGATAAGAGGAATTTCATATATATAACCTGCAGAGAAATAGAGTTGCATATGTTGTGTACCAGGTCGGATTGGAAGTCACGCAAAGGAGACAACATATGACTAACAAGCAAAAAGAAAGAAAACGATATTCTGCAGACCTAATTTATTGGAATTTACCAGTCGCCCCATCCAACCGGAATTAAGGACAGAATCCGCACATCGAGGAAAAGTGAATCCACAGTTCTAGATACGGGTTATTTAATGTGACCGGTAGATTCCCATGTATATCTCCCTGCTCAACCTATCCGAGCGTCGTGAAGTCAGGCTAAACGGATCTGATTAGGTCAAAGTTTGTCAAGTCCTTAAATTCATTTGGTTCAACTCTCCCTAGTCGAGTCCATTTAAAAATATTTCGTGCCTACCAGCGCATCGAATACAGAGCGTAGACGATTCAATTTAGGTACGTTACGCATATTCAGATTGCCTTTTTTCACTTGCTAATTGCATTTCCCAAAACATCTCCTGCAAGCACATTCCATTAACACCATATTTTGATTTTCTGATTTTCTAATGTTTTTGGATTTTATAAAATTTTAAAATTTTTGTTTTGTTTTTTTTTATTTCTCCCCCTAAATTTGTGCATAGGAGAGAAACGAAAGTAAATGCGCAAATTTAAACTATCCTAAAACAAAAATTAGTCTTTAAAGCGAACCAACTTAAGAAAAAGTCAGGAGTATAGAGAAGAAAACGCAAACCGTAATTCACCGATTGAATCTGCATTCAGAAGGTCTGAGAACAGCCAACATAATCTCAGAACAGATCCGAAAATTCTTCATATCATTAAGCTCTAACCCCATTTGTGATCTCTTCCTTTCTTCCTTTCCCGCAAAAGGACACATACTCTCAAATAATGTTCTGAGTGCTGTACAGTTGAGAGATGTCTCCTATCATGTGCCTGGAACAGCCACTACCAACAAACCGAAGTCTGATGATATGCCTCCATAGCTGCTCCGACACAGAGCGGGATTAATTGGTCTTTGGAACCCAGTCCATTTTGAAACTGGGTCGACCTTTTTCATCCTTGCAGGGTACTCTCTCCCATGACATATCCTGTTTATCACAAACAGAAGACGATGAAATATTAGAGTCATTAGAAGATTTGGGAGTTTTCACCTTTGGTACCCATCTATATTCAGGTTTAACCCATTTCTTGTTCGATCTGATGGGTGCCTCGACACTTGCTTTGGAATTTAAACCCAACTGCCGAGATGACTTTGACCTAGCCGGTCTTGGTTTTGTTGGGGCATCTCTTGGATTGGACTTCTTGGTCGGCATTCCCTTCTTGCCCTTGGGATTTTGATTCTTGGCCTTGGAAGATTGATTCTTGGCCTTCTGCGCGTTCCAGTCACCATTGTCTGAACGTGACCTTGAGGGGTTTCTTTTGGGGTATCTCCCTCTTGGCGTGTTCTGCCATCCTTGTGCGTAGTAGGGAACGTATGCGCGATTTGGACAGTTTCGGGCAATGTGTCCAAGTGTTCCACAGTGAAAACAAGCCTTTTTCTTCATCGTGAAGTTATTTCTTCCTGCCCCTGGTGACATATCCTTGCCTTGTCTCTTATTGATCCCAGATGCACACTTGCAATAGGCACTCTGTTGTGCTGGAACCGGAGGCCTATATTTCTCAATGGCAGGTTTGTTAGGAATAACAGAATTCAAAGCAACAGATTCTGAGTTCAAGGAGATGTTGGTTTGTTCAGTAGTGTTCTCCTTGTTCTCATCTTCTGCTACTTTACCTGCACATGAAGTAGAAACATTAGTATTTTCTACCTGAATACCTCCTGACACAAACCCAGTTGGTTTGCCATATAGAAGATGTGCATCCCTGACAATTTCTTCCTGTGTCATAGGGATGGATGTGTAGTTTTGATTGAAAGGTGTAGGAACACTATCATACCCTAGACCCTTGTTTTGATTATCTTTAAATTTTAATTGGGTTTCAAATAAAGACTTGACGCAGTATAATTTTTGAAACTGACATATGTTTTTCCACACTTAATTTTCAATGTGTCAAGTTCTTCAGTTACAACAGCCAGTTGTCTCTTAATATAGTCATAATTTTCACACTTGTTGCTATACTCTTCCTGAAGCTTCCTAAAGTCCTTGGTTTTTGCTTCTAATTCAGCCTTCAAGGGTTTCTGTCGTTTCCTAAGTTGATATCCTTCGTATTTTAGGTCCTCGACTTCCCTTTTTAGCAAATCAACTTGTTCCCGAAGTAATTTAATCATAGTTTCACTAACTGGTGTACATGAAACTTCACATGATCGATAACATGAAACTTCGCATGATCGATAACATGAAACTTCATTGACCGGAAGGTTTACAGAACTCTTTAAAGCGTCAAGCTCTTCAATTACATCAGCAATAGTAAGACGATTGAGATCTTTTGTCTTCTTGATGACAACTACATTCATATCCCACAATTTTGGAAGTAAATTCAATAGCTTTTTGTTTATCTCAGATTTAGACAATAAGATCCCAACTATATTCATCTCAGTAGTGAGTGTAGTAAATCGCTGCAACTGAGTTTCGAGGGTTTCTCCAGGGATATAATCGAAAATGTTGAAATTTTGTCTTAACATATCCTGACGACTTTCTTTCATGTTTTCAACTCCCTCGTAGACCTTAAAATCAATTAAAAAGCACAACTAGAAGCTAAGATAAAACTTAAAAATCAAACCATTTGATTATAAAAGTCAACATTAAAGGTCAAATTTAAAAAGTTAAACTCAAAAGTCAAACCGAAAAGTTAAATTTGAAAATTTAAAAGTTAAACGAAAAAGTTAAAGTTTAAAGTCAAAGGTCAAACTTGGAAGTCAAAGTCAAAATTTAAGGTCAAAAGTTAAAAAATAAAAGTCAAAAAATTAAAATGTAATTTTATTTATTAATTTTAATTTAATTTAATTTATTTATTTATTTATTATTATTTATTTATTATGTATTATTTTTTATTTTGGATGAAAAAAGAATTTAGAATTAAAAGGAATTGAATTTTGGGCTGAAAGTGTAAAAAATGCGAAACTTGAAGCGAAAAAGACGGGTTATGAATTAAATGGGGAAGGAATGTATCAACTTGTGGCCTAGAGGAGTTGGTGAGGCGCTGAAGGAATGTGAGCTGGAGGTCGCGGGTTCGATCCCAAGCACCTCCAAAGTCACGTCCTATTTTTTTTAAATGCGAAGCGAGGCTGCAGTTGTGAGGACTCCTTCTGGCCGCAAACACTTCGGAAACCCTAGCTGCTGGCCGCCACCCCCTCGCTGATTACGACCAAAAACACCGATTTTTCGACTTTGAAGCTCCAAAACTCGATAAAAAAAAACCTTTTTTTTATGAAAAACACGAAGAACAAACCCCCCTTATTTTTCAGAGATCTATCCAAAAACACAAGAATATTTCGAAAATAAGATCAAATAATGCTCCAAATATGATAAAATTGACTCATACAACCAAGCTCTGATACCAATTGTAAAGTCCCTAATTTGCCTGTGTATCAATCATATCCGTTTGATGGTGCGGAATCCTAATCAAACGGATGATTTCAGATCAAATAGAAGAGAAGGAGAAGAATAATAATATGAATCTTTGTATGAATTGATTAGAATTAAAGTTGCAGATACAAAAGATTCACACACACAGAATGCTCTCTAGTTTCTCTCTTCTCTCATTCATCAATCTCTTCTCCTCACCCTAACACACACTCACATATATATATATATATATATATATATATATATATATATATATATACAAAAGAATCATGGGCCGTAAATGGGTTTACGGCCGTAAAATCAACAGTAAACCCCACCTGATCGTAAACTAGACTGTAAGCTCATAAAATATTACATAAAAATATAATTGCCTAGAAAAGCAAAGTATAAACCATATTTTGACCCAACATGGAGTCTCGTGATAATGCTTTTTGGAAGGAAACAATTGATGATGAAGTGTCATCAATCCTTGAGAACAACACATAGGTGTTCTTTGATTTGCCTTCAGGTTATAAAGCACTTGGTTGCAAATGGATTTTCAAAAACAAAATGAATGTTAATAAGACTATTGGCAAATTCAAAGTCCGATTAGTCATTCAAGGTTTTAGATAAAAACCTGATGTTAACTACTTTGATACATACGTGTGTTCTGGTTGCACATATTTCTACTATTAGATTTTTAATTGCCTTGGCAAGTATCCACAATCTGGGTATTCACCAAATCGATGTGAAACAGCCTTTTCAAAATGGTGATCTTGACGAGGAAGTTTACATGAAACAACTAGAAGGTTTCATTTTGCTCGGTAAAGAGCATATGGTTTGTAAACTTGTCAAATCTTTATATGGGATAAAACAATCGCCTAAACAATGGCATCAAAAGTTTGATGTGGTTATTTTGTCTTCTGGTTTCAAGACAAACCAAAGTGATAAATGTGCTTATAGTAGATTTGATGATGCTACTAGATCTGGGGTGATCATTTGCTTGTATGTAGATGACATGTTGATTTTTGGTACCGACCAAAATTAAGTAGATGATACAAAGGAATTGTTATCATCTAAGTTTTCCATGAAAGATTTAGGAGATGCAGATGTAATTCTTGGAATAAGAATTAAAAGGATGAACATAGGTTCAGTAATGACTCAAACTCATTATATTGAGAAAATTCTCAAGCGGTTTAATTTTACCGATTGTTCTCCTGTGAGTACTCCTATGGATCCAAGTGTGAAATTAATACCAAATAATGGTGTTCCCATTTCACAACTGGAATACTCTAAGGCTAATGGTAGCTTGATGTATGTCATGGCAAGTACCAGACCTGATATTGCTTTTGTTATGGGCAAGTTGATCAAGTACACTAGTAATCCTTGTGCTCAACATTGGCAAGTAGTGAATAGAGTGTTTAAGTATCTCAAAGGAACAATGAATTATGGTTTGAGTTACTTAGGGAGTCCTTCGATTTTAGAAGGTCATTCGGATGAAGTTAGATAACTAACATGGATGACCATTCCTCAACTTCTGGTTGGGTATTCTTGCTTGGGGGAGGTGCCATTTCTTGGGTTTCCAATAAGAAATTGCATTACAAACTTAACAATGGAATATGAGTTTGTTGCGTTAGTAGTTGTTGGTAAAGAAGCAAAGTGACTAAGGAATTTAGTCTATGAGATTTCTTTGTGGTCTAAACCGATAACACCTATTTCTATCCTTTGTGATAATGTAGTCGCTTTGGCTAAGGCATACAACCAGGTTTATAATGGAAAGTCTAGACACCTAGGTGTTAGACATAGTACGATTAGATAACTAATCATGAATGGTGTGATTTTGGTTGAGTTTGTGAAATCGCAACAAAATTTGGCAGATCACTTGACTAAAGGTCTGACAAGAGACTCAGTGCACTAGTCTGTAATCGGGATGTGATTAAAGTCCATTTATTTCTATAATTGTGAGACAACCAATTCCATCTTAATATAATGTTAGGAGTTGAATTCAATGTGGAAAGTCACACTTATAGATTGGAACGCATGAAGTATTCATCCCAGGTATGTGTTCGGTTCTGCAAGTTATCCATGTTGAAGTTTAACTTCTTAATAATTCCTTTGATAAATGTATGTACAAATACATGGAAAGGAGTTACCTACATGATTGTGAAGTGTAGCCACATTTCAAGAGGTTGTGGACTTGACCTTGATACGATCCTGAGAGGATTGGGACACACGGCTTTATAATAGTTTCAAGTTGTATTTTGCTAGATATTCAATAAATTAGTATGTATTTTACTTTATGGTATTTAAATGGGTTGATGGGCTCAATTCTTAGAACACATTAATTATCGAGTATTTTCATGTGTATAATACTAAGTGGAAATTCAATTGTTTTGATATTTTCATTATGTACTAGTTTGGTTTTGGTTTGATAAGGTTATGTTTGTTCAAGGGTTACACTAAAATGGGGGAGGATTGTTGGTGATTTTAGTGTCACCATTTCATTTTATATAATTTGAACTAACATATAAGCTAAGGGGCTTCATAATTTGTACTGTAATATATGTACGGGTTTGTGCAGAGTGCACGCATGTATATGATCGAATTAGAAGCTGGTTTATTGTCAAGTCGGGGGTCCGGGGGCAGATCCCATGGGTCCGAGGTTTCCAAAGGGGCAGAGCCCTTGGCTGGGGTCCCACTGAATCCTTGAGGGTGATTATATATTTTATTCTCTGAATTTTACATATGGGAACATAGTGGGAAAATCGAATTCTTGAGGGTGATTATGGTAAAACTAACGAAATTCGTTAGTTTTGGAAACCCTAAATCCTCATTAAAATCCGGATCTCCCTGACTTGCTTCCAAAGCAACCCATGAGAGCCAACCCTAAGAGGCAAACCCTAATCTCATTTATTATAAATAAACATATCTTCTCTTTGAGAAGAGTCACACAAAAATTATTAGCTCTCTTTTTCTTCAAACTAATATAGAATCCTTCTAGCAATTTGGATTACAATTTTTGTGTGTAGATTCCTAAGTGTCCTTTTGGATTATCTTAGGCTGGATTTCTTGCAAGCCAGACATAGGGTAGAAACATCAGTTCAGAACATGTTCATATGATCCAAGGGGTATCTAGATCTCCAACATAAACCCTAATTCATCCAACATTGAACAAGATTGCCAACAAGATAAATGACACTAACATCATCACAATACACAATGGTAGCTATTTGGAGAGGACAATGAAGCTCGAGTAATAAATTACACAACCAACAAGATTCTGCCACAACATATCTTATACCCTTATATTATGCTTCATCACTTGACCATGATAAGGTAGGTTGTCTTTTGGAAGACCAAGAAATTACGTTATCACAAAAATAGACACAATAACCTAAAGTAAACCGTCGTGTGTCTGGACTGATGGGTTTGAGCCATAAGAACATTTCTATGTGCACATACAAACCCTAATGCTTGGATCTAGGTTTCTCTAATTGAACATGCAATGTATCCAAGACTTTGATTGATAGATCTAATGAAAACATTCATATAATAACACATGAAATCAGATCTGAAAGATTACCTTGAATTACTTGCTTGAATCTTCTTGTCCTTGGAGCTTAGAGTCACAAATGTCACTCCTCTAATGTCTTACACACACCAACTTAGCAAGAGGATGATTAGAGAGAGAGAGGGGAGAGTGAGAAAAGTCAGCCAGGGTTTCTCCAATACCAAGGGTGCCGATTTTCTTAGCCCTAAGGGTCTATTTATACTAGTGAGCCTCCTAGGGTTTCACCCTTAAACCCTAATTGGATAACTTAGGCCCTAAGCAATCCAATCTCCTTATTGATAAGCCTTGGACGATTTCTAGGTCCTTCCAAACCCTTAAACCATCCACCCCTTATCCATTAAGGATCACTGCTCAAAATACAACTATCATACAATTGACAGTTTATGCCTTTTTATTTAATTAATCTCTTTCAGCCGCCAAATTAATTCCTAATTAATTTATGACTTATATTAATCAAATAACAATATTATTATTCCTTATATTATTCTCATAATATATTAATAATATTTCTTCTCTCATGATAAATCATCCTGTTAAGTTGCTATGGTGAAGGCAACCCAAAAGGACCATGCACAATTGGATCAAATACTTGCCAAATATAGTTGCAGCCTTAGACACTATTCCAACAGTCTCCCACTTGGATAAGTCTAGTAACTATATATACAAGCATAATCCGATTAGCAATCATAGCTCTCAAAGACGCTGTCAAACTCTGATCTTATCAATCTTGCCCTTTAGATAAGGGATCGTACAATCCTCTGTTTAGATATCATGCAGACAATTCTATGGAACCAATTGTCCAGTAGTTGGTTTCTCGATCTCAGATTCATTTGACATACAACTTAATCGAACACATCAATTTAGTTCTGACCGGGCCCGACATATAAGTCAAATCAAATCATCGAGCGGCCGAGATATCGCTTTTACCCTCATAGGATAAAAGTAACAGATAAACTTCGACTTATATGCATTTACTTATTCATTAATCAATTATACACAACAATGCGTTTTATAACATCAATTTACTGATGCGGTTTCGCATTATCAATGTACAACCAATTAACAAATAACAAACCATATATCTAGGTTTTAAGACCATATGATATTATCGTCTTGCGATCAACCTTTTCGTCAGATTCCATAAGGTGATTCCAGCAAGCGCGGGTTTGTTCCAATGCTCAAAACTAGTTCATAAGCACTCATGAACGTTGTAGCAAACTTCTGCTATGTCTAATACCATTTAGACAATCTACACACCAATTCATGACAATCTTCATTCATACCTACTACCAACATATGAACGATTGTGGATTGTTTGAATAATTCGATTATTCTAAATAAACTCAATTATTCTGGAAGTCAAAACATGCAAAGTGAAACAATAGTTAAACAATTAACATGAGACAGTAGCTTTACTTATAAATAATACTCCTTTATCTAATCATCAAATGTTAATTAGTTTTATCTATTACAAGTTTCTAAAATTATCTAATCTAATCTAATATCATATCTCGGTCCAATACTCCTAGCATGCTGCAAATGCTTAACCCTACTCAGTCCCTTCGTAAGCGGATCTGCTGGGTTATCTTTTGATGATATCCTCCTAACCATGAGGTGTCCTTCTTCTACTCGATGTCTAATGAAATGATATTTTCTGTCGATATGACGAGATCTACCATGATCCCTTGGTTCCTTGGTCAAGGCAACCGCTCCTTCATTATCACAGAAAATTTCCATACGCTCCTTTATGGCAGGCACAACTCCAAGATCACCAATGAAGTTCTTCAACCATATTGCCTCCTTCGATGCTTCGCTCGCTGCAATGTACT
The DNA here is from genome assembly GCF_051521515.1 of Lactuca serriola. Lineage (NCBI taxonomy): Eukaryota > Viridiplantae > Streptophyta > Magnoliopsida > Asterales > Asteraceae > Lactuca > Lactuca serriola. Next base: position 188,194,432 of record NC_136413.1, read on the forward strand.
CTGATTCGCACATTAAATCAGCTACGGTTTCCTGCTTGGAACTCTTCCAAGTTACTGCTCCTTCATTAAGGGTAAAGACCTAGCCCGACTGCGAACGGTAGTTGTCCCTGTCGGTCTGAAAATTGGCGTCACTATACCCTCGCACCTTCAAGTCATCACTCCCCCCGAGGACTAAAAACCATTCCTTGGTCCTCCGAAGGTACTTAAGGATATTCTTTACCGCAATCCAATGGGCTTTGCCAGAGTTCCCTTGATATCTACTAACCATGCTCAAAGCAAAGGCTACATCAGAGCGAGTACAAGTCATAGCATACATGATCGAGCCAACTGCGGAAGCGTATAGTACTCGGCTCATTTATGCTATTTCGGCTTCTGTACTCGGACTTTGAGTCTTACTCAATTTGGCATTACTTTGTATCGGTAATTCTCTCTTCTTCAAATTTTCCATACTAAAACGTTTTAGTACTTTATCTAAGTAAGTGTTCTGACTAAGTCCTATTAGTCTCTTACTTTGATCTCTCACTATCCTTATTCCCAAAATATAGGAAGCCTCTCCGAGGTCCTTCATAGCGAAGCACTTCCCGAGCCAGGACTTAACCTCTTACAGTGTCGGGACGTCGTTTCCTATGAGTAGTATGTCATCGACTTACAGAACGAGGAAGCTGACTATACTCCTACTGGCTTTGTCATATACACACGTTTCATCTTCGCTTTGTACAAATCCAAACTCTTTGACTTTCTCATCGAAGCAAAGATTCCATCTGCGAGACGCTTGCTTAAGTCCATAAATGGACTTCTCAAGCTTACACACTCTATTTGGATGCTTCGGATCAACAAAACCCTCTGGTTGAGCCATGTAAACATCCTCAGCCAACTTTCCATTAAGGAAAGCAGTCTTGACATCCATTTGCTAAATCTCATAATCATGAAATGCAGCAATAGCTAGCATCACTCTAATAGACTTTATCTTCGCAACTGGTGAAAAGGTCTCATCATAGTCAACTCCGGGAGTTTGAGTAAAGCCCTTCGCAACCAATCACGCCTTATATGTGTGTACATTTCCATCCACGACGGTCTTCTTCTTGAAGATCCATTTGCACCCAACGGTCTTACGTCCGGGCACATTATCAACCAAATTCCAAACTTGGTTGTCATACATGGATTGGATCTCGCTGTCCATTGCCTCTTTCCATTTTGCAGACTCCGGGCCTGCCATGGCTTCCTTATAGCTATTAGGTTCATCTTTATTTATTAGTGTACCATCACTAATATACGTGTCCCCTTCGGTAGTAATATGAAAACCATAAAACTGGGGTTGAACTCTAACTCTTTCGGAACGTCTAAGAGGTAAGGACTCGTCGATCGGTTCAACCGGAGTTTCCTCCTCGGGTTAAGCGCCAGCGGTAGAGGTTCCTTCATCAATCGATTCTTGAATCTCTTCAAGCTCGATTTGCCTCCCACTGTCTCCTTGGCTTATGAGTTCTTGCTCTCGGAAAACCCCTCTCCTCGCAACGAAGACAACGTTATCATTCGGTCTATAGAAGATATATCCAAAGGATTTCTGCGGGTAGCCGATGAAAATACATCGCTCACTACGAGGTTTGAGTTTGTTGTGAGTATCTCGTCTTACGAAAGCCTCGCAACCCCAAACCTTGATATGTGCTAACGAGGGAGCTTTCCCTGTCCACATCTCGTGAGGTGTTTTGGCAACCTTCTTAGTAGGGACTCGGTTAAGGATATGGGCGGCAGTCTCTAAGGCATACCCCCAGAATGAGATAGGTAGTGAAGCACGACTCATCATAGAGCGGACCATGTCTAACAAGGTTCGATTACGCCTTTCTGCCACACCATTCAACTGCGGTGTCCTAGGTGGCGTCAATTGTGAAACTATTCCACACTCTTTTAGATAGTCGTGGAATTCAAGACTTAGGTACTCTCCTCCTCGATCGGATCGAAGCATCTTGCTTTTCCTGCCCAATTGATTCTCCACTTCATTCTTGAACTCTTTGAACTTTTCAAACGTTTCTGACTTTTGCTTGATTAAGTAGATATACCCATATCTACTATAGTCATCGGTAAAAGTCACATAGAAGCGGTTCCCATCCTTTGTGGTTGATCTAAAGGGTCCACATACATCGGTATGTATGAGATCCAATAAACCCTCATCCCTTTCACATGTGCTAGTGAAGGGTGACTTGGTCATCTTTCCAAGTAAACAAGATTCGCATGTGTCATCTTCCCTAAGGTCGAATGACTCCAACAGTCCATCCTTTTGGAGTTGGGCTATGCGCTTCTTGTTGACATGTCCAAGACGACAATGCCACAAGGATGCTCTATCCATACTATTGGAAGAATCCATGCATAAAACATCAATTCCTAGGTTATCTACAATCATAACAGTTTCATAAATTCCATTACATGGCATTGCTTCAAAATATAAGACACCATTTAGATAAGCATAAATCGAACCATTCTCATTATTAAAAGAAAATCTAAATCCTTGTCTAAACAAACCATGAAACGAAATGATGTTTCTTGCCATTTCTGGCGAGTGGCAACAGTTATTCAAATCTAAACATAATCCATTACTAAGCACTAAAGAATACACTCCAATCTTGGTTACAGGCGACAATCTTCTGTTCCCCATGATTAGATTTATTCTTCCACGCTCCACATCCCTATTTCTTCTTAGTCCCTGCAATTCATAACAAATGTGTTAACCACACCCGGTATCGAGGACCCAAGAAATAGCATGAGATGAATCATTAGATTTAATTGTGTATATGCCTGCGAAAGACAGCTTGATCTTTCCTTCCCTGATGGCTTGTAGGTATTCTGGGCAACTTCTTTTCCAATGTCCTATTTTGTGGCAATGGAGGCACTCTGCCTCCTCTGGGTTAGGGTTAGGCTTAGCAGGATCAAATTTGGTCCCACTAGAAGAGGAACCATCTCGGGACTTTCCCTTGCAGTGGCTCTTAGACGGAGCCTTCCTCTTCTTTCCCGTTCCCTGCCCAATGGCCAAAACAGGAGCAGCGGGTGGATTGGGAGTGGGTGCAACAAACTTGTCCTTGAGGTTTCTCTCAGCAACCCTAAGGAGACCTTGGAGCTTACTTAGGGTGACCTCTTCCTTCGTCGCATCACGTTCATGAGTCTCAAAAGCAGTCATTTCAGCCGGAGTAGCGATTTCTAGGTTGATCTTCTCGAGCTTCTCGTCAAGCACATACTCCTTGTCCTCGTAGCGAGCAATCGTGCGAATGTATCTTATCCATTCACTAAAGTTTGTTCCATCGAAAGTCACCTTTTGGCAAAGGCTCATCAATGTGAACGAGCTAGCAGCAGCGTTGTTCGCGTTCGACATCTACAAATAGAAAGGACAAAGACTGATTAGAATTTAAAATCCCTAATTATCACCCAATAAGAAAAATTAGGGCTAGGATCCAACAACATTATTTACATATTAGAAAAGGGATGCCGTAATCCGACATGCAAACAATTTGAAGGTAAGTGAATGACGATTCACTAATTCTCCACCATGAAAACATAACCTTAAGTTCTAAATGTATTGAGAATTCCTAGTTTTCGATGAGATTCATTGAACTTTTCAATGGCATGTTTAAATCTCAATATGTCCCTCTCGTTTGTGACTGGGATGCCGAGGATCACAAAGTGGGTGTGAATAACCATGCAAATCTACACGGTGCCTTCATTGTAACAATCACCTATTCGATGTGCCGGTAAACCACACACGCTCCACTAACTTCTTAGCAAGGGTGCAAAGTGTAATTTCATGGGATTTCATCAATTCACTTTTCCTAAAGTAACTAGGATTGGGAATTTGAAAAACATGTAGTTACTTTGTATTTAATATTATACTTTTAATGAGGAGATAGAGTTGCCCTATCCTACCCGTTCGGCTAACGACCCTCCACCGATCAAGCAAGCGGTGGGTGTGAGTGTACACCCATTAAGCGCCATTTTATAGGCAGCAACCTTATACCCACCTTATAGACCGGCTTCGTGAATGATGCCTACTAACGATAAGACTAGCATTTTAATTATACATATATATGTATATATATATATATATATATATATATATATATATATATATATTAATCTTGTAATATTATATTAGTATAGGGTTGAATTTTAAACTTGTAAAATTCTAGGGTTTGAAATTTAAATTGTCTAAATTAAACTTTTAATCACAAAACATAAATTTCAAAACTTGAGGACAGGTTTTAAACTTTTCAAAACATAAGGGATCAAATAACAAATAATCACATAATTATCCATATTTGATTTATTTAATTGTTTCTTGCAAAACAATTTACCAATTTAGTTAAAATAATCAATCAATTATTACATAAGGAAATTATTATTCAATTTATTGGTAAATATCTTCAATTAGTTCAAGGATATACTCAAATATATGTTAAAATCGGATTTATATTGACCCATTAAGATAAAGGCAAGTTTCCATAAGATAAAGAGCAAGAAATCCCGAAACTAGCTCCTTCTGACGCTCGAACTCGCCGAGTACCACAATGTACTCGCCGAGTTGAGGCCTACTCGCTGAGTACACAGTGGTACTCGCCGAGTCCATCTGGCAGAAGGATAAAAAACGAATTTTGCAATCAACAATCAAGCAACCAATGCATCAATTCAATAGAAACCAATCAAGGCTCTGATACCACTAATGGGTTTGAGCCATAAGAACATTCCTATGTGCACATACAAACCCTAATGCTTGGATCTAGGTTTCTCTAATTGAACATGCAATGTATCCAAGACTTTGATTGATAGATCTAATGAAAACATTCATATAATAACACATGAAATCAGATATGAAAGATTACCTTGAATTACTTGCTTGAATCTTCTTGTCCTTGGAGCTTAGAGTCACAAATGTCACTCCTCTAATGGCTTACAAACACTAAATTAGCAAGAGGATGATTAGAGAGAGATGGGAGGGTGAGAAAAGTCAGCCAGGGTTTCTCCAATACCAAGGGTGCCGATTTTCTTAGCCCCAAGGGTCTATTTATACTAGTGAGCCTCCTAGGGTTTCACCCTTAAACCCTAATTGGATAACTTAGGCCCTAAGCAATCCAATCTCCTTATTGATAAGCCTTGGACGATTTCTAGGTCCTTCCAAACCCTAAAACCGTCCTCCCCTTATCCATTAAGGATCACTGCTCAAAATACAACTATCATACAGTTGACAGTTTATGCCCTTTTATTTAATTAATCTCTTTCAGTCACCAAATTAATTAATAATTAATTTATGACTTATATTAATCAAATAACAATATTATTATTCCTTATATTATTCTCATAATATATTAATAATATTTCTTCTCTCATTATAAATCATCCTGTCAAGTTGCTATGGTGAAGGCAACCCAAAAGGACCATGCACAATTGGATCAAATACTTGCCAAATATAGTTGCAGCCTTAGACACTATTCCAACATGGACAACCACCCCATATGACGACGGTGTAGCCGACTAGGTTTAAAGATTTCAATTTTGATAAGTGAAGACCAAAGGCTAATGTACCTTGTAAGCAGAGGATTATATGTTTAAGAACATTCATGTGACATTCATAAGGCTTGTGCATGTGCAAGAAAACTTGTTGTACCACATAAAATGTCAAGTCTTGTAATTGTTAGATACTGGAGTGCACCGATGAGGCTCCGACAATGTGTAGGATCGGAAAACGGTTTAACCATGTTTGCACCTAACTTAGAATTTATATCAACAGGAGTATGTGATAGCTTACAACTTGAAGTATTGGCACGATCAATAATTTCTTTAGCATATTATGTTTGTTGTATGAACATACCAGAGTTGTGGTGTGCCACAATGATTCCCAAAAAATAACCGAGTGGCCCAAGGTATTTCATAGCAAATTCTCTAGCGGGCCATGACATGAGAGATCTGTAACTTATGAGAAAAGGTGACTAGTGTAATATCATCAACATATAATAACAAGAATGCAATATCAGAACCTTGTTGATAGATAAAAAGTTAGTGGTCGCATTGGCTGTGAATGAAACCAATAGTGGAAACATAGTTTACAAAGCGTGTATACCATACGTGAGGGGCTTGCTTGAGGCCATATAAGGAATTTTTTAGTAAACACATGTGATTTGGGCGTAAGGGGTCACAAAATCCCATTGGTTGATGCATGTAAATTGTTTCGTTTAAATTGCCATGGAGAAACACATTTTTAACGTCCAATTGATGAATAATCCATGGTTTTGTAATGGCGAGAATTAAAACAGTCTGAATTGTTGTTGGTTTGACAACAAGACTAAAGGTTTCCATGCAGTCAATGCCAACTTGCTGAGAGCGACCATCACTAACAATACGAGCTTTGTACTACTTAAAAGATCCATTAGAGTTCATTTTATGTTTAATAATCCAAATGGAGCGGATGAAAGGCATGTATGGGTTTTGTGGGACAAGGACCCAAGTCTTATTGTCAATAAGAGCATTAAATTCATTTTCATGGCGTTTTTCCAGTTAGGATCAAATAGGACATCTTTTGGACTGTTTAGGATTTATGAGAGAGATAAGTGTAACATCCCAAAAATTCTACACAAAAATTTCATTTTTAATTCAGTATAGAACATTTAGTAATCATGTTAAAACAGCTAAAAATGTATCATAGTGGAATAATATCAAGCTTAGCTAGTTCTTTAGGAGTAGCTTTTGTTTCATCAATCTCGATAAGTTCTTTTTCGAGCACATACTCCTTGTTCTCAAAACATAGAGCCATCTTGATGTTTCGCATCCAATCATTTTAATTGGTGCCATCAAAGGTAACCCTCGAGCAAATTTTTAAGAGTGAGAAGTTGTTGGAGTTATTTTTGGAGGAGGAACTAGAAGCATCATTGGGAGTTGACATCTGAAAAAGAATAAGAACAAGTTTTGGTTAGAAAAGAATATCCCTCAATATAACACGCAAATGAAATATTAAGGCTAGGGTCCAACTAGATATTCACAACTTAAAAAAGGTATGTCATAATCTAATTGTGAAATAAATAAAGGTAGGTAAATGACGATTTACCAATTTCACCACGAAAAACAAAATTTGAACTAATTAGGTTTTTAATGAAATTCCTAGATATTTGAGATTCATTGAACTATTCAATGACATGTTTAATCTCGATTATGCTCTTACATTTGTGACTGGGATACCAAAGATCACAAACAATATATGAATAACCATGCAAATTAGCTTGGTACTCACGATGTCATTTATCATCTAATTAATGTGTCTGTTAGCCACACGCCTCCATTAATCAATGATCATTTACGAGACACCCATTGCCATACTTTATTAGTCCATATTAGTGTGCCCGTTAACCAAACACGCTCCACTAATGACTTATATAAAGTCTGCCTACTGACTCGTCGAGTTCATAAGCTCAGAGTCCTTTCATCCACGACTTGACTCTCCGAGTCAGTGCATGACTCGCCGAGTCTACCGATTTCCAAGTCCTAACCTGTCCAACTCACCGAGTCTCCACTAGACTCACTGATTCGAGTCTTAACTTGAAGGGTTTGGGGTTTCGCGTCTTGACTCGCCGAGTCCAAGAACAAACTTGTCGAGTCCAATACAACCTTCAACAGACTCGCCGAGTTGTTCTTTCAACTCGCCGAGTTCCTACCCAACTTCATCCGACTCGCCGAGTCACTCCAGCTCTTAATCCATGCAGTGGCTCTTTCAGCCAAACAAGGGCTCCAACACATAGATCCATACTTTCAAGGCCTATTCCTCACGTAAAGTGGCTAACTTTACGTGTAGTTATGGAGATCTAGGCTCGAAACACTCCAAACTAGGGTTTATGACAACCATGCTTCACCAACATACCAATAACTGATACTTTATGGGATTCTAGACCAAAACAAGCATGGACCTGAGGTAGCAACCTCATATCTGAACTTCTAGCTCGAAATGGTAACTATCATGCCAAGAATTCCCAAAACACACACATAGATCTAGGTGCAAAGGAGTCAAAGAACTAGTTTATTACCTCCAGATGCTCAGAAATGTCTTCCCAATCCCGGATCTATAGCCCCCTTCTTGCACCTCCAAGATCCTTCTTCCTTCTCCAAGCTTTAATGCACTATTCAAGGAAATAATTAGCTCAAAAATGGATATGGCAGCTAAGGTTTAGTGTTCTGGGTTAGAGAGGCAGTAAAGGAACCCTAGGGAAGAGAATGAGGTGCTTAAATAGGCTCCAAGTCCCGGATTTAGGGTTTTCCTCGTTCAGACCAGACTCACCGAGTCTCCTTGGCCGACTCGCCGAGTCGGTCACTTACTCCTTGACTCGGATCCCGCTCAGACTCGCCGAGTTCCTCCTTGGACTCGTCGAGTCGTCCCTTAAACTTAAGGTTTTTTTCCTTTCTTGGCCTTCCTGACTTTGGCTGTTACATTAGCATTAAATTCACATTTTCCTGAAGTAACTAAGATTGAGAATTTTATAAAATCATTTAATTACTTTATTAATTTCATTATTGTAGCACCTGGTTCTTGGTACGTATTCTTTTCTTTAAATATTTTGCATTTTGGCCTTGGGCTCGGCGTGTTGAAGGACCAACTCGCCGAGTAGAAGCGGGATGAGACGCATAGTTTAAGCTGTGGACTTGATGAGTCGGGTCCCGGACTCGGCAAGTAGGCCCTGTCTGGACAAAAACCCTAATCCGAGGGTTTGCACCCTATTTAAACACCTTAACTCGGCCTCCTTCGTCCCATTTTTTCCCAGAAGACCCTCATAGCAAACCCTAGCCGTTGTTGAATCAATCTAAGGCATTTGGAGTGATTTTGGTGCTTGTGTGATCCAAGGAAGGAAGGAAAAGCTTGAAGGATCAAGAGGAGGCTAGAAGGATTCAGTTTTGAGCATCATTTGCAGTCTACAGAAGGTATAAAGTCTATACCTTGCTTGCTCTTTTGATAGATCCCATTTTGTGGAGTTTTAGGGCTTTTCTAAGCCATTTTGGTCACCAACCATGATTGCAAGCATGGTTGTGGGTTGATGTTTCGGATCTAGGTCCTTATAGGGGTTACAAGGCAGAAAGGAGTGGCTTTTGCACTCAAAGAAGGCCCATTGCATTGTAAGAGCTTTTTTTAGAACCTTTTGAGCACAAAGTCCCATGCAAGCACGTAAAGGTTGTAACTTTACGTGCTAGGTCGATTGTAGAAGCATAGATCTATCTTTTGATCGAAGGTTGTACATCAGAAATCGAAGTTTTAGTGAGGGGATGTGTCCAACTCGACGAGTCCATTCTTGGACTCGGTGTGTAACAGCCCGGAATTTCAAATATCAATATAACTATGATTTGGGGGTGTTTTAAGAAGGGACTCGGCGAGTTGGGGCCTAGACTCGCCGAGTAGGATCGCAGACCGGGTCGTGGGTTCGCGACTGGACTCAACGAGTCCAGATATGGACTCGGCGAGTCTGCGCTGTTTGGTGAAAACCCTAACCGTTCAGGTTGGAACGTATAAGAGGCACTTATTGGCCGTCATTGTTCATTTTGGCCTTCTGAGAAGAACCCTAAATCGATTGGGTGCATCGGGAGCAAAGTTTAAGGGCCATTGTTGATCTTGGAAGGGTTGTGGTGCAAGGAAGAGAAGGGCTTGGCTAAAGGAATAGCAAGGGAGTCACGTTCTGAGGATTTGGGGACATAGAGGGCACATTATTCAGGTAAGAATTCGAATTATGCTCTGCTATGTTGATGTGTCATGGAATTAGGGTTTATGGAACCCCTTTGTGATTAGATTAAGTGTTACCCTAGTCCCCAAATGACTATAACCCTGTATTAGGACCCTAGAGGTCCAGAAGGTCCCATGCTTGTGTATTTTGGGACAATACTTATCTCAGGAACCAGTTTGATCGACTGCATGGCATGGACTCGACGAGTCTGATGAACAGACTCGGCGAGTAGCTTGAAGAATAACTAGGACTCGTCGAGTTGTTCTTCAGACTCGGCGAGTTGAGTCGGGGTGGCCCCGCAATTCTTCCAGGAGGAACTCGTCGAGCAAAAAGGGGATACTCGACGTGTAGAAAAGGAATCTTAAGGAATCGGTGAGTCAAGGGGCGAGTGGACTCAGAGTCGTTAAACTCGGCGAGTCTTGGGGTGACTCGGCGAGTTAGGTCGCGGGTTAAGTGACGTTCTGAGTATGGGGACTCGGCGAGTCATAGGGTTGACTCGGCGAGTAGGGTCAGTCAGGGGTTGACTTTGACCTTGTCTTTGACCAAGGATTTACCAGTGGTTCCAGGGGTATTTTGGTAATTGTTGTTATCGTTGGAGTTCAGTGTATTGGTGGCTATCCAGAGGTGGAGATCGTATCAGTGATCGGAGCAGCTTGAGCTATCTGTTCAGTCGGCAGTTTCGAGGTGAGTTATCCTCACTATATCGCTAGGGTTTATGGCATCAATGCCAACCCTTTTATCGGATGGAAATCCGGGTAGTTGTCAGTTGTTATATGTTATGGGCCGGAAGGCAATATATGTTATGGGCCGGAAGGCATTACTATGTGTACCGAAAGGTCATGGCCTGGAAAGGCGTATGTATGCATTTAGTATGTTGACTGATTCATAGAGTAATGTTATGATAGTGACCGGCTAGACCGGTATCTTGATTAGAGTAATGCAACGTTATTTGATCTGTTGATCAATTGCTAACTGTGAACTGTTATATGATTATGTGTTATGCGTATGATTGCTAGATCTGGGGTGTGACCCGGTATGCAGGGTCGTTCTATGATTTGTTATGTTATGTATGCGTTTTATGCTATGGGCCGGAAGGCAATATGTTATGGGCCGGAAGGCAATATGTATGGACCGGAAGGTCGTGGCCTGGAAGGGCGTATATGTGGTTGGTATATTGGGGGTATCTCACTAAGCTTTCGGGCTTACAGTTGTGGTTTTATGTTTTCAGGTTCTCAGGAGTCTGTGACAAGGCAAAGGCGTGATCGTACCGTTCCTCGCGTTGGTGTTTTATGAATTGAACCTGGGAAATACTATGTTAAATAATGTATTGAAAACCTTTTTGTAACAACGTTAATAAAATGGGTGATTTTGAAAAGTTTTAATTGTTTTAAAATTTTGGATGTTACAAGTTGGTATCAGAGCCTTGGTTTGAGTGAATTGGGGAAACATTCGTGTGACTCCAGTCTCAAATCGAGGAGGATTTTTTTTTTAAAAAAAAAAGAGAAATTAAAATGGTTTTCAAATTTTGTAAAAGAAGGACGCGGAGGTACGATCAGCCGGAGCCAGTAAGTAACCCCAAGATACCATACGTGATATTTGTATATTTGAGCTTGATAGAACAGCATGCTAGAGTTAGGCTAGGGATCTTCAGGAATTCATGATAATGTTGCCTGATATGTGATGCTTGTAGCCTAGGGTCCCTTATGGGATGTTCTTAGTGTTCCTCTAGTGGTGAGGGTTGATAGTTGTTATACATGTTTCCTAGGGTATTGTGGTAGTACTTCATACAAATATGGGTAGGTGTGGAAGGTAGTATGGGCCCGTACTACTGAAAGCACAGGACCCATACGCGTATCAGGGAAACCATGGTCTCTAGGGTAGGGTTGCGAGAGTTGGATCCCGGGATTTTGGGAAGTGTCTGGGATTGGTAAGGTGTCTTCATTATGGAGATCTCGAGGCATGATGATAGCGGATCCGGATCAGGATCGGGAGATGGAGAGCGAGTACCGGGTGGATCAGTGCCGTCGAAGGTTATCGATCGGACGAGCACGAGCGAGCGGGATGCGAGGATTCATGAGATCCTGCGTGATGGGGTTGCTGCATTGTTCCGGGCTGAGTTGCCGGAGTTGTTTGGGTAGATCAAGACCGCCATGATTGAGTATTTCGACGAGCGATATGCGGCTTCGCAGAGACGGTTGCCGCGGCGGCTACAACGGCTGTAGCAACGGCAAGGGGAGGAGCTAGTCGGGGTTTTCAGTATCGGGACTTCTATTATACGAAGCCTCCCACATTCGATAGGGTTCAGGACCCGACTGTTGCTATGAGATGGTTATCAGACGTGGAGGGGTATTTCTCCACGAGTTTGTGCCCTGCTGATCAGAGGGTGAGGTGTGCTCTGAACCTATTGAGGCTAGGAGCGAAGGATTAATGGAGGTTGACTACGAGGTCATTTTCCGATGCGCAGAGGGCTGCGGTCTCATGGAATCAGTTCAGAGAGATGTTCAGTACTCGCTATGTTCCGCAGGATGAATAGGAGAGATTGGCTCGGGAGTTCCTTGAGCTGAAGCAGGATTTGGAGTTGGTGACTGAGATCACCAGGATGTTTATTGAGAGGGCGATGTTTTGCCCTGAGTTCGCTTCGGGGTAGGCTCAGATGTCCTGATATCTGAGTATGCTCAAGAGGGATATCAGACAGTTCGTGTCTGCGCAGAGGTGTGAGACCTTGTTGGAGTTGCAGGAGGCCGCCATGTGGCGAGAGTTAGAGGTTGAGTTGCAGTCGCGTGAGCTGAGGCAGGCCCCGACACAGTCGCAGTCGGCGCCGAAACGGTCCAGGACCGTAGATGTTAGAATGGGGGATCGGAGCGGCCACACTTGTGGGAAGTGTGGGAGGGATTACACCAGAGTTGTTGGTCCGGTGGTGCATGCCGCAAGTGTGGATTAGAGGGGCACTATGCGCGGGACTGTCGGCAGTCAGTGCCGATTCGGGATTCGAGGATTTGTTATCATTGACAGCAGATTGGACATTTGAGGGTCAACTTTCCACAGCTTTCTGCAGGACCGGTGCATGCTCTAGCACCGGCCACCTTGAGGAGTTCAGGAGGTGGACAGGATGGAGCGGAGCCCCAAAGGGCTCAGGGTCATGCTTAACGGCTTGCGGCAGAGGGAGACGGAGCAGTGCCGGAGGCAGCTGCGGGTATGATGTTTTCTTGATGTCTTGATTGCCTTGCGTTGATTGTGGCGTATTGTTTGTGCTGGTAGTGTGGATTTCGATGCGGTATTCATTGGTTTGCGGGATTGGCATGGTTATGGATTGGTGCTTCAGGTTTTCGCTTTGGCAATCGTTGTCCCCTGATGGGTTGGTATGGTTATAGTTTGGTGTTTTGGTGCCGGTAGCCTCGTGCGGTTTTCGAGGTGGTATTCATCCTTTGGCAGGTTGTGGGTTTGGTTACGGGTTATTGTTGGGAATTCCGTTGGTTATCGTTCGTGAGGGTTGTTAGTGGAGATGCGGCACTGGGTTGAATGTCGGGTAGCATCTGCAGTCGTAGAGTGGATAATTGAAAGACCGGCTTCTTTTGAGTGGATTGATCAGGGAGGAGATGTGTTTTGCTGAGGGTTGTTTATGCTTGTGGGAAGCAGTCAGTGTGAAAATGTTCTCTTTGTGCAGGATTGTTCTGAAAGGTCGTTAATGACGATCGGTGGCAGTTAGTCAGTGCTTTAGTGGGGGGAGAATTGGAGAATTCTCCGGGAGATCGATGAGTAGGTGAGGGTGCTTAGCTGTTGGGATTCAGCAGTGTTTGTCAGCTCAGAGTACAGACCGACGAGAGCGAGTGTCGGGTATGCGGGGCGGGATACAGACCTAGGGCATTTGATTGTGGAGGCCTGAGAGAAGGCCGGGATCAAGCTTGAGTAAGTAACCGGGGCTATGCGATCAGAGTATTAGTATGTTTGAGGTACGTGATGGGTTGTACTGCATTAATCCCACGGGATTATGTTGTGCATGTTTCTAGAGCTGGAACTGGAAGGTTCCCAGAGTTAGAACCTGAGGGTTCGCAGAGTTTGGGTGTACGGACCCACAGAGATATAGCCTCGAGTGGCTAGTATGTGTTATGAGAGTCGGTCCAGTCATGCTGGAGACTCTGTTGGTATTGATGGATCAGTTTGAGATTGCGGATTGTGTATGTTGCTATGTGAATGCATTGGAAGGTCTGGCCCCGGGTTAGTGATCTTGTTTAGCTGAGGCAGTGATTTTGATGAGTGGAGAGAGTGCATGGGATTGGGAGCCCCTGCGATGAGAACCAGAGTATGTGAATAGCGGTTACGCAAAAAGGGTGGTGTCGCTTGGAGCGAGCACCGTGACACTGGTTGGAGTGGCATTATGGCCAAGAGGGTTCCTTGGAAAAGGAAAAGAGAAAGGTGTGTAACCCCGAAGGGGAGTGCAAGTTCACGAAAGTGAAAGCTGCAGAGCAGAAGTTATGGTTAGAGTATTTCGAGTATGGCTTTGAGCATCGTGTTCGCGGCAAGAAGTAGGAACCCATCCGGTTTTGGGATGTCTGTCGAGGCTAAGAAGGGATGCAGGGGGAGAAAGAATCTTAAATTCTCAGTGGGATTCTGATTAGAGTGTAGGGTGGATGTAGTGGTTCATCTTGGGAGATGTTCGAGGATATCATCAGTGTATCGGGTCTTCCAACCTGCGGGTGTTGGGACTAGTTCAGTAGGTGTATGTGATGGCAAGAGGTGAACTTGTGAGAGTTGCTCTGAGAGTGAGAATGGATCTCTCAGTCGGTCCGGGATGGACAAAGTGGGCTTTGGATCGGGGATCCGGTGGTTCATGGTTTCCTAACCCTTATGGGTCGAGTGATTGTTGAGATTTAGAGCAGAGTTACATCTTGGGTAATTTTCGATTACAGAGAGCGATGGACAGTACAGAGATCGGGCTTCAGTCGACAGAGCAGATTCAGCAGATGAGACAGAGGTTATTGACCGCCCAAAGCCGACAGGAAAAGTTATGCAGACAGCCACCGATCCGAGCTTGAGTTTCAGGTCGGCGACTTCGTACTCCCGAAGACCTCTCTTTGGAGAGGAGTGATTCGATTCAAGAAGAAGGGCAAGTTGGGCCCCGGTACATTGGGCCATTTCGGGTGATTGCAAGGATAGGCCGGGTAGCCTATCGATTGGAGTTGCCAGCGGAGTGGGGTCAGATCCACGACACCTTTCATGTGTCGCAATTGAGGAAGTGCTTAGCTGATGAGTCGGCAGTGGTCCCATTAGAAGACATTCAGGTGGATGCGGGCCTGAATTATGCTGAGAGACCAGTGGTCATCAGAAATCGGAAGATCGAGGCTATGAGGTATAAGGAGATACCTCTAGTATTAGTTCGGTGGCAGCACCGGATGGGCCGGAAATGACCGGTGAGCTGGAACGTGAGATGCGGGAGCAGCATCCGGAGCTAATTTCAGAGTGAGACTTCGAGGGCGAAGTCTAGTTCTAGTGGGGGAGAGTTGTAACAGCCCGGAATTTCAAATATCGATATAACTATGATTTGGGGGTGTTTTAAGAAGGGACTCGGCGAGTTGGGGCCTAGACTCGCCGAGTAGGATCGCAGACCGGGTCGCGGGTTCGCGACTGGACTCGACGAGTCCAGATATGGACTCGGCGAGTCTGCGCTGTTTGGTGAAAACCCTAACCGTTCAGGTTGGAACGTATAAGAGGCACTTATTGGCCGTCATTGTTCATTTTGGCCTTCTAAGAAGAACCCTAAATCGATTGGGTGCATCGGGAGCAAAGTTTAAGGGCCATTGTTGATCTTGGAAGGGTTGTGGTGCAAGGAAGAGAAGGGCTTGGCTAAAGGAATAGCAAGGGAGTCACGTTCTGAGGATTTGGGGACACAGAGGGCACATTATTCAGGTAAGAATTCGAATTATGCTCTGCTATGTTGATGTGTCATGGAATTAGGGTTTATGGAACCCCTTTGTGATTAGATTAAGTGTTACCCTAGTCCCCAAATGACTATAACCCTGTATTAGGACCCTAGAGGTCCAGAAGGTCCCATGCTTGTGTATTTCGGGACAATACTTATCTCAGGAAGCAGTTTGATCGACTGCATGGCATGGACTCGACGAGTCTGATGAACAGACTCGACGAGTAGCTTGAAGAATAACTGAGACTCGTCGAGTTGTTCTTCAGACTCGGCGAGTTGAGTCGGGGTGGCCCCGCGATTCTTCCAGGAGGAACTCATCGAGCAAAAAGAGGATACTCGACGTGTAGAAAAGGAATCTTAAGGAATCGGTGAGTCAAGGGGCGAGTGGACTCAGAGTCGTTAAACTCGGCGAGTCTTGGGGTGACTCGGCGAGTTAGGTCGCGGGTTAAGTGAAGTTCTGAGTATGGGGACTCGGCGAGTAATAGGGTTGACTCGGCGAGTAGGGTCAGTCAGGGGTTGACTTTGACCTTGTCTTTGACCAAGGATTTACCACTGGTTCCAGGGGTATTTTGGTAATTGTTGTTATTGTTGGAGTTCAGTGCATTGGTGGCTATCCAGAGGTAGAGATCGTATCAGTGATCGGAGCAGCTTGAGCTATCTGTCCAGTCGGCAGTTTCGAGGTGAGTTATCCTCACTATATCGCTAGGGTTTATGGCATCAATGCCAACCCTTTTATCGGATGGAAATCCGGGTAGTTGTCAGTTGTTATATGTTATGGGCCGGAAGGCAATATATGTTATGGGCCGGAAGGCATTACTATGTGGACCGAAAGGTCATGGCCTGGAAAGGCGTATGTATGCATTTAGTATGTTGACTGATTCATAGAGTAATGTTATGATAGTGACCGGCTAGACCGGTATCTTGATTAGAGTAATGCTACGTTATGTGATCTGTTGATCAATTGCTAACTGTGAACTGTTATATGATTATGTGTTATGCGTATGATTGCTAGATCTGGGGTGTGACCCGGTATGCAGGGTCGTTCTATGATTTGTTATGTTATGTATGCGTTTTATGCTATGGGCCGGAAGGCAATATGTTATGGGCCGGAAGGCAATATGTATGGACCGGAAGGTCGTGGCCTGGAAGGGCGTATATGTGGTTGGTATATTGGGGGTATCTCACTAAGCTTTCGGGCTTACAGTTGTGGTTTTATGTTTTCAGGTTCTCAGGAGTCTGTGACAAGGCAAAGGCGTGATCGTACCGTTCCTCGCGTTGGTGTTTTATGAATTGAACCTGGGAAATACTCTGTTAAATAATGTATTGAAAACCTTTTTGTAACAACGTTAATAAAATGGGTGATTTTGAAAAGTTTTAATTGTTTTGAAATTTTGGATGTTACAAGTTGGTATCAGAGCCTTGGTTTGAGTGAATTGGGGAAACATTCGTGTGACTCCAGTCTCAAATCGAGGAGGATTTTTTTTTTAAAAAAAAAAAGAGAAATTAAAATGGTTTTCAAATTTTGTAAAAGAAGGACGCGGAGGTACGATCAGCCGGAGCCAGTAAGTAACCCCAAGATACCATACGTGATATTTGTATATTTGAGCTTGATAGAACAACATGCTAGAGTTAGGCTAGGGATCTTCAGGAATTCATGATAATGTTGCCTGATATGTGATGCCTGTAGCCTAGGGTCCCTTATGGGATGTTCTTAGTGTTCCTCTAGTGGTGAGGGTTGATAGTTGTTATACATGTTTCCTAGGGTATTGTGGTAGTACTTCATACAAATATGGGTAGGTGTGGAAGGTAGTATGGGCCCGTACTACTGAAAGCACAGGACCCATACGCGTATCAGGGAAACCATGGTCTCTAGGGTAGGGTTGCGAGAGTTGGATCCCGGGATTTTGGGAAGTGTCTGGGATTGGTAAGGTGTCTTCATTATGGAGATCTCGAGGCATGATGATAGCGGATCCGGATCAGGATCGGGAGATGGAGAGCGAGTACCGGGTGGATCAGTGCCGTCGAAGGTTATCGATCGGACGAGAACGAGCGAGCGGGATGCGAGGATTCATGAGATCCTGCGTGATGGGGTTGCTGCATTGTTCCGTGCTGAGTTGCCGGAGTTGTTTGGGTCGATCAAGACCGCCATGATTGAGTATTTCGACGAGCGATATGCGGCTCTCGCAGAGACGGTTGCCGCGGCGGCTACAACGGCTGTAGCAGCGGCAAGGGGAGGAGCTAGTCGGGGTTTTCAGTATCGGGACTTCTATTATACGAAGCCTCCCACATTCGATAGGGTTCAGGACCCGACTGTTGCTATGAGATGGTTATCAGATGTGGAGGGGTATTTCTCCACGAGTTTGTGCCCTGCTGATCAGAGGGTGAGGTGTGCTCTGAACCTGTTGAGGCTAGGAGCGAAGGATTGATGGAGGTTGACTACGAGGTCATTTTCCGATGCGCAGAGGGCTGCGGTCTCATGGAATCAGTTCAGAGAGATGTTCAGTACTCGCTATGTTCCGCGGGAAGAATAGGAGAGATTGGCTCGGGAGTTCCTTGAGCTGAAGCAGGATTTGGAGTTGGTGACTGAGATCACTAGGATGTTTATTGAGAGGGCGATGTTTTGCCCTGAGTTCGCTTCGGGGCAGGCTCAGATGTCCTGATATCTGAGTATGCTCAAGAGGGATATCAGACAGTTCGTGTCTGCGCAGAGGTGTGAGACCTTGTTGGAGTTGCAGGAGGCCGCCATGTGGCGAGAGTTAAAGGTTGAGTTGCAGTCGCGTGAGCTGAGGCAGGCCCCGACACAGTCGCAGTCGGCGCCGAAACGGTCCCGGACCGTAGATGTTAGAATGGGGGATCGGAGCGGCCACACTTGTGGGAAGTGTGGGAGGGATTACACCAGAGTTGTTGGTCCGGTGGTGCATGCCGCAAGTGTGGATTAGAGGGGCACTATGCGCGGGACTGTCGGCAGTCAGTGCCGATTCGGGATTCGAGGATTTGTTATCATTGACAGCAGATTGGACATTTGAGGGTCAACTGTCCACAGCTTTCTGCAGGACCGGTGCAGGCTCTAGCACCGGCCACCTTGAGGAGTTCAGGAGGTGGACAGGATGGAGCGGAGCCCCAAAGGGCTCAGGGTCATGCTTAACGGCTTGCGGCAGAGGGAGACGGAGCAGTGCCGGAGGCAGCTGCGGGTATGATGTTTTCTTGATGTCTTGATTGCCTTGCGTTGATTGTGGCGTATTGTTTGTGCTGGTAGTGTGGATTTCGATGCGGTATTCATTGTTTTGCGGGATTGGCATGGTTATGGATTGGTGCTTCAGGTTTTCGCTTTGGCAATCGTTGTCCCCTGATGGGTTGGTATGGTTATAGTTTGGTGTTTTGGTGCCGGTAGCCTCGTGCGGTTTTCGAGGTGGTATTCATCCTTTGGCAGGTTGTGGGTTTGGTTACGGGTTATTGTTGGGAATTCCGTTGGTTATCGTTCGTGAGGGTTGTTAGTGGAGATGCGGCACTGGGTTGAATGTCGGGTAGCATCTGCAGTCGTAGAGTGGATAATTGAAAGACCGGCTTCTTTTGAGTGGATTGATCAGGGAGGAGATGTGTTTTGCTGAGGGTTGTTTATGCTTGTGGGAAGCAGTCAGTGTGAAAATGTTCTCTTTGTGCAGGATTGTTCTGAAAGGTCGTTAATGACGATCGGTGGCAGTTAGTCAGTGCTTTAGTGGGGGGAGAATTGGAGAATTCTCCGGGAGATCGATGAGTAGGTGAGGGTGCTTAGCTGTTGGGATTCAGCAGTGTTTGTCAGCTCAGAGTACAGACCGACGAGAGCGAGTGTCGGGTATGCGGGGCGGGATACAGACCTAGGGCATTTGATTGTGGAGGCCTGAGAGAAGGCCGGGATCAAGCTTGAGTAAGTAACCGGGGCTATGCGATCAGAGTATTAGTATGTTTGAGGTACGTGATGGGTTGTACTGCATTAATCCCACGGGATTATGTTGTGCATGTTTCTAGAGCTGGAACTGGAAGGTTCCCAGAGTTAGAACCTGAGGGTTCGCAGAGTTTGGGTGTACGGACCCACAGAGATATAGCCTCGAGTGGCTAGTATGTGTTATGAGAGTCGGTCCAGTCATGCTGGAGACTCTGTTGGTATTGATGGATCAGTTTGAGATTGCGGATTGTGTATGTTGCAATGTGAATGCATTGGAAGGTCTGGCCCCGGGTTAGTGATCTTGTTTAGCTGAGGCAGTGATTTTGATGAGTGGAGAGAGTGCATGGGATTGGGAGCCCCTGCGATGAGAACCAGAGTATGTGAATAGCGGTTACGCAAAAAGGGTGGTGTCGCTTGGAGCGAGCACCGTGACACTGGTTGGAGTGGCATTATGGCCAAGAGGGTTCCTTGGAAAAGGAAAAGAGAAAGGTGTGTAACCCCGAAGGGGAGTGCAAGTTCACGAAAGTGAAAGCTGCAGAGCAGAAGTTATGGTTAGAGTATTTCGAGTATGGCTTTGAGCATCGTGTTCGCGGCAAGAAGTAGGAACCCATCCGGTTTTGGGATGTCTGTCGAGGCTAAGAAGGGATGCAGGGGGAGAAAGAATCTTAAATTCTCAGTGGGATTCTGATTAGAGTGTAGGGTGGATGTAGTGGTTCATCTTGGGAGATGTTCGAGGATATCATCAGTGTATCGGGTCTTCCAACCTGCGGGTGTTGGGACTAGTTCAGTAGGTGTATGTGATGGCAAGAGGTGAACTTGTGAGAGTTGCTCTGAGAGTGAGAATGGATCTCTCAGTCGGTCCGGGATGGACAAAGTGGGCTTTGGATCGGGGATCCGGTGGTTCATGGTTTCCTAACCCTTATGGGTCGAGTGATTGTTGAGATTTAGAGCAGAGTTACATCTTGGGTAATTTTCGATTACAGAGAGCGATGGACAGTACAGAGATCGGGCTTCAGTCGACAGAGCAGATTCAGCAGATGAGACAGAGGTTATTGACCGCCCAAAGCCGACAGGAAAAGTTATGCAGACAGCCACCGATCCGAGCTTGAGTTTCAGGTCGGCGACTTCGTACTCCCGAAGACCTCTCTTTGGAGAGGAGTGATTCGATTCAAGAAGAAGGGCAAGTTGGGCCCCGGTACATTGGGCCATTTCGGGTGATTGCAAGGATAGGCCGGGTAGCCTATCGATTGGAGTTGCCAGCGGAGTGGGGTCAGATCCACGACACCTTTCATGTGTCGCAATTGAGGAAGTGCTTAGCTGATGAGTCGGCAGTGGTCCCATTAGAAGACATTCAGGTGGATGCGGGCCTGAATTATGCTGAGAGACCAGTGGTCATCAGAAATCGGAAGATCGAGGCTATGAGGTATAAGGAGATACCTCTAGTATTAGTTCGGTGGCAGCACCGGATGGGCCGGAAATGACCGGTGAGCTGGAACGTGAGATGCGGGAGCAACATCCGGAGCTAATTTCAGAGTGAGACTTCGAGGGCGAAGTCTAGTTCTAGTGGGGGAGAGTTGTAACAGCCTGGAATTTCAAATATCGATATAACTATGATTTGGGGGTGTTTTAAGAAGGGACTCGGCGAGTTGGGGCCTAGACTCGCCGAGTAGGATCGCAGACCGGGTCGCGGGTTCGCGACTGGACTCGACGAGTCCAGATATGGACTCGGCGAGTCTGCGCTGTTTGGTGAAAACCCTAACCGTTCAGGTTGGAACGTATAAGAGGCACTTATTGGCCGTCATTGTTCATTTTGGCCTTCTAAGAAGAACCCTAAATCGATTGGGTGCATCGGGAGCAAAGTTTAAGGGCCATTGTTGATCTTGGAAGGGTTGTGGTGCAAGGAAGAGAAGGGCTTGGCTAAAGGAATAGCAAGGGAGTCACGTTCTTGGTTAACCTTCTTGGTAAGTTGTTATTACAATATAACAACAAGAGGTATGTAATCTAACCTTCTTGGTTAATTTCGAAAATAGCAATCATGATTAGGGTTTTATCATGTATTCATAATGTTGTGTATCTAATAGTGAAAACATAGATCCAATGCTAGGGTTGCATGTACACATAGGATTGTTTGTATAAAACCCATCAGTGGTATCAGAGCCTGGTTAACTTGTTTTCAATTAGTTTATTCAATTGTATGAACTTGACATATTAGGGTTTATGGCCAATAAACCCTAGGTGGCTAGGATTTTCGAGATTAGGGTTTGCAAACCCTAATTTGCAAGATTTTGAATAAGATCTTCAAATCCTTTCCTTAAACCCTTAAATTTCGAAATCTTGGGTTTGTTTTAATCCCTTGATTTTCGAAATTTGGCCTCCTCCCAAAGATAAGATTCTAAATTTTAGGGATTTGGATTATCCCATATCTTGTAATTATCTTCTAATTGTTATATATGGTAATTATAGATTTTGCATTATCCTATCCTTAATTTCAAGATCTAGGGAGATAATTAAGGGATTAGGATATCTTAAATGTATAAATGGTAATTATACTCATGATTTAGATAATCCCTTATGATTTAATAATTAAATTAATAGTCTAATTCAAGATAATTATTAAATCAAGGTTTTTAATATTTAAAATTTTAATTTATATGTCATAAATTCGAAAATTTTTAAGAGAAATTAAAACTAAATTGTTTTGAAAAGTTTCAAAACTTGCCCTCAAGTTTTGGAATTTAAATTTTGATTAAAAGTTTAATTTTGATGCATATTTAAATTCTAAACCCTAATGTTTTGAAATGTTTCAAAACTTGCCCTCAAGTTTTGGAATTTAAAAGTTGATTAAAAGTTTAATTTAGGAATGTTAAATTCTAAAACTCTAGTATTGTTTTGAAAAGTTCAAATCACACCCTTATGGTTTAATTAATTGATTAAGGTGTATAATTAAAAGAAGTTTAATAAATCCATAAAAGTTTTGGTTTACAATTAAAAGTATAATTGTTATATTTGACCACCTAGTATTTTTAAAGTGTAAAACACACCCTATACTATATATAACATTAAAAGTCTAACATTATATATATGTATAAATAAAAGTCAGTCTTACCGTTAGCAGGCCTCATTCACGAAGCTGGTCTATAAGGGGTGTTTAAGGAAATTGCCTATAAAATGGCGATTGAATGGGTATCCACTCTTACCCACCACACTCTTGACTAGTGGAGGGTCGTTAGCCGAACGTGTAGGATAGGACAAAAACCTTCCATTATAAGTATAATGAAGTACAAAAGTAACTAAATTTTTTACAAATTCTCAATCTTAGTTACTTAGGCAAAAGTGAATTGATGCAATTCCATGAAATTACACTTTGTGCCCTTGCAAAGACGTTAGTGGAGCGTGTGTGGTTTACCGGCACACTAAATGGTTCTAAGCAAAGGTAGCAAAGGGTGACTCAATGTTTGTCATAGTTCGGTGAAGTGTGTGTGGTTTACCGGCACATCGAATAGGTGACTGTAACATGTGAGGGCACCATGTAAGTTTGCATGGTTATTCACACCCGCTTTGTGATCCTCGGCATCCCAGTCACAAACTAGAGGGGCATATCGAGATTTAAACATGCCATTGAAAGTTCAATGAATCTCAAAGGATCTAGGAGTTTTCATAGATTTAAAACCTAAATTCTTTTTCGTTTTTCATGGTGGAAATTAGTGAATCGTCATTCACTTACCTTCAAATATTCTGCAATTAGGGTTACGGCATCCCTCTCCCGAGTTGTAGAATATTATGTTGGGTCCTAGCCTTAGTATCTCATTTGGGTGATTTGCTAAGGACTCATTCAATCAACTAACTTGAATTCGTTTTCTCCCGTTTTGTAGATGTCAAAGTTTGACAACTATGGTCTTCTCAAATCCCGTGGAACAAGCATTCCACATGAAGATGATATTCCACGATTCGATCGAGGAACAAGAGATCATGCTTCACTTCCTCCTCTTCCTCAAATTTTTTCTCCATAACCCACAAGTTCAAAGGCTTGAAAAGTTCAAGATCACTCAAGCCCTTTTGGCAAGTAAACATAAAGAAGGAAAGCCGGTGTGTGCACACGTCCTAGGGATGAAGTCACACATTGATAGGTTAAGAATGTTGGGATCCATTGTCTGTGAGGAAATGGCTGTTGATTGGGTTCTTCAATCACTTCCTAACTCATATAGTGAGTTCGTAAGAGAGTACTATATGATGAACTGCGACGTGACCCTTAGAGATCTCACCTATATGCTTATTGCTGCTGAATCAGCAATGGTTTGGCGCAATAGAAAAGCAATGTTGATTGGTGAATCTGCCTTCGAGAGCTCTATGGATATAGACAATGGCGACGAAACACATGCAATGATCGAAAAGTTTGATCATAAGAGAAAGGCGATGTCTGAAGTAGTTCCATGTGCTATTCCAAAAGAGTCAATTTGCTTTTATTGCCAAGAAAGGGGGCATTGGAGACGAAACTGCCCTATTTACCTAAGAGATCTAAGAGATGGGAGAGTCAAAACGTATGGCTCTGCTTTAGGTAATATCCATTGACTAACTCTTTTGAGTTTCTATTCTAGATTCTTGAAACATAATGTGATAAGGTTACAATTGATGTTTTGTAGGATCGAAGAAAAAAAAAGGACGTTTAAGGGAAGAAGTGAGCAGAATCTAACTGATAAGGAATGGATTTCGATCGCATTACTTGAAGACTAGATTATTGAGCTACTACTTAGAGTTAGAATTAGATTGCTAAGAAATATGTACTAGCATAGTTTTTTTTAAATGAGATGCATTGTAAGGACAATTTTTTCCGCAATAAAATAAAAATTTGATTTTATACTATTTATTTATCCTTGCAATGGCGTATATGAAAAATTGATGTTTGGATGTTTCTATTATTAGCAATAATGGATTTGATTCTTAATTATATTATTTATGGAAAGTCGAGAATTTACCAAATAGGGAGAGTTTCTCATCGCCCAAGTTTCAATTGGACAGAAACTTGGAATCATGCAACTTGGTTGCACGATGAATGAGAAATTTCATATTTGGAAATTAGACCGATTCATTGACAAAGTGTCAAGTGAAGGAGTAGGAGATCGAGTACACAAAGTTATGTGTTGATCAAGTCCACCATAAGAGTAACAAAGATATTCGTCATGATTTACTAAAGGTTTAGTAAATGTGATTATACTTACAAGATTAAGTGTAATTCTAGATTGATTGAAAAAAAAAGTTTAAATCAATAGAAGAACGAATAAGAAGAATCAAGTTCGCAGAAAGATAAAAGTTTCTCCATTCTAAGAAGAAGGGAGAGTACCTTTTATGCTTTATGATAGGTCTTAATGATTAAGAACCATATCTCAATTGATCCTCTAAGTAAGTCTTAGTACAATTGTATGTCTAAGAAGAGGAATCAAGAATTGAAGAAATGGTTAAATCAATATGTCAATCATACTTTGTTCCAATAACAAGTATTAAAGTTAAGATTGTGACATCGAGTGAAAAAGCAAGGTTTATAACATTCATCAAATGTGGAAAGTTGTAATGTCTTGGAGAAGACAAAGACCAACTAGGACCAATTTATGAAGTACTTTGATATGAGCTACACTAACTCTTGAATATTTATTTGTCAAGAAATGTTTTGACAAGAGAATCTTATATATCAAGGAGTCAGTGGGAGCCTTAATAGTCTTGAAAGGCTTCAAGAACAAATCAAATAAACCTTATCGATCATCACTAGCACACGAGTTGAGGTTTAAAACCTATCGTGATGACATTATTTTGTTTCCGTGCCAATCCAATCGAGTTAATTATGCATGTGAGTTCTATGAGTTCTCATTTTGAACGCATAAAAGGCAAAGCACCTTAATCAATGAAAGGTACATTGATAGGAAAATGTGAGCTGCTTAACTACTTGGAAGACGTGGTGGGCAGTTGTGCTACCATAAGGCAAGAAATCAAGATTAAGAAAGTTCGGTCCATATGAGTTTGAATTTGTCGTAAACTTTGGTTTTAACAAAATTCACATGGATAGGAACACATACACCACTCAAATCTAAGTGTCATAAGATTTCCTCCTTCATGAAAATGATTGTGAGGAAATGCTTTCACTAAGAAAGATTTTAAGAAGATAGTGATTGTAAAATTGCATTCTCAAATTCGATTATCGTTACGGTATCCCTTTCCATGATTTGAGTTGTGAGGTTTGGCAGTTAGTCTTAATTGTT
Organism: Lactuca serriola; assembly: GCF_051521515.1. Lineage (NCBI taxonomy): Eukaryota > Viridiplantae > Streptophyta > Magnoliopsida > Asterales > Asteraceae > Lactuca > Lactuca serriola. The sequence goes on from NC_136413.1 coordinate 188,220,244, forward strand.
AGACACACATATGAACTATCTAAGGCAAAGGTGTATAAGTTCAAGAAGCCTTGATAAAGGATTATCAAAGCACTAAGTATTAGAAACATGAACTTAAGAAATTCAATAAGCATTGTTTTTCTGAAAGTTAAGATGTTTATGAATACATGTCGAAGCTAGTGGGAGCATAAGTGTTATGTTTATAATAATCATCATGATAGTGGGAGCATAAAAGTTATGATTGTATGATTATTAAGGCACATATTTCAAGTTAGCAATATTAATTATAGAAAACAAGAGTTATACCTTGCAAAGTTGTAAGGGTTGTAAAGTTGTTTTGCTATAATTAAGGGAGAGAATATTATGCTTCATTTCGAATGCTTGACCATTCTAAAATTTTCCAAATGTCTAGTGCATTTAGAAGGAAAAATGACAAGAATTGGTTTTGACTAAAATAATTAAACAACTATCAAAGGACAATCCAAAGTTCGACGAGGATTGGTTGCTTGTGAGTAGTTGGAAGCATGGTATTGAATGGACCATATCGACATCATTATAGAAAAGATTCTATTAAGAATGAGTTGTCATATGGAAATTGTGGAAATGTTTCATATTGGATGGACCATGGCGACATTATTATGAATATATAAGATTCTATAAGTTGTCATATGGAAAATATGGAAATGTATCCACATTGGGAATTGAATATCGATAATCTATGACTAGATTAGAAACTTTTATGCAAAAGGATGTTCAAAGGAATGTACTTTGAGTGAGAGACATCATATCTAAGGAATTGACTTGTAACAATCTCCGTTAGAAAACTTTGTAATATCATTGGCAATAGTCTTTGTGACTTTGGTGCAGTGACATTACGAAAGGATAAGTTGCATAAAATGTTAGAATCTAGCATATTCTTTAAGTAGCAAGAATTTGATATTCTTTAACTTATGGAAAAAGGATTTGGAGTTGTGAAATGAGAATGATTGGAAATGTGTTCTATTTCACAAAATAAGAACCATAGGTAAACATTGTGTGCATGCCAGGAGCATGGGATATGTGTTGTAATTAAAGTAAGAAGTTGATTAACCAAAACGACAAATAATGAGTAATCAATATGGTGATAAATAAAAGGTGTTTTATTTATGCTCAAAGGATTGAGGCCATATGGGATTAGTATTATTCTTGTGTTTCACATTTGCATGTTTTGACTTCCAGAATAATTGAGTTTATTAAGAATAATCGAATTATTCGAACGGGCCACAGTCGTTCATATGTTGGAAGTAGATATGAATGAAGACTGTCGTGAATTGGTGTGTGGATTGTCTAAAAGAGTATTAAACATAAGCAAATGTTTGTTGCAACGTTCATGAGTTCTTATGAATATGATTTGAGCATTGGATTAAACCCACGCTCACTTGGATCACTCCATGGATTGTATCACGAGTGATTGGTGAGACGATAACATCTTATATTCTTGAAACCGAGATGTGTGAGTTGTATCTTGCGAATCGGTTGCACATTGATAATATGTAAACACACTAGTAACTTGGTGTTATAAAACATATTATTGTGTGTGGTTCGGTGAGTGAGTGCAAGCGAGCATTGTATCAAAGTTTATTCGTTCCTTTTATTCAAAGAAGGATAAAAGCGATATCTTTGGGCCCCTCGATGGTTTAGTGATGACAAACGTAAATGCTCGGCCAGGCTAGGGCTAATTTGATTTGTTCAATTAGTCAGTCGTCATAAATCGGGAATTGAGATATAGTACAAAGAGAATGATTTGAAATCATATCTCATATGATATCTAGAATGGAGGAATATATGATCCCTTATCTAAGGACACGCGTATCTGATAGGATCAGAGTTGACAACAGTTTTGGAAAGCTACGATTGCAGATCAGGATCTGAAGTCATACGCATAATAGTTGTTAGACTTATCCAAGTGGGAGACTGTTGGATTAGTTTCTAAGTCCATAACTATTTTGGTATGTACTTGACCCGATGGTGCATGGTCCTTTTGGGTTGCCTTCACCAAAGCAACTTGACTGGAGAAATAAATAGAGAGAGAGGTTATTATGATTTATTAATATGTTATAAGAATAATATATTAAAGGAGAAATCATATTTGTTTAATTAATATTGGTCAATAATTAATTAAGAATTAATTTTGTGATCAAATGTAATTAATTAAACTAGAGGGGCTGAATTGTAATTATGTGATAGTTACAATATAGGGCAATGGTTATCCTTGTTGAAGGATGGACGAATTCAAGGATAAGGATATCCTTAAAATCGTTCAAGGTCCAAGAGATAGGGATGTTCAAGGCTTATCTTATGGTTGCTTGATGGGCAAGTAACTAGATAAGGATAAGGACTGAAACCCTAATCCCAACCCTATATAAAGACCCCTAAGGCCTTAGGATTTCGTGCACTTGATCCCAAGAGGTCCTAGAGACGAATTCTTATACCTCTCCTATCTCTTTATACCTTCTCCATTTGCTCTTGGTGTTTGTGAGCCATTAGAGGCACTACACTTGTGGTGATTGCTTTCAAGACTTTGGGTTTAAAGATTTAAGTTGTTATTACAATATAACAACAAGAGGTATGTAATCTAACCTTCTTGGTTAATTTCGAAAATAGCAATCATGATTAGGGTTTTATCATGTATTCATAATGTTGTGTATCTAATAGTGAAAACATAGATCCAATGCTAGGGTTGCATGTACACATAGGATTGTTTGTATAAAACCCATCATTATGTGCATGCTCTATGTGCTTCAGCTTATGTGAATTGCATGCTAGTATTGAGTAGATAGCAGTAGGATAGCCTGTTTAGGTTATGCCTGATAGTATGAGCTTAGCATTGTATGCTAGTGCAGCTTCTCATTATGAGAACAAATTTGCTTGAGTAGTTTTCCTGCATCCGAATGTTGCTTGCTTTGTGCTTTGCGGGACTCTGAGTGATGGGATTTAGCCATTAGGTGAATACGTCACGTCACATGTGGTCAGGGTTGAATAATCTCAGAGTGCTGGATTTGTCCCTATTGCGCAGCTCTCGTTTGAGTCTAACCGTTGTGGGGACGAGTATGTTACTCGAAGGATTATCTGAGCCTCATCACATGTGATGGTATTCAGGTAATGGCTAATTGGCATTACAAGGAGGCCTTCAGCAGCTGAGGACCGGTTTGGGTGGAGTCATAGATTTTCCCTAGGGCAAGCCTAGAATGTGAATAACAGAGAATCAACAATAGTGAAAGGGACTTGGTGGAGTCAAGGTAGACCTTGAGGAAGGTACGGATAGACGTGGAAGGTATTATGGGCCCGTACTACTGAAAGCAGAAGATCCGTACCCGAATTAAGGAAGGATGAGACAAGACCAGGGAACTTGTAGTGGATGTGATCCCTCTAGAGGTATCGGTATCACTAATGGTTGCTATTATGTCTTGCAGAATGGTGGTACTTCGACAGAGGCCAGTAGTTGGCAGTTCAGGAGAGGGATCGGGTTCGGGATCAGGTTCCGATCCAGTAGATCAAGGAAGGGATAGTTGAGCTGATGGAGGATCGCCTCAGGGCATTCAGGAGTGATACGACGTCTGGCCAGTCAGGATCCCGCACACTGTCCTTTAAGGACTTCAGGGGCAGTGGTGCGCCAGATTTCCACGGGGTGAAGGACCCCATTGTTGCCAGACGATGGATCGCAGACATTGATTCTGCGCAGTTGACCAGCTTTTGCTCCGAGGGGTCGAAGGTACGATTTGCAGCAGAATGTTTGAGGGACCGGGCTAGGGATTGGTGGGAGTCAGTTGGTGACTCTCTGGGAGCCTCGGCTAATGAGGCTATATCATGGTCGGATTTTGTGACCCGGTTCCGAGCAGAGTTTGCGCCAGCAGTAGAGCTTCAGCAGTTGGCCAGGGAGTTTTTGGACATGAGGCAGACTACGGAGACTGTGGCGGAGATCACCGCCAAGTTCCGGGAGAGGGCATTACTGGTGCCCCAGTATGCGGGGGATGAGGACATGAAGAGGACCCGCTATCATGACATCCTGCGAGCCGACATTCAGGAGCATGTTAGTTTTACAGCTTGACCTACCCTGGATTCCATGATTGCTAGGGCCAGGGAGAGGGAAATCGATCTGGAGCACGTCCGGAAGAGGAAGACTGAGGAGGGTTAGACGATTGGGGCTTCGGGGAAGAAGCCCAAGGGATCAAATGGTAGGCCAAAAGGCCAGTCGGGATCGGGCCGCTGCAGGAAATGCGGCAGGGCACATGAGGGGCGTGTAGATTGGGATCATCGGGCTGCTACAAGTGTGGCAAGACGGGGCATTTCAGCAGGGTCTGTACTGCCCCTGCACTGGTTATTCAGACGTCTGATTTGTTGTGTTTCCATTGCAACCAGAGGGGCCACAATAAGGCTAATTGCCCCCAGTTGACAGCAGCATCAGCGCCAGTGAAGGTAGTAGGAGGGGAATAGTCCCCAAGTTTGGTTGTTAGGACCGAAAGGTAGTTCGGACACCCCAGATATGTCTGATAGTATGTTTATGTTATGATATATGCGATAGTAGCAGTAGGGGGTGGAATAGTCCCCAAGTCGGTTGTTAGGACCGACGGGCAGGTCAGCACCCCAGAATGGCCGCATGGGTAGGACGACACCCCAAAATGGCCGTACCGGGTAGGTCGGGCACCCCATAATTGCCCAACAGTGTGTATGTGATGTGATTGTATGGTATGTGGTACGATGGGGGAACTCACTAAGCTTCGTGCTTACAGTTTATAGTTTTGGTTTCAGGTACCTCTTCAGCTAAGGGGAAGGAGCTGGCGCGGTAGCGGCACATCATACACTCACATTGTTTTCTGCACTATGAGTTATTCTGGGATTTGTACTCTGACATTATTATGTTTTTACGATTCGGTTTTCAGACATGAGACATGTTTTTATTAAATGATATGATCGGATGATATTTTGTTACAAATGTTTTGCAAATCACTTAATCAAAAAATGAAATTTTTGGACGTGAAAATTGGGTCGTTACAATTATACTTATTAATGATAATTATTTGTCCTATAAAACCCGTTCGGCTAACGACCCTCCACCAATAAAGGAAGCGGTGGGTAAGAATCGATACCCAATGACGATCATTTTATAGGTCGCTTCGTTAAACTCCCTTTATAGATCAACTTCGTGAATGAGGCGTACTAGCTGTTTGACTGACTTGTCTTATACATATAGTAAATATTAAACATTTAATTTTTTACATGTAGTATAAATTATTTTTTAAACTTTTCAAAATACTAGGGTTTTATGATCTTTAAAATTTTGAAATTAAAACAATTTAATTAAATTTAAAAGAAATTTGATTTAATAATTATCTAATAATTAAAACTTTAATTAATTTATTAAACCAATTGATGATTATCTAATTAAATTAATCAAAATATTTTAACATAATATTGTCCCCTAATTTTCGAAAAACATGGGAGGGATATTCAAATTTTATAATTATCGAAATAATCACATAAAGAGATAATTACCAAAAATAAGAAAACCCTATCATGAAACCCAAATTTTCGAAAATCGCAAGTCTTGGGGATGAAGGCAAGGATTTCATTCCTTGCCTAATTGAAAAATCAAGAGTGTTTAGGAAACCCTAATTTTCGAAACTTGTAGGACAAGGGAAAGGGTTACAACCCTTTTCCAAAATTTTGAAATCTAGGGTTAAGAAACCCTAATTTGCGAAAACCATAAGTCCAAAAGGTTTATTTGAAATAAACCCTAATTGATCAAGTTCAACCAATTGTAATCAAATTCAATAGAAAACAAGCCAAGACTCTGACTGAACATACAATCCTATGTTTGCATGCAACCCTAATTGCTTTGATCTATGTTTTCTCTAATTGAACATGCAAGTATTGAACATCAAAAGAAAACCCTAGGAGACATATGCTATTTTTGAAATCTTTATCAAAATATAGTAAACATATCTTTAATTGTTATGTAGTAATAACAATGTGAATCCAAGACTTCTTGAAGCTTGAGAGCAAGTGCCACAAGTGTAACACCTATAATGGTTCACACCCAAACTAAGCAAGAGGATGAGAGAGGATAGAGGAGGATGAGAGCGGATAGAGGATGAGAAGTCTTATGCGTCTATTTATAGTGCATATAGGATACATTGGATACCCCTAATTTGAATAAAATAATATTAATTCAAATTGGTAAGTATCCACCTTCTTAATTATCTACTTAGAATAATATAAAAATTATCCTTTAGTAAAACCGTCCACCACCTTCTAGGAAGGTTTTTGAAAATTTTGCTCAACTATTGAACAATTGCATTTTAGTCCCTGCACTTTCAATTAATTTTTTTAATCCCGAAATTAATTCCAATTAATTTCTGATTCAATATTAATTAAATAATAGGATTTCTAATTAATATATTATTTCCATAATACATTAATAAATCATTTATTTCAATTTATTAATCAAATCATAAATTCAACCTCTCTCCAGATGTCATCCTATCTAGTTGGTAGTTATAAGGGCAACCCAAAAGGATTGTGCTACTATCAATTCAAGTATATACCAATTATAGTTATGGGCTTAGACACCTAATCTAACAGTAAGAAAGATACATGGGTGTGATGATGCAATGTTACAAGAACTCACAACACTCTAGAGGCTGGGTAAGATCAACACATGGTGATTGGAATTATGAGTGACACAAAAAACCAAGGATACATGATTTAGAGCTTCCAAGTCGTGCAACTTGATGATGTTGACCAAGAACACTTAAGTACAACTTATTGCTAGGTTTGAGTATTGCTTATAATTTGGATTCGACTACCATACAAAGAGAGGATGGACATATCATAATGAGATATTCTGTTATGAATTCATATAGTGAATAAAACTTTGACTCAGAGCATTATGGGTCACTTGAATATGACTAAAGGACACACAAATCAATTGATGTAAAAGTTGGTTATGTATCCATAACGAAGGATCAATAAATAGAAAGTAAGAAACTATGATGCATGTGAAGTTAAACAGACAAAGTGTTGAATGGCAGAGTCGAGTACTCGAACAACAATGTTGATGGACACATGAATGATGAAGCTATGATGGTAGCTATATGAAATCAATGGGAAAGGAAAAGGTGGAAATTCTAGGTCCATAAGGAGTACATGTGAGGCAACGAGTTTCCATGAAGAAATAAACGAAATATCTTGCTACATGTGACATATCCAATTTTCACGGTCTGAAAAGACCTTTTATTATGCTTATTTTAAAACAGGGTATTCTTTATAAGTGCGAAATTTGCCCCATAAAAAGTATTTCCGAAGAAATATTTTTCATTGATTACTAAAACTTGGGATGTCATAACTGATACAAAACATAAGCATAAACATAGTCATTACATGCCTTACATTAACTTCTTGTACTAATGCCTAAACTCCTTGAATCTCTCAAGTGATTGTGCCTTCGTACCGCTACTTGTGATACAAAGAAACTGTATGGGTCAGGTTGGGAAACCTGGTGAGTACATAGGGTTTTCAACCCACAAAAATATAGTTAACTTTTATTTAATTCTCTATTTCACTTGAAACAATTAAGCTATTTACCCATCCCCGTTTTCTCATATAGTCAACTCTAAGGATCTATTATAAGGATCATATTCAATATCACGTTTTCTTATATGGATAAGGACACTCTCCTAAGGATCACCGCTAACATCACATAGACAGTACCGCTTTAGAGATTTCTCTGAAATACATGTAGTAGAGTACATCACATGAACATGTAGTCCATCACCTACAGGTTGTGAACCTACCAGTGTTCCACTGAATTGTTTAGAATGGTATGTGGTCTTCATCTATACTTTGTTAGATGACTACATCACAATCATCGCAAGTGAAAGGCATGACATCTCCACATGCATGTTGCGCTGAAACTTCGAAAATTCATAACTTCCTAAGATGAAGTCAAATTTGGACGTTATCCACATGCATGCTCTCGGTTTTATGATCACCATGGCTTTATTTTAGATTAATTAGGCTAATAAGCAACCAATCACTGATTCTTATTTTATGAAGCGCGTAGCCATGTCGGTTTAATCGTTAAACTTCGAAAAAGCATAACTTCTTCTTACAAAGTTGGATTTCAGAGTTTTTTGTATGTATGGAATCCTTGTTACACCTAATACAACTTTAAGTAAGATGATTTATTCTAAATAACCTTCTATCAAAGTTTATTTTCATCGCTTATCGATAAATCCCCTAAAAGACTTATAATATATAGTCTGCGACACACAAGACTAGTGATCTTCCATTTTGAGGCTTCAAAGTATAATAATTATCACTTATTGTATCTTAATTGTCTATCCTGAAGTTGAGGGTGTTACACAACATGATGAGGATCATCTTGTGATTTAACATTAAAAGAAATTCCTTCATTTCTTTTAACTAGGTAATAGCCGGAAAGAATCAAGTTACAATTGACGAGACAATTTAAACATAAAAAGATTTTGAAAGTGAGTTGAAACAATACAATCTGCTTTAGATCTTTTTGTCATGGTATGCTTAGACTTGTAGGCCTAAGAAATGTGTTAACTCATGAAATGAGATTTTGTGTGCGACACGACAGTTAAAGTGAATGAAAGGGGATACAGACAAGGTCAGGAAGCAGAAATAAACTTGAATGGTATGGTACATGTTGGTACAAAAGTATAAGATTTAGAGCGATATATTTATGGTTGATTTATCTTATGGGTAAATGAAAAAATAAATCATTAGTATGGATAAACTGGAAAGATATCTTCAAAGTGTCAGTATTACGACTTGGAAATCAATTTATATAGAAAATAAAGTATAAAAATGAGAAGTGATGAAGCGTGATCAGACTCGAAGTATAAACCTAACAACGGGTTAACTACGGTTATAGAAATACAAATGAAATTTTATGTGTACTACGATGTGTTTTGGCATGCATGTCGTATGATATGTTAGTATGTAGACCATGCAAACCTTGTTTTTGTAGGCGTTAAGGCCAAGTTGATAATATTATGTTATGTTTGAGACTCTAACATCATAGAGCGTCGAAAAAGGTATGATGAATATATATATATATATATATATATATATATATATATATATATCAGAAGCTAATTCTTGGTAATGACTTACTAATGGAATTAGTAAAGAATAGAATGTTGGTGACGTGCTTGATCACGCAGGAACATACTTAGGCAAATTAGAACCTAAGTAAGAAAAATAGACAAATGTGAATTAAAGGTTGAAAGGACCTAATAAGGCTTCTTACATGATATAAATTTTGTTGGATCATGATAAGACTATGTCTTAAAATATTTGATATCACTGTAAGAGTAAATTTCTTTAAAAAGTTCAAAAAGAAGACAAAAGGGTATATGTGCCCGAGAGGGTTAATAACCCCAAATTATTTATTATTGATTATTAGGAAGACTGCAATTGTGACGAATAACCAAATCGATGTGACCATCGAGGAAATTGAAAACTAACGAGATTAATTTCTAATGAGATGGCTCGCAAAGTAATTCCGAGGACGAAATCCTTTTAAGGGGTAGATAACTGTAACATCCTAAAATTTATGACTAGGCTATTAAATTTATAAGGTAAATAATTTAAAGATGATTTATATAGTTAAATAATGAAGGATTAATCATATTGTAAGTGGTGTGAAGTTTGGAAATCTAGAAGTGGAAATAATAATATTTTAAAAGTTAAAGGGCGAAAAATGTCAAGTTGGCAAAGTGAGTTGACCCAAAAGGGTTGACTCAATGGAAGGGACTACCAAGGTTATAAAATGGATTGGGATTGACTAATTATGTCAAAAATTGAGTTAGAGTTATAAGTATCGAGGTTTGATAGGTTTTTGGTTTAAATGAGCAAACTTGAGGGACCATATATGATAATATTGGGAAATAAGATGCAAAACTTCTTCATTCTTCCATTAGGACGTGATTTGAGGTCAAGAAGCTATCCAAGGGAGATTTTCATATTTCTTTACTCTTAGGATTCGATCTCAAGTTTTCTGGGTTCAGTTGGTGCAAGTTGTGAAGAAATGAAGTGTCACAAGGTATCTTTATCTTTCATTCAATTTATACATCATTTTTATAAAGTGGATAGAAACCCAATGTCGATTTTGGCCTCACTATATAATTAGGGTTTGGTTATATAACTTCCCTTGAGTGGGTTCCATAGTTCTAATCTCAATCCAATCATCCTAATGATGGATTTGATGATTTGGGTAAAAAACTACATGAACCCTGGAAATCTAATTGGGAGATATTGCAATTGATGATGAATTGGTATTAGATTCTATGATTTAGATGATATTTGATAGCAATAAATCCAATTATACTTCTCAAATTCATTCTTGATGGTACAATCAAGTATAAGAATGAATTTGTATTGATTTTTGGGGAAACTGGAATGAAAACAATGAAATCCTTTGTATATGATCATTTGATGAGTATATGATACATATAAACATTATTTGATTGTAACATCCCAATCTTCAGGTATAAATTTAAAGCTTTATATTTATATTTTCAGGGTAACTCGACGAGTTGGAGGGCTCCAACTCGTTTTGTAGAGTATTTAATGCCCGCATATCTTTCAATGTCTACTCGACGAGTTGTATGGCCCTAACTCGACGAGTTGAAGGCTGAACATGAAAACCCTAATTTTTAGGGATTGCATCCTTATGAAAGGCCTTAACTCTCATTTTTGGCCTCCCTCATTGCCTCCTTGTCTAGAGAAAAACCCAAGTTCGTGTTTTTGCCCACATTGTGTGTGTGTGTGTGTGAAAGAGATAGAGAGAGCTTGGAGAGTGATTTTTGGTGATCTTTTAGAAGGAACAAGAAGCTTGAAGAAGTTGGCTGAAGGGAGAGGCTGTAGATCTGGTGTTTACTCTGTTGTGGCAAGCATTTTGAGGTATAAAGTTGATACCTTGGTCATTTATTTGCTAGATCTCTTCATTTAAGAGTTTATTGTCACTATTAGCATATATTGGAGTCATTCTTGGATTTGAGCATGTCATGTAGCCATGAATTCATATCTAGACGTTTTATGGCCTCTTTTTAGATAAAGTTGTCATCTTTATCAATTTTTGGCCTTCTTCCATGCCATAAACCCCTTATTGAGCTATGTATGAGTGTTTTAGCCCTTTGATGCCATGCATGGACGTAAAGTTAACAATGTTAAGTGGTATCTCAATCCTAGGGGACCAGATCTATAGTTTGGAGCATTAGACTTGTTGGAATTATAATATTGCATCTTTGCACCTTCTTGATTTTGCTTATCTTGTAAACAAGTTGGGCCTGTCCACTCATATTTATCTCTAGGGTTAGAGTATTTAAGATGCATGCATGCATCGTATTTTAGTTAACTTTGATTTTATTCTGTAACCCTAATCACACCTCTACAGTAGCAATTCTTCATCGTGTTATTTTGAGGCATGACACTTAATCATTCAACTTTATTTGAATCATCATTGTGTTCTTGCTTTTACTTGTTCTAAATCTAAACCATCTTTAAGGATTTTACTCTTAACAATTGGTATCAGAGCAAGAGACTGTGTAAGCTATACACATCTCTTATGTTTATTGAGTTTTTAGGATTTTCGTTAATATAGGATCTGGTTCAGTCATCCTCATAGTCATCTTGACAGCATAAAGTGATCTTGATATTACCCTATAAACCATCTTGGTTTACCCGTCTGATTCTCTACAGGTATCAAAGAAAATATCATCATGCAGCACGACGATTCTCACATCAACTCCATAAATATTTCAAGCAGCATTGGATCACCAACAAGGATCCCGATTCTCTTTCCTCATGAATATTAAGTATGGGCGCTTCATTTTGAAGATTATTTTCTCGGTTTAGAGGATAATGGGTATTTAATATGGGAATCCATTACTCTAGGTCCATTTCTTCACACAGAAACCAAAAGAGTTATCAAAACTCAGGAAGAATACAATCAGCTGCTTCTTGATGTAAAGGAGGTTCCTCAGGACGAGAAAGAGAAACTAATCGGCAACGTCAAAACAATGAGGTTCATTAGATTTGCTTTGCAGGCTGATACTTTTTGTCTAGTTAGTTCGTGTGATACTGCGAAAACCATCTGGGATAGGCTTGAGGAACTTTACTCCACTAACACAGATCTTGAGCATTGTACACAAACACTTTTGCTTACAGAGTTTGGCGCTTTTGCACAAAAGCCTGAAGAAAATCTGAGCCATACATTCAACCGCTACAATCATCTTCTCAGCAAGATGATGAAACATGGTATTGGACACTCTCATGAATGGGGTTAGATCTGAGTGGATGACAGTGGTTTCTACCGTCAAAGCGCACTAGCAATTCAAAAATTACACTTTAGCTAAGCTTGTTGGGATTCTTAAGGCACATGAAAGCAAGGTGTCGAAAGAAGCGAAAGTTGTTTCTTGTATGGGGTCTCTAGCTCTTGTTGCGAAGGGCAAGGCAGTTGCAAAGGATGAGTCTGAGTCTGATCTTTCTGAATGTGATCTTACAAATGAGGAGTTAATGGTTTCAGATCCCAAGCAGTTCGCAAGGAAGAAACTCCCATAAAAAAAGAACCAAAACTGGAAGGGTGGCTACAGTTCAGAAAAGGTGAAAGAGGAAAATGAAAGTGCTTCTCAAAAGGAGGAAGATAAGAAGGAGAAGAAGCTCATGGGTGCCTCCGGCTATGACTGCAACTATTGTCATGGAAAAAATCATTTGGCTAAGGAGTGCATGCTAAGAAGGTTAAATGAGAAGAAAGAAGGAGAAGATGATGAGGCTTACTACATGCGAAAGTTGGAAGAGATCAAGAAGAAAAAGGTTGTTGATAACTCTATGCCTGCTTTGATTGTGCAGGAAAATATGGGTGAAACGGATTTGACGGAGTTAAGATCTGGTCGACAGACTGTAAAGATGACAAAGTTCGCAGGCCCACTCATGACAGGGCATTCGTTGTGAAAGAAGAGAGTTCGCGGTTTGCAGGAGGATGTTTGATGGTGACAAATGATGGGTCACAGACGCATGAGTATGCTACTGGGAGTGGAAGAAGAGATGATAGTTGTTTTGCAGCAAGACTAGTTCATGAACTGAATTGAACGACCTAAAATTCACTTTTCAAGCATTAGTGATAGTTTAAAAAGAACTCGCTTGACAAACTCTAACCTAACTGATCAAATTAGCAGGGTTTCATCGAAAAGTAATGAGAGGCGGATGTGGATAGCGAAGATCGAGTCAGATTTGTCTAAGTCTAGGGATAAATTAATTTACTTGCAACGAGACAATTTGATGCTTTTAAAACAACGTAGCATTTTTTGTTTAAATGCTAAAAGGCTTCACTTTAACATTACTCAGTTGCAGCTTGATTTTGAGATTGGTGAGAAAACTCACAAGATGATTCTACCATTTCTTGAATTAAAGGAAGACAAAATTGACGCCGACTGTTATAAGTGTGAATCCGTCGTCTCATCTGACGAGACTTCTGATGCTTACAGGGTAGGACTGAAACAAATTGAATCATACATTAAGTCCAAAGACCATAAAAATATGTTAAAACTGCTTTTGAATGAGAATGATAAGAAGCAAATAAAATCTGACACTATACATAAATTCGATTCATTGAGTACCAAATAGCGTTTAGAAAATAATATAAATGTTGAAAGCACATATGAATTCAATGAGGATAGTGATATGAGCGAAATTTATGTAGAGGATGAGGTGGATTGCTCAGAGTTTGTTAAAAATAAAATTGAACCTGCGAAAGCTTTGATTTCTGAAAATTCGGTTGAATTCGCATGTATTCTCAAAATAAACATGAAATTTTGAAAGCTAAAGCAACGGTTTTTCCCAAAGTTCAAACTTTCCATAATCAGGTGTTTGCTACTAAAGGACTAGACAAAAATCAAACCATAGAATTAACATCCATTGTCAATTAAGACAACAAATATGGGTGCGATGGGCACTTTTGGTCTCCTCCTATAGACAATGCAGATGAAACGAAGGGTCTATTAGAAAGAACCTCGTGGAGAGTGAAAGGAAGATATGTGGCAGAACCAATGAACAATCGTTCGGGCTTTAAAAAATGAAGTTCAAGTGGAACAAGGATATTCAAAGCAAACCTAAGTCAGTGGTGAACGAACCTCGTGCAAGAAAAACAAAACCTAAGGCGAACATCCACAAGTCCTCTAAGCAACTAGTAGAGCAAAAATGTCAAAGGAACGTGAGATATCAAAGAAATCTCAATTAAAGGAAGCAATTTTGGCAGTCCCAAAATTCCAACTATGTTCCCAGAGAAAAATCTTCCAATCCGAATGCGAATGCTCATTCGCATGCGAATCCCAGTCAATGTTCGCACTATCATTCTTGCAATCCACAGAAACTCAAAAGGAACCTTGTTCAAAATCCTTCTCTTTCAAAGAAGCCCATTGAGAAACCAAAATCTCATCACTCTCAACCCACGAAGGCTTCGCTCAAAGATATCAAAGGAATGGGAAAATTAGTCTCGCATTCTGAAACTTAAACCAATAAATCGACTACTAACTCAAATAAATTTGACAAAGAATTTGTCAAGAATCAAATAAAAAACAAACAAAACAATCTGACTCAAAAGAAGCAAAAATGAAAAATAATAAAGTAAAAGTGTTCACCATAACTAAGAAAGATGAAACCAATTTGGTTAAACGAACTTATATGTAACATCCGGATTTCCAGGTACATTATTTATTCATTTATTTTGGAGATTTTGGAGTGACTCGGCGAGTTGATGCTTAGACTCGCCGAGTAGAGTCGCGATTTCCATCCAGGTTAATGACCGGATTCGGCGAGTCGACTAGTGGACTCGACGAGTCTGCGCTATTTAATGAAACCCTAATCCCCGGGGTTTGAGGCCTATTTAAAGGGGCTTATAGCCACCAATTGCGGCTACCAGACCCCTGAGTGAAACCCTAAGCGATCTAGAGCGTTTGTGAGGAAGTAGAGGCCATTTTTGATCCTTGTGTGGGTGTTTTTGCAAGAAGAAGGTGACCAAGGCAAGAGGGAGCTGAAGAAGGCGCTATGCTGTGGATTTCAGAGCCTAAGAACTTCATATTGAGGTATATATTCGATCATTCTTCAGTTTTGGGTGTTAATCCTTGAGAGTTAGGGTTTCTAGCACATTTAGAGTGTGAATGATGGAGTAATTGGTCCCTTCTTGTGTTGAGGCTGCAGATCTGGATCCAAAGAGGTCCAGAGACCTTAACTTTTTGATCTTTATGGGGTGTCATTGGGTAATATGAGCTTAGGGTGACATTTTGAGGCCATTTCTTCAAATAGAGCCATTAGATCTTTGCATGGGCATCAAGATCCAGACTTTACGTGTTCATCTTGCTTAATGAGGCAAGATCTATGGATTAGAGGAACGGATCTGACCTCAGGAGGTCATTTGAGCTTGAGCATGGCGTAGACTCGCCGAGTCCCCAGAACAGACTCGGCGAGTAGGGCTAGGGTTTCCCATACTTCACTCAGTGAGTACTTGCCGAGTTGGGGGAATGACTCGGTGAGTCAGAGGGAATTAGAGGACCGAAGTTCAAAGCGGAACTCGCCGAGTTCATAATGGGACTCGGCGAGTTGAGTCGGGTGGGCCCGCGATTCATGCCAGGTGTAACTTGTCGAGCAGGGGAAAGACTCGACGTGTCATGTGAGACTAGAGGGATAGTGGACACGCATAGACTCGCCGAGTCACCCAAGTGCACTCGGCAATTCGGGTCAAAGTTTGACCGTTGACTTTGTTGACTTTGAGGGTTTGATCAACAATGGGGTCTTTGTGTCAAGAGAAGGGTAAAATGGTCTTCTACCCTTCTTAGGATGCCAAGAGAGGGTTGAGTCTAGTCTCGAGAGTTATATTTATGAGAGTATTTACTTTATGTGATTAGGCGGAGGCTAGACCATATTTCTACCGAGTCAGAGATTTACCGAGAAATCTGAGGTGAGTCTTCTCACTATACATTACCTAGAGTGGTAGCAGAGCTATGTGATAGTATATTGTTTGTTATTTATGTGCTATTGTGATATGTGATATGCATGATTCAGAGTTTCCAGAGTTAGGACCAGTGGGTCCATAGAGTTAGGGCTAGAGGGCCCACAGAGAGAGTTGGGACTAGAGGGTCCCACTGAGACACACTGACTAGGGGGTCAACAGAGTGATAGCCTTGAGTGGCTAATGTATGTTAGAGTGGTATTTTGGGGAACTCACTAAGCTTCTTGCTTACAGTGTTTTGTGTTATGTGTTTCAGGTACTAGTGAGGAGCGCGGGAAGGCGTCGGCATGATTCGTACACACACATGGAGTTTTACGTATTTCGATTTTGGGAAATTTTTTGTGGAACCGAGTTATGATACAATGAGATTTTATTAATAATTGTGAATGAACAATGTGTTTTGAAAATGTGAAAAATTGCTTTAATATTTACGGTGTTACAAGTTGGTATCAAAGCTTTGGTTTGAGGGATTCAGATGCATCTTCGGGCGTATCTGAACTCAAACTGAGGATTTGAGAAAATTTTTGATAACAAAACAATTTTAAAAGAGTAAAAAGAGTTTTGAGACAAACAGAGCAGAGCCGTGTGTACGATCAACTAGCGCCCGAACGGTGATTTCCCAAAATACCCTTGCAATAAGTGTTATGAGATATATTATGTTATGTTATATGATGAGTTATATTATGCATGCTAGAGTAGAATAGGTATTCTTATTAGGACTAGAGTGGCCTGATATGTGATGCCTTAGTTTAGGAGTTTTGCTGCCAGGGATGCTTGATAGTGTTTAGATAGCAGCGAGGAGCTTATGAGAGATCTGATAGTGAGTAGCTTATGATTAAAGAGAGTAGAGTACTTGGGATTTGGGACTCTGGGAGGAGGACTTGGGATGGATGCTGATGCGGTGTGGACGGTAGTATTGGGCTCGTACTACTGAAGACACCAGGTCAGCGCGCAGTCCAAGTAAGAATCCTTAGAGTACTAAGGAACAAGTAGGGTGGAGTCATTGAGTGTGGGTATACTCGAGCGAGTCCCAAATATTCTTATGTCGTATTATGGAGGGAGATCATGGTTAGGACACGCCACACACCAGGGAGCAGCAGTGCTAGGGATGAGGAGATCTGTAGGATCATTCATGAGGAGGTGGCTGCGGCCATCAGGGCAGAGATACCATAGATGTTCGAGTCTATCAAGACCACCCTGATCGATACATTTGACGAGAGATACGCTGCTCTTTCTGAGGCTGTGGTTGCTGCGGCCACTGCAGCCATAGCTGCGACTAGGCCGCAGGGTGGTGATGCGTTGCTGTTCCGGGAGTTCAGCAACACAAAACTACCTGAGTTTGATAGGACCCGATTGCAGCGATGAGGTGGATCACAGACATCGAGGGGTGTTTCTTCACTTGCTCATCTCCAGAGCATTTGAGAGTCCGGTTCGCGTTGAACCAGCTTCGCTTGGGAGCGAAGGACTGGTGGAAGTTTGTGACGACGCATTATTCGCCTGCTGAGCTTGCTGTAGTGACCTGGGAGAGGTTCACTGCTATGTTCTGAGATAATTACGTTCCCCAGGTGGAGAGGGAGCGTTAGGCCCAAGAGTTTCTGACCCTCAATCAGGGTGCTGAGTCTGTTATAGTGATTACGAGAATGTTCCATGAGCGGGCGATGTTCCGCCCAGAGCACGTGTCCTCCGAGCAGGCACGTATGACCCGATATCTAAGCATTTTGAGGAGGGATATACGAGAGTTCGTGGTGAACTCGACGTACCGGACATTTGCTGAGCTTTAGGCAAATTCCCAGAAGAGGGAGATAGAGCTGGAGACCCAGGCTAGGGAGGAGGCTGAGTCTCAGGGGAGAGATCGGCGACCGGCGCAGTCTCAGCCGGCAGCCAAGCGAGCCAAGCCCGCTGATTCGAGATCGGGGAGTCAGAGGGGCCACACTTGTGGCAAGTGCGGCAAGAGCCACGATGGGGTGTGCAGAGCGGGGTCTTGCTACAAATGTGGCAAGGAGAGGCATATGGCCAAGGATTGCCCCCAAAGGGTTTGCAGTATGTTTCTACTGCAACCAGACCGGACACCGGAAGGCAGAGTGTCCATAGTTGCGAGGGACAGCTCAGGGAGCATCTTAGGGATCTGTCCCTGCTACAGTGAGAGCTACAGACAGTCGGTCCGTAAAGGCCGAGGCACCGAAGGCGTGAGAGAGAGAGCCTTCCAGTTGACCGCAGAGGAGGTCCGCGTAGCGCCCAATGTCGTGGCTGGTATGTATTCTTTCATGTATTTATTTTGATGTTTGAGATATTGTGTTTATATTATGTTATGCGTAGGTACTTTTCTTGTGAGTTTTGTACCTGCTTTGGTGTTATTTGACTCGGGTGCGAGTCGGTCTTTTGTATCATTGGCTTTTAGTCAGCACATCAGTATTAGTCAAGAGGCGTTGAGTCGACCTCTGAGAGTTTCCATAGCTGACAAGAGGGCGGTGTATTCCACCGAGGTGATTCGAGGGTGTGTACTCGAGATTTTCATCCTTGAGTTTCCGATTGATTTAGTTCTTATTGCGATGGGAGATGTCTATGTCATCATGGGCATGGACTGGTTGAGCAAATTTGGACCGGTCATCGAGTGCGAGAGACAGCTGGTGACCATACGAGACCCTAGTGGGGGAGTTCTTACGGTGTACGGCGATGGTACACGTTTTGGGTCAGCATTTTGTTCGGCCACTAGAGTGAGACAGAGTCTACAGCAGGGCTATAGTGGGTTTGTGGCGTATGTGATGGATACGAGGGTTGATTCAGAAAGGCCGAGGTCAGTTGATGAGGTTCCAATACTGCGAGAGTTCCCGGATGTTTTCCCGTAGGAGTTGTCGGGCGTGCCTCCTGAGAGGCAGGTAGAGTTTCGTATCGATTTGGTTCCGAGGGCAGCACCTATCGCCTTGCACCTCCAGAGATACAAGAGTTATCCTCGCAGATTCAGGAGCTGCTGGGGGAGGGGTTTATTCGTCCGAGTAGTTCGCCGTGGGGAGCGCCTATCCTCTTTTTCAAGAAAAAGGATGGTTCACACCGGATGTGCATTGATTAGCGGGAGTTGAACAAGTTGACGGTCAAGAATCGTTACCCGTTGCCAAGGATCGACGATTTGTTCGATCAGTTACAGGGAGCATCTTGGTTCTCCAAGATTGACTTGAGGTCTGGATATCATCAGATGAGGGTGCGAGATGAGGATATCCAGAAGACAACGTTCAGGACTCGTTACGGGCATTACGAGTTCGTGGTGATGCCTTTAGGGCTCACCAATGCACCTGCGGCATTCATGGATCTCATGAACAGAGTGTGCAGGATGATGTTGGACCGCTCGGTGATCGTGTTCATCGACGATATATTGGTGTATTCGAAATCCAGAGAGCAGCATGAGAAGCATTTGAGGGAGATCCTTGGAGTTTTGAGATCGGAGAGGCTTTACTCCAAATTCTCCAAGTGTGATTTCTGGTTACGAGAGGTCCAGTTCGATGGGCACCTTGTTAACCAGAATGGGATATTGGTCGATCCGGCCAAGATTGAGGCAGTGATGAGTTGGGAAGTGCCGAGATCCCCCACTGAGATCAGGAGTTTATTAGGATGGGCAGGCTATTACCAGAGATTTATCAGGGATTTCTCCAAGATCGCCGTGCCACTCACCAAGTTGACCCGAAAGGGTGTTGCTTTTTCATGGGGCCCAGAGCAGCAGGCCTCCTTCGAGACACTTCGCCAGAGACTATGCGAAGCCCCGGTGTTAGCCCTTCTAGAGGGGATGGAGGATTTCGTAGTTTATTGTGACGCGTCGATATCGTTGTGTTAGCCCTTCAGGGATTTTGTAGTGTATCTGAAGCCTCATCAGATGAGGTATCCCACCCACGATCTGGAGTTGGGGGCAATGGTGTTCTCCCTCAAGATCTGGCGTCACTATCTGTATGGGGTTCGGTGTACCATATACACGGACCAAAAGAGCTTGAAGTATTTGATGGATCAGCCTAACCTGAACATGCGACAGAGGAGATGGTTGGATGTGGTGAAGGATTACGATTGTGAGATCCTAAACGACTCGGGCAAGGCTAACGTTGTAGCCGATGCCCTGAGTCGTAGGGCGGAGGGCGCCCCGATACGAGATGTTTGTATGAGGCTGATAGTGACGACCCCAGAGTTTGACGCCATTTGAGGGGCCCAGGCTGAGGCCGTGAGACCAGAGAACCATAAGAGGGAGTGGGTTATCGGGTAGGTATCGGAGTTCGTCACCGATAGCCGAGGGCTTATGAACTTTCTGTTGGATTAATGTCTAAGTGCATAACTATAATTGGTAAGACTTGACCCGACCCGGCATGGTCCATTTGGGTTGCATACCATCATGCACTTGGATAGACTATAATGAGAGAAATAAGACACTTATGGTTATTAATATATTATAAGTTCTAGTATATTAATAATAAGAATAATAAGATTATTTAATTAGTATTGATCAAGAATTAATCTAGGATTAATTAAGTGATCAAAAGAAGACTAATTAAATATATGGGTTGATTGTGTAAATCATCCATACTTGTATAGTGGGCTAATGCTCCATGGATAATCAAGTTGGGCTAAAACCCATAGGATGGTCCATGGATGCTCCATGGTGTATTTGTACCCATGGATCATGGAAATGAAAGGCCATGTCAATTAGGGTTTACATGGTGTAACCCTAACTATATAAGCATCTTATTCTTGACCAAAATCGGCCACTAGCTAGTGAAGTGAAAGGGCTAGCCGATTTCATGAGTTGTAGAATTCTATCAAGTTATTTCTAAGTGTTTTGGTGATTGTGATTCCATTTGAGGTGTCACACTTGGGGCACTAGGCACTCAAGCTTCATGAAGACTTTCTACATCAAAAAGGTATGTATTCTATCTTGTTACACTCATTGTTTTTGTATGCTAGATTAGGATAATACCTTGGAAGTTCTTATTTGCATGTATAATAGAGAAAACATAGATCCAAGGTATTTAGGGTTGCATGTACACTTAGGAGTGTTAGAATGCTCAAAACCCAACAGTGGTATCAGAGCCTAGGCTTGCTTTCTCTTATACTTGATGCAAATTGCTGAAAAATGCTGAAAAACTCGATTTTCTGGCTTTCTGGGCACTGGACTCGCCGAGTCCACTGATGAACTCGCCGAGTCCATGAGTAAAATCATCCTACTCGCCGAGTAGGTTCATGCACTCGACGAGTAGGAGCCCCAGAGAGCATATATTCGACGTTTTTGGCTAGAAATGGACTAGGAACATTACCCTAAGTTGTTTTGAACTTATAAACTTGTTTTTGATGTGGTAATGTTCATGCTAATCCATTTTCAAAGATAATTGTCAATAGATTCATGTTTTGTATTAGTTTAAGGTTTAGACTAATTACATGAAAAAGTTTGATTTGAATTATCTTGTTCTTATGAGTTACTTAGATTAATAGAAATGTTGAGTGAAATAGTTGTTTTCAATCCATTTTAATCTAAGAATTGAGTATAAAATGTGTTTGTGTAACTTGTCCTCAAGTTACATGAAAAGTCACATTAAAGACTCATAAAATTCATAAAAGTTGGCAATGGTTACAAAATGAAGAGTCTTGTGTCATTGAATAATTTTTATGACTCCATAACTTGTCCTCAAGTTATGGAAGTTCAAGAGTCACTTCATTAAAAGAAAAATATGTAACCATAATTAAATCCATAAGTTATAAAATAAAGAAAAAGTTAGTTCTTTTATTAGTTTAAAGTCTTCCATAACTTGTCCTCAAGTTATGGAACTTGAAGAGTTTTTGGATTAAAACTACTTTAAACACATAAGTTATGGAATTAATTAGTTTTGAATAGTTTCAAAACTTGCCCTCAAGTTTTGGAATTTGAAAAGTTTTCCTTATGAATACTTTAATTCCAAGTTAGCCCTTAGAATTTTAAAAGTTAAAATTCAACCCTTATACTTTATAATATTATAAGTTAATAATATATATATATATATATATATATATATATATATATGTATGTATAAGAGTAAAGTCAGTCTTACCGCTAGTACGCCTCATTCACGAAGCCGGTCTATAAGGTGGGTATAAGGTTGTTGCCTATAAAATGGCAACTTAATGGGTGTCCACTCTCACCCACCGCTTGCTTGACTGGTGGAGGGTCGTTAGCCGAACGGGTTTGACAGGACTAGAATTCTCCCTTCATTAAAAGTATTAATGATAATACTAAGTAACTAAACTCTTAATAATTCCCAATCTTAGTTACTTAGGAAAATGTGAATAAGGTGCTAATCCATGAAATTACACTTTGCACTTTGTTTAAGTCGGTTAGTGGAGCGTGTGTGGTTAACCGGCACACTAACTCGTATTTAACAAGGTAGGCGAAGGGTGACTTAATGTTTATCATAGTATCGATGGAGCGTGTGTGGTTAACCGGCACATCGATTGAGGGGTAAACACTTAAGGGTATCAAGTAATTTGCATGGTTACTTCACACCTTGTTTTGTGATCCTCGGCATCCCAGTCACAAAACCTGAAGGGCACACTCGAGATTGAAACATGCCTTTGAAAAGTTCAATGAATCTCAAAGATCTAGGAGTTTCAAAACCAATTAAAACCTAATAATACATTTCGTTTATCTTGGTGGAAATTGGTGAATCGTCATTCACCTACCTTCAAATACTTTATAGCTTGGATTACGGCATACCTCTTCTAAGTTATAAAATAGTTTTTTGGGTCCTAGCCTTAATATTTCATATTGGGTGTCATATTAAGGACTTTAAATCAACTATCTTGAATATCTCCCAAAAGATGTCTGGTTTAGACACCTATGATCTTCCCAAATCTCTTGAAACAAGGTTTCCTAATGAGGATGATGTCCCATGGATATCATACTTCTTTCTCCTCCTCCAATTATTCTCCCTAACCCACAAGTTCTTGAAAAAGTTTAAGGTCACTCAGGCCCTATTGGCAAGGCAAGGTCTAGGTGTGGTCACGTCTTGGAGATGTAGTCACATATTGACAAGCCGGGAGAGTTGGGTGTCAAAGTCTTGAGAAGGTCGGTGGTTCAATCACTTTCTAAGTCACATAGTGAGTTCCTTTGGGACACCTATGAAACAGACTATGACAGGACCCTTAATGATCTTTTCTATTTGTTAAGATCAACTTCCTTAAAACTTGATGGACATTGACAATAGTGACACAGGAAATCCCGGAAAGCATTCTCTTCCCAATGGAAAGGGATCGGCCATAGTCAACTCGGTTGACCAAATGGTAAAGAGAAAAGCTAAGTCTGTGATAGTCCCGTGTACCATTATCAAAGGGTCCATATGTTTATATTGCCAAAGGAAGGGGCATTGGTCACGAAGCTGCCAAATTTACCTAAGGATGTTAAAGTCAATAAGTTTGACTCTACTTCAGGTAAATTCCACTATCTAACTCTGTTAAGTTTCTATTCTGAGATTCCTGATACATGATGTGACTGGGTCACATGGTGATGTTTTAAGAATCAAAGAAAGGTGAAGAAACTTAAAGAAAGAATATGATGAATCTGATCGCGTAGATGGATTTCTATCGCATAGCTTGAAGATCGGATTCCTGAGCTACTTCTTAGGAGTTATGAGATATTGCCTAGGAATAGATAACAACAAGTTTTCATTTGGATTGTAAGGATAAGTTTTTCCGCAAAGTTTTAAAATAAAAGAAAATTTTTTATTTTATTTATTTTAAAATATCCTTACAATGGCATTTGAGGAAAATTGTTGCTTATATGATTCCATTAATAGCAAGAGTGGAAATATGAAATTGATTCTTTCATTTGTGGTAATGTCAAAATTTACCAAATAAGGAAAGATTCTCATCACCCAAGTTTCAATTGGACCGGAACTTGGAATCATGCAAGTTGTATAGCATGATGAATGAGAACTTTCAAGTATTGGAAAATTAAGACTAATTACTTGTTCACATGGATGTGTGAGTCAAGTGAAGGTCTAAGGGATCGAGTACATATTCTTGTGCACTGGTCAAGTCCACCACAAAAGATTGGTAAAACTATTCGTCATAGTTTACTAAAGCTCAGTAAATATGATTATACCTACAAGCTTAAGTGTAACTCTAAGACATTGGAAAAAGGTTCCAGTGTATGACAGAGGGAATAAGAAGAATCAAATTAGGCAGAAGGATAAAAGTTTCTCAAATCTGAAAAGATGGGAGAGTACTTTAGTATCAGTTTTGTGATCATCTTAATGATTAAGGAACCATATCAAAATTAGTTCTCTAAGGAAATCTTAGTGCATTCTTATGACTAAGAAAAGGAACTTGAATTGTTGAAGTGGTTAAATCAAGAAGATGAGTCATACTTCGTTCCAATACAAGTCTTAGAGTCATACTCCAAGATTGTAACTTGAGGGACATGTCTCAAAAAAAAGGGTTAAAACACTTGTCAAATGTAAGAGTAAAAGTTTTCTACTCTTGTACATTTGAAATTGGTAAGTTGTGATGTTTTGGATAAAACAAAGACCAACTTAGGCCAATTGTGTGAAGTGTTTGTCTTGATTAGAATCCACACTATCTCTTGGATATTTGACAAGGGAGTCTTATATGTCAAGAGGACAGTGGGAGTCTTAAAAGTCTTGAAAGTCTCAAGAACTAATCAAGAATAGAACCTGAAGTTCTTCACTAGCACACGACTTGAGGTTTACAACCTATCGTGTTGACATATTCTGTGCCCATTCCAGTAAAGTTGGCTATGCATATGAGTTCTTAGAGTTCTCAATTTGTTGCACAACAACGTGGAAGCAATGGTAGGCCCTTGAGCTGCCAGGTGGCAAGAAATTAAGATTGAGTTCAGTCCATATGAGTTTGGATTTGTCATTATCCTTGTCTTGTGACTATGATTTTGACAAATTCACATGGATAAGAACACATACACCATTAAATCTAAGTGTCATAAGGTTTCTCTCCGATTCATGAAAATGATGGTGAGGAAACACTTTCACTAAGTAGATTTTATCTAGATAGCAATTGTGATATTTGCATTCTCAAAGTCTTTAGTGGAGCGCGTGTGGTTAACCGGCACACTAATATGGACTTGTGAGAAGTGGCAAAAAGGTCTAACCATTATGATTACGGCATACCTCTTCATAACTGTTTAGACACACAAGTGTGCTATCTAAGGGAAGGTGTATGATTTTTGATAAAGTTTTATCAAAATAATCTAGTATCAGAAATCTGAACTTTGGTAAGAAAGTCAATGAAGTATTGATTCCTAGAAGTCCAGCTGATTTCTGGGTACATGTCAAAGCTAGTGGGAGCATAAGTTTTATGCTAATAATCATCATGTTAGTGGGAGCATGATAATTATGATAAGTATTGCAAGTTAGCAATGTTAATTATAGAAAAACAAAAGGTTCAATTAGGAAAGAGTTGTTTTGCTATAATTAAGGGAGAGGAAATTATGCTTCATCTCAAATCTATAAGCTTAGATCGTGAGGTTTTAATCATTTAGTCAAGGATATATATATGAATTTCATGTTGGAATGGCTCAACATAAGGAAATTCTGTATATGGGTCCATTATTTGCGTTCTAAAATTCGATTATGATTACGGCATCCCTTTTCATAATCTGAATTATGAGAACTTGGCAAATTGAAATGGAAATATTATAGCAAAAGACTGGTTTAGTCTTTATGTAAGACATCATGAATCGTGTCCCATATGCTTCGGATATAGGATCGATTACATGTGCTATATTCATCCGTTCTAAAATTTTCCAAATGCCTGAGGCATTAAGAAGGGAAAAGGTTTAGAATTGGATATGACTAAAAGGATTAAAAAATTGTCGAGGACAATCTAAGGTTTACCAAAGATTGGTTGCTCAAGGACAGTTGGAAGTATAGTGATAATTCTAGAAGGACCATATTGACATAGTCTGTAAGGAGGCAACTCTTGTGATAGTCAAAATGGAATCTGGAAATGTTTCAAAGTTAGAATTTTCAATCTGTGTAAGATTAAGGAAACTTAATGCAAGAAGAATATTTTCAAGGAGTTGATCTCCTTTGGAATACTCTGTAATGATTATTTCCAAGTCTTTATGACTTTGTGCATAATCATTACGAGAGGGTCAATGCATATAAGTTTAGAATCTAACAGATTTCAGTAAATGGCATGAATTTGGAATTCTTGCAATTGCGGTAAGGATTTGGGAGTGTGAAAAGAGAATCATTGAAGTAATGTTCAATTGATCTAGTTCACAAAGTAAAGATCATAGACAAACATAGTATGCATACTTGGTGTATGGCATGACTAGTGGTTAAGAAAACATAGTGTACATGCTTGGAGCATGGGACAACTATTGTTTTAAATTCAAGAATAAAGTTGATAGCTGAAACAGTATACAATGAATAAAGTGTAATCATATGGTGATAAATAAAAGGTGTTTTATTTATGTTCAAAGGGTTTTTGATACCATATTGGATTCAATTATTATTGTGTTTCAATTTGCATGTTTTGACTTCCCGAATAAACTAGGTTATTCTTCCGGAATGACTAAGTTATTCAAACCATCCACAGTCGGTCATATGTTGGAAGTAGATGTGAATTAAGACTGTCATGGGTTGGCTTGTAGAAGTCTAAGGTGTTGGACAAAGGGCTATAACACTCATGAGTGCTCATAAGTTCTGAGTATTGGATTCAACCCGCGCTCATTGGAATCACTTCATGGATTTTATCACGAGTGATCATGAGACGATAATATCTTATATTCTTCAAACCTAGAGATATGAGTTGTTACTATGAGTTGATAGTACATTGATTGCACGAAATCGCATTTGGTAACTCGGTGCTATAAAATGTGCCTTTGTGTATGATTCAACAAGTAGTAGAACAAGCCATATGAGTCGAAGTTTATCCATTCCTTTTACCTTCGGGATAAAAGCGATATCTGTGGGCCCCTCGATGATTTGATGATGACAAATGGAAGTGCTCGGCCGGGCCAGGACTGATTTGATTTGTTCAATTAGTCGGTCGTCATAAATCGCAAATCGGGAAACAACAAATGGACAGAGAGAATGATTATAATCCATGTCTCAGTCCATATGATATCTAGAATGGAGGAATATATGATCTCTTATCTAATGGACAAGTCATTGACAAAGGTCAGAGTTCATCTACAAGGTCAGAGTTCGACAGAAGCTTTTGAGAGCTACGATTGCCAGTTGGTTCCTGAAGTCATACGCAATAATAGTTTTAGACTTATCCAAGTGGGAGACTGTTGGATTAATGTCTAAGTCCATAACTATAATTGGTAAGACTTGACCCGACCCGGCATGGTCCATTTGGGTTGCATACCATCATGCACTTGGATAGACTATAATGAGAGAAATAAGACACTTATGGTTATTAATATATTATAAGTTCTAGTATATTAATAATAAGAATAATAAGATTATTTAATTAGTATTGATCAAGAATTAATCTAGGATTAATTAAGTGATCAAAAGAAGACTAATTAAATATATGGGTTGATTGTGTAAATCATCCATACTTGTATAGTGGGCTAATGCTCCATGGATAATCAAGTTGGGCTAAAACCCATAGGATGGTCCATGGATGCTCCATGGTGTATTTGTACCCATGGATCATGGAAATGAAAGGCCATGTCAATTAGGGTTTACATGGTGTAACCCTAACTATATAAGCATCTTATTCTTGACCAAAATCAGCCACTAGCTAGTGAAGTGAAAGGGCTAGCCGATTTCATGAGTTGTAGAATTCTCTCAAGTTATTTCTAAGTGTTTTGGTGATTGTGATTCCATTTGAGGTGTCACACTTGGGGCACTAGGCACTCAAGCTTCATGAAGACTTTCTACATCAAAAAGGTATGTATTATATCTTGTTACACTCATTGTTTTTGTATGCTAGATTAGGATAATACCTTGGAAGTTCTTATTTGCATGTATAATAGAGAAAACATAGATCCAAGGTATTTAGGGTTGCATGTACACTTAGGAGTGTTAGAATGCTCAAAACCCAACACTTTCAGGGTCGGATTTGGGTGCCGTTTGTGGGCGGAACGCGTACCATCTTGATGGAGGAGGCGCATAGATCGAGGTTTTCGATCCATCCTGGGGCCACTAAGATTGTATTTGGACCTAAAGAGAGAGTATCGGTGGCCCTGTATGAAGAGGGATGTTGCATGGTTCGTTGAGAGGTGTTTGACCTGTCGCAGGGTTAAGGCCGAGAACCAGAGACCGTATGGTAAGTTGCAGCCGTTGGAAGTTCCCGAGTTGAGGTGGTAACACATTACCATGGATTTTATCACCAAATTGTCGAGGACTGCTAGGGGCGTCGATGCAATTTGGGTGATTGTAGACAGATTGATGAAGAGCGCTCACTTCCTTGCTATCAGTGAGAGCTCTTCCGCTGAGAGGTTGGCAAAGTTGTACGTGAAAGAGGTGGTATCACGGCATGGAGTTCCGATCTCGATCGTCTCAGATCGAGATGTGCGTTTCACTTCTAGGTTCTGGAAGACATTTCATGAGGAGTTGGGTACGAGGCTGCATTTTAGCACTACATACCACCCACAGACCGACGGGCAGAGCGAGCGGACGATTCATACACTCGAGGACATGCTTCGAAGATGTGTACTGGACTTCCGAGGGAGTTGGGACACATTTTTGCCTTTGGTTGAGTTAGTGCGGATTCTTATCAAGACAAACACTACACACAATTGGTCTTAGTTGGTCTTTGTCTTATTCAAGACATCACAACTTACCAATTTCAAACGTGTAAGAGTGAGAAAAACATTTTTCTACTCCACATTTGATGAGTGTGTTAAAACCTTCTTAAGATGTGTCACTCAAGTCACAATCTTAGAGTATGACTCTAAAAATTGAGTTTGGAATGAAGTATGACTCATCCTTTTTTATTTCAACAATTTATGATTCCTCTTCTTAGCCATATGTAATGCCCGTAAATCCGGGCTAGTCAATTTAGAGACGATAAGCGTTAAAAATGACTTTTTGATAGAAGAGTGTTAATCCTAACCAAGTTGTAGTATATGTCACAAGGTTTCCGTACATATAAAGAACACTGAAATGCGAGTTATAACAAAGAAGTTATGACCTGTCGAAGTTTCGCGACAGATTAGGCAAGACGATGTAGGACGTAAATAGTGAATTTACGATAGAGCAATTTTTAGCCTTATCAATCTAAACAAAAGTTGTAGAATACGTTAAACCAAGAGCATGCATACAAGGAACGCCCAAATTTGACTTCGTATGGGAAGTTATGATTTTTCTAAGTTTCAGCTTAGTAGTATGCAACCCAAAACTCGATATTGAGATCGAGTGGTTTCTAGCCGGAACAATCTAAACGAGAATCGAAGGTCTCGTCGATAGTAGTTCAACGGTAAAAAGACAGACGAAAACGGACGTCAGATAAAGAAGTTATGAATTTCTAACGGAGTTTTCCTGTCCCGGCCTACTAAAAATAATATAATAAAAATATAGTCAAAATTAGCCGACAGAGTCTAAATGAGAGTTGTAGAGCATAATCTCACCTACACGTGCATATAAAGAACGTCGAAAACGGAGCTCGTATGCGAAAGATATGAATTTTTGAAGTTAGAGGCACGAACCCCGACACTGTGTCAGAGTTCACGACGTGAACATAGGGTTCACGTCTTCACGATGTGAACTCAAAGATGACGTCTCCTGGAGCTTGACAAACCCAAGTTACAATGACGCACCTGATGACGACTGAACTCATGACGTGAATATTTGATATTCACGACGTGAATCAAGAAAATCAGCCCTATAAATAGAAATCAAAGGGCAGCCGATTTTGGTTGCTAATTCCTTCACTCTCTCACTCCCTATACCCTCTCTAGCTGTCTTGAAGTACCCCCGAATCCCCGATATCACCCCGAAACCCGAAGCAAGTCCCGAAGCCCCGAAGATCCCGAGAAGAAAAGAGTTTCGAGCCGAAACTCTGCCTGCGAGAAGCCCGGTTTTTTGGAAGATATCCCGGTCACATCAAAAGAATAGTACTTGAAGAGCCGTAGTGTTGTCCGAGCATCGTCTAATCAAGTGAGTGTATAGTTAGTTTCTTCTAACACATAGATATAAAGTATTTGCTATGAAATACATGTTATGTTTATATATATATATATATATATATATATATATATATATATATATATATATATTATGTTTTTACTTGAGATGGATGTTGAATGAATGTTTTATATAGGTTTTTAAATGGTTTAAACTGTATATGAAATTTTTATGTACAAATATGTTGGGTAGAACATGGATAGACAAAATAGTTGGTGTGTGATGAAGGATGAGTTTGAGGATGAGACGAAAGATGATATAGATCATGAGACGAGGGTGACAGGTGAAAAATCAGTGAAACCTATACCCAAATGATGGCCCCGTCATTCAGCAGAGTTGGGATGACAACCACAAACTATTCTAGACAGTCTTGTGGAACACCAGCAGGCACGCAACTTGTAGCTGTTGTGAACTTGATGTTTATTGGTGTACTCTAAAAACCCTGGCAGCTATGGACTTAGTGCCTTATAGAAGTATGATGGTAGCTATGGATTTAGTACTGTGTAGATGAACGATGGTAGCTATGGATTTAGTACAGTGTATATGAACGATGGTAGCTATGGATTTAGTCCTGTGTAGATGAACCTTGGTAGCTATGGATTTAGTACTGTGTAGATGAACCTCGGGCACCAATGGACTTTGTGCCAATTCCTTAGGTCAATCCTTAGGAATGAATGAGTGAATGATAGTTGATTCTTAGGGTAAAACCTTAAGAAATAAAGAAGATAATGGGGATGGGTAATTAGGTTGATTGTTTGACGATTAAATATAATAATTATATTATTGTGGGTTGAATACCCCATATGCTCACTAGGCTCTCAAGTCTGACTTACTCAGTTTCTTTGTATTACAGGTAGTGGCGCGAGAGCATAAGTTGGATGACTTATCAAGATATTTTGGATTATACATCAGTAGTTGTGAATAACTGTTGTAAGGTCTATTTTGTACTGTTTATGCTTTTGGTCTGTATCGGAACATGGCATCCCAAGATTTTTGTTATATAATGCAAAATACATTTCTTTAAAGAAATGCTTTGATAAATTCTTATCACATTTTGTTTTGGGAACAAATTCCGCAACATTTTTCTTCAAACGATTACTCTGATTTTAAAACAAAGCATAAAAAAATCGGTCTTTTCTGGCCGTGAAATTGGGTATGTCACACCATACTAGTGCACTAAGTACATCTTTAAAGGTTCAATTGTGATATGGTTTCATAATCAATAAGTTGATCATAAAACATGATACTAAAGTACTCTCCCATCTTTTCTGATTGGAGAAACTTTTATCTTTCTGCCTATTTGATTCTTCTTATTCGTTCTGTCATTCATTGAAACTTTTCAATGATTCAAAATTATACTTAAACTTGTAAGCATAACCAGATTTACTATACTTCTAGTAAATCATGAGGAATAATCTTATTGTTCTTTGTGTTGGACTTGACTAGTGCACAACATTGTGTACCAATTCTCCCAGTCCTTCACTTGACTCTTTCTCAAGGAATAAGTCTTAATTTTCCAAATATGAAGGTTCTCATTCATCATATAATACAAGTTGTATGATTCCAAGTTTCTGTCCAATTGAAACTCGGGCGACAACAATCTTTCCTTATTTGGTAAATTCTTGACATTAGCACAAATAACATAACTTAGAATCACATCCATTTCAACATTTCTAAAATAGAAATAAACATAAATTTTCATACATACCATTGCAAGGAAATATAAATAAGACAAAAAAAACAAAAAATTCTTTTATTTATAAAAGGTGCGGAAAAACTTGTCCTTACAATGCAGTTCAAATGAGAACTATGCTATTACATATTCCTTAGCAATCTATCATAACTCTAAGCAGCAGTTCAAAAATCCGATCATCGAATCATGCGATTGAAATCCATATCTTCGCGATCAGACTCAGCCTGCTTCTTCCTTTAAGCTTCCTTTCTTCTCTTCAATCCTACAAAACACCAAATGTAATCTTATCACATAATATATTTAGAATCTCCAAATAGGAAAATAGATTTAGATAGTGGATTTTACCTGAAGTAGAGTCATACAGCTTGACTCTCCCATCTCTTAGATCTCTCAGGTAGTCAGGGCAGCTTCGTAACCAATGCCCCCTCTTTTGGTATTAGAAACATATGGATTCTTCTGGAATGGTACACGGGACTATCTTAGATTCAGCCTTTCTCTTGTGTAGAGAAAACTTTACTGGATTTTCAATGTTGCCATTGCCCAAAGAAGGTTGGGATATTGATTTGATGCACAAAAATAATTTCTGATTTAGCAGCAATAAGCAAATAAGTCAAATCAATGAGGGTCACGTCATGTTCCATCATGTAGTACTCTCTAACAAACTTACCATATGAATCAGGAAGTGAGTAAAGAACCAAGTCAACGCCCAACTTCCCCGAGACATCTACGTCCAACATTCCCAATCTATCAATATGCAACTTCATATCCAAGACATGAGCGCATACCGACTTTCCATCTTCGTGTCTTTTCGCCAATAGGGCTTGAGTGACCTTGAACTTTTCAAGTCTTTGAACACGTGGGTCAGGGAGAATTATTGGAGGAGGTGGAGGAAGTGAAACATGATTTCATTTCCACAATCCAATCGTGGAACATCATCTTCATGTAAAAAACTTTTTCCAACGGATTTTGGAAGACCATAGTTGATAGATTTTGACATCTGCAAAATGGGAGAAAATTCAAGTAAGTTGATTGAGTTCTTAATAAAACACCCAAATGAGATATTAAGGCTAGTGCCCAACACAATATTCTATAATTTGGAAGAGGGATTCCGTAATCCAAATTGCAGAACATTTGAAGGTAGGTAAATGACGATTTACCAATTTCCACCATGAAAAACGAAAAGGAAATTGAAGTTTTAAATGAATTGAAACTCCTAGATCTTATGAGATTCATTGAAATTTTCAATGGCATGTTTAAATCTCGAGTGTTCCCTTCGTTTGTGACTGGGATGCCGAGGATCACAAACAAGTTGTGGATAGCCATGCAAATATACATGGTGCCCCCAATGTTACAGTCACTTAATCGACGTGCCAGTTAACCACACACACTCCATCAATCTATGACAAACATTGAGTCACCCTTTGCCACCTTTTCTTAGATCCCAATTAGTGTGCCGGTTAACCACACACACTCCACTAATGTCTTAGCGAAG
The DNA here is from genome assembly GCF_051521515.1 of Lactuca serriola. Taxonomy (NCBI): domain Eukaryota; kingdom Viridiplantae; phylum Streptophyta; class Magnoliopsida; order Asterales; family Asteraceae; genus Lactuca; species Lactuca serriola. Next base: position 188,253,606 of record NC_136413.1, read on the forward strand.
GTACAAAGTGTAATTTCATGGAATAGCACCAACTCCACCTTTTTCCTAAAGTAACTAAGATTTAGGAATTTATAAAAGTGTTTAGTTACTTCGTTTTTCATTATACTTACAATGGAAGGTTGCGTCTTATCCTACCTGTTCGGCTAACGACCCTCCACTAGTCAAGAGTGCGGTGGGTAAGAGTGGATACCCATTCAATCGCCATTTTGTAGGCAATTTCCTTAAACAACCCTTATAGACCAACTTCGTGAATGAGGTCTACTAACGATAAGACTGACATTTACTTATTCATATATAATATTAGACTTTTAATTTTATATATAGTATAAGGGTGTATTTTACACTTTTAAAATACTAGGTGGTCTAACTTAATAAATTATACTTTTAATTTAATTAAATATAAACCATATCATTATGGATTTATTAACTCTCTTTTACCTATACATTTGATTAACTTAACAAAACCATAAGGGTGTAATTCGAACTTTTCAAAAAAAAAAACTAGGGTTTTAGACTTTAATATTTCAAAATTAAACTTTTAATCAAAATTTTAAATTCCAAAACTTGAGGACAAATTTTGAAACTTTTCCAAAATATTAGGGTTTAGAATTTAAATATTTCAAAATTAAACCTTTTAATCAAAAAATTAAATTCCAAAACTTGAGGGCAAGTTTTGAAACTTTTCAAAACTATCTAGATCAAATTATAAATAATTCAATTAATCAAATAATTGGTGATTATCTAAATTTGACCTAATTCAATTTTATGGCAAGATAATCCAGTCAAATAAATCAAGTTTATTATTTAAGGCAATGATTATCTAATAAATTGACAATTATCTACTATTTTGGCAAGGATAATCACTCCAAATCAATAAAAATCGGATTTTATCAATTAAAAACGTTTTTGGTAATTATCCCACAGCAAAACAGTTCAAAAACCCAAAAAATTTGGCATCTGATACTCCGACTCGTCGAGCAAACATTGGACTCGTCGGCATACCCGATTCATCATATCCATGAATACAGCAGGAGCATTTGTTAAACCAAACGGCATAAAAAGGAATTCATAATTCCCATATCGAGTACGAAAAGCAGTCTTCAGTACATCCTGCTCGTGAACTTTCAATTCATGATAGCCAGATCTTAAATCAATCTTCGAGAAATAGCTAACACCCTGAAGTTGATCAAATAAATCATCAATGTGAGGTAGTGGGTACTTTTTCTTGATAGTCACCTTATTCAGCTCACGATAATCAATGCACATCCGCATCGATCCGTCCTTCTTCTTGATAAACAATATCGGAGCACCTCAGGGAGAGGTACTCGGTCGGATAAAGCCTTTGTCAAGTAATTTCTGCAGTTGGATCATCATTTCTTTCATCTCTGCTGGCACGAGACGATAAGGAGTCTTTGCAATCGGAGCAGCACCAGGCACAAGGTCAATTCGAAATTCTACTTGCCTGTCTGGAGGAAGTCCAGGCAAGTTATCGGGGAAAACATCAGGATATTCATTAACAACGGGAACATCATTTACCGTTTTCTTCTCCTCCTTTGAGTTACCCCTAAAATACCCATACACACAACAATACACATACAATAACAAACAACATACTATGGTTCCAATCATCCATCGGGATGGAATACCCCAAGCCCTCAACCATCGGATTGGAATGCCCACATACTACGAGTCCAATCATCCTCGGGATGGAATACTCTCAGCCCACAACCATCGGGTTGGAATGCCCACACATAATACATATATAACAGATACTATGGGTCCAATCATCCATCGGGATGGAATACCCCAGACCCCTCAACCATCGGGTTAAAATGCCAACATAGTATGAGTTCCATCAACTGTTGGGTTGGAATACCCCAGGCCCTCAACCATCGAGTTGGAATGCCAACATACTATGGGTCCAATCAACCATCGGGTTGGAATACCCCTGGCCCTCAACCATCGGGTTGGAATGCCCACATACTACAAGTCTAATCATCCTCGGGATGGAATACTCTCGGCCCACAACCATCGGATTGGAATGCCCGCATAACCAATGAAACATGTGCACCTATCAGATAATCATATAACAGTCTATAAAGACAACATACTAGGGTCCTATCATCCTCTGGATGGAATACCCTCAACTACTAATCAATCATGTGCACATATAACAGGTAATCTCCTACCAACATACAGACAGACAGACCAAACTACAGGTCACTAGACATAACCACATCCGATCTACCAAGATATCGATCTAACAAATCATACTAGCATATAATCATCCTATCTACCAGGATACCAAGTTAACATATCACAATAGTAACAATCCCAAATAACAAATCAAAGGTCTAGCCTTGGTGCCTTAGACCCTTGAGTACAGTGAGCATAACTCACCTCGCAAGTAGTGTCAAAGTACCGAAAACCTATAATCGCTACCTCACCGGAAATCCCGAACTATCACATAATAAATACCAAGTCATTACAAAACATAACAATCTTGACTAAGGATCTACACAATCCATCATGTCCATTCTCTTTATTGGGCCAAGGTCCAATGCCAATTCCATAACCTTGAAAGTCCTTATGCAAAACCCATCATTGGCCCAATTTACCAAATTGGGCCCAACTCCCTAATTGGGCCTAATTCCAAGATCCATTATCAAAACTTGGCCCAAAAAATTATATTCATAAAGTCCAGCAAAGGCCCAAATCCAACTAGTCCATAAACAACCCAAAACCCGAAGCCCAAATGCCAAAGGCCCAACAGAGGACATACGCAGGGCGTACTCATCCTGATGTTGACCACCATCGGGGTGGTTGACCTAGTACGCTGGGTGTACTGAATTTACGTTGGGCGTACTTAGAGGTTTGCCAAAATCTGAATAAGTGCTTAATGGCTTAAGCACTTAAGCCCAAACTTCAGATCCAGTGACCAAATATGCGTAGGACCCATAAAGTCACAGACTTTATCACTTTATACGTCCAGAAAGCTATTAATACTTCGTCTTAATCCATTAAGACCTTCCCACTCCATGCACGAGACATCTTAAGCCATTGGGACCTTATTTTTATCACTCAAAACCCCTTCAAGAGTATCAAAGGATAACTCATTTCGTCAAAATCATAACATGCACCATTTTGGGACTTTTGGGACAAGAATGCTTCTATAAAGCTAAAATGACTAGATCTATCTAAAACAAGTATAAAGTTCCAAGCTTTTTTCCTTCTGGAGCTTCTAGGGTACAAACCAACTTCAGAGCTACAAGCTTGATCTTATTCTCCAACTCCTAGATGCAACACCTTCTTCTTAAAACACTCAAGAAACACTCAATACGCTCAAACACTCAACGAACTGGTTAGGGTTTGGGGAAAAGGACTCTAAGCAGTGGAGTTTGGGAGTAATGGAGGCTTTTGAGCTCATAATGTTGCTTATATAGCCCCCAAACTCTAAATATTAGGGTTTCCTTCTGACATGAGTACGCCCAGCGTACTAAAGCGCGCCTAGTACGCTCGGCGTACCCTTATGTACGCGCAACGTACTCCTTCTGATCCCAAAATTGTAATGTAGCCCTTAGACTTTTCATGGCTTCACACTTCCATCCCCAGGGACTATAAATGGCAAATCTTGGGATGTTACACTAATAAATCTTTTTAACTTTGGGTTTTGTTTCCTTACGTATGGCTAGTTGCGCTTAATATAAAACAAAATGTTATGTAAAACATATTGAAGACTTAATAGAGTCCTTTATGGACAAATTAGATAATGATTAAAGAGGTGAAAATAGACCCAAATTCAAAAGAACATAAATTTTGTTCCATCAAGAGTTTCAAGGCCCACCATATATAGATGGGAGGAGACATTTCCACTCATGTTAATTATTCATCCACTTTAAAACAAAGTGTTTTGACTTTTTTACCTTTCATTTCAATTATAAAGATAGAATAATAATGAGGGGATAAAAGTCAAAACATAATTTTTTAAGTGGATGGATCAAAAACAAAAGTGGAAATAACACCTCCCTCCCCCTCTGTGTGTGTGTGTGTGTATATATATATATATATATATATATATATATATATATATATAATTCTGCCCTTATCTTTTAGGTTCTCTTACTCTTAACATAAAGTTTAGTATAGTTTAAATGGAACTTAATAAACCAACTTATCGTATATATATATAAATGTTGAAGTTTGATTCCATTTATAGATGAAGTAATTTCTATTGAAAAATTATCCTAAAAGTCTATACATTCAACATAAGTTACCTTTGATGACTAAATTCCAAAGTTACAATACAATAAATTTATATCTAATACTCTCATTTCTAGTGTAAAATTTGTGCCCGTATGAAAAGCATGAATCTTATACAAAGTTCATGAATTTATGGTGTGCAAGCCCGCAAACCATGACTTTTAAGATTCGATTCATGGACCACAACAAATTTGGTCACGCGTTCGGAACCTGATCTACGAACATGGCTTGCTTTTCATGCTTAGTAGCTAATATTGAATATTTTAGTATTTATTTTCGCTAGGTGACACCAACGACCACCGCCACCTCTATCTCTCTCATATGTCACCTTGCCTAGTAGTGACAAAACTCCATTGCATAAATCTCTTCACATTCATCACCCTCCTCATTACTTCACCTCTTCCTTTCTTAATTCTTCTCAACTACACACATTATCAGAAGAAATTGATCATTCTATGAATAAACAATGGGGAGAGTAAAATTACAGATCAAGAAAATAGAAAATTCAACAAATAGGCAAGTTACTTTCTCAAAAAGAAGAAATGGGTTGATCAAGAAAGCCTATGAGCTATCTGTTCTATGTGATGTGGATGTTGCTCTCATCATGTTTTCTCCCTCCGGAAGAGCTAGCATTTTCTCTGGAAGTAAAAGGTAAAAAGATCAACCTTTAATGCAAAATAAATCCCCTTTTGAGCATATATTTTGTGTTGTTTTTTAGATTTATTCTAACCACCCATTGATTATTTTCCTAAAATTCTTTTTTGGGTGTTGGATAGTATCGAAGAAATTATGGCCCGATACATAAATCTTCCCGATCATGAAAGAGGAAGGTATGCATTAAGTAATTTCAATGTTTTAATTAATTTTTTCCTATATATTTGTTTGGTATGAATGATTCTTCTTTGGATTTTAACTTTTTCTACTATTTGTGTTTGTGCACTTTGTTTTGCTTGTAATCTAATTTGGATCCATATTGATGCATCAAAAACTATCTGAAGGTTGCAAAACCAAGAGGTACATATTTTTACTCATTTGGTTGTCACAAATTTACCATACTACTATAGTAATATGATAGTATGGAGTAGTAAATAAAAAGCTATAAACTTTGGATCAAATGAGCTAATTCGATCTATATTTAAAGCAGTACCTGGAAAAGGCTTTAGGAAAGTTGAGAAGAGAAGCACAAGATTACCGTATTCAAAACCAAGCCAGGTTTTTCCTTTGTTTCTAAAATCACAATTGAATACATCATTCTTATTACTTATATTTTCCTTCTCTACTTATTTTGTTCCGGGTATTTCAAAATTAATGATGTTGATTTTTTTGACTAAAGCTTATAACTTTACTAACTTATTTAATTTGATCACAGAAGTATCCTATCAAATGCAGATTCACAATTTGAGGTACATCATATTGTAGCCAGTCTATTTTATAGAGATTTTTGGTTGTTTCATTACCAGCCATGAATCATTGCAATATTATAACTGTATTTTACATTGTTACAGGGAATTCAAAAAGAAATCATCCGATGCAAGTCCCAAATGATAGAAATGGAAAAGCGTCTCAGGTAAATATCTTTATGTTATTTGAAGTTATCTCATGAGAATGTTATATCAATTAATTCTTATGTAACTCAAGTCAATATACAATTTACATTACTAGAAAATAAATTTATGTAACTCATACTTAATTAAATTTATCTTGTTTATAACTCAGTTATAAAAAAACAACACATGTTATTAGTGTAATTATCATGTAACTTTGTTAAAAGTTTAATGGATAAATCTTTCTTATGATGTATGTGTGTAGGATGTTTGAAGGGGATCCTTCTGAAATTACAGCGTTGTGTGAAGCTGAGTATCGGGAAGAAGTTCTTCAGGAGACTCTGAAACGTGTTCGTCTTCGCAAGGTACATGTGTACATAACATGATCATATTATGTTGATTCAAATGTGTTTATATATATATATATATATATATATATATATATATATATATATATATATATATATAATGAATATAAATCTAATTTGATCTCTTTGTTTCAATTAACTAGCAAGTTCTAGTTGAGAAGTATAACTCTGCGGATGCAGAATCTACTACACAGGTATGTTTACACAACTTTGAAAGATAAAAGAAATAAAACTAAAATGATATATATATATATATATATATATATATATATATATATATATATATATATAATTTGTTAAATTTATTTCTCGGTTTATAGGGCATAAACATTAATAACATGGTTACTACAAACCCAAGCAACATGTTTGACTGGCTTCCACCGAGAGAACCTCAAGTGCAGATCATGAATTTTATGAACTTCAATGGGATTCTTCCTCATAGGTGATTGTAAATATATGTATAAGTTGTTATGAACTTCAACAATGTTGAATGTCTTAAGAAAATTTATTCTTTTTAACCCTTCTATGCAGACAAAATGAGAATGTAAACCGAGCTAATGTGATTGATAATGATAACAATGTGAATGTTCAACGATCTGAGTTTGGACAAGTTATTGATATGAATCTATCTCCATGGACACAATTCTATCCCTCTGGTATATATGCTTGTTACACTTCCTTTATTTTATTTGCACAAATATACCGATTAAATTTTTAAAAATGAATCCATCATAACTCTTCTATTTGGCATGTAGGAAGTGGCCCTATGATGATGACACAACCTGGAGAACGGTCATTCAATGAAAATTTCCTACCGCAATTTTCTCCATGAAGTCAAATTAGAAGCGTTAATTATATTTCCTCCCAACAGTTTTCTCCATAAAAATCAAAGTAGAAGTGTTAATCTTTGATAATTTCCTGTCGTATTATGTTTTTATATTTTCTGATGTCATTTTAGAATGATGAACTCTAAGCTATATGTATATATATATATATATATATATATATATATATATATATATATATATATATTATTTTAATTCGTATTCATATGGTTCTTGAATGCTTCATTGATGCATAAATAGAGACTCCTTAAAAGATTCCAACACAAATTTTAGGGTCAAAACTGGTTAAAAACTTATCTTTTTAAATAGACAATTAAGCTATACAAATATGAGCAAAAAAAGCTAAACATATTTCTAACTTTTATATTTCCTTTTTAAAAACTAAGAGTTAGTATATTGGAGCTAATAACAATGTTTGTTTGCATAACTTATCTTATTTACAGAAAAAGTGACCAGCAGCAACATAGAGAAAAGACACAAACATCAAACTAATTCACCTTTGATCATAACATTGCACCATTGATTGATGGATTAAAACTCATTTAAAGCACACATGATTTTGACTTCTTTAAAATTTATGTTACATTGCAAATGTTTTATTTACACATGTAACGAGTATTCTTCTTGGATTATAATCCTTTGGATTAGCCATTTGCATCAAGATACCTATTGACAACCAAATAAGGTGTGCCTGCAAGTGTTGCTACAACCGCAAAAGCCAACACAAAGCATTTATAAATCGTATTAAATCACCTTAATTAGAAAATTAGCATATGATTATTCTTGTATGATAATATACATCTATAATCATATTGTTATTACATTATTTTGTTACTTACAGCATGATGCACATATGGTGAAAAAGTCAAATCACTTCAATACTTTCATTTTTCATGAGATGGACACACCTCAAAATAAAAATAGTAACTAATGCTTACAAGTATTAATATTAGCACCACATTTGTTTAATTTGTATTTTGGACAACCCTAAGTCGTTCGCTTCTTAGGTTTTTGGTTTTCCAGATGGCTTCTTCATGGTGATAGATAGATTCATGTTCAATTTCAAGGCGAGACAAAAAATAAATAACTTTTCCCTATATTCCTTCTCGTAATTCCTAAGGAGTGTGGCTGATATGAAGTCATTATATAACTACCTTGTGTTGAAGGGAGACGTGACCTGAAAAAGACAACATGGAAAGTAAATTGCAACAACATACTAATGGACTAAACAAACTTATTTGAACTGTTATACATTTTGTATTAACTAGTTAGCAACTTGATCTCATAAATAAGCCATATATTTTTGGTGCCCTGCACTTTCATTTGTTTGAATGCGGTCATCCTCAACATCATCTTGTACATGGTTATTGCAAGTGGCATATCGAGTTGATTGTAATTATATAAATACTCATCACTTAAGCTCTCTTTTCGTATAAAATTATAAAATGCAAAACATGTAATGATAATGCTTCATTGGTTAACCAAAATAAATGGAACCATTCTCTTTTGTGCACGGAACCATGCTTTCAATACATCAAAAACACGATCAATGACATTTTGAAGTTTTGCATATACGTGGTTAAAAATTTCTTTGTTGTTCGATGCATGTCTTTACCAGGAAATACATTACATTACGACACCAAGCCATAAATATTCTGTAACATCCAGAAATCAGGTATAACTATTTAATCCCCTTCTTTCCCAAGGTTGTCAAATCTAGCCCAAAGAAGAAATTTGTAGCAAATGAGTACGTTGGGCGTACTGAGGAGTACGTTGCACGTACTCATGAGCGTGCGCTTGAAGCGGATGCTACCAGTACGCTGGGCGTACCATAGTGTACGTTGGGCATACTAGGCTCAGACTTGAAACCCTGAATAAGACTTGAGCACTATAAAAGGAATGATATGGCCTCCATCCCAGCCACCATTTCCAGTGAGTGAAACCCTAAAATAGCTAAGCCTTCATTTTAGAGCTTGTGTGTGTGTGTTTGAGCTTGATAAAGTGTTCTTGTGAGATTTTGAAGAGAAGAAGGGCCATTGTAGAAGCTAGAGTTAAAGTGCAAGCCTTGGATCTAAGCTTTTCAGAGGTTGGAGCATCATTTGGAGGTAAAACTCTCAAAGCTTTCTTAACCTTTTTGGATTTGTGCATTATGGACCATTTTTAGGGTTTTTGTCCCAAAGATGGAGACTTTAAGAGTAAATGGTATCCATAAGCCTTGATCTGCCCCATCTCAGTATAAAATGTGTTGTAGATCTATAAAAATCCAATCTTGATCGTTAATATTGAGTCATGCATGAGATAAGGGCTTAATGAGGAAATAGGGTAAGAGTTTGGAGTGATTGGTGACCTTTACAGCCATGCAAAGGCTTAAAGGCTTCAACTTTATGGGTTAAGAGGCATTAGAAGGACTAGATCTGGAATATGAGCTTGTTTCTTAACTGTTCCAGCCCAAAAACCATTAAGAGCATGAAACTAGGACTTACGTTGGGCATAAATCCCAAAATGCGCCGCATAGGGGTTGAGATCCTCGATTTTGGATAGCCGAGGTATGCCCCGCGTACAGAATTGGTACGCCCCACGTACTGCCCTCTGTTGAATTTCATTGACTTTTAAGGTTTGGTCAACAATTGGACATTTGGACCATTGGAGGGGTAAAATGGTCTTTTCCCCCTCTGAAAGGTTATAGGAAGGGATTAGTCTAGCCTCTGAGAATCGTTGTTAATTAGAGGTAAATTACTTTATGTGATTAGGCGGAGGCTATATCAGTATTTCGAGTTCGAGACTTTTCGAGATTACCCGAGGTGAGTCTTCTCACTATACTTACCTTGAGTGGTAAACCTTATGTGCGACCAGAGGGTATTATGTGCATGAACCGTGTAATGAGATATTCTGTTGTTTATTTATGTTATGCATTTTGTGTATTATATTGTGATGCTGAGTTGAGGGACCGGAGGGTCCATCTGAGTTGTGGGACCGGAGGGTCCCACTGAGACACATCGACCAGAGGGTCTAATTGAGTTATAGACTCGAGTGGATAATTTGTTGTGTGTGGTATTCTGGGGAGCTCACTAAGATTTTATGCTTACCGTGTTATGTGTTATGTGTTTCAGTTAGTTCCGAGGGTCGCGGCAAGGCACCGGGATGATTGTACACACCGGCGGAAGATTGTTTTTATGATTCTGGGATTGTGTTTTATCTGTTGACATTTGAGACATATGTGTTTTTCAGGATTACGATACAAGTTTTATTGTGTTTAAAAATGAAAATTTTGGTTTGAGAATTTACGTCGTTACATATTCGGATATGTGTATATGAAAAATCACAAAGATAATATTTATCTATTTAGATAATATTTATCTGTTTAGATAATCAGATAATTAATGTTTAAAATAAAGTAGAGATATGTTCTAAACATGAACATGGTTGATGGTGGAAACAAGAATAATGCATCTGGATTTGCTAATGCTTTAGATAAAATTCTTAAATCATGTGATACTCCTTCCCAACCGACCACTATAAAAATAAAGATCATGTTGAAGTCATATATTGCCAATATATTTGATAACAATCTCCTTTTCCCCTTCCTCTATACAAATGTTGTTTATCAACATGGACGATTCTTAAAAACCCCTAGCTAGTAGTGTAACATTAATGTAGGGTGATGAAACATGAAGAGGAGGGGTATTTTTGGCATTTTATATGATTTTTAGTGATCCAACAGTTGAATAAACCTACCCATGACAAAAAGAGTTAATAACACACTTTAAGGATGACAATGCTAAAATTTCCAGGAAGAGACAAATTCATAACTTCCAACGAAATGCTTGGACTAAAACCAAGGTTGTCAAGATCAAAATTTTACCCAAGATCGTTTTAAGTTTTGGAAAATCGTGATCGTAAGATCGAATCGGGATTGGAAGATCCTACCAAAATGAACTCATATTCAAATTTGGTCGTAACGTCTTAGGCGTGCGATATACTTTATAACATGATGTCAATTAAGACATCGATATGAAGTAAACTTTAACTTTTTAAACATGAAACATATTTTTTGTTGTTACAAACCATAATAATTAGGAAGAAAACATCTTAATCACAAAAAGAAAAAAGATCATTATGATCTACGAATAAAGTCTAAATATCAAAAACAAAATATCATATTGTAACCTATATAACTCAAGATGAATTAATGAAGTGATGATACTCTATGGGGCTTCTTGCATCTTGTGGTGCTCGATTTCACATTAAATAGACGAATTTTTGAGAGTCAACTATATAGATAAACCAAAGAGGTGACGTAACACCTAGTTCCCGATATGAATTTATCTTTGTAATTGTTATATTTTTCCATGGAGAACTCGATGAGTTGGAAGCCTCAACTCATCGAGTAGAAGTTGTCTTGCTCGCGGGGTTTTATGAGGCAACTCAACGATTGAGGTGCCTCAACTCGGCGGGTTGTCCGTTCAGGAGGAAACCCGAATTTTGGGGTTTTGTACCCTATAACACCTTAAGTCCCAAGAGTTGGCCTCATTTCCAGCCTCCATAGTCCCTAACCCTAATCTCGAAACCTTAAAGCCCTTTTTGAGTGTTGTGAGCTCTTTGTGAGTGTGTTTTGGTGTGTTTGAAGCCCTTGGAAGAAAAAGAAGCTTGGTGTGAGGTGGTGATTCAAGTAGGAGCCTTCAAGATCTTGATTCTTTGCACCATTTCCAACATATTTTGGGTAAAAAGTTCCAACCTTGATCTATATTTGATTAGATCTCTTTTTGGGGTTAGTTCTGATGCTTTTAGACATGTTTGGGTGGTTGGTGGGGTTGAAGGACATCCCAAGTGCTATTCTTCTAGATCTATGGTCCTCTTGAGCTCTTTTGGCATAAAGGTGCCAACTTTATGGCCTTAAGGGCTCCATGCATTTGTTGAGTCCATCTTATAGCTTCTTTTGATCATTTGAGCTTCTTCTATGTATACTTGAAGGTAAATTTGGAAACTTTACGTGGTATTTCAGCTCTTAGGGCCAGAACTACAGTTTGGGGTTATTCCTTTGGTGATTTAGTGCTTATTGATTAATTCCTTACCCTATTAAGCCTAGGGTTTGGGTTTTGAACCTATTTTGGTAGTTCTTATGGGTAAAGTTGGAAACTTTATGCTTCTTGCGGCTATTTCAGTTAAGATCTAAGTCATGAAGCTCCTAGTTAAATTAAGGAAGGCTCAATGGATTAAGAGGTTGAATTTTTGGTGAACTTGACGGGTTTATGGAGGAACTCGGCGAGTTGGATTGATTTCTCCAGACTTTGCAGACTAATAGATAAACTCGGCAAGTTCATGGATGAACTCGGCGAGTTTAGTCAACTTGGATTGTTGACTTTGACTTCGACTTTTACATGGTATTTCATCTCTTAGGGCCAGAACTACAGTTTTGGGTTATTCCTTTGGCGATTTAGTGCTTATTGATTAATTCCTTACCCTATTAAGCCTAGGGTTTGGGTTTTGAACCCATTTTGGTGGTTCTTATGGGTAAAGTTGGAAACTTTACGCTTCTTGCGGCTATTTCAGTTAAGATCTAAGTCATGAAGCTCCTAGTTTAATTAAGGAAGGCTCAATGGATTAAGAGGTTGAATTTATGGTGAACTTGACGGGTTTATGGAGGAACTCGGCGAGTTGGATCGATTTCTCCAGACTTTGCAGACTGATAGATAAACTCGGCTAGTTCATGGATGAACTCGGCGACTTCATGGATGAACTCAGCGAGTTCATGGATGAACTCAGCGAGTTTAGTCAACTTGGATTGTTGACTTTGACTTCGACTTTAGTCTTTGATCAAGTTTGACCTATAAGGGGGCTTCTGGGCATTTTGTGCTGAACTTAGGAAATCTTTTATGTTTTTGAGTTGAGTCGATACTCGGAGTCGGGATCCGTTCAACCACCTTTCTGTCTTTGAGGTGAGTTTCCTTACCGAGTTTGGAGGGTCGAAGGCACCAAGGCCGACCCATGTTTATATTATGTTGTTAGTATGCTAGTTGTCTTCGTGAATCTTGCATGTGCTTGTATGTCTTTTGGGGTAAGGATCGATGTCGGGCGGGGCCTGATGTATTTCTGTATGTTATGTATCTCTGTGATTATTGCATGAGTATGTGTTTACGTTGATATATGTTATTATATGTTGGGCGGGGCCCATTTTACCGAGCTCAGCTCGATGCCGGGCAGGGCTTACTATATGTTTATTGTATGTTTGATATGTGGTATTTTGGGGGAACTCACTAGGCTTTGTGCTTACGGTTTATAGTTTATGTTTCAGGTACTTTTGGTTCCAAGGCGAAAAACTCGAGATGACTGCATCGCACACACCATTGGGATTCCGCACATGATGTTTTACTCTAATTTTATGACAATTGATACATTGGTTTTTATTTAAGATGATTGGATGTTATTGGAATCACTATTTTATCTATTATTAAAAACAAAAATTTTAGGACCATATTTTTGGATGTTTCAAGTTGGTATCAGATCCTTGGTTTGAGGTATCCGCGCATACTCTCGGGTGTGTCTAAACTCAAACTAAGGACTTGGTAGAAAATTTTAAAAGAAAACATTTTTATAAAAAGAATTTCTAAAAGAGATAAGGATGTGGTGCGCGCAATCATCCGAGCTTAAATAAGTTGTCCCAAAATACCATACATGCTTATATATGATAAGAATTGTGAACTGCATGCTAGATTAGGGCTAAGGATCTAGGAGAGATGCCTTTGTATGTCTGTTATATGAGCTTATATGCTAGTACTGATTAGTCAGTGATAGGATGGCCTGATTAGGTTATGCTCAGTTCTGTTTACTTGATGCCCGAATGCCGCTTGCTTTGTGGTTTTAGGAGTTCTTGCTAATCTCATCTAGTTAGTAAGTGAATATGCTGAGTTACATGTTATGAAAACAAAATGATTTCAGAAGATTAAGTTTAGCTCTATTACGCATCTCTTGTTTGAGTCTAACCTTTATAGGGAGAGACCTCTCATCTGAAAAATTATCTAGTATTTGTCATATGTAATTGTGTTCATGAGCTAGTTAGAGAAGGTTAGCATGAGCTCCTTCTGCAGCTGATGACAAATAGTGGCGTGGAGTTTTTCCTAGGAAAAATTAGGATGAGCTTAGTGTTGGGAGCCCTAGCTGCGAAGGATCTGTTGGTTATAGAGTAACTTGGCTGAGTGTAACAGCCCGGAATTCCAGGTATTATTATATTTATGATTTTGGGTGTTTTAAGAGGGGACTCGGCGAGTTGGAGCTCAGACTCGCCGAGTAGGATCGCGGATCTGGTCGCGGGTTCGCGATTGGACTCGGCGAGTCCGCGCTGTTTAGCGAAACCCTAACTTCCCAGGTTTGGGACATATATAAGGGGCCTTATGGCCGTCATTGTTCACCCTAGTCCTTTGAGTGAAACCCTAATTCGATTGTGAGCATCTGGAGCAAGGTAGAAGACCATTATTGATCTTGGAAGTGTTATTTTGCAAGGAGGAGGAGGCTTGGTTAAGGGAACAACAGGAGAAGCCATATTCTGAGGGTTGGGGACACAGAGCAACGTTATTCAGGTAATATTTTCGAGTTGTTCCCTTCTATGTTGATGTGTATATGGATTTAGGGTTTATTGAACCCTTTTGTGGCTAGATTGAGTGTTTCCTTAGTCCCCCAAGCGATTGGAACCCTATATTGGGACCCTTGGAAGTCCAGAGTGTCCCATGCCTGAGCTTTTCGGGAATCAATGGAGGTTTTGGATTGGAATCCTTATGCCTTAGGTCAAAACGTCAATTATGAGTCATGGGGTGTATTATGAGCACCGAAATAAGGACTTTACGTGATGAACCAGTCTAGGAAGGCCAGACCTATGAATCGCCGAAGCAGATCTGACCTTAGGAAGCAGTTTGAGCGGTTGCATGGCATGGACTCGCCGAGTCCGATGAACAGACTCAGCGAGTAGCTTGAAGATTGCCTTAGAATGGTCCTGTCCGAGTTATGGGTTGGACCGGTGAGTCAGGGCGAGTTAGAGAGGGTTAACAGGTGATCTGAGTCGAACTGGGACTCGCCGAGTTGTTCTTCAGACTCGGCGAGTTGAGTCGGGGTGGCCCCGCGATTCTTCCAGGAGGAACTCGTCGAGTCAGGGGGGATACTCGACGTGTAGAAAGGGAATCTTAGAGAATTAGTGAGGACGTCTAGACTCGCCGAGTCGCCCTAGCGCTAGCCGAGTCCGGTCAAAGTTGACCGTTGACCGTTGACCAGAGTGGACCTGTGTTGACTTCTTAGGGATAGTCAACATTTGAGATATAAAGTGTTAACTAGGGACATATGATGTTATAGGAGGATTAGAGCTCGGAGAATCGGGCACGAGGGATTCCCAGGGTTGTGAGATATCGAGACACGCGAGGTGAGTCTTCTCAATATACTTTACCTTGAGTAGGTAACCAGAGTTATGTGATAGAGTATTTGTATGCTATGTATGTTATGTGTTGCACTGCATTCTTGTATGTGATTTATGTTATGCTTGTTTACAGAGTTAGAACCTGAGGGTTCACAGAGTATGGGTGCACGGACCCACAGAGTTATAGCCTCGAGTGGCTAATATGTTTTATGTGGTATTTTGGGGAACTCACTAAGCTTTATGCTTACAGTGTTGGTGTTATTTGTTTCAGGTACTAGTGAGGATCGCGGGAAGGCGCCGGCCTGATCAGTGCACACACACGGGATTTTTATATTATGTGATCTTGGGGTTTTTATATGTTATGAAATGAATTACAAACAATGATGTTTTTATGAATATTAAATGAATTTTGCCTTTATAAAATGCGAAAGATTGTTTTTAGTTTCTTGGTGTTACACTGAGTGAAGGTACTTCTTGAGGAAAGTACGAATATATGTGGATGGTAGTATGGGCCCGTAATACTGGAAGTATAGGATCCGTACTCAATGCAAGGAGGGCTGTAATTAAGCCAGGGAGCTTTTGTAGTTATGATTTCCCAGATATGCGCATTGATGCTTATTCTGATATCTCTATGGCCTATTTTTAGTATGATGGTATTACGAGGCAGGCCGGTAGGCAGTTCCAGTGTCGGGGAGGGTTCAGGCTTGGGTTCTAGAGCTAAGCAGCTTGATGACTAGACGAGGGAGTTCATCTCGTCTGAGATTACGTGTAGTATCCTTGATCAGACTCCTGTGATATTTGGCTCGGTCAAGGAGGGTATTCTGGAGATTCTTGACGAGAGATTGAGCGCCTTCCGTGTTGAGATTGTGGCATTGATCGGGACGCACTCTCTGACCTACATGGAGTTTCAGGCATGTGGAGCACTAGACTATCATGCGGCTACAGACCACATTGAGAGCAGCAGGTGGTTGGTAGATATTGCCAACGCCTTTCGAACCAGTCGTTGTCCTAAGAGGGACAAGGTCAGAATAGCATCCTGCCTCTTGAAGGACAGGGCTCGTTATTGGTAGGAGGAGGTAGGGATGCTATAGGAGGTTATGCTATTGATTCGATGACCTAGAGTGATTTCTCGACTAGGTTCTAAGCCGAGCATGCACTGGTGATCGAGGTGCAGTAGCTGGCACGAGAGTTTCAGCATCTCCGTCAGACTGTTGAGACAATGACTGAGATCACCTCTATGTTCAGGGAGAGGGGACTTTTGGTTCCGCAATATGTGGCGGACGATGAGATGAAGAAGGCCCGGTACCACAAGATGTTGAGGATCCACATTCAGCAGTTCGTTAGCCGATCGAGCTGCAATACGCTAGAAGACATGATAGTGAGGGCCAGGGAGAGGGAGATTGACTTAGAGATGGAGAAGAAGAGGAAGCCAGATTCTGCGATGAGTGTTAAGGGTTCGGGCAAGAGACGCAGGGTATCTGATTCTAGACTGAGGGGCCAGCAAGGTCGTAACCGCTACGGCAAGTGCGACAAGATGCACGAGGGGATGTGCAGAGGGGTGGGTTCTAGCTGCTTTAGGTGCGGTCAGACTGGTCACACCAGCATAAATTGTACTGCTACCACCCTCACCGCTTAGTTATCTGACTTGATTTGCTTTCAGTGCAATCAGAGGGGCCACAAGAAGGCCCATTGTCCGAGTTTGGCTACGGGAGGACCGATGTCATACCCGCTCCTGCGACATTAAGGATTAATGACGACCGTCAGGGCCGGGCAGATGCGCCAGCGGCGAAGAGTAAGGCGTTCCAGCTGACGGCAGAGGAGGCACGAGTAGCTCAAGATATGGTTACGGGTATGTATATTCTCCTTATCTCTTTATTTATATTGAATTATTGTTTATGCTTATGTTTTTTATTTTAGGATCATTCCTCGTGAACGGTATCTCTGCCTTGGTATTATTCGATTTGTGGGCTACCCGATCTTTTGTATCTTTTGCGCTTAGAAAGAGATTTACTGGAGCTCCAGGGGAGCTAGATCATCCTCTTGATGTGGAGATTGCTGATGATAGGTCTATACGTGTTGCGAGGGTTCATCGAGGGTGTACCTTTCAGTTATTCAGTGAGCAGTATTCAGTGGATCTGGTTTCCATTCCTTTGCGTGGGAACAAGGTTATCGTGGGCATGGATTAGCTGGG
Organism: Lactuca serriola; assembly: GCF_051521515.1. Taxonomy (NCBI): domain Eukaryota; kingdom Viridiplantae; phylum Streptophyta; class Magnoliopsida; order Asterales; family Asteraceae; genus Lactuca; species Lactuca serriola. Next base: position 188,271,212 of record NC_136413.1, read on the forward strand.
CCCTAATAGGGTAGTGATCGACTGTTAGTAGCATTTGGTTCGGGTTCGGAACCCAAGTGGGGGAGAGTTAGTGATTCAGGGTGAGAGACCGCAACATGAGTCGGTTATGTGTTCTGCAGCGAAGGCCAAACGTTACCTTCATTAGGGTTGTACAGGTTTGCTCGCCTATGTCATGGATACCTGAAATAAGGGGAAGGCGACCGTGGACGATATGTCGATTGTGCGTGAGTATCCAGATTTATTCTCGGAGGACTTGCATGGGTACCTCCGGAGAGGCAGGTGGAGTTCAGGATCGACTTGATTCCAGGTGCGGCTCTGATAGCCAAAGCATCGTATCGGTTGGCTCCCCCCGAGATGCAGGAGTTGTCTACATGGCTGCAGGAGCTGTTAGATAAGGGATTCATTAAACCGAGTAGTTCGCCTTGGGGAGCCCTGATTCTGTTTGTGAAGAAGAAGGGAGGATCCCCTCGGATGTATATCGACTACCGGGAGTTGAATAAGGTAACGGTGAAGAACTGTTATCTGCTCCCGAGTATTGATTATCTTTACGACCAACTTCAGGGTAAATCTTGGTTCTCCAAGATTGATCTACGATCGAGTTATCATCATATGCGAGTAACGGACGAAGGTGTGCATAAGACAAATTTTCGGATCCGCTATGGCCATTATGAGTTCGTGGTGATGCCATTTAGGCTCACCAATGCTCCTGCCGCGTTCAATGACATCATGAACCGCGTGTGTAGACAGATTCTGGATCTGTAACATCCATAAAAATCATGCCAAATCTAAACTTTTAAAAAACATCTCAAAACCATTAATCATTACAAAACTTGTTTTCAAAATGTATAATATCAAAATATCCCAGAAACATAAATATGAGGAGCCGTACCATCACACCTTTGCCTTCCCGCGATCACCTGATGTACCTGAAACAATAAACTGAAACTATAAGCCGGAGGCTTAGTGAGTTCCCCCAAAATACCGATACACTGCACATAACACATATATACATAACAACATGTATTGGGTCCACAACTTTATAGACTAGATTACCCCTAGGCCCACAATGTGATTCTGGGTTGCCTTCCGGGCCCACATCTCACATCTGGATTGCCACCAAGCCCACAGTACGAGTCTCCCTCAGCTCATATCTGGAATGCTCCCGAACCCACAGTACAAGTCTCCCTCAGCTTGTATCTAGAATGCTCCCGAGCCCACAATACAAGTCTGGCATGCCCCACCTAGCTCTCGACTCATATCTGGAATGCTCCCAGGTTTGTTGGTTACCGCACGGAGAAGTATCACCTCAACCCATCCCACATAATATGTCGACATATAAAACAACTAATACGCATACAGATAATCACATAATACTACAGGTAGTCCTACACATCTACCTAACTGGCATAGCAACTAGCATGCAACACTAACTCGTACTCAACATACCACCCACTGCTAGGATATCATATCCAATGGGCCGAACTTGGTGCCTTAGACCCCTTAGTATAGTGAGGTAACTCACCTCGCAAGTAGTGCCGAAGTACCGAAAACCTCTGATCGTTGTCTCACCAGAAATCTCGAACTACCACATAATAAATACCAAGTCATTACACAACATAACAATCTTGACTAAGGGTCCGCCCAATCCATCATGTATATTCTCTTTATTGGGCCAAGGCCCAATGCCAAGTCCATAACCTTGAAAGTCCTTATGCAAAACCCATTATTGCCCCAATTTACCAAATTGGGCCCAACTCCCTAATTGAGCCTAATTCCAAGATTCATTATCAAAACTTAGCCCGAAACATTATATTCATAAAGTCCAGTAAAGGCCCAAATCCAACTAGTCCATAAGCAGCCCAAAACCTGAAGCCCAATTGTCAAAGGCCCAACAGAGGACGTACCTGGGGAGTACTCGTGTGGTATGTTGGGCGTACTTGTCCTGATGTTGACCACCATCGGGGTGGTTGACCCAGTACGTTGGGGATACTGGATTGACGCTGGGTGTACGTAGAGGTTTGCTAAAATCTACATAATTGCTTAATGGCTTAAGCACTTAAGCCCAAACTTCAGATCCAGTGACCAAATGTGCCTAGGACCCATAAAGTTACGAACTTTATCACTTTGGACCTCCAGAAAGCTCTTAATACTTGGTATTAATCCATTAAGACCTTCCTACTCCATGCATGGGACATCTTAAGCCATTGGGACCTCATTTTCAACACTCAAAACCCCTTCAAGTGTCTAGAAGGACAGTTAATTTAGTCCAAATCACATCATGCACCATCTTGGGACTTTCGGGACAAGAAATGACTCTTTAAAGCAAAAATGGCAAGATCTATACATATATGCATAAAGTTTGAAGCTTTTTACCTTATGGAGCTTCTAGGGCACTAACCAACTTCAGATCTACAAGCTTGATCTTCTTCTCCAACTCCTTGATGCAACACCTTCTTCTTAAAACACTCAAGAAACACTCAATAAGCTCAAACACTCAAGGAAATGGCTAGGGTTTCGGGAACACGACTCTAAGCAATGGAAACTGGGTTAAGGGAGGGTTTTGTGCTCATAATGTTGCTTATATATCCCCCAAACCCTAGATATTAGGGTTTCCTTCTGTCATGAGTACGCCCAGCGTACACAAGTGTACGCTCAGCGTACTAGGGCGCTTAGTACGCTCAATGTAACCTTATGTATGTTCAACGTACTCCTCCTGTTCTCAAAATTGCAATTTATCACTAAGACTTTTCATGGATTCACCCTTCCATCCCAGGGACTATAAATGGAAAATCTTGGGATGTTACACGATTAGTCCGTGATAGTCTTCATTGATGGTATCTTGGTATATATCCAAGACGCAAGAGCAACATGAGGAGCACTGAGGTGCTTGAGACATTGAGGAGGGAGAGACTTATTGCAAAGTTCCCCAAATGCGAGTTCTGGTTGCGCGAGGTGCAGTTCCTGGGGAACCTTGTCAACCCGAAGGGTATTCTGGTCGATCCGGCTAAGGTCGAGGCTGTGATGCAGTGGGAGGTTCCGATGTCTCCATTTGAGATTCAGAGTTTTTCTTGGCTTGGCTAGTTATTATCGGAGATTCATCCAGGATTTCTTCAAGATTGTTGTTCCTTTGACTCGACTGACCAAGAAGTCAGTGGCATTTTGTTGGGGGCCTGTGCAGCAGGCAGCATTTGAGACTCTTAGACATCGGCTGTGTGAGACGCCGATTCTAACTTTTCCAGAGCGTGTCGATGATTTTGTGGTCTATTATGACGCATCGATCACATGTTTTGGTGCAGTTTTGATGCAATGGGGTCACATGATTGCTTACGCTTCGAGGAAACTAAAGCCTCGTGAGGCGAATTATCCGACACATGATCTGGATCTAGGGGCTGTTGTTTTTCCCTCAAGATTTGGCGGCATTACCTCTATGGAGTTCGTTGTACTATTTACACAGACCACAAGAGCTTGAGGTACTTGATGGATCAGCCGAACCTGGTTATGAGGCAATGTTGTTGGTTGGATGTGGTGAAAGATTATGATTATGAGATCGTGTACCACCCAGGGGAGGCCAATGTGGTGGCCGACGCTCTCAGCCGCAAGGTGGCCGTGGCTCCGATTCGTCATATATGCTTGAGGATTACAATGATTACTCCGTTGTTGGAATGGATCTCGGAGGCGCAAGTTGAGGTTATGAAGGAAGAGCGCCAAAAGTGTGAGCGGATAGTGGGGTAGGTGGAATCCTTCTATTATGATAGCCAGAGATTTTTGACCCTACATCAGAGGGTCTAGGTTCCTTATTGGGGCGGCGTGCGCCAAGTCTTGATGGAGGAGGCTCACAAGTCGAGATTCTCCATTCATCCCAGGGCGACGAAGATGTATAGGGATCTTCTCCCTGATTACTGGTGGCCCTATATGAAGCGGGATATAGCATGGTTCGTGGAGCAGTACTTGACTTGCAGCAAAGTCAAGGACGATCATCAACGAACTCACGGTGTGGAAAAGGGAAGACGTCATGAAGCTTCCTAAAACAACACGTGGAGTGGATTCTATTTGGGTCATCATGGATTGATTGACCAAGAGCGTGCATTTCATCCTGATCCAGGAGAGTATTTCTACAAAGAAGCTAGTCGAGATTTATGTTCGGGAGGTGGTGGCACGTCATGGGGTGCCGATATTAGTAGTTTCAGAGCGGGATGTTCGCTTTACTTCAAGATTTTGGAAGCGGTTTCATGATGATATGGGTACTCGTCTCTATTTAAGTACAACTTTTCAACCGCATATCAATGGGAAAAGTGAGCAAACGATTTAAACTCTTGAGGATATGTTGCGTTCGTGCGTATTAGATTTTGGTGGGAGTTCGGATACGTATCTTCCGTTAGCGAAATTTTCGTATAACAACAGTTATCACGCTAGCATTGATCGACCTCCTTTTGAGATTCTCTACGGTAGGAAATGTAGAACCCCGATCTGTTGGGGCGAGGTAGGTCAGAGAGTCATGGAGAGTACCGAGGTGGTAATCAAGACTACTAAGATGATTCAACAGGTTCGGAGCAGGTTTCAGATAGCTCAGATTTAGCAGAAGAGCTATGCCGATAAGCATCGGTCAGATTTGGAGCTCTAGGTGGGAGATATGGTTCTACTGAAGGTGTCACCTTGGAAAGGTGTCATCCAGTTCGGGAAGCGAGGCAAGTTGGACCCCAAGTATATCGGTACATTCAGTGTTTTGGCTCGAGTGGGTCGGGTTGCGTATCATCTAGATCTTCCAGCCGAGATCAGTCAAATTCATAGCACATTTTCATGTCTCTCAGTTGCGGAAGTGTTTGGTGGATGATTTTGCAGTTGTACCCTTGGAAGATATTCAGGTGGATGAGCGCCTGAATTATGTTGAGAGACCAGTGGCAATATTAGATCGAAAGACGAAAACCATGAGGAACAAGGTGGTGGAGCTTGCGAAGGTGCAGTGGCTACATCGTAAGGGTTCGTAATGGACTTGAGAGCCCGAGGAGGAGATGAGGGAGCATTATCCAGGACTATTCGAGACGATGGACTTTGAGGATGAAGTCTGATACAAGTGGGGGAGAATTGTAACGCCTAGTTTTCGGTTTGAATTTATCTTTGCAATTGTTATATTTTTCCTTGGAGAACTCGGCAAGTTGGAAGCCTCAACTCATCAAGTAGAATTGTCTTGACCGCGGGTTTTATGAGGCAACTCGACAATTGAGGTGCCTCAACTCGGCGAGTTGTCCGCTTAGGAGGAAACCTTAATTTTAGGGTTTTGCACCCTATTTAATCACCTGAAGTCCCAGGTGTTGGCCTCATTTCCAGCCTCCATAGTCCCTAACCCTAATCTCGAAACCTTAAAGCCCTTTTTGAGTGTTGTGAGCTCTCTGTGAGTGTGTTTTGGTGTGTTTGAAGCCCTTGGATGAAAGAGACACTTGGTGCAAGGTGGTGATTCAAGTAGGAGCCTTCAAGATCTTGATTCTTTGCATCATTTCCAACATATTTTGGGTATAAAGTTCTAACCTTGATCTATATTTGATTAGATCTCTTTTGGGGTTAGTTTTGATGCTTTTAGTCATGTTTGGGTGGTTGGTGGGGTTGAAGGATATCCCAAGTGCTATTCTTCTAGATCTATGGTCCTCTTGAGCTCTTTTGGCATAAATGTGCCAACTTTATGGCCTTAAGGGCTCCATGCATTCATTGAGTCCATCTTATAGCTTCTTTTGAGCATTTGAGCTTCTTCTATGTATACTTGAATGTAAACTTGGAAACTTTATGTGGTATTTCAACTCTTAGAACCATAACTACAGTTTAGGGTTATTCCTTTGGTGATTTAGTGCTTATTGATTAATTCTTTACCCTTTTAAGCCTAGGGTTTGGGTTTTGAACCCATCTTGGTGGTTCTTAGGGGTAAAGTTGGAAACTTTACCCTTCTTGAGGCTATTTCAGTTAAGATCTAAGTCATGAATCTCATAGTTTCATTAAGGAAGGCTTAATGGATTAAGAGGTTGGATTTCTAGTGAACTTGATGAGTTTATGGAGGAAATTGGCGAGTTGGATCGATTTCTCCCGACTTTGCAGACTGATAGATAAACACGACGAGCTGAGTCAACTCGGATTGTTGACTTTGACTTCGACTTTAGTCTTTGACCAAGTTTGACCTATAAAGGGGGATTATGGGCATGTTGTTCTTAACTTAAGGAAATCTTTTATGTTTAGGAGTTGAGTTGAGTCGATATTCGGAGCCGGGATCCGTTTAACCACCTTTTTGTATTCGTGGTGAGTTTCCTTACCAGGTTTAGCGAGTCGAAGGCACCAAGGCCGACCCATGTTTATATTATGTTGTTAGTATACTAGTTGTCTTCGTGACTCTTGCATGTGCTTTTATGTCTTTCGGGCGGGGCCTGATGGATTTATGTATGTTATGTATCTCTGTGATTATTGCATGAGTATGTGTTCACATTGATATATGTTATTGTATGTTGGGTGGGGCCCGTTTTACTGAGCGGGGCCTGATGTCGGACAGGGTTTGAAGCCGGGCAGGGCTCACTATATGTTTAGTTTATGTTTGATATGTAGTATTTTGGGGAAACTCACCAAGCTCTATGCTTACGGTTTTTAGTTTATGTTTCAAATACTTCTAGTTCCAAGGGGAAGAGCTTAGGATGACTACATCTCACACACCATTGGGATTCCGCACATGATGTTTTACTCTAATTTTATGACAACTGATACATTGGTTTTTATTTGAGATGATTGGATGTCATTGGAATCACTATTTTATCTATTATTAAAAACAAAATTTTTGGGACCATATTTTTGGATGTTTCAAGTTGGTATCAGAGCCTTGGTTTGATGTATTCATGCACACTCTCGGGTGTGTCTGAACTCAAACTAAGGACTTGGTAGAAAATTTTAAAAGAAACATGTTTATAAAAAGAATTTCTAAAAGAGAAAAGGGTATGGAGCGTGAAATCGGTCGAGCTCAAGTAAGTTATCCTAAAATACCCGTACATGCTTATATATGATATGAATTGTGAATCTCATGCTAGATTAGGGCTAAGGATCTAGGAGGGATGCCTTTGTATGCCTATTGTATGAGCTTATGGATTTGTATGCTAGTACTGACCAGTCAGCGATAGGATGGCCTGATTAGGTTATGCTCAGTTCTATTTACTTGATTCCTGAATGTTGCTTGCTTTGTGCTTTTAGGAGTTGTTGCTAATCTCAGCTAGTTAGTAAGTGAATATGCTTAGTTACATATTATGAAAACTAAATAATTTCAGAAGGTTAGGTTTAGCTCTATTGTGGAGCTTTTGTTTGAGTCCAACCGTTGTTGGGAGAGACCTCTCATTCGAAAAATTATCTAGTATTTGTAATATGTAATTGTATTCGTGAGCTAGTTAGAGAAGGTTAACATAAGTTCCTTCTGCAGTTGATGGCACATAGTGGTGTGGAGTCTGCCCTAAGAAAACTTAGGATGAGATTTAGTGTTGGGAGCCCTAGCTACGAGGGATCTGTTGGTTATAGAGTAACTTGGCTGATTGAAGGCACTTCTTGAGGAAAGTACGGATAGATGCGGAAGGTAGTATGGGCCCGTACTACTGGAAGTAGAGGATCCGTACTCGATTCAAGGAGGGCTATAATGAAACCAGGGAGCTTGTGTAGTTATGATTTCCCCGATATGCGCATTAATGATTATTCTGATAGTTTTATGGTCTATTTTCAGTATGGCGGTATTGCGAGGCAGGCTAGTGGGCAGTTCCGGTGTCGGGGAGGGTTCATGCTCGGGTTCTGGAGCCGGGCATCTTGATGACTAGATGAGGGAGTTTGTAACACATGTTCAAGGTATAATTTGATTTAGTTAATTTCGGGTTTTTTGGTGCATGGGCTTAGCGAGTTGGGAGTGCAACTCGTCGAGTAGGGGCATTTAATCATGGATGCAGATCGGGACCAACTCTGCGAGCCGGAAGGCCCGACTCAACGAGTTGGAGCTGTAAAGAGAAAACCCTAATTTCGGGGTTTGCCCATATATAAGGATCATTATCTGCCCTTGTGGCCTCCCTTAGCACCTTACCTCCCTACAAAAAGCCGTTTGTGGCCGTGAACACTCTTGAGTGAGAGTAAGAGCGTTTATGAGTGATTTTGGTGGGTTGCGAAGGATTTTTAGAGCTTGAAGAAGAAGAAGCACAAAGAGAAGTAGTAGATCCGATATCTACACTGTATTGGCCAACATCTTGAGGTATAAATTCGTTACCTTGAGCTTTAGTTACTTAGATCCCTCTTCTTGGAAGTAAATGGCCATTTTTAGTGCAAAATGGATCCATACTCAGATATGGACTTATCACAAGGATATGGTTCCAGATCTGGACCTCTTTAGGTCCCCAAGAAGTTTACGGCCAAGGGGTTTTCGACTGGATGGGTTTTCGGTCAGGAGTTTTGTAACAACCCATCATTTCAGGTCTTTGAAATTCGAGTCTTGTAACCTCTTTGAAAAGGTAATTAGAATATCATCGAAAAATGAAGTATTCAAAGGCTCTATTTGGAGTACGCTATGTAATAGATATCGTCTTAAGGTTTCCAAGCATATAAAGAACACTAAAATCCGAGTTATAACGAAGAAGTTATGACCATTCTAAGTTTTTCCGACAAAAACCGGCAATACGAAGTTACGTAAAAACTCAAATTGGAGATCGAGCGACTTTTGGCCAGAATGACCTAAACGAGAATCGAAGGTCTCGTCAATGGTATTTCAGCGGTAAAAAGTCTGGCAAAAACCGACGTCAGATAAAGAAGTTATGAATTTTTGAAGAAATTCCTTAATCACGTCATTTTAATAAATAAATAATAAAAATAATTTCATAATTTGCCTAATGGAATCTAAATGAAAGTTGTAGATCTTAGTCTCACCTACGCGTGGATATAAAGAACGTCGAAAACGGAGTTCGTATGAAGGAGATATGAATTTTAGAAGTTTATTTAAAATAAAAATAAAAATAAATAAAAACTCTTGATAATATCCGAAGAGGAGTCAGCGGATAGGACCGGAGTACGCCCTGCGTACCCTCGTACGCCCCGCGTACTCAAATCAAGGGCTCCGAACTGTCCACGTCGCTCCGATGTTTCTTCCGAGGATGCGGTAAGCAGTGACGTCTCGTACGCCCTGCGTGCGAGCGTACGCCCCGCGTACGCGAGGCTTCCAGGCCCTATAAAAGGGGTGCGAGGGTGCCGGCCAAAATTGCTAATTTCTTTCCTTTCTCGCGCCGAAGCTCTGCGTTTCAACCCTCGGAGTCATCCCAAAGGCCCGGTTTTCATATCCAAGGTGGGGAGAAAGTTTTACACTCCCGAGATTCCCGAGAATCCCGAGAAAAATCCGTTTCCCGAGACGAAACTCTGCCCGGTTTTCTGCTCGCTTTCTTCAAACCTTCAAGTGAGTTCATATCCCTGCAAACACCCTTTAAATACGTTTTTAAATGCTTTTTATACTCTTTTAGGGGGGGAATACAAGTAAACACACGACTAAAATCTTGTGAAACATCGATCTTTTGATATACTTTTCATACTGTTGTTTTAACTATCTTATGAAGTTATTATGATGCAAAACACCTCACAACACAGCTTTACCCTCTTGGGATACAATATGTTTATAAATAGAAATATGTTTTATTTATACGTTTACATACAAATACATCATATCAAGGGTAACATTCTTTACTAAATCATTTTATGCATTCAAAGAACTTATGATTTATGCTTTGTCAAACATTGTGAAAAAGGATAAACTTTGCATACAAACTACGACTTTAATACAGACTTAGTTGAGAATCCGTGAGACGTGTACATCTTCAAACATTGCCTTTTTGAGGAAAGGTATCGCTACAAGTCCTGTCTATAACCAGAGTCTCCCGTTCGGAGAACGTATCAAATGTGTATAGATCTATACGGGAAGTCATGATCCCGCGCCCTGACTGTTAGCTACAGTCCGTCTTTTGGGGTGACAGTTGTCATAACGCTACGACGCCTGAAGAACGTCGTTACAAGCATATTATGTTTAGTATGGTTATAAAACTCATCGGATATACAATTATTATGGTATTATGCTTTTATGAACGAATAGCTATTAAAACTATTCTTCATCTAACAAGTGCGATCTTCGTATAGCTTTACTATGTAAAACTATGACACAACTTACAAGCACGTCGGTTGCTTGCGATTTTCGGTCTTGGAGACTGCCAGTTATGTCAGGAAAATAAGGGTTTTTCCTGTATACAAACCAAACAACTAATAGGAAAATAAGGGATTTTCTTGGTGCAACCATTTACAACTTATAACACGAACATTCATATGCATTTCATACTTTCATAAGAAAATAAGGGTTTTTCTTGGAAAACACAACAATTCATATCTCAACCATTAGGGAAAATATGAGATTTTTCTGGATCTAATACATTCATTTTCAACACAACAAATCATAACTCTTTACATTTGAAACACTGCGTTTTCTGGAAAACATACACGAACTTTCGAATGGAGTACATTTTCTCAAAACACTACTCATGAACTCACCAACTTAAATGTTGACACTTTTTCTTTGAAATAACTTGTATTCTCAGGGAACCGCTAAGCAGATTTGGAAATCAACTTTTGGAGATTAACGTGCTGACGTTAATTACTTCTTTTGAAAGATGTTTATGTATTTAACTTTTGAACATGTAACGGATACAATTATGTAAACATTTTGGAAACTTTAATATATATGGTGGTGTGTACTTTCCTTTCTATGAACTGTTATGATACTGAATATGACGTCCTCCGCCCCCGAAAGTTTCCGCCGTTTTGGTTTGGGGGTGTGACAGATTGGTATCAGAGCATTGTTTATAGTGAATTAAGTATATCAAAACCATTCTGGTATACAACTATAAACACAACTGGGCAAAAACACTCTGAGTAAGAGTCATACTTTTAAAAATTAAATTTACTTAGTTTTTGTAAAGTAGGCATGCATTCAGTTCATATTAATAACATGGTCAGTATCACAATTAAAACAATATAGAAGTATTATAAATAAGTTGTGCAGTGCGGGTATGCCTTGGGACATGTAATCAGAACTGGGAAGAATATAGCCTGATCAACTATATTTGTCCAAGAGCCGACTAACGTATGCCAAGGAGTTCTGCAATGGACAACAAATTTAAAACTTACCAAAAGCATATCGTTAAAGAATACTAAGGGAGTATTCGAGTGCCTTCAACCCTTAAACTTAAAGAGTAAATTCCATGGGCTTTAGCTTATAGTCAATTCTTAATCCTATTCTCGTATAGACTCAATGGCTGGATTCCATCACCCCGGTGACCCCTACTACCCCAACCAAGGTAATGGAGAAGGGATAGAGAATGATCCTGAAGAAGGAATGCAAGAAGGACCAGACTCGGATCCCGAGGACAATAACCTACCCTTAACGGCTCCAATTCAAAACCCTAATCCTCGACCGGAATTTCATGGCTCGACGCCCCTTTGGGCAACTAACCTAGATAGGTGGAGCTGCGAACAGGATCAACCCCTTCCATTCAACGGAGACCGAAGCTTCTACAACCTAACCGAGGGAGGCTCAACAGACAGAACCCTTCCTATATTGGGTCGTCGGATTTCTCGCATTGGTGAACAAGGACGGACGACCATCCATCAAACTGAGGAAAATGATCCAAACACTGGAGTCAACACGGTTCGCATTCGACAATTAGGATTAGCTCACGGGAGAATCGTAAATCGAAATGAAGTGTTGCAGAGAGAGCTAATGGCAACTCAAACCGAAGTGATAGAACTTCGGGCACGCCATGCAAGACATGACCTACGTATGCGCGAGATGGGGCGTCAATTGGCAGAGTCTAAGGCCCCTGTAGCCAGCTCGCGTAACAAATAATACCTGTCTGACTTCCAAAATTTTGTCATAGCATAAGACCTCAGATAAAGTCCTTACTTTTCTTAACCTTGTAACCGGAGACCTTTAGATAGGTCAAAATTTTCCTAACTACAAAATGTAACGCACCATGTTTTATAATATATGATGTATTCCCTTTATTTAAACCCTTTGCATACCCCTCAAATTCATGAGTTTATCTACTCTCCTCATGAGTCGAACTCAAAACCCTATTCAGGGGTAAGCCAAACTTAAGATATAGCAAATCACTAATGCACGACTTTCGAATCATTAAAACTTATAGTTTTTCATGTTATTTCATTATCAGAACAATGTCGCCTCGTAGATCAGCACGTAGAAACGCAACCCCACCACCACCTCCTCAATATGACCCCAACATAGTGCACTCTGCTATCGCTGCGGCAGTAACAGCTGCACTGTCTCAAGCAAACTTTGGCAGCGCAGCAAGGGCTGGAAATAATCAACTTACCAACGCAACCCCATTCCTACGATTGGACACCGCCACTTTGCAAGCTACAGTTATAGCCACAGTGGCAGCCGTTACAGCATACAATAACTCTGTCAACTCAAGCAGGGAAGGAAACGATATCAAAAATCCTAATCAAAGAAACAATCGAAACCACCTACCAGTAGATACCTATAAGAATGCCGCAAGGTGCGAACACAAGGACATGAAACGAAAACCCTGGAGCAAGAGGGGAGGCAAATCAACTCAAGGAAATGCCAAAAAGCAGTCAACAAACCCTACCCCTACACCCAAAAGGTCGTACAACGGCAACCAGACTAAGTGCAACCGATGCAACTTTCATCATCATGGATCTTGTCGTGAAATGTATTGCGTTAGGTGCAATAGAAAGGGACACACCGTCCACTACTGCAGAGAACTAGCCCAACCAACTGCTCTAGCCACAAACGTAGGAGTAGATCGCGCTTGTTATGAGTGCGGAGTAACGGGACACTTCCGAAGGGACTGCCTGGAGTCAAGCATCATGAATGCTGGTGGAGAAGGCCAAGTATTCGCAATGGGCCATGAGGAGGCTATTGCAGACCCCACGGTTATTCTGGGTACATTTCTCCTTGATAACTTATTTGCATACATTCCATTGATAGTAGGAACGCAGAAGAGTTCCGTGAGTCGCAAGTTTAAAAACCTACTCGAACAAACACCCTAATCATTAAACAAAACTTTCATAGTAGTAATAATAGAGATAGACTAAAAAGCACTGAAAACACATACGTAGAATCCCCTATCCCACTAACGAAACTCGATTGATTTATAATGACAACCCCCACACAAACCCCAATTGGTTTCTAGTTTCAAAACCCCGAGGTACTCATATGAGGAATCTTTGCAACCTCCCCGTAGTACCCCCCAACGAATCATTTAGAAATAACACGCATGCAACAAGTCAAATCCAGGCCCATAAACTAGTAGGGAATTCAACCATGAGCTTCAAAACGTAGCTGCCCTAATGCATCGAGTGAATATGCTAACATTTAGAAGAACATAAGTAATTAAACCCAAAACCACATGATCCCGATCAGTCGAAGTGATAGGCGGAGTAAAGAAGGTCCGCTGAAGTATGCACATTAGGATCTAGATTCATAAAGGAACAAGAGGAACAAATGGACCAGAAGCACTCACTCCGGAAACAATCAGCCAAGCAACGAAACCCCCATCCTCCATATCGACACCGCTACATTACAAGCTGCAGTAGCAGCTGCTGTGACAACCTTCCTTACACACATCAACTCAGGCAACACAAGCAAGACCGACAAGGAGTCGAGAGTTCCAATGGTAGTACCAAGCCGGGAAACCAACAAGTGGCAACTCCTGCAGAACGCTTTAAGAAGCAATTTCCAAGGTGGGGTAATGAGGAAGGCACTCGTGCCCACATAACACTGCTAAGCACCTCACTCCCGCCATTAAGGCTAGCGCTAGCCAGTCATGCCATCAATGCGAGGAGATAAGGGCATCTGAAGAAGGATTGCCCTATCACAAAGAATTCTGGCATAGACGGTAGGATTCTCAGGACCACAGTTGCAGGAGAACCTACTCCGAACCTACATTAATGTAATTTAGGCGTTTCGTTGTATCAGACTTATAAACCATCAAAAACTAGTGCAACCAGAGCCTTGTCTTTTGTGGGATCCCGTCGGTATAGGGATACTCATGTTGCGTATACTTTCCTTTGTAGTATACCTTATTCGCAGCAATAGTCTTGTAATAGTCTAAAGTACTGTAACTCTGTTGATGGTTGCACGGTAGTATTTTGTCGGTAAACGTCTTATGTTCAAATCTAATGTCTTTAAGTTTTCCTTATGATTCCGACATTATCATACGACTTGATTCAATTTGATTCTCACAAAAACAGTTTCATACGTACATCTCTTTCTTCGAAATCGCCTTTCCAGCGAAACCGTCATATCAGAACACCAATTACTCATGAATGGAGTACCTCATAATTCTTTTCCTTTCCGAAGAAGCCCCCGAAGTGCCACTCATACAGTACGTCAAGTTCAAATCCAAAGATCCATACGATTGGTCTGTCATTGATGGATGTATACGTAGAGATGATATATAATCAAGGTTCTACAGGTTTAGAATTGACGATTCCACTTTAACTTCTTTCTCCTCGATAGGATGTGAGCTTAAAGAAGAATCAATTATTCGACTACCTTTTCAATCTTAAGTATATATAACTCGTATACACGAGATTATAATCGTTAAACCATGTATGAATTTCTAATATGAACTTCAGGACGGAGACTGCCTAAGACTACGAATGATCGGGCTACCATACAAATAAACTTAGAAGCGCAACACATGCCCCTTTCTGTCGATTGGTACTAAAGAGGCAGATAGAACAAAAATACCCATCCTTTTTCCTTAATTCGGGAATAATCATACTTTCTTTTAGATCTTCATGACATCTAATCCACTTCCAAGATTTTTACATCATAACCAGTATGAATTGGTTGCGTTCTCATGCAAGAGGAAAGGTCACTGCCTATACCTCAAGACAACTTAAGACACAAGAAGTTAACTATACAACACATGATCTTGAGTCAGGAGCATCGGTAATTACTTCGAAGATCTGGAGACACTACTTGTAGGGTACAAGATGTACTACTCTCACAGTCCACAAAAACATTCAACATACGTTCGACCAAGAAGGGTTATCATGCCAGTGAAGTCAAACGAAGGAAGCAAAGTCGTATCCCGATAGTGAAAGGTTCGCTGGAATGCCAAGCGAGGAACCGAGTTCAATTAAGAACATGAGGAGCAAATAAAACTTCTATCCGTTGCACGAACTCTAATTTCGGGACGAAATTCCCTCTAACGGGGGGATGATATAACCACCCGTCATTTCAGGTCTTTGAAATTCGAGTCTTGTAACCTCTTTGAAAAGGTAATTAGAATATCATCGAAAAATGAAGTATTCAAAGGCTCTATTTGGAGTACGCTATGTAATAGATATCGTCTTAAGGTTTCCAAGCATATAAAGAACACTAAAATCCGAGTTATAACGAAGAAGTTATGACCATTCTAAGTTTTTCCGACAAAAACCGGCAATACAAAGTTACGTAAAAACTCGAATCGGAGATCGAGCGACTTTTGGCCGGAATGACCTAAACTAGAATCGAAGGTTTCGTCAATGGAATTTCAGCGGTAAAAAGTCTGGCAAAAACCGACGTCAGATAAAGAAGTTATGAATTTTTGAAGAAATTCCTTAATCACGTCATTTTAATAAATAAATAATAAAAATAATTTCATAATTTGCGTAACGGAATCTAAATGAAAGGTGTAGATCTTAGTCTCACCTACGCGTGGATATAAAAAATGTCGAAAACGGAGTTCGTATGAAGGAGATATGAATTTTAGAAGTTTATTTAAAATAAAAATAAAAATAAATAAAAACTCTTGATAATATCCGAAGAGGAGTCAGCGGATAGGACCGGAGTACGCCCTGCGTACCCTCGTATGCCCCGCGTACTCAAATCAAGGGCTCCGAACTGTCCACGTCGCTCCGATGTTTCTTCCAAGGATGCGGTAAGCAGTGACGTCTCGTACGTCCCGCGTACGCGAGGCTTCCAGGCCCTATAAAAGGGGTGCGAGGGTGCTGGCCAAAATTGCTAATTTCTTTCCTTTCTCACGCCGAAGCTCTGCGTTTCAACCCTCGGAGTCATCCCAAAGGCCCGGTTTTCATATCCAAGGTGGGGAGAAAGTTTTACACTCCCGAGATTCCCGAGAATCCCGAGAAAAATCCGTTTCCCGAGACGAAACTCTGCCCGGTTTTCTGCTCGCTTTCTTTAAACCTTCAAGTGAGTTCATACCCCTGCAAACACCCTTTAAATACGTTTTTAAATGCTTTTTATACTCTTTTAGGGGGGGGAATACAAGTAAACACACGGCTAAAATCGTGTGAAACATCGATCTTTTGATATACTTTTCATACTGTTGTTTTAACTATCTTATGAAGTTATTATGATGCAAAACACCTCACAACACAGCTTTACCCTCTTGGGATACAATATGTTTATAAATAGAAATATGTTTTATTTATACGTTTACATACAAATACATCATATCAAGGGTAACATTCTTTACTAAATCATTTTATGCATTCAAAGAACTTATGATTTATGCTTTGTCAAACATTGTGAAAAAGGATAAACTTTGCATACAAACTACTACTTTAATACAGACTTAGTTGAGAATCCGTGAGACGTGTACATCTTCCAACACTGCCTTTTTGAGGAAAGTTATCGCTACAAGTCCTATCTATAACCAGAGTCTCCCGTTCGGAGAACGTGTCAAATGTGTATAGATCTATACGGGAAGTCATGATCCTGCGCCCTGACTGTTAGCTACAGTCCGTCTTTTGGGGTGACAGTTGTCATAACGCTACGACGCCTGAAGAACGTCGTTACAAGCATATTATGTTTAGTATGGTTATAAAACTCATCGGATATACAATTATTATGGTATTATGCTTTTATGAACGAATAGCTATTAAAACTATTCTTCATCTAACAAGTGCGATCTTCGTATAGCTTTACTATGTAAAACTATGACACAACTTACAAGCACGTCGGTTGCTTGCGATTTTCGGTCTTGGAGACTGCCAGTTATGTCAGGAAAATAAGGGTTTTTCCTGTATACAAACCAAACAACTAATAGGAAAATAAGGGATTTTCTTGGTGCAACCATTTACAACTTATAACACGAACATTCATATGCATTTCATACTTTCATAAGAAAATAAGGGTTTTTCTTGGAAAACACAACAATTCATATCTCAACCATTAGGGAAAATATGAGATTTTTCTGGATCTAATACATTCATTTTCAACACAACAAATCATAACTCTTTACATTTGAAACACTGCGTTTTCTGGAAAACATACACGAACTTTCGAATGGAGTACATTTTCTCAAAACACTACTCATGAACTCACCAACTTAAATGTTGACACTTTTTCTTTGAAATAACTTGTATTCTCAGGGAACCGCTAAGCAGATTTGGAAATCAACTTTTGGAGATTAACGTGCTGACGTTAATTACTTCTTTTGAAAGATGTTTATGTATTTAACTTTTGAACATGTAACGGATACAATTATGTAAACATTTTGGAAACTTTAATATATATGGTGGTGTGTACTTTCCTTTCTATGAACTGTTATGATACTGAATATGACGTCCTCCGCCCCCGAACGTTTCCGCCGTTTTGGTTTGGGGGTGTGACAAGTTTGCAGTTGAGAGTTTACGGCCGCAAACATTATGGAACTTGACGAGTCACTCAAGTAACTCGGCGAGTTGACGAGTTATGCAAGGAACTCGACAAGTGGCTGGTTGTACTCGACGAGTTGAGGTCAACATGGACTGTTGACCTTAACCAAGGTTGACTATGAGGGAATTTATGGGGTGGTGTTAAGCTAATCACTTGATGATTATAGGCAGTTGAGAAGGAGCAGCGTGAGACATATTTAAATTCAGCTTACCAGTTCAGCATTCCAGAGGTGAGGCTTCTCACCATACCGATGGGTCTAAGGCACCAAGGCCGGCCCATTTTGTACTAGTTGGTATACTCGTTGTGTAGAGGTGTGTGGCATGATTTTGTTGTAATTTGCGGTAGAGATAGATTTTATGGTTATGGTAGAGATAACTTTATAGCTAACGGTAGAGATAGCCTTTATAGCCTTTATGGCTATGGTAGAGATAGCTTTATAGCTAATGGTAGAGATAGCCTTTATGGCTAATGGTAGAGATAGCTTTATAACTAAGATGTTATGTGATATTTGGTAGAGGTAGTCTTTATAGCCATTATGATATGTGCTATGTGACTTGTGTGTGGGATATGCTCTGGGGAACTCACTAAGCGTTAGCTTACAGTTTGTGGATTTATTTCAGGTACATTGGAGCCCAAGGGCAAGGGCAAATCTTGATGGCGCGGTGTGCACTCTCTCGGGCATTTTGTGGGACACTCTGATGTTTGGAATAAAAGTTGCATTTGAATTATGTTTTGAAAACAATTATAATTGGACTTCTTGATATTGGAAATGTGTTTGATTATATGGAAATTTTCTTTGTAAAAAAAATTGGGTGGTTACAGAGTTCATCTCGTCTGAGATTACGTGCAGTATCCTTGATTAGACTCTTGTGATCTTTGGCTCCGTCAAGGAGGGTATTCTAGAGATTCTTGATGAGAGATTGAGCGCCTTCTGTGCTGTGATTGTGGCATTGATCGGGACACACTCTCTGACCTTCAGGGAGTTTTGGGCATGTGGAGCGCCAGGCTATCATGGGGCCACAAACCACATTACGAGCAGTAGGTGGTTGGAAGATGTTGCCAACGTGTTTCGTACCGGTCGTTGTCCCGAGGGGGACGAGGTCAGACTAGCATCCTGCCTCCTGAAGGACAGGGCTCGCGATTAGTAGGAGGAGGTAGGGCATGTTGTAAGAGGTGATGCTATTGATTCGATTAATGGCAACTATCCCCCTTTCAGATTAATGACACATTCACACCATTATTTATCCCTTCTCCGTGGAATTCGCTGGAGCACCACTTCATCTTCTTTTTAAGCTTAAGCACTAATTTCATCATTTTCAACATAATTTGATATCTCATCATTCTCAGCATTGGCATTATTTGGAACACGGTTACCTTCGCTCACATATTCAACACTGGTATATCCTTATCATAATGAGTAAACATTGTTGGTGATCCACCATTAGTTACAGAACAAACTTCCTTTCAAATGATGAAGATCCCATTAAACAACATCATGATCTTGTTCTTAGAAAGTCATCTTCATGTAAAGATTTGAACAAATTGTTGGTGTTCTGAAACCAACAAAAATAAAGCCTTCCTAGTTGAATCAGCTTCTGGTGATTGTGGACTGCTTCTTCAGCTAGACCAGAGGGTAGATGAGTCAAGCGACAAAGATAAATAGGTTGCTGGCATAGATCATTTCAAGGTCATGAATAACACTGAATTTTTCAGTCTAACACACTCTTTTAAAAAATGTAGACGTATAATATATATTACCGAATCCATTCTCTTATGTATCATAATCATTTACTAAAGGAAGAGCCATTAGTCGGTTTTCACATACCTGTTCTAACCAATCATGTAAAGTGAATCAAGAAAAGGCATGGCGGCATGAGGAGAAAGCTGAAGCGTGTAAAAAAGGGTAAATTGTTGTTGCAAAATTATTCTCTCATTGTTTTGCAAAGGTTCATCGGCGGTTTCGTTGGGGTTCTCCTACGAAAGAAGAAGAAACAATGGTAGCAGATGGCAAGGGAGGCGGCAGATAATTTGGACATTAGCAACCACAAAATATGAAGAAGTGAAGAAGGAAGAATTGAAGAAGGAATGTCGTGTTTCATTTGGAAATAAAATCAAGGGAATTTTTTTAATTCTCTAAATTAAAATGAGGGTATTATTGTCAATATCTTAAGTTTTCTGTGGATGGAGAAAAAGTCTTGATGGCAAAATTAGCTCCTTTTAGTAAATTTAGAATTTAAGAGCAGAGCGTAAAATCCCATTATAGATTTTGTTTAAGATAGATTTTTAGTGATATTGAGTTTTTGAGTTGGAAGATCTTAAAATCTTTAAAGATCACGATTGAGATTTTAACAAGTGTGACTAAAATTAACTATATTTCACCCTAAAAATTAGGGTATTTTTAAGATTTTAAACAAGAATTGACTTTTATTATTATTATTATTATTATTATTATTATTTTTGTAATAGAAGAAAGTAAATGTATATGTTAGGCAAGTGATTTCTACGGTAGCCAAAAGTTATGTTAGGCCTGGTGCAGCACAAGCTCTGTCTGTTGTTCTAAAATGGCAGCATCGATCAAGTGAGAATGCCTTCAAGTTTCTGTAAATCCAACTGATTTGAAATGGCTGGTTCTGCGGACGAATCATCATCACCATCAGGCGACCCAGAAGGCTGCAGTAGTTGTTGGAATTGGAGGAGGGCATTATCAGCTGAAGTAAAGCTGTTCCGAGGATTTGCGTTTGCTTTTACCCTCGTCTTCACGTTACTCCTCTTCTTGTCCTTCTATCTCTTCTATCTTCGCCTCCGCCGTCTTCGCCGCCGTTCACCGCATTGGTCGGAACCCTCATCTGTCAACAATGCGGTATCCACGGTATCAATTTCTTCTTGCTACTGATTGATCTCGATTTATCTAGGTTTCGGAAATCGCATCATATCATCGAGAGTATTTATGATTTCATACAAATCTATCGTTTTACTTACGTTTTCTGATGCAGATTCCTTTTCTAAACCTGCGAATATCTTTGGATTGATCTCGTTTATTTCCAATTACGAGCAGGAGCAAGCTGATTTGGGGCTGAAGAAAGAACTGAGAGAGATGTTACCTATTATTGTGTTCAAGGAGAGCTTTTCTGTAACTGATACCCTGTGAGTCTCGTGCTTCTTTATTTTCATTATATATAGCAGATCTTTAGATGATGCATTACATGATTACAATCTCACTACTAAGATTTGAAGAAATTGGGATTCTTTTATCAGAAAAAACAATCTAACCATGTAATCCGTCTTTTCCTAAAATAGATAACTGGAATTCAGGTAATTTTTGTATCAAATCTAAGACACAACTCGTTTAGATTCAATTCAAAACCATCATTTCTTATCTTCTTGCTATCTATATCTTATCCATTTCACATTTGGCATATTGCTTTAAAAGTTGGTTGACATTAAATTTGCAGATGTTCTGTATGCCTTGGGGACTACCAAGCAGATGATAGGCTGCAACAGATACCAGTTTGCAAGCATGTATTTCATGTGGAATGCATTGATCACTGGCTTTCAACTCACACCACATGTCCTCTCTGTCGTCTCTCTCTTCTTGCTTCTTCTCCACCTGTTGCAGAAACAACTAATGATACTTCATCCACCACAGCAGAAAACAGTAGTGATGCAGATGCATCTCTTCAGATTGATAATTGTGGCCAGTCTTCAGCAGATGTGGAGCTTATTACTACACAATAGTTAACAAGGCACGAAAATCTCTATTTATATTCATATAGAATAGCTGTCTTTGGATAATATGTAGTTAGATTATTGGGCTTACAGTATGTAATAACTCATTCCATATGGATACAAAAATGAAGAGTTCAAGTGGGGAAGTTTATATAAGATAGAAACCCATTCATGGACAGAAAGTGAGAGTTGTGATTGTGAGTTTCTTATAAGCCTTAAGTCAGGGGTTACCTACAACTAACAACATGGCCACACTGTGCAACATTTTCTTTTCTTCAAGATTAGCTTAGCATTTTAACGACATTATTTGCTTATAATGGGTATGTTTGGCAATGAGCTTTTGAGATTTTTAAGTTAAAAAAATTGAATTAAAGAAAAATTTCTTTTGGGAATATGAACTGAGCTTAAAGCTTTTATATTAAAAAAAAAAAAAGGCTTCTAGTTACTACTTCAAGTAGCTTTTGAGATTTTTTATGTACTTTTACACATTTATAAAACTTACAATTACTTTTGCCAAACATTTCTAAATAAATAAAAGTTATAGCTTCCGCTTACTAGCTATCAACTATTTTGCCAAACATGTGCAATGTCTAAACTCAACGGAAATATGCAAAAAGATAAACATATGGGTGTTACAAATACTACATCCACGGAGAAGAATGTTGTAAATCTGACCATATAACCACTAGGCAGACCAAGTATGGTCCCCGCTCTTTCGAGAGCGGGTGGGGGAGTCAAGGGGGAGCTGCCTCTTGCAGGGTCGGGGGTAGTGGTAGCGCTCCAAGAAATTTTTTTCGTGGGCTAGTTTCTATATTAGATTAGCCTTTAGATCTCGTCATGGGTCAGTTTTTGATTGATTCGACAAGCTTGGCCTTATTGACAATATTAGTTTAACTTACTAGTATATATATCACATGAATTCGTGTAACCTCATGTATCGTACCATGCCTTTTACGATAGAAATAATAAAACTCTCATTTTCACTGAGGACGTAGCTGATCATCCTGATTGTGTGAACCATGTAAATTGATTGTATCTTTGTTTTCGTTTTGCATTATCACCTTGTTTGAGAAATCGTTGAATCATTTGTTGAAGTGCTTAAATCATAACAAAGGCAAATATTAACTTTACATTTATACATAACATAAATTTAAGTCTTCTAGTCATAAGTCTTATCCTCTCTAAAAGCACATCCAAAAGTGTGCTCGATTTCTTAATATAAAATATTAATGCGAGAGGGATACAAGGGTCTAATACAACTGCATTATTCCAACTTGTTTAAAAAAACAGAACATAAGAGGAAATATATACTAGAAAACTAGGGTTGATAACCACTTAACTGGACGTTGCCTTCCTTATTGATGAAATAAAAACTTGTAATCACATGTAATGATAATGTTGTTGACATATACAATCACGATGGCAACATGTATGTCACTCGAGTGTTTAGTAAACATTGTGTGATATGTTTGTCCCTAGTAAATCAATAACTTTTAACTACTGTCAGTCGAACCACCGAACCACCGTTCACTGTCGGGCCACCGCCGTTTTATCCGGCACTAACTTCATCGAAGAAGAAAAAAGAGAGCGATCCTTCGTAAATCGATACACTGGTGCTGCCCATTTCGCCACAATTCTTCGCCTTCTTTGTTGGATTCGCCGGATCTATTAGTTGCATGTACCAGATCTGTTCATCTCCTTCATCGGATCAACTCTTCGCCTCCAATCGATCTGTATCACCGCCGTTGTATGGCCTTTGTAAAGACAAAGATGATGTCGCCGCCACCATTTATCCGATGAAACCCTAGTGTCGTCGCCATTTTCTCATCTTCGACCTCTGTTACCAAAACCCTCATTCGTTTATGTGTATGAGAGAAACAGGGAGGGGTGAAGGATATTCCTACAACCATCGGTGTTGAACCTCTTTCAAAACCTTCCGATCTGGAAAAGCATCAGATCTGAAAAGTCGTCGTCACTGATAGAGGTGGTGTCTACGTGGTCTAATGAACTAAAGATCTGCAATTAAGGAATCGAAGTTGTGGTTTTTCTTGATGAAAACTGAAGTGGAGGTGGGACAAAGAGGAGAGGCTGGAGACTCTGGTGAGAGAGTGGTGACTCTTGTAAGAGGTAAGAGGGTAACTGATAATATTTTTCGGCAACTTTATGTTCTTGTAAATTGGAAATATATAAAAAAACGAGAGAGAGAGAGAGAGAGAGAGAGAGAGAGGTAGAGAGGGGGTGTGAGGGATGGGATGGTTTCCAGTGGTTGGTTCCGGCGGTGGTGTTTTCGGTGAAACACTATAGAGAGAGCATTTCATCCCGATCCAGGAGAGTATCTTTGCAGAGAAGTTAGCCGAGATTTATGTTCGGGAAGTGGTGGCACGTCATGGGGTGCCAGTATCAGTGTTTTCATACCGGGATGTTCGCTTTACTTCTAGATTTAGGAAGCGGTTTCATAACGAGATGGGTACTCGTCTCCATTTCAGTACGACATTATCATCCGCAGACCGATGACCAGAGTGAGCGGACTATTCAGACTCTCGAGGATATGCTGTGAGTGTACGTGTTTGATTTTGGTGGGAGTTGGGATACGTATCTTTCGTTAGCAAATTTTTCATATAACAACAATTATCACGCCAACATTGATCGACCTCCTTTTGAGATGCTCTACGGGAGGAAGTGCATGACCCCGATTTGTTGGGGCGAAGACGGTCAGCGAGTCATAGGGAATACCAAGGTGGTGCTCAAGACCACTGAGCTGATTCAGTAGGTTCGGAGCAGGCTTCAGACAGCTCAGAGTCGACAGAAGAGCTATGCCGACAGACGCCGGTCAGACTTGGAGTTCCAGTTGGAAGATATGGTTCTCCTAAAGATGTCACATTGGAAATGTGTCACCGGTTTAGGAAGCGGGGAAAGTTGGGCCCCAGGTATATTGGTCCCTTCAGGGTTTTGGCTCAGGTGGGCCGGGTAGCTTATCGTCTTGATCTTCCAGCCAAGCTCAGTCAGATTCATAACACGTTTTATGTCTCTCAGCTGCGGGAGTGTTTAGTGGATGATTCCACAGTTGTACCTTGGAGGATATTCAGGTGGATGACCGCCTAAATTACATTGAGAGACCAGTGACAATTTTAGATTGGAAGACGAAGACCTTGAGGAACAAGGTTGTGGACTGGTAAAGGTGCAGTGGCTGCACCGCAAGGGGTCTGAGTGGACGTGGGAGCCTAAGGAGGAGATGATGGAGTATTATCCCGAGTTCTTCGAGACAACGGACTTCGAGGACGAAGTTTGATCCAAGTGGGGAAGAATCGTAACGCCCGATGGTTCCAAGGTATTATTTCATTATTTATATAATTGTTTAATTATGCAATTTGTGTGGGCTTAGTGGAATTGGGCCTTATTTGAGTGGGCTTGCTGAGGTCGTACATTGGGCGTAAGCCTGATATACGTTGGGCGTAACGGTCCATTATGGAATGCGGAGGCATTTCACGTACGCTTAGCGTACGAAGAGGTACGCGCATCATACGTGGTCAGGACCAAAAACCCTAACTTTTAGGGTTCCAGCCATATATAATGTCATTAAGTCGCATGGGTTAGCCCCTTATCAGCCTCTCTTGTCCAGAAACCCTAAAATCGACCCCTTTATCATCTTGGTGTGTTCTTGACCTTATGGAGTGCATTTTTGGTAGTTTGGTGCCTTGGAAAGAAGAAGAAAAAGTTGGTGAAGGAGAGGTGTTGGAGTTAAGCTTGAAGATCCGGGTTATCTTCATCATTTGGCACTCATTTGAGGTATAAAGCTCGGAACTTGCCTTGTTAATGCTTAGGTCTTCTTTGTTTGAGTTTTTGGGTCTTTTTGGTTCTATAGATGAGATCTTGTGAGTTATTGTCATTTCTGGAGCTTAGAGTTGCTACTCTTGGTGTTTATTTGGTCATTGAGTCATAAAGTTGCAATCTTAGAGGCTTTGAATAATCCATGCATGAGTTTGGATTCCTTTTATGGAAGTAGTGTTTGATATTTCGAGATTTGGTTCATTTGGGGCATGCAAAGCCACCAAGTTTACGACTTTATGGTTTAAGACACTTCACATGACTTAGATTTGGGATTAGAACCCTAGGTCGTAAGGATTTAAGTGCTTTTTCGGTTTATGGCTTAATGGGTGAGTACACTGAGTGTACAAGCCAGTACGCACATCGTACAAGCCATGCAGCCTGTACACTTAGCGTACGGTTGAGTACGCCCAACGTACTCAATGGATTTGGGCTTTGCGTCTTTTGGGCCTCGGATGGGCTACTTTCTTGGACTTTGTGTCTTGGGCGTTAGTGGACCATCTGGAATCGAATCTTTGGGCTAAGGAAGCATTATTGGGCCTTAGGCTAAGGCCCATGTAAAGAGATTGGGCCCAATTGGAAATTGGGCCATATGTTGGGCTTTAATGGATTGTTTAACTTTTGGGCTATTGGATTATGATTTAGGGTTTCATTCTTGGACCAATTTATGTTAGGAGTAAAATAGTATTTTTACCCCCATGCAATGTAACGACCCAAAAATCAAGGGTATAAATTTCATTTTTAATATAACTAAAACATTGATACCATTTAATTCAAACATTTCAAATCATAGTTAAGTAAATCATTTATCAGAGTTTATCCCAAAATCATTCATTACGGAAGTCATAGGTGTGTGCACTGCGATCAATCCAAGCTCTTCTTTTCCAAATCGATGATACCTAAAACCAAAACTGTAAACCGTAAGCATGAAGCTTAGTGAGTTCCCCAGAGCATACCCCACACACAATCCACATAACACATATCATATCAGCTATAAAAGCTATCTCTACCACATACACCATATCAATCACATAAACCATGCATATAAACATATAAGGATGTCGTGGGCTCGTCCCCAGGGTCTTACTCCAGGATGTCATGGACTCCCCACATGGTCTTACACTTAAGTGCCATGGGCTCTCCCATGGTCTTTAATAGGAAAGTCGTGGGCTCTCCACATGGTCTTACATCCAGGCGCCATGGGCTCTCCCATGGTTTTCCATGCAAGTATCACAAAGACAACTAGCATACCACCTATACATGCATATTAGACATACCAATAGTGAACCTACAATAAACACTACAACATAATAGGAAAGCCATGGGCTCTCCACATGGTCTTACATCCAAGTGCCATGGGCTCTCCCATGGCCTTTCATGAAAGCATACCACAAATACCATTAGCATACTTCCTAGCATATAACCAACTATCATGCCACATAATACAACTTCAGCTAGTGTACCATATATCATAAGATGGGCCGACCTTGGTGCCTTAGACCCATTGGTATGGTGATGAGACTCACCTCGCACAACATAAGCTTCCCGCATGATTTCCTTAGTTGTTGCCCCGCCAACTTCCCGAGCTGTCACTACCAAGCAATATACCCAATTAGCAATTGGGTCTCATACCATAATCCTTAATCCATGCATGGGGTAAAATGACCATTCTACCCCTAGCCCAGTATGATCCAAAACTAAGGCCTAAACCCAAAACAAAAGCCCCACACTATAATGTCCATAAAACCATCAATGGAAAATTGGGCCCAAACCTTTCTAATGGACCTTATACTAAAGCCTAATATTCTCCTTAGTCAATAATCCTGACCCCAATTGGCCCACGAAAGCCCACAACAACCTAATCCAAGAATTGGCCCAAACCGAGGCCCACAAATGTGAAGTCCATTTCTATATTGGCCCACAAGGCCCAATAGGCCCAACTATTACAATATTGGCCCAAGATACATTCAGACCCAACAATCTGCAAATCCAGGCTCAAAACCATTAGGGCCCAAAGGTCTGAAGTCCACTAAGGGCCAAGTCCTCCTAGGAGCGTACGCCGAGCGTATCTCTTTTGTATGCTTAGCGTACTGGGCAAATAGAATGTACACGCAGCGTACTACATAGTACGCCCAGTGTACAAACAACTCATGCCCAAAATCCATTAAGTGCTTAATACTTGATCCCACCAGTCCAAATCACAGATCTGAGCTATACTTAACATCTAAACCTATAAAGTCACTGACTTTGTGACTTTGCATGCCCCAAACAAACCCAAACTCCAAAAATGGCATTCTACTTCCATAAAAATGGTCTTAACTCTTGCATGAACCCATTAAGACCTTCAAGATTGCAACTTTCTGTCTTAGGGGCTCAATTAACACCAAGGGTGGCAACCCCAAGTCTAAGAATCGAATTTGAGCCATAAAGCTTCATCCTTGGGACCAAAAAGGAACTAAAACCCAAAGATGGTAGATCTAAGAGATGAATGATCAAGTTCAAAGCTTTATACCTTCATCAAGTTGAGAATGAGTCCTAAAAGCCAGATCCATAAGCTCCTCTTTGATTCCTATCTTTGCATCAAACTCCATCTTCTTGAAAATGGATCAAATACCCCAAAAGTGGACTCCATAAAAGCTCAAAATGCCCCCATGGATGATATATGACGATTTCTAGGGTTTAGAGGGGTGGAGGCTGAAGGTATTAGGGTTAGGTTATGAGATAAGAAGCTTAAATAGGGTCCAAGACCCTAAAATAGGGTTCTGATCCGACTTGTGTATGCCCAACGTAATTCTGGTACGCCCAGCGTACTCCGAAGAACATTCGCGACCATCCTGTTCAATAAGCCCAACGTACTTCCTTCTTCACTAGTACGTCCCGCGTACTCTTTGTGTACGCCTCATGTACTCGGCTAAGCCTGAAAACCACGAAACTTCTGAAGGCCATAACTTCTTCGTTATAAGCCCGATTCCGACGATCCTTATATCCACGGAAAGGTGACGAGAAGCTCTACACTTCTATCAACTCATACCTTCCTTAAGACCTTCCGAACAAAAGTCCATTTTCCACAAAAGCCCGAACGACCATTTTACCGAAATACCCCTAGACTCCAAAACACGAACCGAACACCTGGATTACTTCTAATACATCACCCGCACCCAAATGGGCCTAAATCTTCCCCTTTTCAAAAGTCCTAATTCTTATGATGAACGATCTTCAGGCTACATCCTCAGACTAAGAATCGATTCGGAACAGGATGCTACATGCAAGGATTTTTGGTTAATGTTGTAGATCCCAAATGTTAATTAGTTGTTTTTGGGAATTGATAGCTCGGGGAGCTGTAAGACCAGCAGTCAGGGATCATTCGTTTCATTCAGCTTTTCGAGGTGAGTTTTCCTCACTAGGTTTAGCGGGTCTAAGGCACCAAGGCCGACCCTTGATGATTATGTTGTTATACTTGTTGTCTGTGTGATACTTATATGTGTTTGTACATGTTTGCTTATTTGGGCGGGGCTTGTATTGTGAGTGTGGTCGGGGCCCGTATCTCTTTGGATGGGGCCCGTATGTGATATGTTTGGTATGTGGTATCTTGGGGAAGTCATTAAGCTTTGTGCTTACAGATTTTAGTTTGTGTTTCAGGTACTTCCGGTTCCAAGGGGAAGTGCTCGAGTTGACTGCACCGCACACACCATGGGGATTCTGCATTTGATATTTACTATGATTTTGATAACACATGATACATTGATTTTGTTGGGTTGTATGGATGATATTTGAAAAATACTATTTTATCTATTATAAAAATGAAATTTTTGGAACCATATTTCTGGATGTTAC
The DNA here is from genome assembly GCF_051521515.1 of Lactuca serriola. Lineage (NCBI taxonomy): Eukaryota > Viridiplantae > Streptophyta > Magnoliopsida > Asterales > Asteraceae > Lactuca > Lactuca serriola. Next base: position 188,300,331 of record NC_136413.1, read on the forward strand.
ACATCCTTTTTTTTAGCACCGACGATACTACTCACTCTTCAAAATCACTTTGAAAAAAATATTTTTAATGTAATTTGAACAATTTATATGTATTTGTGAATTATGATTGTGCTTTTGTCATACTTTGAAACTTTATTTACGTTTGAACTAGTTTAAGTGATGTAATATTTAGTTTATTTATTTATTTTTTGATTTTAAATGAATTAACTCAAGTTTAATCAATTTATGTAGTAGGTTGGGTCGGGAACTACATAAACAGGTCAACCCGGTTGATGAGTAGGGGTGAGCATGGGCCGGGTTGGGTTGGTTTTAGGGTAAACCAAACCTAACCCATGTATTTCGGTTTCTGGGTTTTAGAACCCGTCGAGTTGGGTTTTTGGTCGGTTTTGGTTTTTGGGTTCTTGGGTCGGTTTCATCGGTTTTTGGGTTCAACCCATGGATTGATGAGTTTTGGGTTAAACCTGTGGGTTTTGGGTTGTAACCTATTTTCAGCAAATCTTTATAACTTAAAAATGAAACAAATTTAGCAACCTAGATTAAAGAAACTAAAAAAAAGAGTAAATTACTGAAATCGTCCCTGTGGTTTGGTCAAAATTGCACGTTTGGTCCCTAACTTTTTTTTTTGCACTCGGATCGTCCCTATGGTTTGATTTTGTTGTATTTTTCGTCCTTGTGGTTTGATTTTATTGCATTTTTCGTCCCTTACATACATAAAGTTAGGGACCAAACATGCAATTTTTACCAAACCATAGGGACGAAAAACGCAACAAAATCAAACCACAGGGACGATCCGGGTGCAAAAAAAAAGTTAGGGACCAAACATGCAATTTTGACCAAACCACAGGGACGATTTCAGTAAATTACTAAAAAAACCATTTCAACCCCAACACAACATCAAAAGTATATTGCTAAAGTTTACAACAACCAAGTTTAACAAGTTTTTAGAAACAAAAACAAGTAGCAAACAACCAGATAATAATCTCGGTTTCACTAAAACAACACCACAAGCCATATATTTGGTATAATTTAGTACCAAAATCCATTTGACGTATATTACCTTTGACATAGAAAGTCAAATTATAACATATTATTAAAAAACTTGTAATTATATCGAGTTGGGTTGGTTTCAAACCCAATTGTTGGGTCGGTTTCAAACCCAATAGGTTGGGTCGGTTTGAGGTACTAAAACCGAACCCAAAACCTATTTTTCGGTTTTTAAAAATTTAAACCAAAACCTGACGGTTTGGGTTCGGTTTTGGTTTCTCGGTTTTTGGGTTTGGTTTTGCGTTGAGTTGGAAATATTAACCCATTTAAATAAACAAGTTGAGTTGAAAACTTCAACCAAATTAATAAATGGGTTGAATCCAAACCCAACCTATGTCGACCCATTACCAGGTCTAATTTTTACACTATATTTTTTGATAAAATACTATAACTTTAAGACTTTGTTTTAACAATATAAGTTATTTCTTTGTTGTGTCTTTAAATATTCCTACCATGAAAAAAACTTCAAAAAATGTTTTAATGAAAAAAAAAACTCATAATTTCCGCATGTTAAAAGAAATTTCACAAGTTAAACCTACAAAATTACTATTCATCACTTAAGTCCATCAAAATCATGGAAAAAAGGGACAAAAACAAGAGATCTAGCAACATGGCAAGAAATGGTTGAGTCTTGGGTACTCACCAAGGTCCAAGAAATAAGCTTAGATGAAGAAATGATGTTTGCCAAGTAGCCACCTCACCAAGAGCTTTATTCTCCTAAAATCACCAAAAAGCACCAAGAATGAGCTCGCATCTTCAATGGAGGCTAGGGTTAGGGTTTATGAGGTTGGGGGGAAGATGGAGGCTGAAACCCTAGCCTTAATGTTCCTTATATAGGGTCCAAAACCCGAAATTAAGGTTTCCTCTTAAACACCTGCCACGTCGTGGTGCCCCAAGACCACGTCGTGGCAGGTCATTAAAATCCCACGACCCCGCATAGTCCGCCATGCCGTGGTGATGCACCACCACGTCGTGGCCACCCTTTTAAAAATAAATACAAGAAAATTGATTCGTACCTAGATCGGATGTTATAGAAGATTAATTGACATTTGGCTAATTAGTTGTTTATTTTTAATACAATATATAAACAATTATAAATTTATAATGGTTAATAATTAAATAATAAGTTATGAAATCTTTTTTAGTAAATAATCTTATCAATTTAAATATAAAATATTAATTTATAGATATAAACTATAAAAATACATATTAATTAAATAGCTTATTCGGTTAACCAAATCAAAATAATGAAAATTTAACCAAAATCAAATCAAATAAGATGTCGTTATTCGGTTAACCAAATTGAATTAACTAAATAATCGAATAACCAAAACCTTGTTAATGTTTCCTTCATGAAAATATCCAATTACTTGAAAACAATTCTAATGGACATACATGAATCTTCAGAGTACATGTAGAAAAAAATACATTTGACAGCCTCACTATAAGATTGCTGAGGAATAGATTGAAAGAGTACATAAATACACACATTATACATGATATTTGGTAGATAAGAGTCATAGTTTAATAGTTTTTATTCAATTTTAACACCTTAAAAATTATCGTCTTAAGAGTGTTAGAAACTTTCATATTAGAAAAAATATTTTTTTTCAATATTTCTTCTAGATAACTTAGTTTAATAGTTTTTCTTCAATTTTAACACCTTAAAAGTTATCGTCATAGGAGTGTTAGAAAGTTTCATATTAGAAAAATTAGATTTTTTTCAATATTTCTTCTAGATAACTTAATTGTGAAAAAGATCTTGTCTTTTACTTGGCAAATTTGCAATTTAGTATAGTTGAAAATAATATGGCTAATCACAAAAACGGCTAAAAATAGGTAAGACATATCATACTATAACATATTTTCTTAATTTATCACAAAAATGGTTATGTGAGGGCCGAAATGGGTATGCCGAATGCATTAATTACATATTGGAAACTTTCACGTACAACATTGAATGGTAAGCCAACCGCATAAACCCAAATTAAATGTAAAGAATGACCTTCCATGTTTACAAGTTAAACCTGTTGCACAAAAAATAGTTACATAACGTTTGCCCCCTCTCAACTACTTAACTATACATATCATATTACAAATTAAATGCATTAACTAGTCAACTATATATAACAAATTACAAATTAAATGCATTAACCGATGTCTAATTACAAATTAAACGCATTCCCTCCATGTGTATAGCTGATTAACAGACACGAAACAAGTATCGAGAAGAAACAAGTAATAGAAAAGAAGAAAGTTCATTATCTGTCTAACTAAGATAGTCACGTCTGAGTATAAAAGTCTCGATTAACAGCAAAAGGAGGACTTAACGAGGGAGAGGGATGACTCAAAATTTCTTAAAGGAATAAGATGCTTACCTCATTGGTCCTTTTGATTTAGCTTCTCGTCACTTAATTTTATGGTGGGACTTGGGAGCTGATCACATCAATAAGAAAAAAGAAGGAAGTGTTGCCGACAAGGAGAAAAAGATTATTGTTTTAGTCTGATGTCTTCCTACAAGGTTATAACGGGACATAAAAAATACTAGGCTAAGAATGTTACAAATAGTGGGCCGGTCCATATCAAAGAATCTATTTTTTATAAATCAGTAAAATAAGCCCAATTAACACTTAAATGTCAAATAACGGTAAGAAAAAACGAGATATCGATTTTGAAATAACGACTTATCTCGACAATAATCCCAGCTTTGGTATCTGTGAGCCCTATTTCAAACCGCTATTTTCGTTATGTCCGCGAAACGTTCTCACATCGAGATCTCGACGCTATTAACTGTCCACAATAAATTATCTTATTTATAAGGAACATAAACTTAAATATGCTTTCATTATAATTTGTTTGATAATAATGAAAAGGAAAGTAATTTCTAAGTCAAACATTGGGTTAATTTGGATTATCCATGCTATTAATAACATAATTTGGTTGACAAATAGTAGAATTGAATTCCATCAAAATTCATCATCAAAACAAGTTCCTCATTCTATCATTGCAAACTTTTATTAAATCACATCTAACACATCCACTTTTGCTTCTTCCCTGCTGCATTGTCATTCTACTGTAATCTTTATCATATTGCTGCTCACATCCAACACATCTTTGATCTTTAACCTCATCGTTCTCTTCTGCTATATCGTCATTCTGTGTCGACCAAACACTTTTGACTGTAAGAGAAAGAAGGCTGATTCGGGTGTTTTTCCTCAATTTCAGTCTCCATAAAAGAAGGTAATTTGTAATTTCTTTCTTACGATTCAATTCATATTGGATGTGTTGATCAAAATGTGGGTTTTGGTGATTCATCGTGAGTTGTTATGATCGGATTTTGGTTTCGAGGGTTACGAATCAGAATCAACGACTAAACAAAATAAAATAGCAATCAAAAATCAAAATAGAAGAAAATGAATATAAAAAAAAAATTAAAATAAAGGAAATGAACACAACCTTCGAAGCAAAAACGGTCAGTCTCACAAGTCTAAACCACCATCTCTCTCTAAGAACTTACGGCGACGGAGAGGGGCGACCACCACCTCGTCGAGGGAAACACTCTCCGCTGTCGATTTTGACCACCGTCGCTCCCTAAATGACTTAACATTCGGTACTCACCGATCTACATCAGGTAAGAAAAGTGGTATTTAGTGTAAAACAGGTTAAAAGGGATTCTGATTTGTGATTGCTGATAAAATTGTTGTTTTCGACATTGAGATTTGCTATGATTTTTCCTTGAGAGATTTTTCCTTCCTCGATCTGAAGTCCGAATTGCACCGGAAGACATGTAATTGACGATAAAAATCATGACAGCTATCTTCTTGTTATTCCATTCCACATAAGTTCATATTTTTCTTTACGTAGCCATGAGTCTCCATCTCACAGACATCTTCTCGACTCCTTCTAGAAATTCAGAATGAAATTAGGAGATTGATTGATAGACAATCCAGTCATTTGGTGGATCTTGTCACTGGATCTGTATCGTGTATTTGGCAAAGCTCCATAATCTTTATCGAACCTTATACCCATTTTCACACCTGCAAGTCTTCATTTTCAGCTGTAACTTGCTCTATTGACTGAATAAAATGGCGGAAGCAGCAACAAACGAACTGGTAAGAGTTCTACTCAATCTGTTCTAGCTTTTTCCCTGTGTGTGACATGTATATGTTGATGTTCTCAGCTTAAACCTGAAGGTGAAGCCACAGATGCTAGTAAATCTGTTTTTAATTTGGGAGCTGTTGTTGGTGATTTAACCATTGAAGAAGATGCAAGCAGGTGCATTTTCTTACCCTTGAATCTAAATATTGATTTTTCTGCAATTAAATCAATGGTTGGTTTATTTCAGCAATGATATATCATTGGAAGGGCTACAACAGGAGCTTGAAGAGTGCAAAGCCGATGAGGTACCTTTAGTCATATGGATTTCTGTCCAATTTCTTGGTTGATATTTGATAATTATCAAAATTATATTGTTTTCATGTACAATATCATTTTATTTTTTTGAACTTAGGTTGTTGCAAACATATTATCAAAAGGTGTGAAACTGAGGGAGTATACTAAGGGAGTTGAAAACAATTTACGCCAAGTTGAATTGGATTCTATTCAGGCAGGTGGCTGAGTTACATTTATTTTTTTGTTTTCTCAGTTTACTAATGTAATTTCCTATCTTTTTTTTTCAACAGGAGTATATAACAGAGAGTGATAATCTAGTGTCACTACATGATCAAATTCGTGATTGTGATGTCATTCTTTCACAAATGGAAACTCTGCTTGGTGGATTTCAGGTAGTTCATCACATTTTATGCTAAGCTCAAAGAAATTTTCATCAAACTTTTATATTATATTCTTTAAAGTATTTCAAATTTCTTGTTACAGGTTGAGATTGGGTCTATTAGTTCAGACATAAAGATTCTTCAGGAGAAATCATTGGATATGGGGCTGAAGCTGAAAAATCGCAAGGTAATCCCATTATTTATAATCTTCTGGAATACTTTTTTTTTTTTTTTGATTAAATATTTCCTTTTGGGATATTTTTACAGGTGGCAGAATCAAAGTTAGCAAAATTTGTTGAAGACATCATTGTCCCACCAAGGATGATAGAAATAATTGTTGATGGAGAGGTACTTTTTGTGAACAATACTCATTTCTTTTTTGGAGGGAAAGTAGTAAATTTAATATTACAAAATTCTTATAGGTCAATGAGGAATACTTGAGGACTCTTGAGATCTTGAGTAAGAAGCTGAAGTTTGTGGAAGTAGATTCCATGGTTAAAACTTCAAATGCTTTAAAAGATGTTCAACCAGAGTTAGAAAGATTGAGACAAAAAGCAATTTCAAAGGTAAAATACATATTCATCCATTTCCTTTTTTACATTCTTCACATGATCTCACTTTGTTTCCTGTAATTTTTTTTACAAATTTCTTTCCACTTTTTATAGGTATTTGAATTCATGATTCAGAAGCTTTATGCTTTGAGGAAACCTAAAACAAATATCCAGATTCTCCAGCAGAGCATCCTGTTGAAATATAAGTGAGTTCTCTCTTCTAACTTTTCACCATAATAGCAACATGATTATGTATTATTATTATTATTTATAAAATACATTTTTATTTCCTGCAATTTTTCCAAATGTAATATATACCCATGCAGATATGTAATTACATTTCTCAAGGAACATGGAAAGGAGATTTATAATGAAGTTCGTGTAGCATATACAGATACAATGAACAAGGTAGACATAGTAATTAGTAAGGGTATATTTGGTATTTCTCTAAAACATTTTGTGTTTATAAAAAAATGGTGATAATGTGGCAGGTGTTAAGTGCTCATTTTCGTGCTTATATTCAAGCATTGGAGAAATTACAGCTGGATATAGCGGGTCCCACTGATTTGATAGGTGTAGACACCAGAAGCACGAGTCTTTTTTCAAGAGGAAGAGAGCCTTTGAAAAATCGGTCTGCTATTTTTGCTCTTGGAGATAGGATAAATATTCTCAAGGTATTTTATTTTTATTTCAAGTTATTGTTGTTTGTTTTCTTGCCAGCTGGCATTTAAGTTATGTTTGTTTATTACTGATATATATAGGAAATTGATGAGCCTTCATTAATTCCACATATTGCTGAAGCAAGCTCCAAAAAATATCCATATGAAGTCCTCTTCAGAAGCTTGCATAAACTGCTTATGGACACTGCTACTTCAGAGTACTGTATATTTGTTTTTTTACACACACACACACACACTCTCTCTCTCTCTCTCTCACACACACACACACACACGAAAATGCTTATTAACTTTTATGATGTACAGGTATGTCTTCTGTGGGGATTTTTTTGGAGAAGAATCTGTATTTTTAGATATATTTTCAGGTAGATGAATAATCTGCAGTAATTGTATATCAGTTATTTAAATATATTTAAAAAAAAATATATTTTTGGTTTTTTTTTTCAGGGCCATTTACTGTAATGGATGAGCATTTTGGGACAATTCTTCCAAATTGCTTTGATGCAATTGGTATAATGCTTATGATCCGCATCACACACCAACACCAGGTGAATCTTATAATTTTCTTTTTTTGAATAATTTATCTAGAAAATTTTAAATTTCCTTGTTATAAAGAATTATGTTTGTATATTCTTTTATACATTGAGTCATTTTTTCTTATTTTTTTTCAGCTCATAATGTCTAGGAGAAGGATTCCGTGTCTTGATTCTTATTTAGACAAGGTATGTACATTGTAGGGTGTTTTTCTGAACATTTTGTTGTTGGTTTAAATGCATGAAATAGCAATGTACTTTCATTTATTTATCTCTATTACATCATTTTAATTTCGGTTTTTTCTTGTTAAAAAAAAAAAATAGGTTAATATATCATTATGGCCACGTTTCAAGATGATATTTGACATGCACATCAACAGTCTGAGAAATGCAAATGTGAAAACATTATGGGAAGATGATGTGCATCCACATTATGTCATGAGGCGTTATGCTGAATTTACAGCTTCACTTATTCAACTTAATGTTGACTATGGTGATGGCCAGGTCAGCAGTCAAACAACTGATTATTATTATTATTATTATATTATTTTTTTTGAATACTTTGTAATTGATTTATAAATAATTATAGCTTGATCTGAATATGGAAAGACTCAAAATGGCTATTGATGACTTGCTTATTAAGCTTGCAAAAACCTTCACAAAGCCAAAACTGCAGACTGTGTTTCTTATCAACAACTATGACATGACAATTGCAGTTTTGAAGGTATAATTAGATGCAATTTATTTTAATAATCACATGATTATTTATAAAAAAAAAATTATTATCGATGTAATTGATTTTGGTTTCCAGGAAGCGGGTCCCGAAGGTGGGAAAATTCAGCTCCATTTTGAAGAACTTTTGAAAAATAATACAGCTGTTTATGTCGTAAGTTGTTTGACTTTGACTTTAAGGGGGGTGAAGGGCATTTTCGTCTTTATGGTATAAGTATGGATGAAGTATTTTCCTATTTGTCTGTCACAGGAAGAGTTGCTGGTGGAACATTTTGGCAATCTCATCAAGTTTGTGAAAACCCGAGCATGTAAGTGTGTTTTTTGAGTGAAGGGTAAAATGGTCATTTTGATGGTTTTAAAAAATAAAATTAAAAGTGGTTTGCAGCAGCTGAGGAGGGGAGTTCGGATAAAGCAGCAATCACGGTTACAGAAGTGGAGCCGCTGGTGAAAGACTTTGGAAGCAGATGGAAAGCAGCAATCGAGTTGATGCATGGTGATGTCATCACTTCGTTCAGCAATTTTCTTTGTGGGATGGAAATATTAAGAGCAGCTTTAACACAGCTGTTACTGTATTATACAAGACTCTCTGATTGCATGAAGAGGATTGCGGGTGGGTCCGCTCTTAACAAAGATCTTGTTTCCATATCATCCATAATGTATGAAATCAGAAAGTACTCCAGGACATTCTAGAACATCATCGTTCCTTCATTGATTTCTAAACATTTTTAAGGATTCGGTTGCTTTTTTTTTGTCCATCTGTATGTGTATGTGATGCGAGAATTGAGATGAGGTTTTTTTTTGATAAAATAAGATTGTGGAGTTGTGTTTATTTTATTTTATGTTAGTTATAAATAGCTATTTTTGCATATTATATGAACATTACTTTTGAAGAAATATAGTAGGTTGCCTAGTAGAAGAGTGGTTAATGTTGACAAACTAGAAGAGCACATAATTTTGTATTTTTGGTATGAAAAATGGATCATGGAATTTAGGTTTTTTTTTTGGCTTACCCTTAGGAATCATAAAGTCAACACGATACATATTCACTGCTTCGATCCAATTCAGTCCATTTGATAACCAAACCAAAAGCATCCAATCCATTTGGATTCCACTTCAATCTTTGAACCAAACGTGCCTTAAGATAATCTTTTTCAAACCAACTCACTGTTTTATTAAAAAAAAGTATAATCTTTCTTATCTATAAAAAAACACATGCTTTTACTTAAAAATATAGTTATTTGTAACGAATTATTATTATTTTTAGCATAAACATTTTAAACTTTCAAGAACCAATCACCTTCAAAATTCATCATAATAACTTGTAGTGGTATTTTTTTTTACCAATCATAAGGACCGTTGATGTAACTATCTATAAAAAATATATGAAAAATTAAATCCTATTTTTTGTTTCTATAAATCATTCTATCCATTTAAATGATAACATGTGTCACATCTACTATAATAAATGAAGGTTTTTTTGTCACAAGTCCTCTTATCATTCATTTGGACACATGACATTTTCTAGAACTTTTAAATTTTCTATTTTCCACTTGTCATTTTATTGTATTTTTCATTTTATTAAATTAAAATTCCACATTTAATGTAAGGTAATATATATGTAAAGTATTTATTAGAAAAAGTTTATATATGTAATGTATTCAATACATTAAAGTCTCATTATTTTAATAATTCAAATTTTTTTCATTTTTCTTATAAATTTAAAATTTTCAAATTGTTAAAATTTTATATTTATTTTTTTTAATTAAACTCATGTGATACATGGGTCTCACACCTAGTTTAATAATATTTTAATATACTAATGTGACACATGAGTTTAATTAAAAAAAATAAATATAAAATTTTAACAATTTGAAAATTTTAAATTTATAAGAAAAATGAAAAAAATTTGAATTATTAAAATAATGAGACTTTAATGTATTGAATACATTACATATATAAACTTTTTCTAATAAATACTTTACATATATATTACCTTACATTAAATGTGGAATTTTAATTTAATTAAATGAAAAATACAATAAAATGACAAGTGGAAAATAGAAAATTTAAAAGTTCTAGAAAATGTCATGTGTCCAAATGAATGATAAGAGGACATGTGGCAAAAAAAACCTTCATTTATTATAGTAGATTTCATTAGATGAGCATTAAATGTTATATGTATTACTATTTAATTGGGTAGGAGAATTTATAATAACAAAAAATATAAGGATATTTAATTTCTCAATATATATATAGGGTAAAGTGAATATACCTAACAACTTTATATAAGCTTAGGTACCTAACCATATCATACTACGTAATTTTGTATCATATTTGCATTGTAATCACTCAAACTTCTTAAAATTCAACTTCGTCACTTGATTGCTTCCAAAATATTTAGACTTTTACCATTATCTTCCTTCAAATGACGTCTTTCTATCGGAGACCCCTTGGTGGGCTTCATATACTACCGTTACAAATCAAATGATGTAGGAGGAATATAATGGTGAATGTCTGAAAATCTTGGAAGTAAATTAAGTTAATGGTTCAAGTTTAAGAACCTTAGATGATTGCAATGAAAATATAATGCAAAACAATGTAGTATAATGTGGTTAGGTACCTACGCTTATATAAGGTTGTTAGGTATATTCACTTTACCCATATATATATATATATATATATATATATATATATATATATATATATATATATATATATATATATATATATATATATATATATATATATATATGGAAACTTATCAATATTAGTTACTCATTTATTTTAGTACATTTGTTAATGTTTTGATAAATATGGAATATAATTAATAACCAGATAAGTTTTATATAAAAATAATTATTAGACCATTGATGGTGGGAAGATTTGCTCGATCTCAAGTATATTCGAGTGTAATCACTGTATTTTTTTTTCTTTTGATTTCTTTAGTCTTATTTTGTAAACTAAAACATCCATATATGGGTCAATAATAATTAATAAGTTTGTTATACATGATAAGTATCATCAAGGAGTTCGACGTGGCAAACACTGTCTATAATCTATATGATAATTGATAAGGATAAAGTTTGCAAATTTAAGTATAAATTCTATATATCATACTTCAAATATGAAGGAGAATGTTTTCCTATTGATTTCCCAACAAAGTAGGCTACAAAACAGGAAGAACAGATAAGCTAATTTTACAAAAGGATATATAAATGGATATACAAAATATTTACAAGCTAATTTTACAAAAGGATATATAAATGGATATACAAAATATTTACAAGTTACAACTTTATTTATCATATCTTTTTTTTCTTAAATTATCAATTTATACAACAATATTAATTTTTTTTCAATTTATGCAACCGACACAAATTAGCAGTTGCATTTCAATTAATTATCATATCTTTTGGTCTTAAAAATAAAATATTGTTGCGTATCGGTATTCGTATAAAAAACATTTAATAACATAATTATGAAAATGTGAAACACGTTGTTATACAAATACGTATTTAACTTATCTTTTTATATAATTTGGGTTTTATTTGTATTTGCCCTTCAAAAAAATATATATAATTTGGGTTTTAAATAGTTTGTCCATTGGATAAGAAAAAAAGTCAAAAATATGTAGAGGTCAAAGTCCAATCTCTCCCATCCTTCTTTATAGATCTTCTTCCTTCTCTCTCTTCAATCCTTTTTCTATATATATACATACACACCTTCACGCGAATACAATTCCGATCACCCTTCTTCATCAATCATCATTTTCACCATTTTCCAACACAGAATCAATCCATTATCAACCCTGACGACATGGCATCCATTGTGTGTTTCGGAGAGATGTTGATCGATTTCGTCCCAGATACCGCCGGCGTCTCCTTGGCTGAGTCTCAAGGATTCCTCAAAGCACCCGGCGGCGCACCTGCAAACGTCGCCTGTGCCATCACCAAGCTCGGTGGCTCCTCCGCTTTCATCGGCAAGGTAATTACATTTCAGCCATTTCATCGATTTCACGTTCATCTCATCGGATCTGCCGTCTGCGTGATTAAGATTAGATTGGGAATTTTTAACGTTTTATTCTCATGGATTTCTATTTACGTATGGAACACAGGTTGGGAAAGATGAGTTTGGATACATGTTAGCAGACATACTGAAGAAGAACGGAGTAAACGCGGACGGAGTTTTGTTCGATGAGCATGCGAGAACGGCTCTTGCATTCGTGACGCTGAAGAAGAATGGCGAAAGGGAATTTATGTTCTATCGGAACCCTAGCGCTGATATGCTTTTGAAAGAGTCTGAACTGAACATGGATTTGATTAAGAATGCGAAGATCTTCCATTACGGGTCAATCAGCCTCATTACGGAGCCCTGTAGGTCGGCTCACATGGCCGCCATGAAAACCGCCAAGCAAGCTGGGGTCCTCCTCTCTTACGACCCTAACGTCCGCCTTCCTCTTTGGCCTTCACCGGAGGCTGCCAGACATGGTATTATGAGTATCTGGAACGAAGCTGATTTCATCAAGGTATTAATTTCCACATACTTTAAACCTAAATAATTCACTATGACGACGGTGGACGGTGGTTGTACGTAGGTGAGCGACGACGAGGTGGCATTCTTGACACAGAAAGATGCCGATAGCGAAGAAGCAGTGAAGTCATTGTGGCGTGATCACTTCAAGCTTATGGTTGTTACAGATGGGGAGAAAGGATGCCGATATTATACCAAGGTATGTATGTATATATGAATATGATGAATGGATTTAAATTTAATTAATCATTTGAATTCTTATTGGTTGATTGTTTGTAGAATTTGAAGGGAAAAGTTGGTGGATTCTCTGTGAAAGCAGTAGACACAACAGGTGCAGGAGACTCATTTGTGGGCTCCATCTTGTGTTCCATTGCCAAGGACAATTCCATTTTTACGGTAAAACTTTTAAATTCATTTCATTTTTACTTAGACTATTTATATTTAAATTATTAATATAATCAAATGTGTTATTGTCAACGTAATGGTTCGATTTTTTTTATTAATATAATAATTTGTAAACACGTGGAGGATAATTTAAATTACCATTTTTTAAATCAAATTTGATTGATAATAGAAGAAAATTTTATTGGTTTAATCACAGTTTTGAATAAAATACAATAAGTAACATGTGAAAGTGGATTGTATTTGGTAGGAGGAAGGGAAGCTGCAGGAGGCACTGAAACTAGCAAACGCTTGTGGAGCAATATGTACAACTAAGAAAGGAGCCATTCCCGCACTTCCATCAATATCCGATGCACAAGCACTCATGTCTAAGTAATTAGTAAACAACATATCATATGGTTCCAAATTGTATCTCCTTTTTTTTTTTTTTTTTTTTTCTAGTCATTTTATTTTTTGAAAAACTTCTCTTTCGTGTCTGTCTATTAGTAGGGAGTGTTTTGCATTAGATCTTTTCATAATCAATAACAATGTTTTGTTGCGTAATGTATGAGAGATTGATTTTTCAGTTTGTTAGCAATCTTGTGATGGTGAAACTAGTTTGGAAATGGTGTTATAATTTTTGCCCCAACGATTCTATACATTCTCATGTACATGTTTAAAATACATACGCAAACCATATATGGTTCTATCAAATCATTTCATTAATCACAAATTTATCATTGGTAATTATTACAAGGCTATCTTTGAATCATATTTTATCTATACTAATTGAAGATACATCCATCCAAGAGTGCCTTATTTTTATATAAATTTAGAAAATAATATAACAGAGATGATCGGTATAACTTTTACCCCAAGCACATTGAACCCCGTTCTTGTATTTTAAAATGTTGATACCAAAATAAATTCCACCCCTGAATTTTGTACAAGTTTTTTTTTTTTTTTTTTTTTTTTTTTTTTTTTTTTTTTTTTTTTTTATAGACTCGATAATGTAGCGACAAATCAAAAAATTTTGTCCACCAAGAAGACGGGATATGGACTTGATTTTGACATTTCGTCCATGGAAAAACATGAAAGTCTTCTGTCATTACTATAAAAAATAACTCTAAAATCATAATAATCATAAACTTAATCGATTTTTATGTGAATCTGATGATCAAATTAGAAAAAATTAAGCAAATTACTGATGAAGCCTAAAAAATAAATTAGTCACTGTAAAACAAATGGATGGTAACCTATCGAAGTGAGTTTGTATCATAACATATTTGCACGACCTAACAAAAACCCAAGGAAGAAACCAAAAAAAAAAAAAAAAAAGTTTCTTTGATGTTTCATATTCTCCATAAAAAAAAATCCTAAATTAAGTTGCTGAAACCTTGAAGAAATAGTCTTGTCTGTGACTGTACTGTAGGCACTCTTTTCAGCAGCCAAAATTATAGTTGAACTTTGATCCAATCAAGCAAAGCAAAACAACCAAAACTGTACATTGAGACCCTGACTGATCCAAATATGTTGTTATATTTACAGTTTGATGACTCATCCATCCATCCATCCATCAGCCACTGCCGCCAGCAACCTCCGCCGCACGCTGCCTCATCATCTCCATAACCGCCGCCCTCCTCCTACTGTCCGCCTGTTGATTCAGCCTTCTCAAATGTTCCCTCAAGTCTCTGTACATCAACATCAATCATTCATCATGATAAATTCAAGTTAAGCATTCATAGTCTTGTTTTTATGGTATGGTTTTAAAAGCACATGACATGACATAATATACCTGCAACGGGGGACATTGCATGGAGTGTCTTTACAAGCTCTTGCATGAAGCTGAAGAAGATGCCACATTTTCTTGCAAAGAAGACAACCACCAGAAGCACGTACTTTGCAATGCATTCCATGTCTGAAAAGCCCCTTCACCTTCCTACAATTTGGATACTGACATAACTGTGCCCGACATTGAGCCGCATGCACCAAAAGATCAAGCATTTTCCGAAGCTACAACCAACAAATCATTTCTACTTTCATTCTTCTCTTCTTTTATAATTATATTTATATAATAAATATGTATTATAAATTACCTGGACAACTCGAAGTTGTCGGGCTTCTTTATTTTGTGCATCACGTTCAGCAATGGAAGGATGATGTGTCAACTTATGAGGATGATCAATTCCTCTATCTTTTCTATAACACGCGTTACACAAATCATAATCCGGGCAGATCTCACACCTCCAGCCCTGCCCGGTTTCTATATCCAACCGACATGCAACACATGTGATCACAAACGCAGGCGCTGTTGGATTGTGGAGATGATACAATGCCATCATTGAAGAATGTTTAGCACGTCTTAACGTGTCATATTGATAATGGTTTCCTTGGCATAGACTCAGAAACGCTTGTCTCGTATCAAAAAATTCACTCTCAAGAATCTCATCTTTATCCTTCGTATCCGTAGCCACATCGTTAATCTCAACCTATGTATTATAAAATCACCCAAAATTTTTTTGTAAAACGTTACAAGTTTTATTTTAGGGTTTAAAAAAAAAAGAAACTTACGGGATAAAGTGGATGTTTGACCCTTTGGTTAATAGGATGTTTTTCTCTCTCCTCAATATTTTGTTCAATCTCATAACAACTGTAACAAATAAACAAACAAACAAACCCCGTTTGTTATACAGAACAGGTTGTACTGTATTAGATTATTATTACCTGTTGCAAAGCTGGAAATTTTTGCAATTGTTGCAAACCCAACGTGTTCCAGAGACCATAAGGAGACAGCAATGAGTGCATGCATGCTGTAAGTGAACCATTATGAAATCTTCCTTCATTGGGGATATGGTTTCACCAAGCTGTAAAAAAGTTAAGTTAAATCACAAATCATGTTTAAGAAAATAACAGGAATAGCAACATGGAGGATTAAATTATTACCCTATGCATGAGAAGGAGATCTTTTGAAGCGTTTCCAGAAAGATCCATTTGACCCGAAGCTTTCAAAGCTCTTTTTGTTATGGTTCTTTTCATTGCACCTTTTTTATTTAATTTCCTTCCTTCTTCTTCTTGTCTAAGCTGGTAAATAATATCTTCAGCAGCTCCAGGCCAATAATCACCATCAAAATAAGGCAAACGAGCTGCAGTAACTTTAGCTTTACATTCACCA
Source organism: Lactuca serriola (assembly GCF_051521515.1). Lineage (NCBI taxonomy): Eukaryota > Viridiplantae > Streptophyta > Magnoliopsida > Asterales > Asteraceae > Lactuca > Lactuca serriola. The sequence goes on from NC_136413.1 coordinate 188,316,723, forward strand.
GAAGACACAAAAAAATGATCATATAAATTCGTAAGATCCACCACAATATTCTCCTTTGTAGCCTTTCTCAACATCGACAAATACCTAAAAACAATTCATGTCAATAAAAATATAAGATTAAGTCAAGTCATGATAATACATTTTACTTACCATTCCCTTAGTTTATCGGATTTTGGTGTTTTTTGGATTTCTGGATGACAATATAAGATATAATCTTCACCCTTTAATGGAGGACATGCCCAGATGTAGCAACTTGTGAAACCACGTAATTTGCAGTATTCTAAATAACCGATTAAAATTTCATGATATACAAATGTACGTAAGGCTTCCCCTGTTACTGTTCTTATTTCGGGTCTAAAGTATTTGACTGAATCCAAATAAGACAGATAAACACGTCGATGATTTGGTTGTTCACATTCTGCTCCAAATTCTTGTACATACATCCCAAATAAACACACTTCTACCCCTTCGATTTTTTGAAATAATAAAACCACCTACAACAACAACATTTAGTAATCGAGTAATTGCTCAACTTTAATGCTATCTATAAATAATATGTATAGGTATAGCAAATACCTTAGATTTATATGCAAATTCCGAGGGGTAATTTTCCTCTTGAAAGATCTCAAGAAACCTCGGTTTCACTTCCAGTTTTTTGTCGACAGATGAAACAACTCTCACAACAAGTGATTCTGCTCCAGGAACCTAATAATACAAAATTCATACGATTAATTATTTATTAAAAAAAGAAAAAACATATAATCACAATCAGCTACCTACCTCATCATAACTTTTCCCATGAAACCTAGCCCTATCTAGTCTTTCCTGCTTCAATCTCTTAAACAATCTGTTCTCAATATGATCACTAAGAATAGTTCTTGGCAAATCTTTTGCTCCAAGAAGTGCACTTTGAGGTAGTGGGACCCGCTCCCCATTCTCAACCTCTTCCATATAACAATTTGGACACGTGTATTCCGCTTGTCCCCCATCGTTTCTTCTTCCATTAAATAAAGCACATATTTGATGCTGCCACGCTTCACATTTGTCACATTGAACCCACTGTAACATAGCATCATGTAAATTTTTATACCCATTATTTAAATTTTTTATAATTCAATAAAAAAAATATATATAGTGTAGCATACCGGTTCTTCAGTCTCCTCATCATTCTTCTTTTTTTCTAATCTTGCTTTCAAGATATTAGTTCCATCAACAGTTACAGTGTCCCCACGTGCTTCATTATAACAGGGTATACAAAAATAGTGACGTGTATCACCACTTCCAATTGTGTAAAACATCGCGTTTCTTTTTATGCGGGCCCCACATGGTGAACAATATATAGGAGGTGGTTCAAAATTTAGCTTTTCAACCGCACATAACTGACATGAATTTTCATTCATCGATAGCTCCATTGCTTGATTCTTTTCTACCTTTGCTTTACTCTGTTATACAAAAACAACAAATAACAGATATTAAAAAAATAAATAAATAAATAAGTTGCAGGAATTACTTTATATTTTTTTTACCCATAATTTGATTGATATAGAAAGCTGACCTGGCCAACCCACTGCCTGAGACCGGTTATATGCTCCCGAACCTGCTCTGGTGTAAACAATTCTGTCATCGATACCCCTTTTATTTTTGGCTTCCCGGATTTTGTTCCAGGGGTGATTTCGTCATTTTCTTGTTTGGCCGGGCCCGCATCATTTAACATGACTGAAGGAGCATCAGTAGCGATCTTAAGACTTTCTTGAACAGAAGTTACAGGAACTTCCATTTTCACCACGGTAACCTCTTGAGGTGGGACCCGCTTTACATCCTGTAAAACTTCAGATGTACTGGTAGTGATGGGAGTGGGAGTGGGAGTGGGAGTGGGAGTGGGAGTGGAAGTGGGACCCGATGATGTTATCGGGTTTTCGGCCTGTCCAGCTGGCGACTGACATGGCTGTTGCTCAATCTTCATTCGTTTCATGGACGGATGTAAATCTTCTGAAGTTTGAACAACAGATGCATTCATGTTTTTACTATTTTGCCCCTGTACGCCCTTCCGTACAAAGAGCTTCACAGGGACACAAACGGGACATGTTTGATCCCTACACTTTCTATGATGATGGAGTAACTTTTTTGTCCTATGACAACGAGGATATGGACATTGATTTACATCCATACATGTTGGAATATGATTCAGCAGCTTTTGAGCAGTGATGCAATTCGATTCCGGGCAGCTTCCGGGCGGATGAGGGCATTTTCGGGCATGCATCAAGAACAACAACCACCTTTTTTGATTCTTGAATTGTACTTCACGGTCTAAATTACCAGATCTAGATACAGGTGTAGTATCTGGAGGGTCTATTGGTCTTTTCACCTCATTTGACAAGACACCTTGAGATCTTGACTGCCATTGACCTGCCTCTTGTTGACCTCCAAAGTTAGGCTGTTGTTGCTGCCCGGAAGTTTCGGGCAGTGGTAAACGCGTATCTTGAGAGATAGATGACTGGAACTGTTCATAGACTTGTGGTGGCTGTACAGATTCCATTCCAGGCTCAGACTTTATTCGATTTCCCATATCGGAGATTACTTGATTCTGATTCTGATTCTGATTCTGATTCTGATTCTGCCCGTATTGGAATCGCTGATTCTGTTGTTTTTGTTGTCTTTGAGGTTGAATAACTTGTTGCTGAAAGTGAAGAGGCTGTTGTGAATGCATGGTGTTCCTGAAGTCCATCTCTTCAGATTGATTCATGTTTGCAGGCTGATGATCAGTTGACTGGTTGACCACCAAGGGCGAATTTGTCCTTTGTAACGCCGATAAATTTACTGTGTTCGTGTTCGTGTTCATGTTCATCATTGATGAAGCTGACGTGGCGGGGGCATAAAAATTACCTGATCCATCATTCACCATCTGTCCTTGATGTTGATCATAGTATTGAGGAACTGGAACGGGTTTAGGGGCGTTTCCGTAATCTGTCAAAAACCCTTCGGATGTTCCCAAACTGTTGACCATCTGTTGACTTTTACCCATCATCCCTAGATTGTTACTGTTTAATGACCCGTTTTGAAACCCGTAGGTTTTTTGATTCAATGTAGACCTGATTCCCCCTCCCATATGACTCCCTAAACTATGCAAGATCCGACTGTTTTGACCACCAACTTGTTGCTTTTGCTGCTGTGGTTGACTCACCATTGTTGAGTCAACATTTGAAAGCATAGAAACATTATTTGTGGTGTTATTATTAGTATTATTAAATCCAGGAGTAGGCATCATTTGGCTGTTCATGGAAAAGCTTCCTGGATTTACAGCTGATGATGACACCATGACATCAGCAGATGATGGAATCATATTCCCACTTTGAGGGACACCAGGAGTTGGAATCATTGTTCCCATTCCAGAAGCATTATTTTGTTGCTGAAATCGTTGTGTGGGGCGTCTTATCAGGTTATGTAAACGAGTCTCCAGTGTATCTAAACTCATATATTCCTCCTAAAACAACAACATATATATACATATAAATTATAAAGTCTGTATGTATATCATAAATGATATGTTAAAAGAAGAAGAAAAAAGAAAACCTTTGTTGTAGCAGTTTTGAATAAGCCTTCCTCCAATCGTCTAACAATATCAAGAACATTCTTTGGAGCTATCTCCCGAGTTTGTTGCCTTTGCATTAGGAACTCATAGCTAGAGATAAAAAAAAAGATTAATGTTTTTCATCAGGATTAATTTATAAATAAACAATGTTGAAAAAGAAGAGCTTACATTCTATCTTGTATGAATCTTCGAGCTTTATCAAAACCAGGTTCCATGATTAGTGAAGCATGGGAACCTTCAGAGTTCTGCATCATATTCTGTTGGTGTTGTATTGGAGGCAATGAAGTTCCAGTTTGATTGGAAACTTGCCTTGAGAATTGTCCTGCCATTTGAGTCTGTAAATTCATTTTTATCCTGTCCCCTTTTTGCTAAAATATGTTTCATAACAAAATGCGACAACTCCAGAGTTTGGAGAAGTGAGGCCTGATCATATACCCCTCAATCTGTCTCAAGTTTCAGCTTCAATTTTCCCTAGTAAAACCAGAACATATCACATTGTGTCAGAATTGTAAGAACGACCCTATCAATTTGGCGATAGTAAGTCTAATATCGATGATAAAAATGAGTTCTTTTGGGGGATCTATCAATAAGTTGTAATCAGTCAACATTTTGGATTCACATTTGATTCTGCAAGATATGAAACCCTACCCAACTATTTCCACCCAGGCACCCACATCAAATCCATAACGCTAATAGAAAAACATAATTTGCAATTCAATTGCCAAGAAAACGTAAAAGAATTAATACATTAAAACCGCAATTTCGATTCCCATTTACGAGAAATTTCAAATTTTCAAGCCCCAAAACCCCAAACTCGATGTGTATCGACATCGACTGTCTTTTTCCTTAAAATTGAATAATTCAAAAGCTAAAGAAGCTACGGCAATCATCCATGGCATAACAACATGGATTAAAGCATCGTTCTTTGCAACAATCAATTCCGATTGTTGCAAAACCGCAATTAAATCAAGAACCCTAAATTGATTAAAATTAAGCAATGATTAAACGAAGGCTAACGATAGATCGCAGTGCACATACCTTGATTTGGTCAGGATTTGTGCACCACGTCGATAAGCAAGAAGAGACGTATTTCGACCCGACGCGACTTAAGAAGTGAGAGAGAAAAAGGGTTGAATTTTGTACGGCATAGTAATAAAAATACCTTTGTGTGTGTATATTTACACAAAATATATCAACGGATTTAAATGAAAATTAAGTTTATTTCCTTTCTGTTCTACTAAGATAGTGTTTGATATACAACATTAAACTAGATCACTATTCTATATAATATATATAGTAAGACTATAGTTCAAACAAAGTGAGTTTTCCGAAAGCATTTGGTAAAGCTAAGACAGAACAAAACATGACGTCAAATTTACCATATCGTTTTTAATACACAACGAGACAAAATTTGGGGAACTAATCTCACGCCATAATATGACATCAAAATTGCCACATGCCTGCAATTTGGATATTTTTTGGTCAACGACGATAGGATTACAATTGTTTAGGATGAAACAACTGACATCCATAAGTGAACTTGTACTATTACACCGTATTACAAAGGCTACAGAAAACACATTTTTTTTGTGTCTATTCAATTGATTTGTATTAGAAAGTTTACATTAAACATATCGACCATCATAAAACCATATCATGTTCAAAACTTAATAAATGATTCGGAAACATGAATGGATAGATGTAGTTCATTAAAAGCGGTTAAAGTCTTGTACTTGCCCCCCCCCCCCCCCCCCCCCCCCAAGAGCCATTATCTTAAGATATTGTTGATATTTTAGGTAAAAAATTTATACGAACAAAAAGGTGCATGATATTTGTACTCGATCTGATTCGACCATTTACCTAGAGTATGCACACAAAGGGAAATTTTCGTCTCATGTAACCATTAGTTCTCCTATGTATTTTTCTGTAATGAGTTCATATATGTAAAACAACGTTAGTAATAAGCAAAATGTTGAGGCTCGTGTTGAACATGATTCCCTTAAATAGATTCGTCACCTATTCCCAAGGTACAACATATGAAGCAGTGTGTACTGCTAAAAGGAGTCTCAAGGTGTTAGCCTTCGATTTGATAAGAAGGAGTCTCAAGGTGCTAACCTTCGATTTGATTTTGAGGACGAAATCCTTTTAAGGGGTAGATAATTATAATACACTAAAATTTAAGACTAGGTTCTTAAATTTATAAAGTAATAAATGAAAGATGATGTGTATATATAGTTAAATCACCAAGGAATAATCATATCATTATTTGATAAGAAGTTTAGAAAATTAGAAGTGAAATAATAGCATTTTAAAAGTTAAAGGGGCAAATGTGTCAAGTTGGCAAAGTGATTTTATGACTACCAAAATTATATAATTTATGAATGATGACTTGTTATGTCAACCTTTTAGGCACATGTGAAAATAAGTGAAGTAATGATAAATTTGACAAAATATATGAATTAAGGGCGTTCGAAACCGAATATCCGAAAATTCGGATATCCGAATTTCAGATATCTGAAGATTCGGATAGTGGATTATTGATATCCGAATTTGTATCTGATATCCGAATTTTCGGATACGGATTCGGATATCCAAAATTCTTAGTTTTTTTGTTATTATCAAATATCGATCAACTTAAAACAACAAAATTTTAACATATATTAAGTTGTTAATCTTCTATAATATACAAATCAACTCAACAATTACAAACCACTTGAAATTCAAAACAAACATAAACATTGATCCATCAAGTATTAACCTTTGAAACATTTGTAACCACAATTAGATCCATTGCTTAGATAGATCTATAAAATATAAAAAAATTTATTTGTTTATCTCCAAATAAATAAGACATAACCACATTTAAAAATCTCAATACACTTTAATTTTAGTTTTAATAGTAACTCATCAATTCATCATATGGAAAACTTTTGAAAGTATTCAAATATGTTCCGTTATATTTTTTTCAATATGGAAAAATAAGGTGCATTTACATTTTTCTTAAATATAGAGCTATGTTTCTTTGTTTCAAGCTATTAATATGATTAGGTGTGAGACCGTATAGTATATAGGATAATGAAAAAAAAAAGACTAAATATGGATTTTGCTTCAAACCACACTTATCATTTCTATGTTACTGCAAGGAATGGATTCATAATCTGCTCTATGAATATTAACAATACAAATAAAAGATTTATATAAGTAAACATTAATTAACTATAGTATGAAATAAAAACATGGATGAGCTACATATCTTACAACGGAGGATGTATGCATAATACTATATTCGTCCTATATTTATTGTTTACTTTTGATTTTTGAAGTCTTTATTTTTCAACTTTTACCTTAAATATTTTTGTTTTAGATATATAATACTTGATGCAAAATATATGAATGAATTGTGTTTTAAATGTCTGTTCAATGTTAAAAGTTTCATCAAGTAATACATAACACAAATAAAAATATTTCATGTAAAATTCATAAAGTGAAATAACATAGACGATAAAAATCATAATAATTAGTCATAAATTTACAAACAATAATAAATCTTAACACACATATTTTAAAGATTATTACATAAACATTTAAAATAATAAAAAGATTATTTTTAAAGAAGAATATTCAATTAATTATAAAAAGACATATAAATATATATTTCAAAACCAATGACAAACAGTGTAACGCCCCATTTCTGGTATGTGATTTAAATAAAGTAATTTTCATTTCTTAAAGGGTACTCGACGAGTCAGTAGCCCGACTCGTCGAGTAGAGACGGGATTTGCATGCGGTTTAAGTTGGCGACTCGACGAGTCCATATTCTTGGACTCGGCGAGTCTGCCAATTTGGATGAAACCCTGATTTCAAGGGTTTGCACCCTATTTAAACGTCATTATAACCCCAAACCAGCCTCCTTCACTTCCCAGAAACTTATTCCCGAAACCCTAGCCTCCTAGAAGTGTGTGTGAGTGATCTTTGCCTTGTGAAGGAACTTTTGGGTGCATTTTGGAGCAAGGAGAAGAAGGAGAAGGTAGAAGAACTCAAGGAAGAAGAAGTAGATCCAAAATACACTCCTCTTTGGTCATCCCTTCTAGTAATGAAGTTTCCATCTTGATTATTGTGCTAATATATCTAGTTTGTCCCCAAATTGTTGGTTTTAAGCTCAAAAACCCCAAATCCTTTGCGATAAAGCCTTGTGGTCGAGTCATATCTCAGATCTAGCCTCTCTTGAGCTCCAAAAGCTCAAGGAGACCACCTTTTGGCAGCCATGACTTTGTTTTAGTTAAGAAACCTTCCATAATAGCAAAGTATGAGTGTTATTGCTTCATTGCATCTTTGATACACGTAAAGTAAGCAACTTTACGTGTTCAGATAGTCCCAGAAGCTTAGATATACAAATTGGATACACTAAAGTTGATTAGGATCGATTGTATGGAATCGACATGCTAAGGACTCGGCGAGTCGTTCTTCTGACTCGACGAGTCGGGTCGCGAGTCTTAGATTCCCGGTTCAGTAGTAGCGAGCCTGTGTAGTAAGTAGAGTAAGGACTCAATGAGTTAAGACTTGGATCTGGAAGCAGTCGGACTCGACGAGTTGTTCATACAACTCGGCGAGTCAAAGACTGGGTGTTTTCTTCTGTTGAAGGGGAACTCGACGAGTTGTTCATACAACTCGGCGAATCAGATGAAGATTAGACTCGATGTTAGTATCGAAGAAGAAATCGTCGAGTCTTTGCCAAACTCGACGAGTAGAAGCGAGTAGAGGATTAGAATGGTTGATGGGGACTCGGCGAGTTGGCGGCCCAACTCGGCGAGTCTGGTCAATTGAAAGTTGACTTTGACCTGGAAGTTGACTTGACTAGGGGTAAATAGTCATTTTACCCTGAGATTAGTTATCAGTATTTGATTTAGTGTTTATGGGATTTGTAGTCGGGGAGTTCCGGAGCAGCAGTCAGACAGTTTCAGATCTAGCATCTCAGCAGCCAGCGTTGCGAGGTGAGTTTCCTTCCAGTAGGAACAGGTCTACGGCCACAATGTCGGCCCGTTTAGTCAGCAGTAGTTCCGGACTTCGGTCCGATGCAGTAGTTCAGTGTGCTTGATGTCTTTGTGATTCAAGCATGTCTTTGTGTTATGTGCTCCGGACCTCGGTCCGATGCAGTATGCAACATATGTGTTTATGCTAGTAGTTATGATTATGATATGCTATGTTTAGTCAGTTTCCGGACTTCGGTCCGATGTAGAGGGCAAGACCCTGGTTAGTTCCGGACTTCGGTCCGATGCAGCTTTCGGACATCGGTCCGATGCAGAGGGCAAGGCCCTGGTTAGTTCTGGGCTTCAGTCCCTCTGCAGTTATATTTAGACTTCGGTCCGATGCAGTTTCTGGACTTCGGTCCGATGCAGTTTCCGGATTTCGGTATGATGCAGTGGGCAAGGCCCAATATGTGTTTATATGTTATTGTATGGTATGTGGTAGTTCGGGGGAGCTCACTAAGCTTCGTGCTTACAATTTCAGTTTTGGTTTCAAGTACTTCCGCTAGCAAGGGGAAGAGCTCGGGATGATGACATCGCACGCACCACAGATTCAGTTTTATCCTGGGGATTTTATTCATATATTTTGATACGATTGATACATTTTTTGTTTGACACAGTTACTTTGACTTTTGAGTTATTCATCCTATGGTTCTTAGTGTATATGACATTTAATGATGTGATTTTTAGTAATATTAAAACAAAAATTTTTGGGTCGTATTTTTGGGATATTTCAAACAGTTAATAAGTTTTATAAATATTATCCTTAAACTCTATTATTATGTAATCATGATAATACAAATATTTAATCAGAATGAAACACGTTATTGTTATCTATACTATATAAAATAAATAAAAGAAAGAAGTGATTGAATCCTCGGAAAGAAAAGAAAATGGTTTTGATAAATTGCAAATAATTATAAATCAAGTATTCATAACATCAAAAAATGGCATTAATTATTAATTTTTGTTTTGAATGACATATTAGTTTAAATGGAAAAAAATGATCTTGAATAAGTAATTAGTAAGAGTGTTTATCGGATGTCAATTTAACAACACTCATTTTGAATCTGTAAGGAAAGTGATTTTAAAATTGAGAGATATTTAGTACATTTATTTACATAAATAATAAACAAAATGAAATAACTAAAATCAAAACCCCACAAAATGACATGTAGAAAAATTTTAATTAGAAAAATGATATTTGGCGAAATCAATAACAATAAGACATGTGGCAACAAGATTTTTATTTATTAGTATAGATTACGTATAGACTAAGTAGTTAATAGATTTGTTTAACAGATTTGCATCTTCCAAACATTTATATATTGATATCCATCTTAAAACAAAAATAGACATCATACATTCCACATTAAAAGTAAGCCAATTTATTAAATAAAATCATTTAGTTTCGCTTATGAATAGTAAATAGAATATAAAAATCTAATAAAAATCAAATTTTTGGATATCGGATATCCGAAATATCTAAAATTTTAGAAAATAGGTATCCGTATCCGAATCCGAAAAAACCGGGTATCCAAATTTCGGATATCCGAAAATTCGGATATCCGATTTTTCGAATAATTTTAGATCGGATTTTCGGATTCGGATTTTTAGATTCGTATGTTTTTGAACACCCCTAAGATGAACTAGAGAGACCAAATGTGAAAATGTTAGGGAAATAAGATGCATCCATTTCCCCTCGTTCATAAAACATATGGAGGAGAAGTAAGGATCTCTCTCATGGTGATTTTCTTCCATTTTTGCATCTAAAGTTTCGTCCAAGACAAGATTTGAGCATCCAAGCAAAAGAAATAGGAATCAAAAGCTTGCTAGGTATAATCTCTTTTCTCTTACCTCTAAATTTAAGATATAAGGTTTAGGGAAAACCCTAATGTCAAAATTAGCATCTACTAATGGTTAGGGTTTTGGTTTCTAACATCCTTTGGGTAGTTTTGATGGTTTCAATCTCTATCCAATCACCCCATTGATGTATTTGATGATTTGTGTCACACCCCTGGCCGAGGCGGCGAAATATGTCAGGCTGTGTGACTTAGTTCATGGATCACAATAAAAATGAATATACATCATAAGTTACAACAATAACAACACAATAGTTACATTTCACTTTAAGGTTTGAGTACAGTTCATACAAATAATGATAATAAGTTCATGAATTTTCCTTAACAAGTAAGTTGATATAACAAAAACTAGATAAACTAGGTTGCCCGAAATCCATGAACATTCCTTTTGTTAAAAGTTGGTTCAATTATTTTCTGAGAATACATGTAGTTTGAGGGTTAACAAAAAGGTTGGTGAGAGTTACAGGTTTTCTTCTAATCGCAGTAATCATCGTTTTAAAAAATCAGAAAAGTATTTCCCTAGTAGTTTAAACCATGTTTGTTAAAGAGATAAATCATAAGTAAATCCATACTTGAAATGTTTGACCAATAGAGAAATCATAAGTAATTTCGTACTTAACATGTTTGATAAAGAGATAGATCATAAGTAATTTCGTACTTAACATGTTTGATAAAGAGATAGATCATAAGTAAATCCATACTTAAATTGTTTTATAAAAAGATAAATCATAAGTAAAACCATACTTAAAATGTTTTGATAAAGAGAGAAACAGAATATGTGGTTTCTAGATAAATGATCCAGTTAATAGTGAGTTCTATAACCAAGCTATGTTGTAACATCCACAAAATTCATGAAAAATTTAAACTTTTCAAACATTCCAAAACCATCCATTGTTTACAAATTGTTTTCAAAATAATTCAATATCATAGTTTTCCCAGAAATCACAACATGAAAAACGAGGAGGTGCACGATCAAGCCTTCGCCTTCCCACGATCATTCGAAGTACCTGAAATAAAATACACAACTGTAAGCCCGAAGCTTAGTGAGTTCCCCCAAAATACCGATACATAACAAATAGTACACATAATAACATCATTTATGTGTCCACAGCTTTACAGACTGGATTACCCCCGAACCCACAACATGAGTTTGTCTTGCCTATCATTCCCACAACTTATGTCTGGATTGCTCCTGACCCCACAACATAACTCTGGCTTGCCCCTTAGGCCCACAGCTTATGTTTGGCTTTCCCCCTCAGTCCTTGGACTGGAATACAAAAGATTTGCCCACAATACGAGTTTGGCATGCCCTTCCCGACCCTCAGTTCGCATCTGGAATGCTCATGAGTCCTCAGTATGAGTCTGGCATTCCCTCCGTGGCCCTCAACTCATATTTGGCATACTCCAGGGTTTGTTGGCTACAACATAGAGCAGTACAACCTTAACCCAACCCACACAACAGTAAGTCCCTAATTTGCCTGTGTATCAGTCATATCCATTTGATGGTACAGAATCCCAATCAAACGGATGATGTCAGATCAAATAGAAGAGAAGGAGAAGAAGAATAATATGAATCTCTGTATGAATTGATTAGAATTAAAATTCCATATACAAAAGATTCACACACAAAATGCTCTCTAGTTTCTCTCTTCTCTCTAGCCGTAAACTCTCTTCGTGTTTATCACCCTACTCCTCACACCCCTCACCCCTATATATATATATATATATATATATATATATATATATATATATATATATATATATATACTTGGGCCGCAAACTGGGTTTACGGTCGTAAACACACTTCCTAACCGTAAACTCATAAAATATTATAGAAAATTACAATCAACTAGAAAAACAAAGTATAAACCATATTTTTGACCCAAAAATCTCCCCCTTGGTTTATAGCTTTCTTTTCTTTTCTTAAATAACCCAATAAGATCCCCCTAAAAAGTACCTGACTTTTCTTGTTAATCTTCATTGGGAACTTGGCTTCAGCATTAATCTTCAAATTCTTCACAGCTTCAAGATGAATTTGATGAATCTTCTATGAATGACTTCATCTTGAGCGGTTGAGCTTTTCTTTAGTGTTTGGCTTTGAATGCACGTCGGGTGAGGAGGTTTGACGTACTGATTCTTGAAAGATAGCGCTTTCAGCTTAAAATCTTCAGAGAGAACATCAGAGAGAACTGAACTTCTAGATCACTTCAGCAGGTACAAAGATAGCAGTAGACTGATTGAGGAGGCTTCAATGCAATCCGTCACATAATCTTCAATTGCAGCTTCACCTTGCTTCTGGGGTTGAAGGATTGAATGTTGAAAGAATAATCTTCATTTCTTGATCCTTCAACTGCGAATTCTTCGATTGAGACAACCCGAAATTTCCATTCTGTACAAACCATAGTTAGCCAATAGAAATAGAACAGTTACAGTGAATCTCCAGACTTTTAGGTATAAGTTTGAGTATTTCAGGATTTACACTTAAGGAGATATCAGGAGAGTGGATGCACTAGGGTTTTGTGCAACACTGTTATTCCAAAACTCTAGGATATTAGGGTTCTATGACATCCCCAAAATCTCGGCCAGAAAAGACCGATTTTCATTTATGCTTTTAAAATAATTTCAGAGTAAATCCTTTTGATTTGAAAGAGTTGCGGAATTTGTTCCCAAAAACAAAACATGATAAAACAATGTTTACCAAAGCATTTCATAAAAGAAATGTATTTTCATTATATAATCAAAACTCGGGGTGTCATGTTCCGATACAGACCAGTAAGCATAAACGATAACATTACAAGTCATTCAACAAATATATACATATACAGACTTGTAAACAAAACAACTTGATGGTTCATCCATCTTATGCTCTTGCGCCACTTCCTGTAATACAAATAAAACTGAGTGGGTCAGGCTTGGGAGCATGGTGAGCATATAGGGTTTTCAACCCACAATAAATAATCATATTTAATTTTCACCAACCAACAATAACCCAATTACCCATTCCCGTTATTCTCACTTTATGTCCCTAAGACAACTAACATAAGGGACCTAGTCTAAGAATATTTCATCGGGGGCGACAACACATGCTTCGGGGGTTCCTCAGCAATATAAGTCAAATAAGGCAACCATGAGGGGGATGGAGTACAGCAAATGAACACCCAAGTTCATTAACACCTACATGTGGCGAACCTGCTAATGTTCCACAAGACTGTCTAGAAAAGTCTGTGGTCGTCATCTAAACTCCGCTAGATGACTGAATCAAAACAACAACGAGGCCTCTCATCTGTTTATTACACACCAACTATCTACCCATGTTCTACCCAACATATTAGTAGATAAAAATATACATTTTTATACATAGTTCAAAAACCTGTAAAGCATGCTTTGATCAATACATATCCCACATAACAAATGAGGCACACACACATAACACGTATTTCATAGAAAACAAATCAGATCCATGAGATAGAAGAGAGTGAATATACATTCACACATATAACACAAAATATACACATAACACGTATTTCGTATAAAATAATTACTTGTATTATTATCGTGTTTATGAAAGGTAGTATACACTCACTTGATCAGAAGATGATCGGACAACACTACGACTTGCAGAAGTAGTAATCCTCAGCAGATCTGGAAGATCTTCACAAAAATCGAACATCTCGCGGGCAGAGCTTCGGCTCGGGAACCGCACTTCTCGGGATCTTCGGGATCTCGGGACTTGTTTCGGGGCTCGAGAATAATACCGGGGCTTCGGGGTATTTCTGGCACACAAATCGATGCAAAACGGGAGAGAGAAGAGAGAAAAGAGCAAAAGAACTCGGCTGCCCTCGCATCCTATTTATAGGAGGCTGGAGCCTCGGAGTACGCGGGGCGTACTGCTCCGAAATCGTCACTGCTTACGTATCCGAAGTGCTCGAGTGCGAGTGTCGACATTCCTCGGTGTACGTGGGGCGTACACGAGTACGTGGGGCGTACTTCGGATGAGTCCGATGACTCCTCTTCGGATAATGCCAGATTTTCCAATTAAATTTAAATACAAATTATTTAATAAACTTCGAAAATTCATATCTTCTTCATACGAACTCTGTTTTCGACGTTCTTTATATCCACGTGAAGGTGAGACTACGTTCTACAACTTTCTTTTAGACTCCGTCGACTAATTTTAACTTTATTTTTATTATTTATTTTTAATAGGTCGGGACAGAAAAACTTCGCTATAAATTCATAACTTCTTCGTTTGACGTCCGTTCTCGCCTAACTTTTTATCGCTTCGATACCAACAACGAGACCTTCGATCCTCGTTTAGATTGCTTCAGGTAAAAACCCCTCGATCTCAAATCGAGTATAACAGGCTGCATACCGCTATGCCGAAACTTCGATAAATCATAACTTCCTCCTACGAAGTCAGATTTGGGCGTTCTATATATATTCGGAAACCTCGTTTCAACTACTACAACATTATCCAAAGATATCAAGTTTATTTTACACTTAAATTTTGATGCTTATTTTTATTCTTAATTAATCAAACCACATAATTAAGCAATTAAGCACAAAACACATAATACTCAAATAATAAAATCTTATTATTTCAAAACGGGTTACAAAGGTTAACCTAGACTATTACATTGCTAAAAATGGCAAGCCCGGAAACACAGGCGTTACAATTCTCTCCACCTTAGAATGATTCCGTCCCCGGAATCACACATCAACAAACAAATGCGGATAGCGACTCAACATGTCACTCTCCGTCTCCCAGGTGAGATTCGGCCCATTCGTGTGTTTCCATCGGACAAGCACTAACCCAACCATTTTGCGTCTCAACTTCTTAGTCTTTCGGTCAACAATTGCCTCTGGTTCTTCAATCAACCTTTTGTTCTCATCAATTCTCAATTCAGAAATTGGAATTATATCGAGAACTTCTCCCGTGAACTTCCTTAAATAACACACATGAAAAGTGTTGTGAATTCCATTCAGTTCTTCGGGTAATTCGAGCTTGTAAGCTTGGTTCCCAACCCTCTGAAGAACTTTAAACGGTCTAATAAACCTTGGACTCAACTTTCCCCTTTTACCAAATCTTATAAGTCCTTTCCACGACGAGACTTTAAGCAAAACCGAATCTCCAACCTCAAAAGTCATCGGTCTTCGCTTTTTGTCAGCATAGCTCTTTTGACGATCCTGAGCTGCTAACATTCTTTCCCTAATTATTTTCAACTTTTCAGCAGTTTGAAGAACCATCTCCGGTCCCATAAACTGCTTTTCCCCAGCCTCAAGCCAACAAGACGGCGTACGACACTTCTGTCCATACAAAGCTTGATAAGGTTCCATCTTAATGCTCGAGTGAAAACTATTATTATAGGAAAATTTTACCAAAGGTAAATGTTCATCCCAATTACTTAGGAATTCCAAGGTACATGCTCTCAGCATATCTTCAAGTGTTTGTATCGTTCTTTCACTCTGACCATCAGTCTGCGGATGGTAAGCTGTGCTTAAACATAACTTGGTACCCATTTCCTCTTGTAGACTTTTCCAAAACATTGAGGTGAAACGACTATCACGATCCGATACAATCGTTAACGGAACACCGTGAAGCCTCACAATTTCCTTCACGTAAGAATTTGCGAGCTTTTCCATAGACCATTTCTCCTTGGCTGCTATGAACTGCGCACTCTTAGTGAATCGATCAACAACCACCCAAATCATGTCGTGACCATTCTTTGTTCTGGGCTGTTTAGTGACAAAATCCATAACAATGTCCTCCCACTTACCCATAGGCACAGGCAATGGTTCTAAACTCCCGTACGGTTTTTGATGTTGTGTATTGACTCTCGCACAAGTCACACACTCGGCCACATACTTTGCAACATCAAGCTTCATCGTTGGCCACCAGTAGTAGGGTTTCAGGTCCCTATACATTTTAGTGCTACTAGGATGAATTGAGTACATGGTTTTGTGAGCTTCTTCCATCAGAAGATCCCTAATTCCTCCTAACTTAGGTACCCAAATACGATCTTGGAATACCTTCAGTCCATGACCGTTTGTACCAAACACCAACGTTTTGCCCAAACGTTCCTCCTTTCGGTCGTTCTTTTCAGAAGCTTCCTCTTGAGCTTTCTTTATACTTTCCACAATGGTCGAGACAACTTCAATTCTCAATGCTCTTGGCCTTTTCCTTTCAAGATTGACTTTCCGACTGAGAGCATCAACAACAACATTAGCTTTACCGGGGTGGTAAAGTATCTCGCAGTCGTAGTCTTTAAGTAATTCTAGCCAACGTCGTTGCCTCATATTCAATTCCTTCTGATTAAAGAGATATTGGAGACTCTTATGATCAGTAAAAAGTTTGCACTTCGTGCCATAGAGGTAATGCCTCCATATTTTCAGAGCGAAAACTACCGCTACCAACTCCAAATCATGATTCGGGTAATTCTTTTCATGCTCTTTCAGCTGTCGAGACGCATATGCTATCACCTTTTCTCTTTGGGTCAAAACACAACCCAATCCAACCCCATACGTATCGCTATAAACAGCAAAGTCTTCAACTCCATCGGGTAGAGAAAGTATCGGTGCCTCGCATAGCTTCTTCTTTAGCTTCTCAAATGCTTCTTTATGCTTATCACTCCAAGCATAAGTAGCTCCTTTGTGGGTCAAAGCTGTTAATGGAGTAGCAATCAAAGAAAAGCCTTGGATAAACCTGTGGTAATACCCGGCTAATCCTAAAAAGCTTCGAATCTCCATGGGACTTTTCGGTTGTTCCCAGTTCATCACAGCTTCGATCTTCGCTGGATCAACCATTATCCCTTCTTGGTTGACCACGTGACCCAAGAATTGGACTTCACGAATCCAAAAATCATATTTGGAGAACTTTGCATACAGCTTCTCCTGCTTCAAAACTTCCAACACTTCTCGCAAGTGTCTGCCATGCTCCTCATGGCTTTTCGAGTAGATCAGAATGTCGTCTATGAACACTATCACGGATTTATCAAGGAATGGATTACAAACCCTATTCATTAAATCCATGAATGTTGCCGGAGCATTGGTTAGTCCAAACGACATAACCAAGATCTCGTAGTGTCCATATCTAGTTCTGAATGCAGTCTTCTCGATATCTTGCTCTCTTACTTTTAGCTGATGATATCTTGACCTTGGATCGATCTTCGAGAAATAGCTCGAACCTTGCAATTGATCAAATAGGTCATCAATCCTCGACAACGGATATCTATTCTTTATTGTTGCCTTGTTCAGCTCTCTGTAATCGATGCACATTCTCATACTTCCATCTTTCTTCTTCACGAATAACACCGGAGCTCCCCAGGGCGATGAACTAGGTCTAATGAAACCTTTGTCCAATAAATCCTGAAGTTGCATCATTAGCTCATTCATCTCCGTCGGTGCTAATCGGTAAGGTGATTTTGCTATTGGCGTGGTTCCTGGTAACAAGTCAATTCTGAACTCCACTTGTCTATCAGGTGGTAATCCAGGAAGATCTTCGGGAAATACTTCCGGATAATCACACATCACTTGAATACTCTGCATCACCTTCTTTTCCTTCTTAGCATCAATCACAAATGCTAAATATGATGTACATCCCTTGGTCAAACACTTTCTGGATTTCATTAGGGAAATGATTCCAGAATTCACTCTGCGTTTGTCCCCATACACCATAAACGAATCTTTCCCAGGCGGGTTTACTTTAACTATCTTCTTCTTGCATAAAATTTCGGCATCATTGGCGCTAAGCCAATCCATTCCCAAAACGATGTCGAAACCATTTAGTTCGATAGGCAATAATTCCTCATGAAACTTATTCCCATTAAGGTCAATTAAGATGTTTTTCATACGATGGCTAACAGGTACAAACTTGCCACTAGCAACTTCGACTAATAAAGCATTATCTAGTCTATCAACAGGCAAGGCTAGTTTTCTACCAAACTCATGCGAAATAAAGGAGTATTTGGCTCCAGAATCAAACAAAATTTGAGCAGGTAATTCGTTTACGAGAAAGGTACCTAAAGCGACATCAGCTTCATCTTTTGCGGCCTCAAGTGTCATCTGGAAGGCTCTTGCCTTCGGCTTTGGTGGAATGTTGGGTCTAGCTGCCTCCTTCTTCTTCGGACAGTCTTTCAAAATATGCCCCTCTTCATTACAACCAAAACACATCCTTTTGTTGTTCGGACACTCATTGGCAAAATGCCCAATTTTTCCGCACTTGTAGCAGGTTATATCCTCGCTACATTTCCCAAAGTGCTTTTTCTTACACTTATCACACCACTTTGCTTCGTCTCCTTTTCCTCCACCAAACTTTTTCGAATCAGATTTCGAAAATTTGCTTTTCTTACCGGAACCAGATGTTCCCTCAAACTTTCTCTTCTCACCAACCTCAACCTTGTTGGTGGTTCTCCCCTTAATCATGTTTTCAACAGACTTGGCAGCCCAGATAGTTGCCTCTAGAGTATGTGTCTGACGTACTGGCACCTCGTACTCCCATGGGAGTCCCTTCGCATACCGGTCCACCTTTGTCAGCTCGTCTGGGACGATACGCAAGGCAAACTCTATCTTATCAGTGAAGTTATTGGTGTATTCATCAACTGACATGCTGCCTTTTGTCAATGCCAAAAACTTGTTCTCCAATTCCAATAGATTTTAAGCCGAGCAGAACTTGTGTTTGAACTGCACCAAGAATTCTGCCTATGTCAATTGCAGTGGCTCATTATGGCTTAACGTCTTCCCTAGAGTGTTCCACCAACGAACGGCTCCACCTCGGAATTGACACACTGCATAGATAGTCTGCAACTTGCCTCTGTAGCCACAAGTCATGAAGGCTAACTCCATTTCGGAGATCCAATCCATAACTCCAATCGGATCCTCCTTTCCATTGAAGGTCGATGGTTTGCAAGTTAGAAAGTCCTTGTACTTGCATCCCATTCCATCATTCCTTCCATCATGGTTATCTTGCCTAACTATCGGTGGGTTGGCTTGACCAACAGACCCACTGAAGTTTCCACCTTCCGAGTGCCCTTCATTTAATTCGGGCTCTTCCACACGAATTGACAGTTCTTCACGATTCTGTTGAAGCAACCGTCTAGTTTCATCCATCTGACGATCCAACATCGTCTGAATCATCATTTGCACACCAGCCATGGTTATTGGCTCAGGTGCTGCTGCTACGACAGGTATTTGTTCAATCACTGGTGGTTGGTTCCTGTTTTCGTCAGCATTTCCAACTCCACTTCTTGTTCTCGCCATTTTGATCTACACACCGAATAAGGTGAAATTAGATCCTCGATCATGATAGATATTCAAATCATCCTTATCACTCCGAAACGTTTACATGCTAGTTCTAATATCGTAGACGTACGCTTAGAATCCTATACACATAAAGTTTCTAGATCCGGTCGGCAACAGATCATAGATCCAAACAAATAATATCATATATGGCAACATATAACATTTAGCACATAAAGCATTTTAGGTAACTTTCCTAAAATAAACTAGTGCTCGTGTCTAAAACATAACAGACACATATCTCAAAATTTCACTTAGCATTCTAAGTTTAAGTCTAGAAATCCTACAAATTCCTAGTTCGCTTAAACTAATGCTCTGATACCAACTGTGACATCCCCAAAATCTCGGCCAGAAAAGACCGATTTTCATTTATGCTTTTAAAATAATTTCAGAGTAAATCCTTTTGATTTGAAAGAGATGCGGAATTTGTTCCCAAAAACAAAACATGATAAAACAATGTTTACCAAAGCATTTCATAAAAGAAATGTATTTTCATTATATAATCAAAACTCGGGGTGTCATGTTCCGATACAGACCAGTAAGCATAAACGATAACATTACAAGTCATTCAACAAATATATACATATACAGACTTGTAAACAAAACAACTTGATGGTTCATCCATCTTATGCCCTTGCGCCACTTCCTGTAATACAAATAAAACTGAGTGGGTCAGGCTTGGGAGCATGGTGAGCATATAGGGTTTTCAACCCACAATAAATAATCATATTTAATTTTCACCAACCAACAATAACCCAATTACCCATTCCCGTTATTCTCACTTTATGTCCCTAAGACAACTAACATAAGGGACCTAGTCTAAGAATATTTCATCGGGGCGACAACACATGCTTCGGGGGTTCCTCAGCAATATAAGTCAAATAAGGCAACCATGAGGGGGATGGAGTACAGAGAATGAACACCCAAGTTCATTAACACCTACAGGTGGCGAACCTGCTAATGTTCCACAAGACTATCTAGAAAAGTCCGTGGTCGTCATCTAAACTCCGCTAGATGACTGAATCAAAACAACAACGAGGCCTCTCATCTGTTTATTACACACCAACTATCTACCCATGTTCTACCCAACATATTAGTAGATAAAAATATACATTTTTATACATAGTTCAAAAACCTGTATTGCATGCTTTGATCAATACATATCCCACATAACAGATGAGGCACACACACATAACACGTATTTCATAGAAAACAAATCAGATCCATGAGATAGAAGAGAGTGAATATACATTCACACATATAACACAAAATATACACATAACACGTATTTCGTATAAAATACTTCATATTTATGCGTTAGAAGAAAGTGACCACACACTCACACCTATAAACAACAATATACTTAATACACTCAAACCATACTTGTATTATTATCGTGTTTATGAAAGGTAGTATACACTCACTTGATCAGAAGATGATTGGACAACACTACGACTTGCAGAAGTAGTAATCCTCAGCAGATCTGGAAGATCTTCACAAAAATCGAACATCTCGCGGGCAGAGCTTCGGTTCGGGAACCGCACTTCTCGGGATCTTCGGGATCTCGGGACTTGCTTCGGGGCTCGAGAATAATACCGGGGCTTCGGGGTATTTCTGGCACACAAATCGATGCAAAACGGGAGAGAGAAGAGAGAAAAGAGCAAAAGAACTCGGCTGCCCTCGCATCCTATTTATAGGAGGCTGGAGCCTCGGAGTACGCGGGGCGTACTGCTCCGAAATCGTCACTGCTTACGTATCCGAAGTGCTCGAGTGCGAGTGTCGACATTCCTCGGTGTACGTGGGGCGTACACGAGTACGTGGGGCGTACTTCGGATGAGTCCGATGACTCCTCTTCGGATAATGCAAGATTTTCCAATTAAATTTAAATACAAATTATTTAATAAACTTCGAAAATTCATATATTCTTCATACGAACTCTGTTTTCGACGTTCTTTATATCCACGTGAAGGTGAGACTACGTTCTACAACTTTCTTTTAGACTCCGTCGGCTAATTTTAAATTTATTTTTATTATTTATTTTTAATAGGTCGGGACAAAAAAACTTCGCTATAAATTCATAACTTCTTCGTTTGGCGTCCGTTCTCGCCTAACTTTTTATCGCTTCGATACCAACAACGAGACCTTCGATCCTCGTTTAGATTGCTTCAGGTAAAAAACCCCTCGATCTCAAATCGAGTATAACAGGCTGCATACCGCTAAGCCAAAACTTCGATAAATCATAACTTCCTCCTACGAAGTCAGATTTGGGCATTCTATATATATGCGGAAACCTCGTTTCAACTACTACAACATTATCCAAAGATATCAAGTTTATTTTACACTTAAATTTTGATGCTTTTTTTTATTCTTAATTCATCAAACCACATAATTAAACAATTAAGCACAAAACACATAATACTCAAATAATAAAATCTTATTATTTCAAAACGGGTTACAAAGGTTAACCTAGACTATTACATTGCTAAAAATGGCAAGCCCGGAAACACAGGCGTTACAGGTTCAATTCCAGAATAAAATTATTTTCTACCAAAAATCCCAGGAGTATATATAGGATTTTGAGCCATATTATTTCATTAGTTCCATTTTCAACTAGAGAAAAGCCGAATTATCTCTCAAGGATCTTCGGGCTTTCGTCCCAATTCGTTAGTACTTCCATCCTAGTGTGTTATAAGGCTAGTTATGTACTTAAAACACTAGAAATCATAACAAAACCCCTAGATTTAAGAGTTCACGGCCCAAGAACATCTTGGACCGTGAACCCTTCTTTAAGGGGCAAATGATGCCCTAGACCTTTCCTTGAAGTGTGAAACTAGTTGGACTTGTACCTTAATGTGTTTATAGCCTAGAAATCATAAGGAAACACAAGGACAAAGGAGTTTACTGCCAAGACAAGTTCTTGGGCCGTAAACCCCTATTAATGGGGCAAGTTGCACCCTAACTCCTTCCTTAAGCCTAGAACCCAGCTTAGATCATATCCTTGAAGTGTTATGGACCTTAAGCATCCAAGAAACCATGTTCCCATAGAGTTTACGCCCGTAAGCTCATAAGGATTGGTCCTTAGGCCGTAAACTCTATAAAGGGGTGATATTGTGCCCCTAATGCTTCCACATGGCTAGAACTTATCATAGAACCAAATCACCAATGATCTAGGAACCTCAAAACATCAAATGGTACTCCTTACCATGAGTTTACGGCTGTAAACTCATGGGGGAGTGGTCCCAGGGCCGTGAACATTAAGCAAGGCCATTTTAAGGCCTTAAACCCACCCAAACACTTGTTTAAGCCTAGAAGCACTTCACCACTTAAGTTGTAATAGCTTTGAGCTTCATTTAGTGCCCCAATAGAGAGTTTACGGCCAAGAGTTTACTCCCCTGGGCCGTAAACTCCAACACACATGGTCTTTAGACCATAAACTCCCGTATGAGATCTTGCACTCTTTTGTTGCAACCCGATAGCCTCCTAGCACTTGAACAAAGTGTTTTCCGCACATTAGGATATTTATACATGTTTAATTAGTGTTTTAAATCACTAATTTTTTATATACATATGTCTTCATATGTAATTAGGATCATTGTGTGTGTCTAAAGTCTTCACTTGACACCAAGCACTTGCCTGATACTTCCTTCCGATCTGTTCACAACAGGTGAGTTCATACCCCTTAATCAATGTTTTAACTGTTTTTAAATGTTTTATGGGGGGATACAAGTTGAATTATGCTAATTATTATATCAATCACATGTGATTAATAAGCAGCATTCAAATGATTGGCTACTCATTAGCCGTTTTACCAAACAATTTCCTTCAAATGTTTTTCATAAACACTTTATGTGTTTAAAACTCCTTATTACACTGTACATTTTACTCTGTATATTACATTTCAAACTTATTTACAATTGTGTTTCAAACAAATGTTTCTTTATACTAAATTGTTTTTATCAAACCCATGCCTTCAAACCGTTTTATAGATTGACATCGAGTCGATCTTTTCTTAGATAATAATTATGTTCAAAGGTTTTACGAAACTTATTTTATGCTTTTATATTATCAATTGCATGCCTATATATGTATAGATATATAAGAATTGTTTAAAGGACTTAGGAAGGTTATCCACCCTATTTCCTTTTCGCGCTTGAGATGTGGTTTGGTGGGACATCGGGTATCCGTCCGAAGGTTGTTTAAATATTAGTTATATATCATATGTACATATATAGTCATAAAGGTCCTTCCAGTTCATCCAATGCCCTTGGGTAGCTAGGGTATACATCCATGTTCATACGTACCAGTTAAATTACTAGTAAGCTACCCTATGGGTAGTTTAGGAAGATACTAGAACTATTACTAGAACGCGATATCATACAATGAGTCAGTTCATTCATGAGTCAATACTTGCTAGATAGAGAGAACATACATTACAGCTAGAACATTACAGTACATTACTATTCATGCTAGATAGAGAGAGAACACACATTACAGCTAGCACACATAGAACATTTCAGTACATTACTATTCATGCTAGATAGAGAGAGAACACACATTACAACTAGCACACGTAGAACATTTCAGTACATTACATATATATGAATACGTTGACATAATTGTGATCCACTGTATCGGAGCATGCCTTCAATGTCATGACTCGAGTTGTATCCAGAGTCTCTTGGAGGGAGAGCGTGAGTTTGCGTATAGATCTATACTGGATTGACTATCCTACACCTTGCCGCTAGCTACAGCCAGACCTGCAGGTCTGCGGGTGCCAAACGTCATACCTTTTTACGACCTACATTTGTCGTTGTTACCTAGTCGATAGTATGGTACCATTAATCACATGATGCCTTAATATAAATCCGGTTTAAGGTAGTTAGTACAGCAGTAGTTCCTATAGCACTACACTACAGTACTACATTAATTTGCCCTTTACATATATTTAGTGATCTTTTCACTTAAACATTAAATGTACAAACTATATTTTGTTAATGATAGTTACACTTGGGAAAATTACACACTTTTACAAGAAACGAACATTTAGAATAGTCGGGTCTTGGTAGAAGGCTACATTCAGAGCAGTTAGGTCTTGGTAGAAGGCTACATTTAGAACAGTTAAGTCTTGGTAGAAGACTACATTTAGAACAGTTAGGTCTTGGTAGAAGACACTCTTATATAATAGTAGGAATCATAGGGATTTCTAGGGTTTTTCAAACGTTTACAGTTGTTTTACAAGACATTTTTATACTTACAGTTCATATACATTTTCAATACTTACAATTCATATACATACAAATACTTACATACAAATTAAGACACTAAAATACTTATGATCTCACCAGATTTAAAGCTGATACTCGCTTTCAAAATACTTGTATCCTCAGGTCATCAATAGACAAGTACCGATGCAAGGTTTAGAGAAGATGGAGCTCGTTCAAGACTCATCTTTCATTTTGATTATATTTTAGTGTTTATCATAATTTGTCATGTTGCTTGTTTACTAATTTTCATTTTTATGATACTGTACATGACGTCCTCCACCCCAGAACATTTCCACCGTTCTTGGTTTTGGGGTGTGACATCGATGCTCACGGACGAGGCTTTGGCTCAGAAATCTTCAACACAAACTCCATGAGTCTTATCTATACCTGAAATCACTTTTCAAGACAAAAAAAAACTAAAAGAAAACTTAGCACAAAAATTAAAACAGAAACAAAATTATTTTTGGATTTTTGATTTTTCTAAACAAGAAATAAAACAGAAATAACATTATTTTTGGATTTTTAATTTTTTTGATTTTTCTTTGATTTTTGAATTTTTCTGATTTTTTTTATTTTCATTATTTTTAATTTTTAATTCTCCCCTAATATTTAAATTAGAAGAAACTATGACAAATTTAACAAAAATAAAAATGATATTTAACTTTAAGAATGATTTGGGATCAAAGTTTTTAGACAGCCTTAATCCACTTGTCGGTACCTTTCATATTCACATCTTTGTTTGGTCGATCATCGATATTGTGGTCCACTTAAACACGAAAAATTGTGACAAATTTAGGACATGCTATTTGTTACAAGACAAGGTGAACTTAAGTTCCTAGATATTATATCTGATCCTAACTTCCTAGATACTATATCTTAAGGACCATTCAGCTGACGATGACCAGAGATATTGTTGTCCACCTAAATTGAGCAGCGAGATCTATAGACAATCTGTATGTGTTCAATTTTAAGTGTACTAGAACGTGTTTCCCGCTTTCTGATATACCCCAGCCATCAAGAACTTCCAGAGTACTCCTTACACCGGGTGAGCAGACAACCATTCAGAGAGAGGATAGATTCAGAATTCTATTACTTATTACTTCAGAGGGGTTGAGAAGAAGAAGGTTGCATATGATGTGTACCAGGTTGGATTAGAAGTCACGCAAAGGAGACAACATATGGCTAACAGATAAGAGGTATTTCACATATATAACATGCAAAGAAATAGAGTTGCATATGTTGTGTACCAGGTCGGAATGGAAGTCACGCAAAGGAGACAACATATGACTAACAAATAGAAAGAAAGAAAACGATTTTCTACAGACCTAATTTATCAGAATTTACCAGTCACCCCATCCAACCGGAATTAAGGATAGAATCCGCACATCGAGGAAAACTTAAACCACGGTTCCAAGTACGGGTTCATTTAATGTGACGAGTGGATTCCCATATATATCTCCCTGCTCAACCTATCCGAGCGTCGTATTGTCAGGCTGAACGGATCTAACTAGGTCAAGATTTGTCAAGTTTATAAATTTCCTAAGTTCAACTCTGCCTAGTCATGTCCATTTAAAATTTTTCGTGCCTACCAACGCATCAAACCAAAGCATAGAACCTTCAACTTTGGGTACGTTAAGCAGACTCAGATTGCCTGTTATCACTTGATAATATCACTTCCCATAACATCTCCGTCAACCACAATTCATAACCAACATTTTTTTTTATTTTCTAATTTTCTAATGTTTTTGGATATTTTTTTTAGTTTTCTAATTTTTGTTTTGTTTTTATTTCTCCCCCTAAATTTGTGCTTTGGAGATAAACGAAAGTAAATGCGCAAATTTAAACTATCCTAAAACAAAAATTAGTCTTTAAAGCGAATCAGCTTAAGAAAAACTCAGGAGTATAAATAAGAAAACTCAAACCGTAAGTCACCGATTGAATTTGCATCAAGAAGGTCTGAGAACAGCACGCGTAATCTCAGAACAGATCCGAAAATTCTTCATGTCATTAAGCACAAACCCTGTGAGTGATCACTTGTTTTCTTCCCTTCCCGTAGAGGACACATTCTCCCAAACAATGTTCTGAGTGTTGTACAGTTGAGAGATGTCTCCTATCAAGTGCCAGGAACAGCCACTACCAACAAACCGAAGTCTGATGATATGCCTCCATAGCTGCTCCGACACAGAGCGGGATTAGTTGGTATTTGGAACCCAATCCATTTTGAAACTGGGCCGACCTTTGTCATCCTTGCACGATACTTTCTCCCATGACATATCCTGTTTATCACAAACAGAAGATATAGAAATATTAGAATCGTTAGAAGATTTGGGAGATTGAGTGTGGTAAATCGCTGCAACTGAGCTTCTAGGGTTTCTCCAGGGACATAATCGAACATGTTGAAATTTTGTCTTAACATCTCCTGACGACTCTCTTTCATGTTTTTCAATTCCCTCGTAAAGCACAACTAGAAGTCAAACTTAAATTTAAAAATGACCTTTGACTATAAATCTCAAAAGTCAACCTTAAAAGTCAAATTAAAAAAATCAAACTTAAAAGTCAAACCGAAAAGCTAAATTTGAAAATTTAAAAGTTAAACGAAAAAGTCAAAGTTTAAAGTCAAAGGTCAAACTTTAAAAGTCAAAATAAAAATTTTAAGTAAAAAGTCAAAAATAAAAATTAAAAATTTAAAAACTAAAATTTTGGTTGAAAATGGAGCTTAAAAATAAAAGAAATTGATTTTTGGGCAAAAAGTGTTAAATTTGCGAAAATAAGGAACCGAAGGGATTGTATATGAGATAAAATTCGAAGGTTTGAAACAAGGTTCAGCTTAGCCCAATTGGTAAGCCGCGAAGGAGGAAAGATTGAAGACCCTGGTTCTATCTCCGGCAACTACAAAGCGTCTCCCCTTATTTTTTCTTTTTATTAAAGAACGATGCGAAGACTTCTCTTGCGAGGAATCAATGCGAGGCTCCTGATCGAGAAGGCGTGCGAAGCTGCTGATGCGATGCGAGGCTTGCTGCTGCCTAGAAGTGTATAAAGTTTAAACAATCGAACTGTTTAACAAAATCCCTTGTAGCTCAACTGGTTAAGGCGCGTGGTTTCAAGTGTTGGAGGTCTTGAGTTCGAACCTCGGCACCTCTAAATCCCTTTCTTTTTATAATAAAGAGCTGTTGATGCGAGGACGAGGCAGCAAACTCCGAAACCCTAGCCGCCGGCCACAAACTCCGACCAAAACACCGATTTTTCGACTTTGAAGCTCCAAAACTCGATCAAAAACCTTTTTTTTATGAAATTCACGAAGAATAAACCCCCCTTATTTTTGCGAGATCTATCCAAAAACGCAAGAATATTTCGAAAATAAGATCAAATAATGCCCCAAATATGACAAAATTGACTGATACAACTTGGCTCTGATACTAATTGTAAGTCCCTAATCTGCTTGTGTATCAATCAGATCCGTTTGATGGTGAAGAATCCCAATCAAACGGATGATGTCAGATCACAATAAGAAGAGAAGGAGAAGAAGAAGAAGATGAATCTATGATGTATTCAATTAAATGATTGAAGCTCCATACACATAGTTCACACACACTCTTCTCTCTAGTTTCTCTCACACCTTAGAATGCACACACTTAAGCTCCTTGGTATTCATCACCCTTTTTGCTCCAAAACTCGATCAAAAACTCGGTTTTACGAAAAACGTGAAGAACAAACCCCCTTATTTTTGCGAGATCTATCTAAAAACGCAAATATCTCTTCAAAATAAGATCAAATAAGCTCCAGATCTGAAAAAAAATGATTGATACAACCAAGCTCTGATACCAATTGTAAGTCCCTAATTTGCCTGTGCATTAGTCAGATCCGTTTGATGGTGCGGAATCCCAATCAAACGGATGATGTCAGATCAAATAGAAGAGAAGGAGAAGAAGAATAATATGAATCTCTGTATGAATTGATTAGAATTAAAGTTCCATATACAAAAGATTCACACACAAAATGCTCTCTAGTTTCTCTCTTCTCTCTGGCCGTAAACTCTCTTCGTGCTCATCACCCTACTCCTCACACCCCTCACCCCTATATATATATATATATATATATATATATATATATATATATATATATATATATATATATATATATATATATATACTTGGGCCGCAAACTGGGTTTACGGTCATAAACACACTTCCTGACCGTAAACTCATAAAATATTACAGAAAATTACAATCAACTAGAAAAGCAAAGTATAAACCATATTTTGACCCAACAACAACATGTCGACATGTAATAGATAAATACAAATACAGATAATCAGACAGTATCATAGGTAGTCCTACAGATCTACCAGACTAGCATACAAAACTAGCATGCATATCTAACTCATACTCAACATATTAATAACTACTAGGATATTAATCCAATGGGCCGAATTTGGTGCCTTCAACCCCTAAGTATAGTGTGGAAAACTCACATCACAAGTAGTGCTGAACCGGTAATATCAATTCCAACTCACAGCTCCAGCTCAACTGCCTACAATCACCAATGACTACTTCATTAAAATCCCAAAATACCCTCAAAAGTCAAACTTAGTCAACCATGGTCAAAGTCAAAGTCAACAGTCAAGGTCAACAGTCCATGTTGATCCAACTTGTCGAGTGCACCTGTAACATCCGGAATTATGAAGGTCAAGAAAGGAAAGAAAAAACCCCAAGTCAAGCGGTCTACTCATCAATTCCAGGAAGGAACTCAATGAGTAGGGGGCGGTTTGGGTCGCGGATTAAGTGACCCACTTGACGAGTCGGTGGACCAACTCGGCGAGTTGGCCAGGGTTTGGGAAACCCTAAATTCGGGCCTTGTATCTTATTTAAAGAACATGAGGCCTCTCACTCAGCCCCCTTACTACCCCCTCAATTCCAAAAACAAAACCCTAGCCACCCAACTCCATTTCTTGAGCATTGTGAAGCTAAAGGTTGTTTTGTGGTGCATATCTTGGTAGATTGGAAGCAAAGAATGAGGAGGAGAGTTTAGATCCAAATTCTACTTCAGTTTGGCAGCTAATAGAAGGTAACAAGTTGTTACCTTAAGCATTCATTTGATAAATCCCTTCATCTTGAGCTTCATGGCTTTGGACTAAACTGTTGGAATAGTGTCTAAGGCTGCAACTATATTAGGCAAGTATTTGACCCGGTTGTGCATGGTCCTTTTGGGTTGCCTTCACCATAGCAACTTGACAGGATGATTTATAATGAGAGAAGAAATATTATTAATATATTATGAGAATAATATAAGGAATAATAATATTATTATTTGATTAATATAAGTCATAAATTAATTAGGAATTAATTTGGTGACTTAAAGAGATTAATTAAATAGAAGGGCATAAACTGTCAATTGTATGATAGTTGTACTTTGGGCTATAATCTCTTAAGGATAAGGGATTGGACGAATTTAGGGTTTAGAGGAGCCTAGAATTCGTCCAAGGGCTTATCATAAAGGGATTGGATTGCTTAGGGCTTAAGTTATCCAATTAGTGTTTTAGGGTGAAACCCTAGGAGCCTCACTAGTATAAATAGACCCTAAGGGTTAAGGAAAATCGGCACCCTTGTCTCTAAAGAAACCCTGGCCGATTTCTTCCTCCTCTCTCCTCTCTCTATAATCATTCTCTTGCTAGTTGATGTTTGTAAGCCATTAGAGGAGTGACACTTGTGACTCTAAAGCTCCAAGGACAAGAAGATTCAAGCAAGTGATTCAAGGTAATCATCTAAATCTGATTTCTTATGTTATTATACTAGAATTGTCATTAGAAGTCTTGGATTCAATGCATGTTCAATTAGAGAAACCTAGATCCAAGCGTTAGGGTTTGTATGTGCACATAGGAATGTTCATATGGCCAAAACTCATCATAAACACCAAACCCCCCCCCCCCCCCCAAGAACATGAGTTTATGGTTTGGGAATCTCCCAAAACCGTAAACACCCCCAAAGCGTGTTTTGATACCCCTAACACCTTCTAATGCTTGAACATGAGGCTAGAAACTTGCATGTATGATCTAAGAACCACAAAACACGAAAAGGATGAAGTGGCCAAGAGTTTACCGACGTGAACCCAAGGGTTTACGACCGTAAACTCCCATGGAGCGGTCCAAAGGCCGCAAACTCCAAAGGGGTGCCATTTCGAGCCTTAACCACTTCCTAAGCCTTTGATTCGAACCTAGAACCCTTCTTTGTGAAGCATGAGACCTTAAAACACATAAAAACACCATTCCCATGAGTTTACGGCCGTAAACTCATGGGGGAAATGGTCCTCCAACCATAAAAATACATAGGGGTGACCATTTGAAGTGTAAACTCCATAGTGAGGCCATACACTCCTTAGAAACAACCCGTAGCACTCCTAGCACTTGAAACAAAGTGTTTTCACGCATTAGAGTGTCTTTACTTACTAAATTATTGATTACATAACTAATTATATGCATTTATGTATCAATACATGTTACATAGGATCCGTGTGTGTGTCTAAGTCCTCACTTGACACCTAGCATCCTACCCGACACTTCCATCCACTCCACTTACTATAGGTGAGTTCATACCCCTTAATCAACCTTTTAAATGTTTTTAAATGCTTTTATGGGGGAATAAAAGTTGAATCATACAAGTTATAGTATCAATCACATGTGATTTATAACTTGCAACCAAGAGGATTTTCTATACTTTTGACTGCATTACCAACAAAACTCCTTTAAATGTTTATCAAACTCATTTTTCATGATAAATTGTTATAAAACTATTTCCAAACCCTTTTAAACTTCTTTTGTTCCCAAACCATATCTACACCAATATATTTATATAAGTAAGACCTGAAGGACTTAGGACTGATAGCTCACCTTACTTCCTGTTCTTGTTTGATGTGGACTTAGGGCATATTGTTATCTGTCCGACTGTCGTTGAATTCTTAGTTATATCTTATGTATATTTGTGTTGGATATAAAAGTCTTCACTTCAGCTCAATACCTTTGTGTACCAAGGGCATGCAATTAATATTTCTATTTAACTATAATAGGTATAGTTAAGGATTACCGCTCATTACCACTACTACCATGACACTTACTATAGTAGTACAGTTACGAGTCGATACATGCTAAATACTATGTAAAGAAAATACTATATACTATACAAGAGAACACTCTATACATTATACCAGAAAGTACATTGTACACTAATATAAGAGAATATACTAAAATAGAATGTGACATACTACTTCTCGATACGACACTTCACTGTGCTATCACCTTGTAACCAGAGTCTCCTGGAGGGAGAGTGGGCATTATGTGTATAGATCTATACGGGAAAGACACCCCCACATCTCGACTGCTAGCTACAGTCTGAGCCGACTAGGCCTAGGGTGACAAAATGTCACCATACTACGTGTGACCTGGAGGGTCATCTGTTATTCGATCGTCAATCAGCATGGTTACATACGAGTTCACATTCGGACCTTAATTAACACATTAAGAATTAAAGGCGAAACAGACTCCCCAAGGTGTATTGTACATTTAATACTACCTGGAGTCTGCATTTTTATTATGTTCAGCCGGCAGTGACATTGCTGGGGTAAAATATTATTTTTCCTAATTACTTTACATGAATGAAGTCTAAAACTATATTTTCATACTGATAGTTTCACTGGGAAAACTTATACACTTTCAAAGGATCAAACATACAAATAACCGAGTCTTGGTAGAAGACTACTTTTGCTGGAAAATATAGGATTTTCTAGGGATCATTCTATTTTCAAACATTGATAACAACTATTATATTACATGATTGTAATCACTTTTATACAATCAATGACACTAAATACTTATAAACTCACCAACTTTATGCTGATACTTGTTTTCAAAATAACTTGTATTCTCAGGTCATCAGTAGACAGGTACAGATGCAGCTTTTGAGATGATGGAGTACATACAAGACTCATCTTTTATTTTGATTATACTTTTGGTGTCTAACAACTATACAGAACACACTTGTATTACAATTATTATATTAATGCAATGGATGTTGTTGCTTGTCTTTACTATTATGCATTGTTATGATACTGTACATGACATCCTCCACCCCAGAACGTATTCCGCCATTCTCGGTTTTGGGGTGTGACAATATATACAAGGGAATATGGGCTTGGTGAACATGGGCCGTAAATGGGTTTACAGCCGGGCCATAAATAGGGTTTACGGCCGTAAACCTGTTTACGACTGTAAACACCTCCTGACCGTAAACCTGACCGTAAACTCATAAAATATTACAGAAAAATACATTTGCCTAGAAAAGTAAAGTATAAACCATATTTTTGTCCCAACAATCTCCCCTTGGTTTATAGCTTTCTTTTCTTAAATGACCCAACAAGCTCCCCCTAAAAAGTAGCTGGCTCTTCTTGTCGATCTTCAATGGGAGCTTGGCTTTAGCTTTAACCTTCAATTTCTTCACAGCATCAGGATGAATATATAAATCTTCCATGAATGACTTCATCTTGAGCCCTTGATCTTTTCTTCAGAGCCTGGCATTAAACGCACATTGGGTGAGGAGGCTTCTTGTACTGATTCTTGAAAAATAGCGCTTTTAGCTTGAGAATCTTCAGAGAGAACATCAGAGAGAACAAATCTTCTGGATCACTTTAGCAGGTACAACGATAGCAGCAGACTGATTGTGGAGGCTTCAATGCAATCCGTCACATAATCTTCAATTTCAGCTTCACCTTGCTTCTGGAGTTGACAAATTGAATGTTGAAAGAATAATATTCATTTCTTGCTCCTTCGAATGTGAATTCTTCGATGCTTACAGATGAAGCATTGGCTCAGAAATTTTCGACACAATCTCCATGAGTCGTATCTATACCCGAATCACTTTTCAAAACAAAACAAAACTAAACTAAAAGAAAACTTAGCACACAAATTAAAACAAAAACAAAAACAAAAATATTTTTGGACTTTTGATTTTCTTGAACAAAAAGTAAAATAGAAATAACACTATTTTTTTGATTTTGAATATTCTGATTTTTTTAATTTAATTCTCCCCTAATATTTAAATTAGAAGAACACTATGAACAAACTTAAAAAATAATAGCTAACTTTAAGAATGATTTGGGATCTAAGTTTTTTAGACAACCTTTATCCGTTTATCAGTACCTCTCCCTTCATGAATAGATCTGGTCAATTGCCGGTATTGTGGTCCATTTAAACACGAGAGATTGTGACAAAATTAGGACATAATATAAGTGACAAGACAATGTGATCCTAAGTTCCTAGATAATATTCCTTAAGGACCATTCAGCTGACGACGACCAAAGATATTGTTGTCCACCTAAATTGAGCAGCGAGATCTACAAACAAACCATATGTGTTCAATTTTAATTGTACTATAACGTGTTTCCCGCTTCCTGATATGCTCCAACTATCAAGGACTTCCAGAATACTCCTTACACTGGGTGAGAAGACAATTATTAAGAGAGAAGATAGATTTAGAATGCATATGTTGTACATCCAGGTCAGATCTCTTCCAATCACGCAAAGGATGAAACATATGACTAACTGAGGTTTTTAAAAGGATTGAGAAGAGAATGGCGCATATACTGTGTACCAGGTCGGATTTTGAGTCACGCAGAGGAGACAATATATGGCTAACAGATAGAAAGAATTACATAGAGAGAAGATGCAAAGAGATAGAATTGCATATGTTACAGTCCAGGTCGGATCTCTCGATCACGCAGAGGAGGCAACATATGACGAACATACAGAAAGCAAGAAAATAACCTTCTACAGACCTAATTTATCGGAATTCCCCAGTCACCCCATCCAACCGGAATTAAGGACAAAATCCACACATCGAGGAAAAGTGAATCCACAGTTCTAGATACGGGTTCTTTAGTGTTACCAGTAGATTCCCGTGTATATCTCCCTGCTCAACCTATCTGAGCGTTGTATTGTTAATCTAAATGGATCTAATTAGGTTAAGATTTGTCAAGTCTTTGAATTCCTAAAGTTCAACTTTGCCTAGTCAAGTCCATTTAGAATCTTTCGTGCCTACCAACGCATCGAACACAAAGCCTAGACAATTCAGATTCAGTCCCTTACACAGATTCATATTGCATGTTATCACATGATTATATCACTTCCCAAAACATCTCCCTCAAGCACATTTCATTTACACCATAATTTTTGATTTTCTAATGTTTTTGTATTTATTTTTCTTAAATTTTATAATTTTTGTTTTGTTTTTATTTCTCCCATAAATTTGTGCATAGGAGAGAAACGAAAGTAAATGTGAAAATTTAAAATATCCTAAAACAAAAATTAGTCTTTAAAGCTAATCAACTTAAGAAAAACTCAGGAGTATAGAGAAGAAAAATTCAAACCGTAAGTCACCGATTGAATTTTCATCCAGAAGGTTTGAGAAACAGCACGCGTAATCTCAGAACAGATCTGAAAATTCTTCACATCGTTAAGCGCAAACCCCATGTGATCCCTTCCTTTCTTCCCTTCCCGCAAAGGACACATACTCTCAAACAAAAGTCTGAATGTTGTACAGTTGATAGATGTCCCCTATCATGTGTCTGGAACAGCCACTACCAACAAACCGAAGTCTGATGATATGCTTCCATAGCTGCTCCGACACAGAGCAGGATTAATTGGTCTTTGGAGCCCAGTCCATTTTGAAACTGGGTTGACCTTTTTCATCAACGCACGATACTCTCTCCCATGACATATCCAACTTATCACAAACAGAAGACGATGAAATATTAGAGTCATTAGAAGATTTGGGAGTTTTCATCTTTGGTACCCATCTATATTCGGGTTTAACCCATTTCTTGTTCGATTCGATGGGTGCCTCGGCACTTGATTTGGAACTTGAAGCTGGCTGCCTAGATGACTTTGACCTAACCGGTCTTGGCTTCACAGGAGCGTCTCTTGAACTCGACTTCTGGACCAACATTCCCTTCTTATTCTTGGGAGTTGGATGCTTGGCCTTAGGAGTTGAATTCTTGGCCTTCATGGAATTCCAGTCGGCATTGTCTGAACGTGACCTTGAGGGGTTTCTTTTGAAGTATCTCCCTCTTGGTGCGTTTTGCCGGCCTTGAGCATAGTAGGGAATGTATGCGCGATTAGGACAATTTCTGGCAATGTGTCCAGGTGTTCCACAGTGAAAAAAAGTCTTTTTCTTCACTGTGAAGTTATTTCTTCCTGCCCCTAGTGGCGTATCCATGCCTTGTCTCTTATTGATCCCACATGCACACTTGCAACAAGCACTCTGTTGTGCTGGAATTGGAGGCCTGTATTTCTCAACGGCAGGTTTGTTAGGAGTAATAGAATTCGAAGCAACAGATTCTGAGTTTAAGGAGTCATTGGTTTGTTCAGTAGTGTTCTCTTTGTTCTCATCTTCTGCTACTTTACCTGCACATGAAGTAGAAACATTAGTATCTTCAACCTGAATACCTCCTGACACAAATCTAGTTGGTTTTCCATATTGAAGATGTGCGTCCTTGTCAATTTCTTCTTGTGTCATAGGGATGGATGTGTAGTTATGACTGAAAGGGGGAGGAACACTATAATACCCTAGACCCTTGTTTTGATTATCTTTAAATTTTAATTGGGTTTCAAATAAGGACTCGGCTGTTTGACTTGACGCAATATAATTTTTGAAACTGACATCTGTTTTTCCACACTTAATTTTCAATGTATCAAGTTCTTCAGTTACAGCAGCAAATTGTCTCTTACTATAGTCATAATTTTCACATTTGTTGCTATACTCTTCCTAAAGCTTCCTCAAGTCTTTGGTTTTTGCTTCTAATTCAGCCTTCAGGGGTTTCTGTCCTTTCCTAAGTTGATATCCTTCATACTCAGGTCCTCAACTTATCTTTTTAATAAATCAATTTGTTCCCGAAGAAATTTAATCGTATCTTCACTAGATAGTGTACATGAAACTTCACATGCTTGAGAACATGAAACTTTATTGACCGGAAGGTTTACAGAACTCATTGTTTCTCCACATTTCAAAGCATCAATCTCTTCAATTACATCATCAATACTAAGACGATTGAGATCTTTTGTCTTCTTGATGACATCTACGTTCATATGCCACGATTTCGGAAGTGAATTCAGTAGCTTTTTGTTTATCTCAAACTTAGACAAGAAGATCCTAGCTATATTCATCTCAGTAGTGAGTGTGGTAAATCGCTGCAACTGAGCTTCGAGGGTTTTTCCAGGGATATAATCGAAAATGTTGAAATTTTGTCTTAACATATCCTGACAATTCTCTTTCATGTCTTCAACTCCCTCGTAGACCTTAAAAGCCATTAAAAAGCACAACTAGAAGCTAAAATAAAACTTAAACGTCAAACTAAAATTTAAAAATGCCCTTTGACTATAAACCTTAAAAGTCAAATTTAAAAAGTCAAACTCAAAAGTCAAACTTGAAAAATCAAACTTAAAAGTCAAACCGAAAAGCTAAATTAGAAATTTTAAAAATTAAATGAAAAAGTCAAAGTTTAAAGTCAAAGGTCAAACTTAAAAGTTAAAGTCAAAATTTTAAAGTCAAAAGTTAAAAAAATAAAAGTCAAAAATCAAAATTTTAAGAAAAAGAAAGAAAAAAATCAAAATTAAAAAAAATAAAAACAAAAATTTTTCTTTTTGTTATTTTTTATTTTATATATTATTATTTTTTTATTTTTAAATTATTATTATTATTATTATTTTGGATGAAAATGGAATTTAAAATTAAAAGAAATTTGAATTTTGGGTTAAAAGTGTAAAAATGCGAAATTAGGAACGAAAGGGAGTGCTTTTGAAATAAAATTGGGAGGGAAGGAACAAAGGCGTGGCTGTAGGAGATGGTTAAGGCGCTGGTCTATGAATCAGAGGTCCTGAGTTCGAACCTCGGCACCTCCGCTTCTGCTTCCTATTTTAGTATATGCGAAGGTTGGCTGCTGGTGCGAAGCGAGGATGAGGACCGAGGTGCGAGGCGAAGACCGAGACTGCTGGACCGCAAACTTCGAGGACCGGCCGTAAACTCCGAGGCCACAAGCTCCGACCGTGAACCTCGGGCCGTGAACTCCGAAACCCTAGCCGCCAGCCGCAAACTCCGTCTCACCCTCGCAATCAAAAACATCGATTTTTCGACTTTGAAACTCCAAAACTCGATCAAAAACCCTTTTTTATGAAAAACACGAAGAACAAACCCCCCTTAATTTTCAGAGATCTATCCAAAAAAGCAAAAATCTTTCCAAAATAAGATCAAATAATTCTCCAAATATGAGAAAATTGACAGATACAACCAAGCTCTGATACCAATTGTAAGTCCGTAATTTGCCTGTGTATCAATTAGATCCATTTGATGGTGCGGAATCCCAATCAAACGGATGATGTCAGATCAAATAGAAGAGAATGAGAAGAAGAATAATAAGAATCTCAATGTATTGATAAATAGAATGATGATCCGGATACAAGAGATTCACACACACGCACACACTTGTTCTTTTCTCTCTCTAGGCCGTACACTCCTTCATGTTCATCAATCTCTACTCCTCACCCTTAACACCTATATATATACAAGGGAATATGGGCTTGGTGAACATGGACCGTAAATGGGTTTACGGTCGGGCCGTAAATAGGGTTTATGGCCGTAAACACCTCCTGATCGTAAACCTGACTATAAACTTATAAAATATTATAGAAAAATACATTTGCCTAGAAAAGTAAAGTATAAACCATATTTCTGTCCCAACAGGAAGCGGCCCTCTGAGGATTGGACGAGCAGGCGAAGTACGTATCGTTTAGGTATGCGGTGAGAGGTTGCAGGGTAGTAGATGTGGCAGACTTCAAGGACGAAGTCTAGTTTAAATGGGGAGAATTGTAACAACCGGAATTATGAAGGTCAAGAAAGGAAAGAAAAACCCCAAGTCAAGAGGTCTACTCATCGAGTCCTAGGAGGAACTCGACGAGTAGGGGCGTGGTTTGGGTCGCGGATTAAGTGACCAACTCGACGAGTCTGTGGACCGACTTGGCAAGTTGGCCAGGGTTTTGGAAACCCTAAATTTAGGCCTTGTACCCTATTTAAAGAACATGAGGCCTCTTACTCAGCCCCTTACTACCTGCTTAAGTCCAGAAACGAAACCCTAGCCACCAAACTCCATTTCTTGAGCATTATGAAGCTAAAGGTTGTTTTTGTGGTGCATATCTTGGAAGATTGGAAGCAAAGAACGAGGAGGAGAGTTTAGATCCAACATCTACTTCAGTTTGGCAGATAATAGAAGGTTACAAGTTGTTACCTTGAGCATTCATTTGATAGATCCCTTCATCTTGAGCTTCATGGCCTTTTCTAGCACATTTGTGGCTAGTGCTTTCATGGAGCACGATCTGAAGTTTGCAACTTCAGATCTAGACTCTCCAAGGTCCTTAGGGCATTAATGTCTCAAGCTTTTAGGGATTGAAGCCCTCCTCCATAGCAAAACTCTTCCTTGTAGCTTAGTTTTGGCTTTTGGGAATTATTCATACGTAAAGGCTGCAACTTTACGTGGAAAAGCATGCTCTAGGAGGTTGGATCTACCTTTGGGAGAAGCTGTTTGGCATGGAAATCGTCTGTAGAGAGTTGTACCTTAGAGGACTTGACAAGTTATTCTTTGGACTCGGGGAGTCGGGTCTTGGTTCCCCCTAACATTCCTGTTTCAATGTGAGGTAGCTGGATCTAGAGGAGGACCCAACCGTTTGGGTTCATTATGGACTTGAAGATCATTGTACTCGATGAGTTCAAGGAACGAACTCGGTGAGTCTAAGGCAATATCCCTAACTTATGAAGATGGACTCGACGAGTTCAAAGGTGAACTCAGCGAGTCAGTTTAATAAGGGTCCGCCGTGCTTGAAGGTGAACTCGACGAACTCAAGGAAGACTCTACGAGTAGGATTGAAGTCTAGAGTTTCGTGTGGATAGTGGGACTCGACGAGTTGGTGGGCCAACTCGGCGAGCAGAGTCAACTCAGAGCCTTGACTTTGACCTGGTTTGACTTTTGAGGGTATTGTGGTCTAAGTGTTATTTTGGGTATTGTTAGTTCGGAGAGCCGAAGGATCAACAGTGCAGGAGTTGCCGGTTAGTAGTCAGAGGTGTTAAGCTAGTCTTCAACAGTGCAAGGTGAGTCTCCTCACTGTTTGTATGGGGCTAAGACACCAATGTCGGCCCATTTAGTTTATGTATGGTAGGAAGACCGGGGGGTTAGCCCTAGGCATTATGCATGAAAGACCAGGAGGCGGCTCCTAGCACACAGTATGTTATTATTTATGGTAGGAAGACCCGGGGGTTAGCCCCAGGCAATATACATAAAAGACCAGGAGGTGGCTCCTGACACACTGTATGCTGATTAGCTAAGTAGAGTAGTATGTATGCTAGTTGTCTTTGTGATGCTTGCATGGAAGACCAGGAGGTGGCTCTTGGCACTTGTCTGTAAGACCGAAGGGGGTGGCCCCGGGCTTGGCAAGAAAGACCACGTGTGGCCCGTGGCATAATAGCAAGACTATCTTTGGCACATAGCACCTTACTTGATTATGGATATATTTGATATGTATAGCTCACAGTATGTATGGCATGTATGGCCCAGTTGATATGTATGGTATGTGGTACTTGGGGAATTCACTAAGCTTCGTGCTTACGGTTTAGAGTTTTGGTTTCAGGTACCTTTAATTTTCAAGAAAAAAGAGCTCGAGACGATCGCAACGCACTCACCCATGTCATTCTGCATTATGTGATCTTTGGGATTAGACTCTGATATTCATTTTAATTGAAATATTTTTAATGTCTGGAACAAAGTTATTAACGGTTTCCTTATATTAAAAATGAAAATTTTGGCCTTGAATTTTGGGATGTTACAACATCTTCTTACTCGTCAAGTTCCTTCATGTCTCAGAAAATCGTGAAAAGCTCGAGGCAACTTGCCTAGTTACCAGAGCAACTCGTCGAGTTCTTCAGCATCCATAATGCGGGAAAACTCGAACCAACTCGTCGAGTTGGCAGAGCAACTCGTCTAGTTTTGCTAGCCTTAATGCATTCAGACACTTCCAAGCGAAACCAAAGCCCCAAACTATAGATCTGGTCCCTTAGGACTGAAATACCACGTAAAGTTGCTAGCTTTACGTCCATGCATGGCATCAAAAGGGCTAAAACACTCAAATATGGCTTATCAAGGGACCTAGGGCATGAAGGAGGGCCAAGACTTGATAAAGTTGGCAACTTTAAGTCCATGGAGGCCATGAGATGTCCAGATCTGAAACCATGGTTTCATAACATGCTCAAATCCAAGAATGTTCCCAAACTAAGCTAATAATGGCCATAACTTTCAAAAGGAGAGATCTAGAAAAAGGGAAGATCAAGATAACGACTTTATACCTCCAAGTGGCTACAACAACATTGAAAATCCCGAATCAAAAGCTTCTCCCTTCAACTTTGCACCACCAACTTCAAGCTCCTTCGAGGAAAGCACCAAATAATACACTTTGAGCTCACACACACTCAAAGTGGGGAAAAAGGAACGATTAGGTTTTTCTCTGGACTGAGGTGGCAATGATGGAGGCTAACAATGAGATTTAATGCCTTTAAATAGGGTACAAACCCTAAAAATTAGGGTTTTCATGTTCATCCTTCAACTCGTCGAGTTGGGGCCTTCCAACTCGTCGAGTATACATTGAAAGATACACGCGCATTAAATAATCTACACGACGAGTTGGAGCCTTCCAACTCGTCGAGTTGCCCATAAAATATAAATATAAAGCTTTAAATTAATATATGAAGATTGGGATGGTACATATGTGACTAGATGTAACCCCTTACGACACTTCATTGGACGTTGTGGATAAACTAAAGATAATTATCACCCATTTCAATTGATCCGTCGAGGTTGTAGCTAGCAATTGTAGGTGGGGGTGTCAACCTGTATAGATCTATACATATGTATCTCGCTCCGAGGATTAATGATTATAGTCGAGAAGGTATACTAAGTGGTTAAACTTAGTTAATGAATAATGTCTCACTATAAAGGCCATTAACTATGATATATGATAAAGTTCCCTATAAAAGTCGAGTATGTTTGGTATATTCGTAAAAATGTATATTATTCGCTTAAATAGAAAGTATGTTGCATGTATAAATTCCAAGGTATAAGTGTTATAATTCCAACATGTATATTGAACATATGTGTTTGTACATGTATAATATGGGTTTTAGATATTTACAATGTTAATAACATTTCTAAACCAATACAACATATGCATGTCATGATAAAATTAGTTTATAATATATTATTTTTACATAATATCGACTTAAGCTAAATATGAGTTCAACATGCATTTTTCATAATTGATATACATTTTTCATATGTATTCTCCCTCAAAATAATAAAAACGTTAAAGGGGTCGTAAGCATTCACCTTAAACGCGTAAATTCGAGAACTAAGCGTGACGTGAGAAACTGCAACGTGACGCTCCTTGCATTCAAAATAAATAACCGAGTCTATTTAGATTACCTAATAAAACCAAAGGGTAGTTTTGGTATTAGTTACCAAGTATGGGGGTGGTTTTGTAATTTACCTAATCATAAGGATTGATTTTGCTAAAATCAATCAACAAGGGACTGATTTTGTAACTTATTTCCAAAATAGGGGGCTAAAGTGTAACATCCCAAATTTCAAGACCAAAAATTTCATTATTAATTTAAAGATTCATAAAACAGATTACTGAAAATACCATCAATGTTATCTCATATCATGAAAACCATAAGCCAACCATCTTAAAAACATATCATAGGAAAATAATGTCAGAGTACAAATCCCAAGAATCTTGTGTGTGGAAAATCATGTGTGCGATGCGCTGCTATCGTGCCAGCTCCTTTCCCTTCGAAGAAGAAGGATCTGAAACAAAAAATGAAAATTGTATGCACAAAGCTTAGTGAGTTCTCCCATCATACCACATACCATACAATAAACATATTGTCATCCATATCTGGGTGCCGGACCTACCCTGCTGAGCATATCTAGGTGCTCAACCTACCCTTGTCAGGCATATTGGGGTACCCGACCTACCCCTGCCAAGCATATCTGAGTTCTTGACCTACCCTCCGGTTACGGGGACTATTTCACCCCTACCACTACCACATAATAACATAACATAACATACTGTCAGACATATCTGGCTGTCCGACCTACCCTCCGGTTTATCTCAACCGGCTACGGGGTCTAACCTACCACTATCACATAATATCATAGCATACTAGCACATAAAGCATAACAAATAGTGGCATACCAAACAATTATCACAAGGACAATCATCTCAATTATAATCAACTACTAGTGGGCCGGCATTGGTGCCTTCGACCCACTTCTATTGGAAGGTAACTCACCTCGATAATTGGGAAATAGCTGCAAAGTCTCCTGCTCTGAAATCAATCCCTCTCAGACTCCTACACATAAGCATTTCCTTTAATTACCCTTTTCATACTCATAACCCTTCTAAGGGTCAACTTTGGTCAATGGTTAAAGTCAAAGTCAACATCCTAGTTGACTCAACTCGCCGAGTTGGTCCATCAACTCTTCGAGTTCCATGATCCATAAAACCTTGGAAATCTCGTTCCAACTCATCGAGTTCCTCCTCATAACAGAGTCGAGACATTTCTCTTATAACTCGTCTAGTTCCTTCTTGAACTTGTCGAGTTCTTCAATCTTCAAAACCTCAAAACCTTGGCCAACTGGCTGAGTCGTCTCCTAGACTCGACGAGTTTGCTTAGTAACAGAAAAGGTTGGGGGATCATGACCCAAATCGCCGAGTTGGATGAACAACTCATCGAGTCCCCCTTACT
The DNA here is from genome assembly GCF_051521515.1 of Lactuca serriola. Classification (NCBI taxonomy): domain Eukaryota; kingdom Viridiplantae; phylum Streptophyta; class Magnoliopsida; order Asterales; family Asteraceae; genus Lactuca; species Lactuca serriola. The sequence continues at coordinate 188,360,640 of NC_136413.1, forward strand.
CTAAATCCATTCAATCACTTCCAATCGAGTTCAATGCTTCCAAACGATAGATCCGGTCCCCTAGGACTAAGTTACCACGTAAAGTTGCTAACTTTACATTCATGCATGATGTCATGAAGTTAGAAACACCAAAAATAAGCTATATGAGAGGTCTAGGTCATGGGGAAGGGCCAAGGGTTGATAAAGCTGACAACTTTAAGCCTCGCAAGCTCATGAGTGCCTAGATCTGAAGTCAGTAGACAATCAGGTAGATCTACAGATCACTAAGCATAACATCATACTATCACATATCAAGATATCTAATCCAATGAGCTGCCCTTGGTGCCTTCGACCCATCGGTACAGTAAGGAAGACTCACCTCTATCCGCTGATAATCAAATAACTTCTCAGACCGTCAAACCGGATAACCTCGCGTCAACTAACAATAAATACAATCTTAATCAATAATTAAACTGACAACCCAAAATACGCTTAGGTCAATATTGGTCAACCCTGGTCAAATTCAAAGTCAATGGTCAAGGTCTAAAAGTCAATATTTCTTCCCATCGGAGTACGACCTACATACCAAGAGAGTACACCCAGCATACTCTGATTGTAACATCCCAAAAATCGAGATAAAAAATTTTGTTTTTAATTATAATACTTGTAAAACTATCTGAGTAAAACATTACTAGTATCACATCAAACCACAAAACCACAGTTACATGTTTCAAAAAGCATAATGTCAAATAGTATAATGACAGAGTACAATCCCAGGGTTCTCAAATGCGGAATCATGTGTGTGCGATGTGCTGCTACCCTGCCGACTCATTCCCCTTAGATGAAGAGGTACCTGAAACCAAAACTGAAAACCGTAAGCACAAAGTTAGCGAGTTCCCCCATCATATGACATACCGTACAACCATACATACTGTCGGGCAATTCTGGGGTGCCCGACCTACCCATGTCAAGCCATTTTGGGGTGCTAACCTACCCATGTCAAGCCATTCTAGGGTGCTGACCTACTCGTGTTAGGCCATTCTGGGGTGCATGCCTACCCTCCAGTCTATCTCGCCCGGTCACGGGGACTATTTCATCCCTAGTACTATCATATAATAATATATCATAATCATGTTGTCTGACATATATTGTCACACCTCCAAACCAGAACGGCAGAAACGTTCGGGGGCGGATGACTTCATGTGGTAGCATAACAAATGAATACATAGTAAAGAAAGCAATACAACCATCATATATATAATTGAAAGTTTACATTGTTAAAAAGTACATGTTCAAAACATTATTACAATATGATGCCAAAATATGAATTTAAACTGATGACGCATCGTCCCTTCTTCAAAAGCTGTTTTGATACCTGTAATTACTGAATCCCTGGGACATACAAATAGTTTTGAAAGAGTAGATCAGCATTTAAGCTAGCGAGTTTCATAAGTATTAAATGACAATGTTTGTATGAAATCAAATGTTTTGTTTTTGTTTGTTTGTTCCTAGAAAATCCCATATTTTCTACTAGCATAAATTTAGCCTTCTATCAAGACAAATGTTTGTTTCTAGAAAATGTATGTACGTGTAAAATATCCAATATGTTTGAAAAACCTCGTAAATCAATGTATTTTTAATACCCCATGTGAGTTTTATAACCATACTATTGACTCGGATTGCCTATACACAACGTTCTTCAAGCGTTGGAATGTTATGACGTTTGTCACCCTAAGTGGTGGACTGTAGCTAACAGTCAGGGCGCGGGTTGTCAAGCCCGTATAGATCTATACACAAACACCATGCTCCTCCTCCAAGGGATTCTGGTATATAATACAGGACTTGAAATGTGTACTCGAACGTACGTGAAGTTAATGCCTCACAAAACTTAGTATAAAAGCAGATTTACGTGTTAAAATGTTCGTTTGTTCTTGTATATGAAAGTGACTTCTTGAAAATCGTGTTTCTAGTATGTAAAAGTTAGTAATGTTCTCGTAAAACTATACCTATTATAGCTTTCTAAAAGTGTGTCTCGTTTGTTTAGAAATCCCTAGAAAATGAATCCCTTGTTATGAAAGTATAGATTTTTATAGTGTCTAAGTTGGACACATATACATGCAATCTAAAACAGAGTGTTTAATTTATACCTATATAACAACATTTTTCATTTCAAAAGATATAATGTTATTGTGATATATTTTACATACTAAAGTTCCCTATAAAGTTTATAAATCACATATGATTTTGTTGAATAAAAGTGTATAATAAAACTTTATATAACACACGATAATAATCGGGTGTTTTACTTGTATTCCCCCCCTTTGAAAGCATATAAAAGCATTTAGAATATTTAAAAGGGTTAATTAAGGGGTATGAACTTACTTGAAAGATTGAAGAAAGGCGAGATGAAAACTGGGCATAAATTCTTCTCGGGAAAATGGATTTTCTCGGGATTCTCGGGAATCTCAGGAGTACAAACGACCTTCGGGACTTGAGCAAAGTGACCGGGGCTTCGGGTTAGCATGGGCATAGAAAACGAGGCAACAACGCAAGAGAAATGAGAGAGAATGGCCCTTTTCTTCGGAACCCTCGCATCCCTTTTATAGGGGGTGGGAACCGCCTTGGTACGCTGGGCGTACGCGTGCATCATGCATGACCAGATCCTCGACTGCCTTGAAGTTCGGATGGGACGGGTGCTAGCTTCGCATAGGGCGAGACGTGGACGATCCGTGGCCTAGGCCTTGAGTACGCTGGGCGTACGAGCTTATGCTGAGCGTAACTCGGCCCTATCTGCTGACTCGCCTTCGGATAATACCAAGGTTAAATAATAAAATTTATATTTTATTTATTTAATAAACTTCTAAAATTCATATCTTCTTCATACGAACTCCGTTTTCGATGTTCTTTATATCCACGCGTAGGTGAGACTATGCTCTACTACTTTCGTTTAGATTCCGTCGGCAAATTTTGAAATTATTTTTATTATTTATTTTTTAAAATGACACGTTTAAGAAAATTCCGTTAGAAATTCATAACTTCTTTATCCGACGTCTGTTTTTACCAGACTTTTTACCGCTGAAATACCATTGTCGAGACCTTCGATTCTCGTTTAGGTCATTCCGGTCAAAAGTCGTTCGATCTCTGATTCGAGTTTTTTAGCTGTCTGTCGCTAAACCGAACTTGGAAAAATCATAACTTCAATATATGAAGTCGGATTTGGGCGTTCTTTTTACATACAATTATGGTTTAATGACATCAAACATAATAGGTAATTAAATAGAAACTTTTTGGACATTTTATTTCCGAAGTTAATTTCATTATCACAAAAGTGGTTACAATACTTGACTTTTTAGGTCATTACATAGAGTTGAAATATCGGGTTGTCACATCATCCCCCCGTTAGAGGGAATTTCGTCCCGAAATTTAAAGTAGTAAAGATACTAGTGAATCAGAGAAAAAGATGAGGGTACTTTTGTTTCATCTGATCTTCGCGTTCCCATGTGAATTCAGGTCCTCGATTGGCATTCCAGCGAACCTTCACGATGGGTATGCGACTTTGTTTCATTTGTTTGACCTCTCGGTCCATGATTTCTACCAGTTCTTCCACAAAGTTGAGGCTCTCATTGATCTCGATCTCGTTGAGTGGAATAACAAGAGTCTCATCGGACAGACACTTTTTCAAGTTCGAGACATGGAAGGTTGGATGTATGTTACTAAGTTCACGCGGTAGATTAAGCTTGTAAGCCACAGGGCCGATTCTAGCAAGAATCTCGAAAGGCCCTACATATCTTGGATTTAGTTTCCCACGCTTTCTAAAGCGTATTAAGCCCTTCCATGGTGAGACCTTCAATAAAACGTGGTCTCCTACCTGGAATTCCAAAGGTTTCCTCCTTTGGTCAGCGTAGCTTTTCTATCGGTCTCTAGAGGCTTTCAACCGTTCACGAATTTGAACGATCTTCTCTGTCGTTTCCCGTATGATTTCCGGACCGGTGAGAGTGCTTTCAGGAACTCGTCCTCTAGCTAACTGGGTGTCGCCAACTTCAGTCCAACACAAAGGGGATCTGCACTTTCGACCATAGAGGGCTTCAAACGGAGCAGCCTTTATGCTTGTATGATAACTATTGTTGTATGAAAACTCGACAAGGGGTAAATAGATGTCCCATGCCTTTCCAAATTCAATTACACAGGCTCTCAGCATATCCTCCAAAGTTTGTATTGTTCTCTCACTTTGCCCGTCTGTTTGTGGGTGGTAGGCTGTACTCATGTCTAGCCTAGTCCCCAGGGAACTTTGTAGTGACTGCCAGAATCTTGAAGTGAATCTACTATCTCTATCGGAGATAATGGATATCGGAACACCATGCAGTCGCACTATTTCCCTTAAATAAGTTCTTGTAAGCTTTTCCATCTTGTCAGTCTCCTTTATTGGTAGGAAATGCGCGGATTTGGTCAATCTGTCGACGATGACCCATATGGTAGTGACTGCCACCCGTCGTCTTGGGCATCTTTGTTACGAAGTCCATAGTAATCCGTTCCCATTTCCATTCCGGTATCTCCGGCTGTTGCAGTAATCCTGACGGTTTCTGATACTCGACCTTAACCTTAGCACAAGTAAGGCATTTACTTACGAAGGTAGCAATTTCTGCTTTCATGTTAGGCCACCAATACAGTTTCTTAAGATCCAGATACATTTTATCTGAACCTGGGTGAACGGAATATCTCGTGTTGTGTGCTTCAGTCATGACTACGTATCTGAAACCACCATGTTTCGGTGTCCAGATTCGATCCATGAGATAATATGCTCCGCCACCCTTGATTTCTAGATTCTTTTCCATTCCTCTCATGATTCACCCGCCACATTTTCAGGTTGTAACGCTTCCAGTTGAGCCTCCTTAATTTGTGTGGATAAGTGGGAATGGATAGTCATAGACAGAGATTTGACTCTCCGCCCTGTGTATTCTTTTCGGCTGAGGGCATCAGCTACCACGTTGGCCTTGCCAGTATGATAACGAATTTCACATTCGTAGTCATTGAGTAACTCGACCCATCGTCGTTGTCGCATGTTGAGCTCCTTCTGGTCAAAAATGTGTTGAAGGCTCTTGTGATCGATGAAAATAATACTCTTTGTTCTGTACAAGTAGTGTCTCCAAATCTTCAGAGCAAATACCTCTACTCCTAACTCAAGATCGTGTGTCGTATAGTTCACTTCGTGTGTCTTAAGCTGTCGGGAGGCATAAGCAATAACCTTCCCTCTTTTCATAAGAACGCAACCAAGTCCTTGGTTTGATGCATCACAATACACTACAAAATCTTCTATTCCTTCGGGAAGGGATAGTATCGGTGCGGTGCACAAGGCCTATTTCAATGTTTGGAATGCCTTCTCTTGTTTCACTTCCCAGTCAAAGGCCACACCTTTCTGGGTTAAGGTAGTAAGAGGTTTTGCAATGCTAGAGAAGTTCTTTATGAATCTGCGATAGTAGCCAGCGAGACCTAGAAATTGACGAATCTCTGTAGGTGTCTTTGGTGTCGACCAGTTCTCAATGGTCTTAATTTTGGAGGGGTCCACATGTATCCCCTTCTCGCTAACAACGTGACCCAAAAATTCGACTCTTCGAATCCAAAATTTGCATTTAGAGAACTTCTCATAGAGCTTCTCCGATCGCAATGTTTCTAAGACTTTTCGTAGGTGCTGACTATGCTCTTCCTTACTTCGGGAGTAGATAAGTATATCATCGATGAAGACGATGACGAACTGATCTAAGTAAGGGCGGCACACCTTATTCATTAGGTCCATAAATACTGCTGGTGCGTTGGTTAATCCAAACGGCATCACTACAAATTCGTAGTGTCCATAACGAGTTCGGAAAGCTGTCTTGGGAATATCCCCCTCTAGTACTCGTAATTGATGATATCCGGATCATAGATCTATTTTTGAGAAGTATTTTGCTCCTTGAAGTTGATCAAATAGGTCGTCAATACGGGGTAGAGGATAACGATTTTTGACGGTAAGTTTGTTTAGTTCTCTGTAGTCGATGCACATGCGGAACGATCCATATTTCTTCTTTACAAACAGGACCGGTGCTCCCCAAGGTGAGAAACTTGGTCTAATGAATCCTTTTTGAAGGAGTTCGTTAAGCTGACTGGAAAGTTCTTGCATCTCTGCTGGTGCTAGGTGATAAGGCGATTTCGATACTGGGGTAGCCCCTGGAACTAAGTCGATTCTAAACTCGACTTGGCGTTGTGGTGGTAATCCTGGTAGTTCTTCTGGAAAGATATCGGGAAAGTCGCGTACTTCAGGAATGCTCTTGATGTCTCTTAATTTCTGACTCGTATCGACGATGTGCGCAAGAAATGCATGATAATTCTTTCGCAAACACTTTCGAGCTTGGATGCACGAAATGATGCGAAGGTTTGTACTTGATTTGTCGCCGTAAATCACTAATGTTTCGTCATTAGGAAGACTAAGATGAACTGCTTTCTCAAAGCACAGGATGTTGGCGCGAAAAAGACTTAACCAATCCATGCCGACTATGACGTCGAAACTTTTAATTTGGACCGGCATGAGGTTGATTGGGAAAGAATGACCGTCTAAAGTTAACGTACAGTCCATGTATATGCAGTTAGTGTTTTCCGTTTTTCCATTTGCCATCTCTACAGTGAATGATTTTTCTAACTTGCTAGGTTTATGTTTAAGTAAGTGAATAAAGTTTTGACTCACGAAGCTTCTCTTCGCTCCACTATCGAATAATATACATGCATATGAATTATCGAGAAGGAACATACCAGCAACTACAGTCGGATCAGCTACGGCTTCATCGTGGCCTATAGCCAAAACTCGTCCCACCCCGCCGGTATTTGCTGCCTTTGGTCAGTTTCTCTTGTAGTGGCCCACCTCGCCACAACCATAGCAAGTTTGGCCTACACCCGCGCTGGGAACTTGAGTGATCGGCTTTGCGGGGTCCTTGCAGAAACGGACAGTGTGTCCCTTTCTGTTGCAGTTGGAACACTGCATTTCCCGACAAGGTCCATGATGGTGATAAGTGCATTTGGTGCACTTTGGAAGGTTACCCCCATAAGGCTTTGTTGGGTAGGGATTTGTAGGAATGGTAGTAGGTACAGTAGCAGCATTCACTGAAACCAGTTGTTGTTTCTTCGTGGATTCTTGGGAAGACCCACCCTTCCCTTTATTCCATACTCTCTTCCTGTTATTGTTGTTGTTGTTTCCCTTTTGTGGTTCTGGTGTAGCAACCGTTGAGTTCTGATGACCTCCGAAATCAACAAGAGATTGTGCCAGTTCCTTGACACTTTCAAAAGTGTCAGGTTGTGAAGCTAACACGCTTGAACAAATTTGGGGCGACAGTCCCCAAATGTATCTCTCTATTTTCTTACTCTCAGGAGCAATCATATATGGGCAAAGGATTGCCAGATCGCAGAATCTGTTGGTATAAGTTGCTATGTCGGTACCAATCATTCCAAGAGTCCAGAGTTTGTGCTCGAGTTTTTGAATCTCCCCTCGTGGACAGTATTCTCTCATCAGCATGATTTTTTAGCTCTCCCAGCTTATGGAGTTTGCCACTATCAGGGTAAGTACCTTAACGTGGTCATTCCACCAAGTTAAAGCTCTATCAATAAGGGTGAAAGTTGCAAACTTGACTTTGCTGTGCTCGGGATAGGAGCAGATTTTAAAGACTGGTTTTGTCCTTTCGATCCACTGCCTCAGAGCCATCACACCACCAGTTCCATAAAACATCCAGGGTTTGGCATTAGTAAAGTCCTTATAGGTGCATTCTCGGGATTTCCCATGACTCTCGCCATGGTTGGATGGGTGTGTTCCAGTTCCCGAGCCAGTAGTACTCGAGTTATTGATCTGTGACATGGCAGCTGCTACAGCTGTGGTGACTGCTGCTTGGAACATGACAACATCAAACTAAGGAGGTGGAGGTGGTGGTGGTATAGGTGCTTCCCCACCGTTGTTTCGTCTTGGGTTCCTACGCGGAGGTATCCTTCAACTATAGGTTGAAAATATAAAGACAAGAATTCCATAGCATAGAAGCTGTATGTGTCTCATGAACTAAATTGCTATAGCCCAACAACAGATGATAGTACGAGTCTCAAAATAGAAGAATGAAAGTTATTTGTAAGACTGAAAATATGAAACAAGTATTTAGTTTCTCCATAACTTTTTAAGGATTGAATGAAATACCCCACATAGTAATAATAGTGCCACTTATATTAATATAATAGTTGATACAATGATCACGGAAATTTGACCCCTATAAGGGTCTCCGGTTACAAAGTTTAAGAAATTTAAAAACTTTTAGCCGAGGTCCTAACTTATAACAAAATTTGAGATTTTGGCAAGCACTACTTGCGACGTAGGTTGCGCTTGGAGCTTGACTCCGCATCCGATTGCTTTGATTCCATCAGACGCCTATCAAAGGCGGCTTGTTGTTCCCTCAGTTCGGCTAGGGTTGCAATCATTTGTGCTTGGAATGCCTCGGTTTGGAGTTGGGCATTGTCCTGAATTCTGTCCAGCCTACAGATGTCAGAAGTGTGAACCTGTACTTCTACGTTGACATCCCGAATCTGGCTAGCTTGAACTCCGGATTGGTAGGACTGATTGGCTAGTTTGCCCACCATTACTGGGAGTGCTCGATCAGCCGAACCTCCGCCACGGACATCGTAGAAGTCTCGGCACATGCCGTAGAGAGGGCGTAGGTTTTGTTGTTGGATCCAATGGTGGAGGTGACTTCCCCAGACGGGAGTCGGTCCTTGAAAGTTCCTTACGAAGACGGGAGGTTGTGCGGGTGGTGGATTGATCACTTCCGGATCTGAGTCGGTACCGGAGTCATCATCCAATTCTATGGGTTCTTCATCCTCTTCGGGATCCTCTTCGATCCATCCTCCGTTGCCTTAGTTGGGATAGTAGGGGTCGCTGGGGTGGTGAAATCCAACCATTTGACTGTACGAGAATAGGGTTATAAGAATTGAATAATGTTTGGAACATGTAAGACTAAACATATATGTTAAGCTATTCTAAGTAATAAATACTCCTATAGTATTTAAATTCGTTTGTTTGATTCCCGTGATGTTTTGGTAAGTTTTGACTTGTTGTTTACGACGGGCAATCCTCGATATATATATTGGTCCGATCTCGGACAAATATAGTTGATCATGCTATATTTTTCCCAAATCCGATTACATATATCGAGTCTTAATCGTAGTGTCCAACTTGTCTAGATACTTCTTGTATAGTTATAATCATGAAAATAAGTTTGTTGTATGCATGTATTTGTACTTGAATGAACTAACTTTATAAGTTAAACGAAACGCGGCTTAGGCGTAAAACAAAAAAAGTTTTATCAGAGAGTATTAATCCCTTAAGCATTTATAGTTTGTATATCTTATGTGGTTCGATATACTTAGTACACTATAAACATTGCTCTGATACCAATCTGTCACACCCCCAAACCAGAACGGCGGAAACGTTCGGGGGAGGATGACTTCATGTGGTAGCATAACAAATGAATACATAGTAAAGAAAGCAATACAACCATCATATATATAATTGAAAGTTTACATTGTTAAAAAGTACATGTTCAAAACATTATTACAATATGATGCCAAAATATGAATTTAAACTGACGACGCAGCGTCCCTTCTTCAAAAGCTGTTTTGATACCTGTAATTACTGAATCCTTGGGACATACAAGTAGTTTTGAAAGAGTAGATCAACATTTAAGCTGGTAAGTTTCATAAGTATTAAATGACAATGTTTGTATGAAATGAAATGTTTTGTTTTTGTTTGTTTGTTCCTAGAAAATCCCATATTTTCTACTAGCATAAATTTAGCCTTCTATCAAGACAAATGTTTGTTTCTAGAAAATGTATGTACGTGTAAAATATCCAATATGTTTGAAAAACCTCGTAAATCAATGTATTTTTAATACCCCATGTGAGTTTTATAACCATACTATTGACTCGGATTGCCTATACACAACGTTCTTCAGGCGTTGGAATGTTATGACGTTTGTCACCCTAAGTGGTGGACTGTAGCTAACAGTCAGGGCGCGGGTTGTCAAGCTCGTATAGATCTATACACAAACACCATGCTCCCCCTCCAAGAGATTCTGGTATATAATACAAGACTTGAAATGTGTACTCGAACGTATGTGAAGTTAATGCCTCACAAAACTTAGTATAAAAACAGATTTACGTGTTAAAATATTCATTTGTTCTTGTATATGAAAGTGACTTCTTGAAAATCGTGTTTCTAGTATGTAAAAGTTAGTATTATTCTCGTAAAACTATACCTATTATAGCTTTCTAAAAGTGTGTCTCGTTTGTTTAGAAATCCCTAGAAAATGAATCCCTTGTTATGAAAGTATAGAGTTTTATAGTGTCTAAGTTGGACACATATACATGCAATCTAAAACAAAGTGTTTAATTTATACCTATATAACAACATTTTTCGTTTCAAAAGATATAATGTTATTGTGATATATTTTACATACTAAAGTTCCCTATAAAGTTTATAAATCACATATGATTTTGTTGAATAAAAGTGTATAATAAAACTTTATATAACACACGATAATAATCGGGTGTTTTACTTGTATTCCCCCCTTTGAAAGCATATAAAAGCATTTAGAATATTTAAAAGGGTTAATTAAGGGGTATGGACTCACTTGAAAGATCGAAGAAAGGCGAGATGAAAACTGGGCATAAATTCTTCTCGGGAAAACGGATTTTCTCGGGATTCTCGGGAATCTCAGGAGTACAAACGACCTTCGGGACTTGAGCAAAGTGACCGGGGCTTCGGGTTAGCATGGGCACGGAAAACGAGGCAACAACGCAAGAGAAATGAGAGAGAATGGCCCTTTTCTTCGGAACCCTCGCATCCCTTTTATAGGGGGTGGGAACCGCCTCGGTACGCTGGGCGTACGCGTGCGTCACGCATGACCGGATCCTCGACTGCCTCGGAGTTCGGATGGGACGGGTGCTAGCTTCGCATAGGGCGAGACGTGGACGATTCGAGGCCTAGGCCTTGAGTACGCTGGGCGTAACTCGGCCCTATCTGCTGACTCGCCTTCGGATAATACCAAGGTTAAATAATAAAATTTATATTTTATTTATTTAATAAACTTCTAAAATTCATATCTTTTTCATACGAACTCCGTTTTTGATGTTCTTTATATCCACGCGTAGGTGAGACTATGATCTACAACTTTCGTTTAGATTCCGTCGGCAAATTTTGAAATTATTTTTATTATTTATTTTTTAAAAACGCGTTTAAGAAAATTCCGTTAGAAATGCATAACTTCTTTATCTGACGTCTGTTTTTGCCAGACTTTTTACCGCTGAAATACCATTGTCGAGACCTTCGATTCTCGTTTAGGTCATTCCGGTCAAAAGTCGTTCGATCTCTGATTCTAGTTTTTTTAGCTGTCTGTCGCTAAACCGAACTTGGAAAAATCATAACTTCAATATACGAAGTCGGATTTGGGCGTTCTTTTTATGTACGATCATGGTTTAATGACATCAAACATAGTAGGTAATTAAATAGAAACTTTTTTGGACATTTTATTTCCGAAGTTAATTTCATTATCACAAAAGTGGTTACAATACTTGACTTTTTAGGTCATTAAATAGAGTTGAAATATCGGGTTGTCACATATATGGGGTGTCCGACCTACCCTTCGGTCCTAACGACCGAATCGGGGACTATTCTCCCTCCTACTACCACTATCACATAAAACGTATCATACCGGCACATAGAACACATCAAATAATAGAAAACATAACAATTATCACATAGAAAATGATCTCCACTGTAATCAACTAATACTGGGTCGGCCTTGGTGCCTTAGACCCACTGCTACTGGAAGGTAACTCACCTCAATGCCGTGTAGTGTCTGCACTGTCATCGGTACGAAAATAAACTCTTCTCGACTCCTCTATCCCTATAGAACATCCTTTCTAAGTTACCATTTCATACTCATAACCCCTACCAGGGTCAATTCAAGTTCAAGTCAAAGTCAAGGTCAAAACCTTGGTCAAAGTCAACTTTGGTCAAAGTCAACATCTGGTTGACTCGACTCACCGAGTCCCCGCGACCATAAAAGGCTACAATTCCGTCCCTACTCGTCGAGTCTAGCAAGAGCTCGACGAGTTATCCTTTAACAAACATCGGGACCTTCTTCAAATGAATCGCCGAGTTCTTCTTTGAACTCGTCGAGTTCATCTTCATCCGTATGAAGGTATTTAGTCTATGACTCGTCGAGTTCTCCCTGAACTCGTCGAGTCTGTCTTCATGTGGTTGGGATATTGCCTTGAAATCGCCGAGTTAGCTCATCCACTCGCCGATTTCTATGATTTCTAGGTCCCTTAACATAAAGGATTTGGTGGAGAATACGTCCCAAATCGCTGAGTACTATGAACGAATCGCCGAGTCCCTCTTATTCCCAAACTATACAGTTGATTTTACTTGGTCTAAATGCATCCAAACCATAGATTTGACCTCCTAGGGTCCATATTATACGTAAAGCTACGAACTTGATGTCCATACATGGGGTCTTTGGCTCAAAAAGCCATAAAAAGGGGTATATATGTTGCATGGGCCTTCCATGGCCATAAAGTTGGCACCTTATGCCATGGGAACCCTCAATGGTTCCAGATCTGAAGTACAACTCCAAATATACACACAAATCCGAGCATAGCTTTACTAAAGCTTAGAAAAAGGTAGAAAATAGCCCCAAATCAAGATCTAAGTAATGAATAGCCAAGGTAGCAACTTTATACCTCAAATGAGCAGGAAATGTGACAAGACTTCTAGATCTACTTGGTCTCTATTGATCTCCCAAGCTTCCTTCTCCTTTTCCAACTTCAAATACACACAAAAGGCACCAAAAAGCTCAAGAACACTCAAATAAGGCTTAGGGTTTCGAGTTTGGGTTTTCTTTGGGTTGGGAGGGACGATGGGGGCTGGTTGAGGTAGAATAAGTCATTTAAATAGGGTGCAAACCCTAAATATTAGGGTTTCATCCAGATAGCTTCTACTCGTCGAGTCGGTCTCCCGACTCGTCGAGTAGATCATTAAACTTCCTGGTCAACAATCGAGTCTACTCAACGAGTTGGGCCTCCAACTTGCCGAGTCCCAGAGCAAAACATGAACACACTTGAATTTTAATACGTACTAGGAACTGGGTGTTACACTGATGTTGACTAATAGCGGGGCGCTGACCGCGCACACACATTGTACCACCAGGTACGCCCAACGTACTCAGCCCAGTCCCAAAACTCCATTAAGTTCTTACATCTAAAACTCAGATCCAAGCCCAAAATGATATCCTAAGTCATAAAAGATTCCAAATTTATGACTTTGCATGGCTATAAAGTGCTTAATGTCCAAAACCCTAAGTTCTTAACTCAATAAGACATCACAAATCTTGCATGGAAGGGATAGAGGGGCCAAGAGCACATTTTAATAGTTCATAATAGCTTTATAATGGATAAAGTTTCCAACTTTATCTATTAGAATGGTCCCAACAAACAAGATCTAGTGTTTAAGTCTCAAAGGGACCCAAAAGTTCATTTTTTCAACTCAATCCATTAAGTACAAGTCTCCAACGTTCAGATCTGCATAAAAAATTGATGGGTCTTAAGCAAAACATCAATCCTATGGTGTACATGCAAACCCTAATAGCTTTTGGATCTAGTTTGTCTAATGAACATGCAATTGAATATTCAAAGCTATAAACCCTAGATCTATCAAATAAGAACTGAAATAAGGGTTTAGTAATTACCTTTGATTGTTATATTGCAATAACAATCAATTCCTTGCTTGGATTGGCTTCAAAAGCTTAGTGCCTCAAGTGCTGCACCTCTAATGGAGTCACAAACACCACTAAGCAACTAGATGAAGAAAGAGAAGAGAGGAGGCTACCAAAATCGTCCAGAAACCCTAATCCAAGAGTTCACCACGTTTTTGGGGCCATAAGGTTCCTTTATATACTTAGGCAATTAGGGTTATCAAGCTAGTAAAACCTAATTTGACTGCTTAAGCCCTAAGCAGCCCATGGACCATTCCAGAAGGACCTTGGATGATTTCTTTATGGATCTCCATATAGAATTCGTCCATTGCCATCTAATGGATCCTAAGCCCAACTTTGTAACTATCTTATAATTACAATATCAGTCCCCTAAGTTTAATTAATCTCTTTTAGCCACAAAATTAACTATCAATTAATTCTTGACTAATATTAATTAAACAATATGATTTCTCCTTTAATATATTATTCTTATAATATATTAATAAATCGTAATTAAACCTTTCTCTCCTTAATTCATCCTATATATTGCTATGGTGAAGGCAACCCAAAAGGACCATGCTCATAATCGGGTCAAGTACATACCAAAATAGTTATGGACTTAGACACTAATCCAACAGTCTCCCACTTGGATAAGTCTAATAACTATTTTCCGTATGACTTCAGAACCTGATCAGCAATCGTAGCTTTCAAAAGCCGCTGTCAACTCTGATCTTATCAGATAGCGTGTCCTTTAGATAAGGGATCATATATTCCTCCATTCTCAAGATATCGTATAGACGCAAGACATGAATTTCAATCATTCTCTCTATATTGTTTCCCGACTTCCGATTTATGACGACTGACAATAGACTACAATTGAACACATCAACTTAGTCCCGACTTGGATAAGCGCTTAGGTGTCATCACTAAATCATCGAGGGGCCCACATATATCACTTTTATCCCACTTTGGGTAAAAGGAATGGATAACCTTTGACTCAAATGCTCGCTTGCATTCTCTGATCGAATCACACACAATAATAAGTTTTATGACACCAAGTTACTGGTACGTTTACTTATTATCAATGTGAAACCGACCAACAAATAACAACTCACACGTCTCGGTTTCAAGAATATACAATATTATCGTCTCACTAATCACCCGTGATAAATCCATGAAGTGATCCAATCCAATACTCTAATCTTATCAAAGCACTCATGAACCCTACAACAAACTTGTGCTATGTTTAAACACTTTAGACAATCTACAGACAGATTCATGACAGTCTTCTTTCATACCTACTTCCAACGTATGATTGACCGTGGAGGTTTGAATAACCCAGTTATTTTGGAAGTCAAAACATGCAAACTGAAACACAACAATAATACTTAATCCTATATGGCCCCAAACTTGTGAGAGTAAATAAAACACTTCTATTTAACCACCATATTGATTACTCATTATTTATCGTTTACTGTTTCAGAAAATCAACTTATTACTCAAATTACAACAATAGCTGTCCCATGCACAAAGCATGCACACTATGTTTCCTATGGTCCTTACTTTGTGAAATAGATCAATTGAAAAACTTTTCCAATGATGCTTATTTCACAATTCCCAATCCTTATCATTAGTGTTAGAACACAAGGTTCTTGCCACTACTAGAGTATGCTAGATTCTAACATTTTATGCAACGATCCTTTCACAAAGTCATAGCACAAAAGTCACCAAGACTTGGCCAATGAAATTACAAAGTACTATATCGGAAATTGTTACAAGACAATTCCATAGACGTGAAGTCTCACATTCAAATTACATTCCTTTGAACATCCTTCTTGTATAAAAGTTTCTAATCTAGACATAGACTCTCAATATCCAACTCCCAATATGGAAACATTTCCATATTTTCCATATGACAACTCATTCTTAATAGAATCTTATCTATTCATAATAATGTCGATATGGTCCATCCAATACCATACTTCCAACTACTCACAAGCGACCAATCCTCAGTGAACTTTGGATCGTCCTTTGATAGTTGTTTAATTATTTTAGTCAAAACCGATTCTAGTCCTTTTTCCCTCTTGATGCGCTAGACATTTGGAAAATTTTTAGAATGGTCAAATATTATAGCATTTGCAATCGATCCTATACCTGAAGTGTATGGGACACGATGCATAATGTCTTACATAAAGATATGATACTTTATTAATCTTCCGCCATAATATTTTATGTGTCACATTCTCACAATTCGAACTATGAAGAGGAATGCCGTAATCATAATCGAAATTTAAGAACACACTATGTATCCTTTGACTAAATTTATTAAAATTTCTCAATCTAATCTTTAGATTTTGAAACGAAGTATAATATTCTCTCCCTTAATTATAGCAAAAACAACTTTTCAACCCATGCAACTTTGCAAATTGAATCTTTGTTTTTCTATAATTAATATTGCTAACTTGCAATATTTGCCATAATAATCATACAACCATAACACTTATGCTCCCACTATCATGATGATTATTCTTATATAAGCATAACGCTTATGCTCCCACTAGCTTTGACATGTATTCAGAAAACAGCTGAAATTCCAGAAAACAATGCTAATTGAATTCCACAAAATTCATATTTCTAATACCAGATGCTTCGATAATCCTTTATCTAAGCTTCTCAAACTTATACACCTTTGCCTTAAATAGTTCATATGTGTGTCTAAACAATTCAGAACTTATGTTACTAAGTTCCAAATGTTCAAACTAATTGCCAAATCTCATAATTCGAACTATGGAAAGGGATGTCGTAACCATAATGGAATTTGAGAATACAATTTTCACAATTGCTATCTTCTTAAAATCTCTCTTAGTGAAAGCATTTCCTCACAGTCATTTTCATGAAGGAGGGAATCTTATGAAACTTAGATTTTATGGTGTAAGAGTTCCTATCCATGTGAATTTGCCAAAACCAAGTTTGCGACAAATCCAAACTCATATGGATTGAACTTTCTTGACTTCTAGCCTTATGGTAACACGAGTGCCCACCATGTCTTCCAAGTAGTTTAGCAACTTGTCCTTACATATCAATGTACTTTCCATCGATCAAGGTGCTTTGTCTTTATGCATTCAAATGAGAACTCATAGAACTCACATACATAATTAACTCAATTGGAATGGCATAGAAACAAAATAATGTCAACACGATAGGTTGTAAACCTCAAGTCGTGTGCTAGTGATGATTGATAAGGTTTATTCTTGATTTGTTCTTGAAACTTTTTCAAGATCATTAAAACTCCCACTGACCTCTTGACATATATGATTCTCTTGTCAAAAAACTTTTCTAGACAAAACAAATATTCAAGAGTTAGTGTAGTTCTTATCAAGATAAAACACTTCATATAATTGGTCCTAGTTGGTCTTTATCTTATCTAAGACAACACAACTTACCAATTTCAAATGTGCAAGAATAAGAAAACTTTTCCAAATTTCACATTTGTTGAGTGTTATAAACCTACTAAGACTTGTCACTCAATTCGCAATCTTGGAGTATGACTCTAAGATTCGATATTGGAACGAAGTATGATTAACTTCTTGATTTAACCAATTCCCGATTCGTCTTCTTAGACATACAAATGTACTAAGACTCACTTAGAGGACCAATTGAGATATGGTTCTTAATCATTAAGACTTATCATAAAACACAATAAAAGGTACTCTCCTTTCTTCTTAGAATAGAGAAACTTTTATCTTTCTGCCTACTTGATTCTTCTTATTCGTTTTGCTATTTATTGAAACCTTTCCAATCAACTCAGAATTACACTTAATCTTATAAATACAATCATATTTACTAAACTTTAGTAAATCATGACGAAGATCTTTATCTCTCTTTGTGGTGGACTTGATCAATGCACGACCTAGTGTACTCGATCTTCTAGTCCTTCACTTGACACTTTGTCAAAGAATTAGTCTAATTTCCAAATATGAAGTTTCTTATTCATCACACAACCAAGTTGTATGATTCCAAGTTTCTGTCCAATTGAAACTTGGGCGATGAGAAACTCTCCCTATTTGGTGAATTCTTGAAATCTCCACAAATAAGATAATTAAGAATCAAATCCATTATTGTTAATAATAGAAACCTTCAAATATCAATTTTTCATACATGCCATTGCAAGGATAAATAAATAAGATAAAATCAAAATTCATTTTATTGCGGAAAAAATTTGTCCTTACAATGCAATTCAATTGAAAAACTATGTTATTACATATTTTTCAGCAATCTATTCTAACTCCAAGTAGTAGCTCAAGAATCCAATCTTCAAGTGATGCGATCGAAATCCATTTCTTCATGATTAGATTCAACTCACTTCTTCCCTTAAGCTTCCTCTCTTTTCTTCGATCCTACAAAACATCAAAATGTAATCTTATCACATCATGTATTAAGAATCTAGAATAGGAACTTAAAAGAGTTAGTTAACGGATTTTACCTGAAGTAGAGCCATACGTCTTGACTCTCCCATCTCTTAGATCTCTTAGGTAGTTTGGGTAGCTTCGTCTCTAATGCCCCTTATTTTGGCAATAAAGGCAAATGGACTCCTTTTGGCAAAACACATCGTACAATCACAAACTTAGTTCTTTCTGGACTTCCAATGTTTCTAGTGTCCATTGCAGTTTGGGAGTTTGACTCACCAGACAAATTTGCTTGATTAGCATGCCAAATCATTGCTGATTCAGCAACTATAAGCAAATAGGTGGGATCAATGAGGGTCACGTCGTGATCCATCATATAGTACTCTCTAACGAACTCACTATATGATTCAGGAAGTGACTGAAGAACCCAGTCAACAGCCAATTCACTTGAAATCTTGACACCCAACATACTTAACCTATCAATGTGTGACTTCATCTCTAAGACGTGTGCACACACAGGTTTCCCATCTTCGTGTTTACTTGACAAAAGGTCTTGAGTGAGCTTGAACTTTTCAAGCCTTCGAACTTGTGGGTTAGGGAGAATTATTGGAGGAGGTGGAGGAAGTGAAGCATGATCTCTTGTTCCTCGATCATATCGTGGAACATCATCTTCATTTGGAAAGCTTGTTCCATGGGATTTGGGAAGACCATGATTGTCAGAACTAGACATCTACAAAAACGGGAGAAAAATTCAAGTTAAGTTGATTAGAATCCTTGATGTAACACCCAAATGAAACATCAATGCTAGGATCCAACACAATACTCTACAGCCTAGAAGAGGGATGCCGTAATCTAGTCGCAGAATATTTGAAGGTAGGTAAATGACGATTTACCAATTTCCACCATGAAAAACAAAAAGGAAGCTTAAGTTTTAAATGAATTGAAACTCCTAGATCTTTTGAGATTCATTGAACTTTTCAATGGCATGTTTAATCTCGATTATGCCCTACAATTTGTGACTGGGATGCCGAGGATCACAAATAAGGTGTGAATAACCATAAGAATCACATAGTGCACCCAATGTTACTATCACCTAATCAATGTGTCGGTTAGCCATACACGCTCCATTGATCTATGACAAACATCGAGTCACCCTTCGCTACCAATGTCATCCCCAAATTAGTGTGCCGGTTAACCACACACGCTCCACTAACGTTTGACAAGGGTATGAAGTGTAATTCCATGGATTAACATACAATTTCACATTTTGCCTAAAGTAACTATGATTTGGGAATTTGTAAAAGAATTTAGTTACTTTGTACTTCATTATACTTATAATGGAAGGTTTCTGTCCTATCCTACCCATTCGGCTAACGACCCTCCACTAGTCAAGAGTGCGGTGGGTAAGAGTGGATACCCATTCATCGCCATTTTATAGACAATTTACTTAAACACCCCTTATAGACCAGCTTCGTGAATGAGGCCTACTAACGGTAAGACTGACTGTTTACTCATACATATATATATATATATATATATATATATATATATATATATAATATTAGACTTTTAATGTTATATATAGTATAGGGTGTATTTTACACTTTTAAAATACTAGGTGGTTCAATTTAGTAAATTATACTTTTAATTTAATTAAATGTAAACCAAAACTTTATGGGTTTATTAAATCTCTTTTAATTATACACTTTAATTAATTAATAAAACCATAAGGGTGTGATTTGAACTTTTCAAATTATTAGGGTTTTAGAATTTAACATTTCAGAATTAAAATTTTAATCAACTTTTAAATTCCAAAACTTGAGGGCAAGTTTTGAAACATTTCAAAACATTAGGGTTCAGAATTTAAATATTTCAAAATTAAACTTTTAATCAAAAATTTAAATTCCAAAACTTGAGGGCAAGTTTTGAAACTTTTCAAAACATTAGGGTTTAACTTATTTAAATTTCAAAAACAAAACTTTTAAGTTCAAATTTAAACTATAAAACCTAAAGGGTGCAATTTGAAACTTTTTTACAAGATAATTCAAATCTAAATTACAAATAATCAATATTTATCTACTAAAACAAAAGAATATCTAAATTTGACAATTATCTTCAATTTTGGCAAGGATAAACTCCAAATATTGATAAAAATCAGATTTTATTAATATAAAACATTTTAGGTAATTATCTATAGCCAAAATAGGTCAAAATCCCGAAATCTGCTCCATCCGCGACTCCGACTCGTCGAGTCAAGCTTGGACTCGTCGAGTTCACTATGGACTCGACGAGTTCAGCAATGGACTCGGCGAGTCCAGCCTCCAGAACCAAAAAAATTTCGATTTTAAGCATGAATAATCAACCAAAGCATCAAATACATCAAACAAACAACCCTAGGCTTTGATACCACTGATGTGTTTTAAGCAAAACATCAATCCTATGGTGTACATGCAAACCCTAATAGCTTTTGGATCTAGTTTGTCTAATGAACATGCAATTGAATATCCAAAGCTATAAACCCTAGATCTATCAAATAAGAACTGAAATAAGGGTTTAGTAATTACCTTTGATTGTTATATTGCAATAATAATCAATTCCTTGCTTGGATTGGCTTCAAAAGCTTAGTGCCTCAAGTGCTGCACCTCTAATGGAGTCACAAACACCACTAAGCAACTAGATGAAGAAGGAGAAGAGAGGAGGCTGCCAAAATCATCCAGAAACCCTAATCCAACAGTTCACCACGTTTTTGGGGCCATAAGGGTCCTTTATATACTTAGGCAATTAGGGTTATCAAGCTAGTAAACCCTAATTTGACTGCTTAAGCCCTAAGCAGCCCATGGACCATTCCAGAAGGACCTTGGATGATTTTGTTTATGGATCTCCATATAGAATTTGTCCATTGTCATCTAATGGATCCTAAGCCCAACTTTGTAACTATCGTACAATTACAATATCAGTCCCCTAAGTTTAATTAATCTCTTTTAGCCACAAAATTAATTATCAATTAATTGTTGACTAATATTAATTAAACAATATGATTTCTCCTTTAATATATTATTCTTATAATATATTAATAAATCGTAATTAAACCTTTCTCTCCTTAATTCATCCTATATATTGCTATGGTGAAGGCAACCCAAAAGGAACATGCTCATAATCGGGTCAAGTACATACCAAAATAGTTATGGACTTAGACACTAATCCAACAAAAATGATGTTTAGATGGATAAAGTTTCCAACTTTATCTATAACAAGGTTACAAATTTCAAAATCTAAACTTTATGAACTAAAATGACCAAAAGCTCATAAAATCCAAAACTAGTTAGATCTAACAAATGCATCATTAAGATTCAAACTTTATACCTCTAGAAGATAGATCAAGGTGAATAAAGTCCAGATCTACAAGCTCCAATGCAACCAAAACTTCTCCAAATAGTTATTTCTTCTCCAAGGTGCACCATGCATACTACAAAGGACTCAAAAACACCTTCTTTTAGGAAACAAGGCTTAACTAGGGTTAGGGTTTCATGTAAGGAGTGTTGGTGGGGTGGACGTTGAGAATGGAGTGGGTTTGGGGGAGTTAAGGAGCTTAAACAGGGCTCAAACCACGAAAATAGGGGTTGGGCACTGATTGCATATGCCCAACGTACTTTTGGTATGCTCGACATACTCAAGGTTCCTAAGTACCCCCATCGTACTTCCCTTTGTACGCCCAACGTACTCAACACAACCCAAAACTGACCAAACTTCAAACGGGATAACTTCTTCGTTCTAACTCCGATTTTGTTGTTCTTTATATCCACATAAAAGTAAAGAGAAGCTCTACACTTCTATCAACCCATCCTTTCCTTAAAACTTTTGGAACAAAAATACAACATTCATAAAAACCCAAACTGACACTTTACCAAAATACCCCTTGACGCCAAAACACAGATAGAACTCCCGAATCATCTAAATTACATTACCCACAACCAAATGGGTCTAAATCTATTTTCCTCAAAGGCCTTAAGCGTGATGATACTCGGTCTTCGGGTCACCACCCCTACATAGGAAACAATTCAGAGCAGGGTGTTACAACTCTCCCCTAGTTAAATTAGCTTTTGTCCTCAAGATCATCCTTACCACCCTTTTGAGAATCAACGTTTTGAAAAAAAACCTTCTACTGCTGAACAAATCAGTAAACCCATAATTGTCGATCTAAAACGCTACTTCTATAATTCCTTAGCCCCATTACTTGTCTGACCTCCGTACAGGTAGAACCATTCCGAAACACATTCACAAGGGTGTCCTCCTACCATCATAACTGAAACATCCTTTTGACCCTGAAGCTTCCAACTGATAACCTGACATACATATTCCTAAATAGATTTATTCAGGACTTCTCTAAGATTGTTGTGCCATTGACACGACTAACCAAGAAGAATGTGACGTTTCGGTGGGGTACGGATCAGTACTTGGCTTTCGAGGCATTGAGACGGAGAATGTGTGAAGCGCCGATCCTTGTACTACCTGAGGGGTTAGACGATCTGGTGGTGTACTGTGATGCGTCGATTAAAGGGTTAGGTGTAGTACTGATGCAAAAAGGGCACGTGATAGCGTACGCATCGCGACAGTTAAAGCCACATGAGGCGAATTACCCCACTCATGATCTGGAACTGGGGGCAGTGGTATTTGCTCTCAAGATTTGGAAGCATTATTTGTACGGAGTGCGGTGTACCATTTACACCGACGAAAAGAGTCTGAAGTATTTGATGGACCGGCAAAACCTCAAGATGCGACAGAGGAGGTGGTTGGATGTGCTGAAGGATTATGACTGTGAGATCCTTTACCATCCAGGGAAGGCCAACATAGTGGCTGACGCTTTGAGTCGTAAGACGGTGGGTTCCCCGATTAGGAATGTGTGTTTGAGAATGACGGTGATCTCTCCATTGTTGGAGATGATCAGAGAGGCTCAGGTTGAGGGTGTGAAGAAAAAGAATTAGAAGGTAGAGAGAATCCGAGGACAATATCCTTTGTTTGTTAAGGATAGTCGTGGTCTTTTGATGCAGTGTGGCTGGGTGTGGGTACCGGTGATTGAGGGAGTGAGACAGAATATATTAGAGGAAGCGCATAAGTCCAAGTTCTCTATACATCCAGGAGCTACGAAAATGTATAGGGAATTGAGGCTGAGTTATTGGTGGCCTTGCATAAAGCGGGAAATTGCTTGGTTTGTAGAGCGGTGCTTCACCTGCAGGAAAGTCAAGGCTGAGCATCAACGGCCTCATGGTAAGGTCCAGCCGCTACCCATTCCCATGTGAAGTGGGAGGAGATCACAATGGACTTCATTACGATGTTGGCAAGGACGACGAGGGTTGTGGATGCCATATGGGTCATTATGGATAGATTGACGAAGAGTTCCCATTTCCTTCTGATATCCGAAAGTATATCCGCAGAGAAGTTGGTGGATATTTACGTGCGTGAGGTAGTGGCTAGAAACGGGGTGCCTATGTAGGTAGTTTCTGACCTTGATGTTCGGTTTACATCTAGGTTCTGGAAGAAATTCCACGAGGATCTGGGCACTCAGCTACATTTTAGCATGGCGTACCACCCCCAGACAGACTTTCAGAGTGAGAGAATGATCCAGAAAATGGAGGATATGCTACGGGCATGCATGTTGGATTTTGAAGGGAGTTGGGATACGTATCTTCCACTAGCAGAGTTTTCGTACAATAACAGTTGCCATGCCAGTATCGACCGAGCTCCATTCAAGATGTTATATGGTCAGAGGTGCCAAACCTCGGTTTGTTGGGATGAGGTTGGACACCAGGTCATGGGAAGCACTAAAGTAGTGCTCAAGACTACTGGGTTGATTCAGCAGGTGCGCGACTGGTTGCGGGTCGCGCAGAGCCGTCAGAAAAGCTATGCTGACCGACGGTGATCAAATCGTGAGTTTCAGGTAGGGGATTTCGTGTTGTTGAAGGTGTCGCCCTGTAAAGGGATCATCAAGTTTCAGAAGAGGGGCAAGCTGGGGCCTCGATATATAGGCACGTTCAAGATCACGACCCGGGTGGGCAAAGTGGCATATCGCTTGGATCTGCCAGAGGAGCTTAGCCAGATTCACAACACATTCAATGTGTCGCAACTTTGGAAGTATGTCACAGACGAGGCTGCAGTTGTCTCATTCGGTGATATCCAGGTGGATAAGAGCTTGAACTACATCGAGAAGCCCGTTTCCATCTTGGATAGGAAGTAAGACTGGTGAAAGTGCAATGGCAGCATCAGAAGGGTTTCGAGTGGACTTGGGAACCGGAAGAGGAGATGCGAGAGCATTACCCGGATTTATTTGGGTCAACAGACTTCGAGGACGAAGTCTAGTTCAAGTGGGGGAGACTTGCAACACATGGTTCGGGTATTGGTGGGAAAGTTGCCAAATTAGGAAGGATTTATGCATGGAATCGGCGAGTTGGGAGGTCAAATCGTCGAGTAGGGTCGTGGCATCTTGGACGCAGGTCAGAACTGACTCAGCGAGTAGGAAGGCCCGACTCGGTGAGTCAGAGTTGTTTAGAGAAAACCCTAGTTTCGGCGTTTGGCTCCTATATAAACATCATTATAAACCCTAGTATCCTCCCTTAACACCATAGAAGAACGTTCACGGCCGCAAACCCTCTAGTGTGTGAAGTAAGAACAATTGGGAGCTTATCTTTGAGAGTTTGGGGAGGATTCCAAGTTTGAAGCAGAAGTATCAAGGGAGAAGTGTTAGATCAAGCATCTATTTTGTGTTGGGCATCTTTCTGAGGTATTAATATGCTACCTTAAGCTTTGATTTCTTTGTGGAGGTTATGGCCAACCTTGAGGAGATGGAAGCAAACTTAGATCTGGACCTATCACAAGGATATGATTCCATATCTGGACCTCCTTAGGCTCCAAATACCATAAAGTTGCACCTTTTATTAAGCTTATTCCCTCTCCAAGCATGAAAACCTTGTTTGAAGGTTAGTCTTGGTGTTATGGCCATGTGAGGCCTTGCATACACGTAAAGTTTGCAACTTTACGTGTTATCTACACTAGTAGAGGATAGATCTGAAGTTCGGGACCGTGAGTGCCACTGGAAAAGGCCGTAAGCATAATGGACTAAGGGGACTCGGTGAGTCGTGCAAGAGACTCGGCGAGTCGTGAAAGTTTCCTCGTTCACGGCCAAAGGTTTACGACCAAGGGTTCATGGTTAAGGGTGTTCGGTTGGGAGTTTACGACCGTAAACATTAAGGAAATCGAAGAGTCTCTCGGATGACTCGATGAGTCGATGAGTTAAGAAAGGAACCTGATGAGTAATTGATTGCACTCGTCGAGTCAAGGTCAATACAGACTTTTGACCTTGACTACGAACCTAGACTTTGACCAGGTTTGACTCAGAAGAGCCTTAGGGGCTGAGTTAAGATTATTTAGTTATAGGCAGTTTGGGAGGAGCAACGTAGGTTATACTTAAATTCAGTTGCCAGTTCAGCTTTGTGAGGTGATTTTTCTCACTATACCAATGGGTCTAAGGCACCAAGGCCAACCAATTTTATGTTAGTTGGTTTACTTGCTATGTAGAGGTGCGATATGTATGTATGCATGATATGCAGTAGAGATAGCATCTATGGCTAATGGTAGAGATAGCCTTATGGATAAACGTAGAGACAACCTTTATGGCTGATGGTAGAGATAGCCTTGTAGCTAACGGTAGAGATATCTTCATAGCTAACTGATGTGTGATAGTGGTAGAGATAGCTTTTATAGCCAATGTGGTATGTGGTTTGTGTGGGGTATGCTCTGGGGGACTCACTAAGCTTTCAACTTACCGTCTGTGGATTTGTTTTAGGTACATCGGAGCCTAAGGGCAAAGGCAAGGCGTGATGATGCAGCGTGCACTCTATCTCTCTTTTTCGATATGGTTTGGGGGACACTCTGATGTTTTGAAAATAACAATGTTGTAATGTTGGTGGTTTTGAAAACAATTATTGGGATTTTCATGTTTTGTGAAATATGGTTGACTAATTAAAAATGAAAATTTTCTTTGTAAAATTTGGGTCGTTACAAAACTCTTATGATTCACGGCAACCATTCCCTAAACCGGGATATAAAATCCCCAAATCACCGCTGAGACTGCCAGCCTCGCACCTAGTCCAACCACCAGGTTCCTAAGAGTCCAACATATAAGACTATTCTAGCCTATGCACCACTCTATGCCACTCTGTAAGTCCCTAATTTGCCTGTGTATCAATCAGATCCATTTAAATGACTACAACCAGGGATATTGTTGTCCACCTAAATCGAGCAGCGAGATCTATAGACAATCTGTATGTGTTCAATTTTTAAGTGTACTAGAATGTGTTTCCCGCTTCCTGATATGCCCCAGCCATCAAGAACTTCCAGAGTACTCCTTAAACCGGGTGAGCAAACAACCATTCAGAGAGAGGATAGATTCAGAATTCTATTACTTATTGTTTCAGAGGGGTTGAGAAGTAGAAGGTTGCATATGCTGTGTACCAGGTCGGATTGGAAGTCACGCAAAGGAGACAACATATGGTTAACAGATGAGAGGAATTTCATATATATAGCCTGCAGAGAAATAGAGTTGCATATGTTGTGTACCAGATCGGATTGTAAGTCATGCAAAGGAGACAACATATGGCTAACAGACGGAAAGAAAAAAAATGATATTCTACAAACCTAATTTATCGGAATTTACCAGTCGCCCCATCCAACCAGTATTAAGGACAGAATCCGCACATTGAGGAAAAGTGAATCCACAGTTCTAGATATGGGTTATTTAATGTGACCGGTAGATTCCCATGTATATCTCCCTGCTCAACCTATCCAAGCGTCGTGAAATCAGGTTAAACGGATCTAACTAGGTCAAAGTTTGTCAAGTCCTTAAATTCATTAGGTTCAACTTTCCCTAATCAAGTCCATTTATAATCTTTCGTGCCTACCAGCGCATCGAACACAGAGCGTAGACGATTCAACTTAGGTACGTTACGCCGATTCAGACTGCCCGTTATCACTTGCTAATTTCATTTCCCAAAACATCTCCTGCAAGCACATTCCATTAACACCATATTTTTGATTTTCTAATGTTTTTGGATTTTTGAATTTTTGAATTTTTTTGGATTTTTGATTATTTCTCCCCCTAAATTTGTGCATGGGTGAGACTAAAGATAAAAGAAAACAAAATGCACAAATTTAAACTATCCTAACATAAAAATTAGTCTTTAAAGTGAATCAGCTAGAGAAAAATTCAGGAGTATAGAGAAGAAAACGCAAAACTGAATTCACCGATTGAATCTGCATTCAGAAGGTCTGAGAACAACACACGTAATCTCAGAACAGATCCGAAAATTCTTCATGTGATTAAGCACTTACCCCATTTGTGATCTCTTCCTTTCTTCCTTCCCGCAAAAGGACACATTCTCCCAAACAATGTTCTGAGTGTTGTACAATTGAGAGATGCCTCCTATCATGTGCCTGGAACAGCTACTACCAATAAACCGAAGTCTGATGATATGCCTCCATAGTTGCTCTGACACAGAGCGAGATCAGTTGGTCTTTGGAACCCAGTCCATTTTGAAACTGGGTCGACCTTTGTCATCAATGCAGGGTATTCTCTCCCATGACATATCCTGCTTATCACAAACAGAAGATGTAGAAACGTTAGAAGAATTAGGAGATTTGGGAGTTTTCACCTTTGGTACCCATCTATATTCGGGTTTAACCCATTTCTTGTTCGATCTGATAGGTGCCTTGGCACTTGCTTTGGAACTTGAAGCCGTCTGCCTAGATGACTTTGACCTAACCGGTCTTGGTTTCACAGGAGCATCTCTTGAAATAGACTTTTGGGCCAACATTCCCTTCTTGTTCTTGGGAGTTGGATGCTTGGCATTGGGAGTTGGATGCTTGGCCTTGTGCGCATTCTAGTCATCATGGTCTGAACGTGACCTTGAGGGTTTTCTTTTGGAGTATCTCACTCCTGGTGTGTTCTGCCAGCCTTGTGCATAGTAAGGAACGTATGCGCGATTTGGACATTTTCTGGCAATGTGTCCAGGTGTTCGACAGTGAAAACAAGTGCTTTTCTTCACTGGGAAATTGTTTCTTCCTGCCCCTGGTGGCGTATCCTTGCCTCGTTTCTTGTTGTTCCCACATGCACACTTGCAACAAGCACTCTGTTGCGTTGGAATTGGAGGCCTGTATTTCTCAACGGCAGGTTTGTTAGGAGTAACAGAATTCGAAGCAACATATTCTGAGTTCAAGGTGTCATTGGTTTGTTTAGTAGTGCTCTCCTTGTTCTCAGCTTCTGCTACTTTACCTGCACATGAAGTAGAAACATTAGTATTTTCAACATTAATAACTCCTCCTGACACAAATCCAACTCGTTTGCCATATCGAAGATGTGGCTCCCTGTCAGTTTCGTCCTGTGTCATAGGGATGGATGTGTAGTTATGATTATAAGGAGGAGGTACACTATCATACCCTAGACCCTTGTTTTGATTTTCTTTGAATTTTAATTGGGTTTCATATAAGGACTCGACTGTCTGACTTGACGCAGTATAATTTTTGAAACTGACATATTTTTTTCCACACTTAATTTTTAAAGCGTCAAGTTCTTCAGTTACAGCAGCAAGTTATCTCTTAATATAATCATAATTTTCACACTTGTTGCTATACTCTTCCTGAAGCTTCCTAAAGTCCTTGGTTTTTGCTTCTAATTCAGCCTTCAGGGTTTCTGTCGTTTCTTGAGTTGATATCCTTCATATCTCAGGTCCTCAACTTCTCTTTTTGATAAATCAGTTTGTTCCCGAGGAAATTTAATCGTAGCTTCACAAGCTGGAGTACATGTAACTTCAGTGATCGGAATGTTTTCATAACTCATTGTTTCTCTACACTTCAAAGCATCAAGTTCTTGAATTACATCAGCAAGACTAAGATGATTGAGATCTTTTGTCTTCTTGATGATAGCCACGTTCATATCCCACGATTTCGGAAGTGAATTTAGCAGCTTTTTGTTTATATCGGACTTAGTCAAGAAGATCCTGGCTATATTCATCTCAGTAGTGAGTGTAGTAAATCGCTGCAACTGAGTTTCGAGGGTTTCTCCAGGGATATAATCGAAAATGTTGAAATTTTGTCTTAACATATCCTGACAACTCTCTTTCATGTTTTCAACTCCCTAGTAGACCTTAAAATCAGTTAAAAGCACAACTAGAAGCTAAAATAAAACTTAAAAGTCAAACCCTTTGATTATAAACCTCAAAAATCAACCTTAAAAGTCAAATTTAAAAGGTTAAACTCAAAAGTCAAACTTGAAAAGTCAAACTTAAAAGTTCAATTTAAAAAGTTAAACTTAAAAGTCAAACTTAAAAGTCAAATTTAAAAAATTAAACTCAAAAGTCAAACTTAAAAGTCAAACTGAAAAGCTAAATTT
This sequence comes from Lactuca serriola, assembly GCF_051521515.1. Lineage (NCBI taxonomy): Eukaryota > Viridiplantae > Streptophyta > Magnoliopsida > Asterales > Asteraceae > Lactuca > Lactuca serriola. The sequence goes on from NC_136413.1 coordinate 188,390,270, forward strand.
GAAAATTTAAAAGTTAAACAAAAAAGTCAAAGTTTAAAATCAAAGATCAAACTTGGAAGTCAAAGTCAAAATTTTAAATAAAAAGTCAAAAATATATTTTTTTTAATTATTTATTATTATTATTATTATTATTATTTTATTTATTTATTTATTTTTGTTTATATAATTTTTTTTTTAAATTTTGGATGAAAAAGGAATTTAAAATTAAAAAGGAATTGAATTTTGGGTTAAAAGTGTCAAAATAGGAAAACTTGTTGCGAAAAAGATGGGTTATAGTTTAGTTTTCGAAGCAAAGTAACAAGTGATCAGGTAGCTAAGTTGGATAAGGCGCTGAAGGAATGTGAGCTTGATGTCGCGGGTTCGCTCCCCAGCACGTCCGAAGTCTCGTCCGATTTTTTTAATGCGAAGCGAGGGTGTTTCTTGCGAGGCCGAGGTGCGAGGCCGAGAACGCAGAAGCTGGAAACTTGTGAGACCGAGGCGCAAACTGCTGAGCCGTATACTCCGAGCCAAGGCCGCGGCCGCAAACCTCGGGCCGTGAACTCCTCGGAAAACCTAGCTGCTGGCCGCCACCCCTCGCAGGTTACGACCAAAAACAGTGATTTTTGCCCTTTTTGCTCCAAAACTCGATCAAAAACACTTTTTTTATGAAAAACACGAAGAACAAACCCCCCTTAATTTTCAGAGATCTATCCAAAAACGCAAGAATATTTCAAAAATAAGATCAAATAATGCCCCAAATCTGACAAAATTGACTGATACAACTTGGCTCTGATACCAATTGTAAGTCCCTAATTTGCCTGTGTATCAATCAGATCCGTTTGATGGTGTGAAATCCCAATAAAACGGATGATGTCAGATCAAATAGAAGAGAAGGAGAAGAAGAATAATATGAATCTTTGTATGAATTGATTTGAATTAAAGTTACAAATACAAAAGATTCACACACACAAAATGCTCTCTAGTTTCTCTCTCCTCTCGTTCATCAATCTCTACTCCTCACCCTAACACCTATATTTATACTTGGAGAACATGGGCTTGGTGAACATGGGCCGTAAATGGGTTTACGGTCGTAAGGTGTTTACGACCGTAAACTCAACCGTAAACTCCCAAAATATTATAGAAAAATACAATTGCCCAGAAAAGCAAAGTATAAACCATATTTTGACCCAACACACTCCTTGGCCACATAATCATCCTACTGAAACCATAATCCAATTCCTTGACCTAAACGGTCTCTACTAGGTCTCACCTGCATTGCCATAATCATACATGCCTTGCCCACGAGTCTCACAAAATGAGAGCTACATAGCCCCAACCCGTCCCAGACCCTAATGGTTATATTCCTATAAAAGAGTTATGCTCTCCGACCCCACTATCCGCCTTGCCCAAGGGACGAGCTGATCCTCATTTATACTCACGATAACCCCAACCATGGTCTACCTCAATCTGGTGAACGCTACGATGCCATCGTATACTTACAACACTTCCATACTATCTGCCAATCCAGTGAATGCTATGGCGGTATGGCCACTCCGCAGTCTTACGACACGTCTATCCTGCCATGGTAACTACCCATGGCCTTACCACACATAATTCTTGTTACAGAACACGCTGCTATCAATGCATAATAAGACAAAATCATGGCCGCACTCAACTTGATAATAGGATAAACGGTTATATTCTTGATCCAATTCAAAGGCCATAACCCAAAAGAGCCATGCATATAATTCGAACAAAGTGCTCCAATGCTATCTTGTCTAGTCGCATACACTCCTGTAGGCAATACATATAATGAATTACCCCTATGCACATCCATAGAGAACCCATAATATCATCAAAAAATGAGAGAAATACCATAATTCTATCGAACGACAAACCTCAATTACTAACAGAAGATATCCCCATGAATGATCGAAACAAGACCCCATACCTTGGTTGAGATCGAACATATTCCAATAACACGCAACCAGTTCATGAAGATTTCCAAGGTGACCCTAAATGCTACCAAAACCTGAGCCGGCTATGAACCAAAATTCCACACCACCATCATTAAGGGTAAACATACCCAGAGACCGAAGGAACATAAAACACATTGAACTTGATGATAGGTTGACACATTCATTGCACTTTAACTGTCACAACTTTAAACTTTTGAAGAACCTTCGATGAATGATGAACGATGGGACTAGAAATTGAGTACGCATTGAAATTATATCAAATGATCTAAAACCCACACGGAGCTGATCACACCCAATTATGAAACTGATTCCCTGATTGACCTCTGAACAAGCTAGAATATAATTAGAAATCCATGCAATGAGCTAACAAATTCCTTCAGCAACCAATACTCAACCTAAGTGGTCCCATCGGCTCTTTATCTATTTTTTTGGCACCCCCACAAAGAAACCAATATCTCCAATGAGCTCCTTGACCAAACACTTCCAGCTCATTGACCAAACACTTCATGCCGTGGTACAACTCATGTGTCTCCCGAACACATACATCTGATCGCCACCTACTATATACCTATGCCTTCACCAAATTCCTGAACCAAGATCCCACATACTCGCACCGCAGATCCCTAGGAACCATGGTCTCAATACGACGAACCTGAATAGATCGATGATCCTGTAAGAAAAATAATCAGTTCTCCCCCACTTAGGGTTCGAACTACCATCTATTGGTGTTGAAACCAAACCATAATTCAAATCGGCTTAACCATAAACAACCATCCATGACCTTGGAATGAATAACACACACAGGATGATCTTCCAGATAAGGATTAAACAAATTCCAAGAGAATTCCTGAATTTCAGTTGAATATCTCTAAAATTTCCCCAATCATGGCCACTTTAACATTAAGGATTCCTTGCAAGAGTATAAGCCAACACCGACTTACGATCCAAAACATGACCTCCTAGCCTGCAATCAGAACCACCAACCTGGTACCTGACTTGCCTATATCCAAAGAACACGGACCCTTGATCACATCACAAAGCATCCATAACACATCAATCCACCCGTGCACTGCTGCGCTGACATACTGTCACTAAACACCATGACCAATAGACCCCATGATGGGTTTCTATACTAACTCGAAAAATTGCAAGCCTGCTCACTCCTTCTCTGAACTCGGAGAACTGAAAGGGCATCACCCATGCCACAAACTTCGGCATTCCAAACCATCAATCAACTACTCACTTCCAGCTTCAGTCCTCTATCCGATCATAACAATCGTTTCCTTCTTAAGTCCTGTGACTCAAATGAACAGCCTCGAGAAACCCTACCACACAAGATCGACAAATAGGAAACTACTTCCATGAATCATGGTACCAAAAGATGATATCTCTCCCGACCATCCCTTAGAATCCCCGAAACTCTCCTTGATTCGAGTATGTATCATGTTCTTCTAGTAGTACGAGCCCAATACTACCTTCCACACCTATCCATGCTTTCCTTAAGAATCATCTTAGGTCCTCTAAGACATACTCAAAAATATCCTCCCGATACCTGCCCAATAGCGAAACAACCACACTAAAATACTTCCTAGGTTCTCGTAGGATTTCCCCACTTCCCCTATCATCATCTACTGAAGGGCTCCAATTAATGTCAGCCAACCACTTCATGAATACAATTACAAGCAACAAAACTTAAATAATCCTCTGCATAAAGAACCCAACCTTACAACGGTTAGACTCAAACGAGAGTTGCACAATAGGGCCAAATCCTTCACTCTAGGATTACTTAAACTCCATTACATGTAACTTAATGTATTAATTTGATAGTTGGCTCACATAAACTTGAGCCCCACAAAGTACAAACCAAGCAACATTCAAGCAACGGAGACGATTGGCACTAAGATACTATAAATTTAGGCATATCCTCATATGAAATTCTCGATCGCTATCTCCCAGCATCTCGGATGCACCTTCTGTTGGGTTATCAGCATTCTAACACTCCTAAGTGTACATGCAACCCTAAATACCTTGGATCTATGTTTTCTCTATTATACATGTAAATATGAATATTCCAAGGTATTACCCCAACTAGCATACAATCTTTGATACTTGGGTAATAAAAATAGATAGAATACACACCTTGTTGATGTAGCTTAACTCCATGAAGCTCGAGAGCCTAGTTCCCCAAGTGTGACACCTCAAATGGTTCACACATCATCACCAACATATGGAATAACCAAGAGAAGAAGACATGAACTCTAGAAATCGGCTTGCCCTCTTGTGTATACACTAGTGCCAATTTCACCAACAAATGGGGTCTTTATATAGTGTGGCTATTAGGGTTACACCATGTAACCCATGAATTTACCCATTCCTTATGATCCATGGGTTTTAACCTCCATGGAGTATCCATGGGTCACCACATGGGTTAAACCCAACATAAGGAATCATGGATCATAAGCCCACATATATAAGAATGAATGATTTACACAATCAATCACAATATATTTAATTAGTCTCTTTTGATCACTAAATTAAGTCCAAATTTATTCTTGATCAATACTAATTAAATAACATGATTTCATATCAATATATTAGAACTTATAATATATTAATATGTCACAAATGTCCTCTTCTCACAAACGGTCTATCCAAATGTTCCGATGCCATGCAACCCAAATGGACCATGTCGAGTCGGGTCAAGTACATACCAATTATAGTTATGGACTTAGACACTAATCCAACACATTCACCCTGCCCCCACTCTCTCAAGAGTGGCTAATCATTCCACACGCTATCCGGCCATGAACTGCACCCACTCATGAAACTTCCACCAACTTTGTAGCACTCATGTATTTTAATCATATATAACATTGGATCCTATAGACAGTCGAATACTTGATTCTAACCTAAGCCCTTCATCAAACAAGAATAGGAAATAAGGCCAAACCAAACATTCTCAGGATATAGAATCTTAGTTATGTACAACTATGATGCATACACCAAGCAACTACAATAATGATGTCAATTTTATATAAGAAAGAAACCTAGGCTATAAGACATCATATAATCAGACAATTCTATCATGCAATTCCTAAAGATCCTTAGCCTATCACTAGCATGTTGTTCTAACATTATCACAATATCAAATAATAGTGTGGTAATTTGGGGTCTACTTACTAGCTTTGGCTGATCCTACACATCGTATCCTTTCTTGATTATTTTGAAAACAATTTTTAAAACCTATTTATTTCCTTAGTTTGATACTGGATTCACACGAGTGTTCCTCCAATTCACTCAAACCAAGGCTGTGAAACCAACTTGTAACATCCCAACATTTTCAACAAATTTAAACCTTTAAAAACAACCCATTTACTAATAAAAGTGTTTACAAAATCATTGTTTCCAAAACATGATTTAATAATAGAGTTTCCCAAGATCCAATTAGTTGTAAAACCAAGGATGTGTATTGATGCGACATCGACCTCCAGCGATTCTTCTATTCTTCTGCTGCGGCGGAGATTTGGACATCACAATCAGAGAGATGCGTTAGAGCCGCCCCAGGGACTGTGCCCTGGGAGCGGACTCCGAAAATCAAGTTAGATCAAATGATAGATCTGAGATGGTCCTCCATAGCTGGAGGGAACCATCTTGGTAGTGGTGGTGGTGTATGGTGGCTGACGGTGGCGGGTGGTGGCTGAGCCACCCGGCCGGAGTATAGTGGCGGCTGAGCCGTGGGGAAAAGTCCTAGGGAAGAGGTCTAGGGGAGGTCTTGGGAAAGTTCTCCTTCATGGAGGAGACACTATTCTATTTATAGTGGACAATTAGGTCAAGGGGAATTAGGTCAGGCCTTGGGCCAGCCCAATTCAGGCCCAATTAGCAAGGAGCTAGGCAAGGCCGCCCGGAGGCATCGGGCGGGACTGGCAGGCGCGCCCCAGGAAAGGCTGGCGGGCGCGCACCTGGAAAGATTGGCAAGGAGCGCTAGGCAAGGGAGCGTCATGCCGGGCCGGCAGGAGAGTCCCCAGCAAGGCTGGTCAAGGGAGTCCCCAGCAAGGCTGGCAAGGGAGTCCCCAACAAGGTTGGCAAGGGAACGCCAGGCAGGGCTGGCAGGAGCGCGCCAGGACAAGCTGGCGTGCTAGATCAGTCTAGGCCATGCTAATTGACCATATATCATCAAGTCCCCCCCAGTCTGGTGTTATTGGTACGCGACCAATGACATCAGACTGGAGTTAGTCATATAAACTAGCAGGAGAGTCCCCAGCGAGGCTAGCAAGGGAGTCCCCAACAGGACTTGGCAAGGTAATGCCAGGCAGGGCTGGCAGGAGCGCGCCAGGACAGGATGGCGCGCTGGAGCTGTCTAGGCCATGCTAATGAACCATATATCATCAAGTCCCCCTAGTCTGGTGTTATTGGTACGCGGCCAATGACATCGGACTGGACTTAGTCATATAAACTGTGCGTCGTCAAGTCCCCCTAGTCTGATGCGATTGGGTTGCTGATAATCAGATCGGACTAGATAAAGCACTAATACATTAAATAATAGAGAAAATGACCGAACCTCTCCTACGGGAGCCGTGGGGTTGTGTGATAGGACAAACATTGCTTATGAAACTTGAGCTGACTTGGTACTCCTTCATTGAGAGGAGTACTAGCTGATCGGTGCGATGTAACGTAACTGTTGCTGCCATCGTGCGAACCGAGGCTACTAAAGAGTGTTACGCGACACTAACGTCGATAAAATGTTGGGCCAGGGAAGCTAAGAAGTGTAACCTTGCCATGCAGTCTCTAAGACCGGTGTTGAGCTTCGAAGCCTGTAAATAGATACAACGTACTTGGTCCATGATTCCTGCGTTCTAGTCACAACTGAAAGTTGTTAATAGAAATAGACGCTCTGAGCGTCGCACGCGCACCTGGGTGAGGGGGACGAGACCCGCGGCCAACACCGGGTGGGTAGTTATATTTCTATGCCCGCTGGATGGGAACTTTGAGTGACTGGTCAGCGGTGCACACTTCACAAGTCTCTTGTAAATGCTTCACAGACCGGAATTTGCTCCGTGAGTTTGCTGTTGGCACACCCTGAGTGTCGCGATGCTGGAACGATTATCTGAAAAGACAACTCGATCAAATAGTTAGTATTTTATTTAAATCATAAACCGATTGATTTTCTTCCGGGGCTCTTTCGAAATGTTTCACGAGTAGTAGTAGCAATAATGCACTACTCTTCTCCCTCCCCCTTTTTTTTCTCTTGAAAATTTCTGATTGTGATGTACAGATCTCCGCCGCAACAGAAGACTAGAAGAATCGCCGGAGGTCGATGTCGCATCACACAGCAAAGAGGATACTTAGTGAATCCACATGCACACAACGAGATGGTAAATCTCATAATAACACGAAAAACCTACACAGAAGGTTCAATATAGCCAAAGTAAGAAAACATACTCAACGAATAAGACAATGTGGCAACCAAAAAGCAAAACACACAGTAAACGAGTAAAACCATTGTCGATTCATGCATAAGGGCCTTAGGGGCCACATACTAAGTCAAAATAACTACCAATGTAACACGATAAAGGCCTTAGAGGCCATAAATTGTTCAAGACAAAAAAAGCTTTAACAAGATTTTTTTCACACCATGAAAGAGCAGCTCTAGACAACTTCACGCACCACCAACAGCTCCATCACCTGCTCCACTAGCATCACTGCCAATCCCACCGCCTGCTCCACCAATCCCTACACCCAAAACTTCCACAACATCCTCACCCTCATCAAAAGCACACAACGCTTTCACCCCGCCCACATCCAGGTGGCCCAACCCGAGCAAGCCAAAAAAGTCCATAGTTGCAAAAGCCAAGAGAGCATCATCCAAGGCCGAAGAATGGCTCGACCGTAAGTCACTAGCAGAAGGGTCATAAGTCCCAGCGTCAACCTGTGTTTTTAAGTTAGCCCAGCCCGATTCTTCACCAGCAACAAATGCAACATGACGAATACGACTAATACCACCGGTAAACTCAGGATGCTTAATAAGCTTATCCATCACACGCACAAGGCCAACCTGGAGAAGCCAATTACGATCAGCTCTTGACACCTCCAAATCGCGTTCACAGACGACAAGGTCCCGCTCCAGACTTTCATTATGTATCATTGAATGCTCATTCGCCTGGGTCAGAGATTCCACCATGGCCTCCAAAGCACTCCGAACATCTTCCAACATCGATTTCTCCAACACCAAAGACTTGTTTTCACACTCCAATCAATGAACGGTGGCACCAAGGTCCGCTACCTCGCCGCTCAAACTAGCTTCGCTCGCCGTAAGAGCAGAATGTGCATGCTCCACCTTGCCAAACCATTGCACACGTCGGGACACAGTGGCCAAGTATGTCATGGCCTGCGCAGTGGCATAGGCAAGGTTATGAGCCAAGACATCATTGCGCATCGAATCCATATCCTCTATGGTGGCAGGAGGAAGAGCATGGCGGGTAAAATCCAACGCAACAGAACGCACATACAAACGGGAATCAGATCGCAAGCTCCATCCTGGAACAGAAGTAGGTGCATTGTGAAGTACCCCCACAACAACAGGCTCCCGAAACAACTGCTCAACATTGAACTTTGAAGACTAAGGGCTAAAACCAGGACTTAAAGAGATTGGAATACGAATAATGGGCCGATGAGATGCCCCCTCGATACCCTCAGACTGTTGAACGTCATCATTGGGTATCACCAACACATCCCCTGAATGTGAAGGCGCAGAAGACAACAAGCGCATAAGGCCACGACACCGCATCACACGCCGACCAATGGGTCCTGAACTACCCTTGGGCGCCGTACCACTCATCGCCTGCACAACTTTCCTTTTTTCCACAATCTGACGAACGCTGGCAGTGATCCTAACCTTACTGGCCACCACACTATCAGCTATCGACTCAATAGGAGGGCGAGACATAACGGTAGGGGTCACATCAGTGTTGGAACCCAGCTGGCTCCTCGACGCAGTGGAGTTCCCCACTAGTTGTGAGGGCGTCAAAACAGAAGCAATTAAACGGCGGAGATGGGGGGGACCGGGGGGGGGGGGGTGCAAAGTCTCATACAAGGGCACCACGTGATGTTCTAGTTTTCCCTGGTAGCGCCCTCGCAGCACAGAGTCCATGGAGACAGAGCATTTGACACCTATCAACTGTATGTCAAACGTAAGAAAACAAGCACAAGAAAACAGAAGCAAACAGGAGGTCCCCATCCTTTTTTGAAAAAAAAATGAGGTGGGGGGGGGGGGGAGAAGGAGAAAGGAGGTAAAGGAAGAAATAAAGACGAATTACCATTAGAATCAGTGTAGAAGATGAAAATCTCCCCCCGAGAACACCAACTGGGGCTCATTCCAACACCAGCAAGCATGACCTCCGACATCACATCAACGACCACCTAGAGAGTGCGCAAGAGATCGGCGGTCGCCTAATTGTGGGGGAACAGTTTGGGAATAGTATCGGATAATGTGTTCACCCAAGGATACTCGCGGCCAAGCAGCTCTCGGTTGACCCATAGCCATTTGTCTTGCCAATTCTTGGGAGGCTTACTGTCAAGGACAAGTTTATGGCCTCCCCGACGGGCAGATAAGGTGTACTTATCGTTGGTGGCAGCAAACCGGAAAAAGAACTTGAAAACAAAGTAGTCGAGAATGATGTTGTTGGCCCAGCATATCATCTCTAAATTTACCATCTTATGAACAGCACCAGGGGTCAACATTTGAATACTACACCCATTACGCCAGAGTATTTCCTCTTGGAAGTCAGTTAGTGGGAGGCAAAGGCCGACGTCAAAGGTTTTCAGGTAAACACCCACTTTCCCAAGAGGAGGTTGGGTAATCTGTAACGCCCGGGTTTCAGGGCTAAGCATTTTTGTCAATGTAATAGTCTAGATCAACTCTTGTAACTCTTTTTGAAGTAATAAAGATGAAATATTTGAGTATTACGTGAATTATGTGTATTTATGAGCTTTTAATTTAATTATAAATGTATAATTAATAAAGAATAAAAATAAGCGTCAAAATTAAAGTGTGATATAATCCCGATATCTCTACATAAAATTGTAGAATATGTCTCAAGGTTTCCGTACATATAAAGAACGCCGAAATCCGAGTTATAACGAAGAAGTTATGGCCCGTCGAAGTTTCGCGACAGAACCGGCACGATACCGGAAAGCGTAAATAGTGAATTTACGATAGAGCGAGATTTAGCCTTAGTGATCTAAACGAAAGTCGTAAAATATGTTAAACTAAGAACATCAATAAAAAGAACGCCCAAATCTGACTTCGTATGAAGAAGTTATGATTTTTCGAAGTTTCGGAATAGCAGTGTATAGCCCGAAATTCGAATATTAGACCGAGTGGTTTTTAGCCGACACGACCTAAATGAGAATCGAAGATCTCGTTGAGAGTAGCGTAACGAGAAAAAGATGGGCGAAAACGGATGTCGGATGAAAAAGTTATGAGGATTTAACGAACCAATCCTGTCCCGACATGTTAATAATATAAAATTTAAAATCGAGCCAAAATTAGCCAACGGAGTCTAAACGAAAGTTGTAGAGTACGTTCCCACCTTCACGTGGATATAAAGAACGTCGAAAATGGAGATCGTACGCAAAAGTTACGAATTTTTGAAGTTGTAACTCGAAATTGCGAAATCTGATGCTAGAACGATGACGTGGCAAGATCCTGACCGTCGCTTGCTAATCACGGCTCGCTTCGGATGGCCAACATGTGGTCCTCGCTTACGCCACGTGTCCGAACTCAGTACGCCCCGCGTACCCTCGCCCTTATCTCTTCTGGAGTGCAAGACAGCTGGTCCGAGGTGGCGCCCTTATCCGAGCCATTACGCCCAGCGTAGGTCCGAGGTACGCCCACCGTACCAAGGCCTCGCAGGCTATAAAAGGCAGGTCCATTTTTCACACCAAAATCACTTCTCTCTCTAACTTCTTTCTCTCTCTACAACCCCAAATCACCCCTAAGCCCTAGATAAAACCCCTAGCACCCTAGGGAAGCCCCGAGGCTCCCGGAGTCCCGAGAAAAAGGAGTCTTTCGGTTTCGAAACGCTGCTCCAATTAAGTTCTGGTTTTCGATAAAAATTCGCTGTAAGTGTGCTACGCTTACGCAATTTTTAATATAGCTTTCAAATAATTATAAGAATGTTATTAGGTCCTTAAAATAATTATTTGGGCTATTATTATGAGTTATATTGAGTGTTATTAACGCTTATATAATAATAATAATAGTCAGACAATTAATTTGTCGCGGTTATCGTTAGACTAAACCCTAGTGGTATCGATACTAGGTTTTATCGAAGGAAAATCGTTTTGAGAGTATCGAAGCGCTGTCCGAGTGCTAAGTCACCACCTTTCAGGTGAGTGCATAGTTAGTTTTAGCTTACACATAGATATGAAGTATTTTATATAAATTACGTGCTATGTGTGCATATTATCTAAATACTTGCTATCTATGCTAGATGAACATTGTTATACATGTTTTCAATGATTTAAACTGTATATGTATTTTATATCTACGAAAATGTTGTGGTAAAACATGGGTAGATGTAATAGGTGATGTGTGATAAAATGATGAGAGGCCTCGATGTTGATGTTGTTGATTCTGTCATCTAGCGGAGTATGGATGACGACCACGGACTCTTCTAGACAGTCCAGTGGAACACTAGCAGGCTCGCAACCTGTAGGTGTTTGTGAACGATGTGTTCACCGGTGTACTCCATCCCCCACATGGTTGCCTTTAAGACATTTATTGCTGAGGAATCCCCTTAGCAGTAGTGTCCGTCCCGATGATGATCCTTAGGCTAGGTCCCTTATGATAGGTGTTTAGGGACGTAAAGTGAGGATAACAGGAACGGGTAATCGGGTTATTGTTGATTGGTGAAATTAATAAACTTATTTATTGTGGGTTGAAAACCCTATGTGCTCACCAGGCTCCCAAGCCTGACCCACTCAGCTTTATGTATTACAGGTAGTGGCGCTTGAGCATAGATATGATGTTGGACGAGGGATTACGGATATAGGCCTGTAGATATGAAATAATGTAGTAAGGCTTATATTGTACTGTTTATGCTTTTGATCTGTACGAACATGACATCCCAAGTCTTTTAATGAAATACATTTCTATGGAAATGCTTTTGATAAATCTTTATCATATTTTGTTTTGGGACAAATTCCGCAACACTTTCATTTAAAATGTTACTCTGCTTTTTAAACAAAGCATAAACAAACCGGTCTTTTCTGGCCGTGATTTTGGGGATGTCACATAATCAGAGACCCGGAGGCCGGAAACTCTACTTAGTCAGCTGGAGTGAGGCCACAAGCCTCTTGAAGGGTGACGAACTCAGAAGAGTTGGGGATCAAACTCAGAGAGGAAGCCATGGCGAAAACACAAAAGAAGAAGAGGGGGAAAAGAGATGAAGAAACAAGATAGAAACTAAAAAAGGAAAACCGTCTGAGAGCAATAAGAGGAAAAAAAGCGGGATTTATGAAAATCCCTGACACGGCTGACGTAACCTCCGCGCACACGTCAAAACATCACATCACCGGAAACGAAGCGGCGACCAAGTAAAAGCGTGACACCTACACCAACAGTTAAGTCTAGAACATCATAGCTAGCTATCATACCCTATGACCACTGGACTGGGGGACTTGACGATGCGCCCCTTAGAGCGGGCCAGAAACAAGCGAACCCCCGGCGAGGAGTTCCTAGAGAAGCCCAGGCCGGCAACTCGGCCGCTCTGGCAACCCCAGACTCCCGCGAGGCAACCGTGTGGGAAGCTTGCCACTCTCCAAGGGTTTTCCTCAGCTACAGTCCAAAGATAACGGATCCATACGACAAAGATCATGGCCAGAGCATTATCGCCTGGACCAATCGTTGGACTGGACACAAACATGGAGGATGGTCCTCCAATAAGGACGGCGGATCCTGTTGGGGTCGCAGTCCTTGTCCCTTGTACGGATCGAGGAAGATCCTCAGTATAAAAGGCCAATCACTCTGCCTTGAGAGGTAAGCTATTCTCCCATGATCATTCACCCTCATGCTTCCATACTCCTCCCACTAACTTAACCGTCGGAGCGTCTTTCCGGGACCTCCCCCCAGAAGGCAGCTGGCGTTTCTTCTTTCTTTGTGACCTCTCAGGTTCTATTCCGATGACCATCTTTTATTAGCCAAAAGTGGTTTGGAGCCAAGTCACATCAAAGGTCAAACCAAACATTCTCAGACTATAAAATCTTAGTTATGCACCATGATGCATACACTAAGCAACTACAGTAATGATGTCAACTCCATTAGAGAAGAACCCTAGGCTATCAGGCATCATATAATTAGGCAATTATATCATGCAAAATCCTGAAGATACCTAGCCTATCGCTAGCATGTTGTTCTAACATATCACAATATCAAATAATAATATGGTATTTTGGGGTCTATACTTATTGGCTCTGGCTGATCGTACACATCGCATCCTCCTTGATTATTTTGAAAACCATTTGAAAAATCATTTTAAAAGTTGTTTTCCTTAGTTTGAGACTGGATTCACACGAGTGTTCTTCCAATTCACTCAAAACAAGGCTCTAATACCAACTTGTAATATCCATAAAATTCATGAAAATTTTAAACTTTTAAAACAACCCAAAAATCATCATTGTTTAAAAATAGTTTTCAAAACAGGTTCAATATCAGAATAATCCCAAAATCATGAAACAAGATATGAGGAGGTGCATGATCACATCTTCTCCTTCCCGTGATCCTCTGGGGTAACTGAAACATAATCCAAAACTGTAAGCCAAAGCTTAGTGAGTTCCTCTAAAATACCAATACACAAACAAATAGCACAAATATAATAACAACATGCAATGGGTCCACAACTAATACATTGGATTACCCCTGAGCCCACAACATAAGTCTGGCTTGCCCTTGGCCCACATCTTATGTCTAGCTTGCTCCCAACCTAATCAGTCCTCGGACTGAATACCGCTAAGCCCTCAATACGAGTCTGGCATGCCCTTCTCGGCCCTCAGCTTGTATCTGGAATGCTCATGAGCCCTCGGTATGAGTCTGGCATGCCCTCCCCAACCCTCAGCTCATATATGTCTTGCTCCAGGCTTTGTTATCTACAACACGGAGCAGTACAACCTCAACCTAACCCACACAATATGTCGACAAATAACAGATAATATTATATACAAACAAACAAGCAGTATCACAGGTAGTTCTACAGATCTACTAGACTAGCATATCAAAACTAGCATGCATATCTATTCCATACTCAGTAATAAACAATATCGGGTTATCAAAGCAATGGGAAGGCCTTGGTACCTTCGACCCGAAAGTACAGTGAGGAAAACTCACCTTACAAGCAGCACATAACTAATAAGGCCTGGCTCTAAATCTCAACTCTCAACTCAAATGTCTACAACCACCAAGTGACGAATTCCATCAAAATCCCAACAACACCCAAAATACCCTCAAGGTCAAACTTGGCCAAAGTCAAAGTCAACGGTCTAGGTCTAGGTCACGATTCCATGTCGATCCAACATTCCGTGTTTCGATAGCATTTAGAAGGTTGAGAAAACCCCATTCAACATGTCGTATTTGCTCGCAAACACGCCATGTTTACCCGGGTTCCAACAGCTTAATACATTCAGTTGTTTTCTTCGATTCTAGGGATTCCTAAGGCTCAGATCTAGACCTAAATGCTATCAAGAAGGATAAAGTTTCCAACTTTATCCTTTGTAACTACTCCAAGGGTTCCAAAAACCCAACCACAAGGCTTGAAGGTTCAAGGGCTTAACCAAGAAGCACTAAATCCTTGAAGTCTGAAATCCATTCTTTCTAGAAGAGATTCTAGCACCAAAACCATTCCAAAGGTCAGTGCTTTATAGACATGCATGTACAATGCATGTCTTGAACCCAAAATAGGTCAAAATGGGGATTTATTGTTGGATAAGGTGTCTAAGTCCATAACTTATTTGGTACATACTTGACCCGACCCGGCATGGTCCATTTGGGTTGCACTTCACCCAAACGATTTACGGATAATTTTATGAGAATTGTATACTTACGGTTTATTAATATATTATAAGTTATAATATATTAATATGAAGTCATGTTATTTAATTAGTTTTAGTCTTAAATTAATTATGAATTAATTTAGAGATTAAAAAGAAGACTGATTAAATTATGGGCTATTATATTTTATATAGTGTGGGCTAATACTCATTTGTTAATGGGCTAAGCTAATATGGAAGTCCATGGAGCTTTTAACCCATGGATCCTTGGAAAGGAAAAGACATGGGTTATTAGGGTTTCACCCTAACCATGCACACTATATAAAGAAGCATATGATGCTAGAAATGTGACACTAGTAGTGTGAGACTTAGTGGTGGCCGATTCCACAAGAAAGTATACTACTCTCTCAAAGTTTTCCAAGTGTTTGTGGTGATTTGTGATTCCATTTGAGGCATTCACACTATTGGTGCTTGGCTCTCAAACTCCAAACAATCAACCATCATCAAAAGGTATGTATTTCTACTAGTACTTTTATTATTCATAATCCTTATGCTATGATAGTTAGGAAGAAACCTTGGAAATTATTATTTGCATGTATTTTAGAAGAAAACATAGATCCAAGGTTTATTAGGGTTGCATGCACACTTAGGAAGTGTTAGATTGCTCAAAACCCAACAGTGGTATCAGAGCCTAGGCTTGTTTTCTTGAATACTTGATGCAAATTGCTGAAAAACGAAGTTTATATGCTGTCTGCACAGCAGACTCGCCGAGTCGATGAAGGGACTTGACGAGTCCAAGACAAAATTCATCCAACTCGGTGAGTTGGTTCATGCACTCGACGATTTGGACCCCCAGACAGCATATCTTCGAGTTTTGGTGCTGGAATTGGTCTAGAATCATTACCTTAAACTGTTTTGGACTTATAAAACCTGTTTTTGATGTGGTAATGATGATGGTGGACTAATTTCAAAGTTATAATCAAATTTCAAGTTTATATGTGTTCATATGATTCTTGAAATTTTTGATGTGGATGTTCATGTTCATACGAGTTTTGTTAGATCATAGGAATTATTTGCAAATTGTTTGTTAGTTAATTCTTGATCTTAATGTGTTTTAATGGAATTCTTAATTTGTCCTCAAGTTATGGAATTCCAAGAGTTTTTCTTTTAAATGTTTTTTTAAGAAGTCATAAGTTACATTTTCTTGAAGAGTTTTCTAATAAATGCTTTTATGGACTCCATAACTTGTCCTCAAGTTATGGATTTCCAAGAGACTCTTCATTAAAAGTTTTAAACACTTAATTAAAACTCATAAGTTATGAATATCCAAAAGTTTATGAATTGTTCAAAACTTGCCCTCAAGTTTTGGAACTTGTAAAGTCTCACACAAACTTTAATTCCATACCCTAGAAGTTTTAAAAGTTAAAATTCTACCCTTATACTATTATAAGATTAATGGTTAATTATTATATATATGTATAAGAACAAGTCATTTTACCGTTAGTAGGCCTCATTCACGAAGCCGGTCTATAAGGTGGATATAAGGTTGTTGCCTATAAAATGGCGACTTAATGGGTGTCCACTCTCACCCACCGCTTGCTTGACTGGTGGAGGGTCGTTAGCCGAACGGGTAGGACAATGACTTTAAATTCTCATTAAAAGTATAATGAATATTATAAAGTAACTAAATATTTTTTTATTTAATTTCCAATCTTAGTTACTTTAGGAAAAATGTGAATTTGGTGCTAGCCCATGGAATTCACACTTTGTACCTTACCAAGTCGTTGGTGGAGCGTGTGTGGTTAACCGGCACACTAACTTGGACTAGTAAGGATCACGAAGGGTGACTTAATGTTTGTCATAGATCAATGGAGCGTGTGTGGTTAACCGGCACATTGATTAGGTGATAATATTAAGGGTACCAAGTGAATTGGTATGGTTATTCACACTTTATTTTGTGATCCTCGGCATCCCAGTCACAAAATTTGAGAGGGCACACTCGAGATTGAAACATGCCATTGAAAAGTTCAATGAATCTCAAAAGATCTAGGAATTTCAATTCCAATTAAAACCTAATAAATTATTTCGTTTTTCATGGTGGAAATTGGTGAATCGTCATTCGCCTACCTTCAAATATTTTATAGCTTGGATTACGACATCCCTCTTCCAAATTATAAAATATTGTGTTGGGTCCTAGCCTTAATATTTCATATTGGGTGTTATATTAAGGATTTTGAATCAACTAACTTGATTTTCTCCCATTATAGATGTCTGGTTCAGACAACTATGATCTTCCCAAATCTCTTGAAGATGGTGTCCCTCAACATCATGCTTCACTTCCTCCACCTCCTCTAATTATTCTCCCACACCCACAAGTTCTTGAAAAGTTTAAAGTCACTCAATCCCTATTGGCAAGCATAGTCTATGTGTGCTCACATCTTGGAGATAAAGTCACATATTGACAAGCGTGAGAGTTGGGTGTCAAAGTCTCGTGAAAGTTGGATGTTTAATCACTTTCTTAGTAACATAGTGAGTCTTTTTGGGACTACTATGAGACAGACTATGACATGACCCTTAATGATGTTATCTATTTGCTTGGTGTTGTGGAATCAACAATGATTTGGAACACCAGTAAAGCAAATTTGATTAAAAGAACAACTTCCCAAGTCTTAAATGGACATTGACAATGGTAGCATTGGATATCTAGAAAAGCATTTCTCTTCCCAATGGAAAGGGATCAGCTATAGTCAACTCGGTTGACCAAATAGTAAAGAGAAAGGCTAAGTCTGAGATAGTCCCATGTGCCATTACCAAAGGGTCCATGTGTTTTGTTGCCAAAGGAAGGGGCATTGGTTGCGAAGCTGCCCTATTCACGTGAAAGGTCATAAGGTTGATCAAGTCAAGAGGTTTGACTCTACTTCGGGTAAAGTCCACTATCTAACTCTATTAAGTTCCTATTTGGAGATTCTTATTACATAATATGAATGGGTCACATGCTGATGTTTTTAAGAATCAAAGAAAAGATAGGAAGCTTAAAGTAAGTATATGTTGATTCTGATTGCAAAGGTGGGTTTCGATCGCATGGTTCGTTAATCAGAATTTTGAGCTGTTGCTTAAGAGTTATAATATATTGCTTATGAATAGATAACAACAAGGTTTTCATGTGGATTGTAAGGATAAGTTTTTCCGCAAAGTTTTAAAAAAAAAAGAAAAAAAAGGGGTTTTAATTTTATTTATTTTAAAAATATCCTTACAATGGCATCTGTGGAAAATTGTTGCTTATATGTTTCCAGTAATAGCAATATTGGAAAGTGGATTTGATTCCTTCATTTGTGGTAGTGTCTGAATTTACCGAATGAAGAAAGTTTTTCATCACCCAAGTTCCAATTGGATAGAAACTTGGAATCATACAAGTTGTATGATGAATGATAATTTTCATCTTTGAAAATCAAGGCTAATTCTTTGATCACATGTATATGTGAGTTAGTTGAAGGACTAAGGCATTAGGTACACTGGGTGTGCGCTGGTCAAGGTCCACCACAAAGATTGATTTGTCATGATTTACTAAAGATTAGTAAATATATTATACTTATGAGGTTAAGTATAATTCTGTAACATTGGAAAGGTTACAATGTATGACAGAACAAATGAGAAGAATCAAATTAGGCAGAAAGATAAAAGTTTCTCAAATCTGAAAGGATGGGAGAGTACTTTAGTATCGTATTTCATGTTCATCTTAATGATTATGAAACCATATCACAAAGTCATACTCTAAGGACGTCTTAGTGCATTGTTATGGCTAAGAAGAGAGGTCATGAATTGTTGGATTGGTTAAGATCGAGAAGACGAGTCATACTTCGTTCCAAAACAATTCTTAGGGTCATACTCCAAGATTGTAACTTTGAGTGACATAAAGGAAGATTTATTAACACTAGTCAAATGTAAGAGTAAAATGTTTTCTATTCTTGTACATTTGAGATTGGTAAGTTGTGATGTCTTGGATGAGACAAAGACCAACTAAGACCAATTGTGTGAAGTGTTAGTCTTGATAAGAATCCGCACTATCCCTTGAATATTTGTTTTGTCAAGGAATGGTTCTTGACTGGGGAAACTTATATGTCAAGGGGACAGTGGGAGCCTTAAAGATCCTGAAAGAGTTTCAAGATTTAATCAAGAGTAAAACCTGTAATTTATCACTAGCACACGACTTAAGGTTTGCAACCTATCGTGTTGACATAATTCTTATTTCTGTACCTTCTTCAAATAAGTTGAATTTGCATGTAAGTTATCAGAGTTCAACTTGGAAGCATTGGTGGGCCTTGTGCTACCAAGGTGACAAGAAACTAAGATTGAACAAGTTTAATCCATGTAAGGCTGAATTTGTCACTAACCTTATCTTGTGATTATGGTTTTGACAAATTCACATGGATAGGAACTCATACACTATAAAATCTAAGTGTCATAAGGTTTCTCTCCGATTCATGAAAATGATGGTGAGGAAACGCTTTCACTAAGTAGATTTTACGTAGATATCAATTGTGTTATTTGCATTTTCAAAAGTCGTTAGTGGAGCGCGTGTGGTTAACCGGCACACTAACATGGACTTGTGAGAAATGGCAAATGCCTAAGCAATTGAGACTATGATTACGGCATCCCTTTTCATAGTCCTAAAAATTGTTTAGACACACATGTGAGCTATCTAAGAAAGGGTGTATGAATCTAAATTTCAGAAGTCCAGCAAATTTCTGGAAATATGTCAGAGCTAGTGGGAGCATAAGTGTTATGCTGATAATCATCATGTTAGTGGGAGCATGATTATTACGTTTAGTGTTGCAAGTTAGCAATGTTAATTATAGAAAACAAAGTTTCAATTCGTGAAGTTGCAGGGGTTGAAAAGTTGTTTTGCTATAATTAAGGGAGAGGAAATTATACTTCATTTCAATTCTAAAGCTTAGATTGAGATTTTAATCATCTTTAGTCAAGAATATATATATGAATTTTATGTTGGAATGGTTCAACTTGAAGAAATTCTATATATATTGCGTTTTCAAAATTTGATTATGATTACGGCATCCCTCTTCATAGTTAAATTTTGAAAACATGGCAAATAAAAAATATTGTAGCAAAAGACTTGTCTAGTATCATGTCTTTATGTCAAACATCATGAATCGTGTCCCATATGCTTCAGATATAGGATCGATTGCATGTGCTATAATATTCATCTTTTCTAAATTTTCCAAATGCTTAAGGCATTGAGAAGGGAAAAGTCTAGAACTGGATATGACTAAAGTGATTAAGCAATTGTCGAGGACAATCTGAGGTTCGCTAAAGGTTGGTTGCTCAGGGAAAGTTGGAAGTATGATGTAAGTTGTCGGAAAGGACCATATTGACATATTCTGAAAAGAAGTAACTCTTGTTCGGAAGTGATAGTCAAATGGGACTATGGAAATGTCTCCATAGGTGGAAGTTATTCAATCTATGTAAGATTAGAAAACCTTAATGCAATAAGGATGTTCAAAGCAATGTACTTTGAATATGAGACTTCCGTTCCATAGAAGTTGACCTTCTTTGGAATACTCTGTAATGACTGGTGACAAGGTTTTGGTGACTTTGTGAATAATCATTACAAGAGGAACATTGTATAAAAGTTTAAAATCTAACATATTTTTTGGTAAATGATAGGAATCGGGGATTCTCACATTTACTATAAGGATTTGGGATTGTGAAATGAGTATCATTGGAATCATGTTCAATTGATCTACATCACAATGTAAGGATCATAGACAAACATAATGTGCATACTTGGAGCATGGCATAACTATTGTTTAGAAAAACAAAGTGTAAATGCTAGGAGCATGGGACAACTGTTGTTTTTTATTCAAGTCTTAAGTTGATTGTTTGAAACATTATACAATGAATAATGTGTAATCAATATGGTGATAAATAAAAGGTGGTTCTATTTATATTCAAAAGGGTTCTGAGACCATATTGGATTCGATTATTATTGTGTTTCACTTTGCATGTTTTGACTTCCAAAATAGCTAGGTTATTCTTTCCGAATGACTAAGTTATTTAAACACTCCACAGTCGTTCATATGTTGGAAGTAGGTATGAATCAAGACTATCATGAATCGAGTTTGTAGATGGCTAAATGGGTTTAGTCATAGCAATGGTTGCTACAACATTCATGAGTGCTCATGAGTTATGAGTATTGGAATAAACCCACGCTCACTTGTATCACTTTATGGAATTTATCTCGAGTGATCGTGAGACGGTAATATCATATAAATCTTCAAACCTAGAGATATGAGTTGTTACCTATGAGTTGGTTGTGCATTGATTGCACGTAAACGCATCAATAACTTGATGTTATAAAACGTGCCTTTGTGTACAATTCAACAAGTAGTAGAACAAGCATATGAGTCGTAGTTTATTTGTTCCTTCTAGAAATAGAAGCGATATCTGGGCCCCTCGATGATTTTGTTGTGACCTATGTAACGGCCGGTCAGAACTAAAATTGATGTGTTCGATTAAGTTCTTTGTCAAACAAATTGAAAATCGGGAAACAAACTGCTGGACAATAAGTATGACGTTGTTCCATGTATTTGTCCGGCTGATATCATGAGAACAGAGGATTATATGATCACTTATCTAAAATGGCGCTTCATAGTTCAACAGAGTTTTCGAGAGCTACGATTGCTGGTTGGTTCCTGAAGTAACATACACAAATATAGTTATTAGACTTATCCAAGTGGGAGTCTGTTGGATAAGGTGTCTAAGTCTATAACTTATTTGGTACATACTTGACCCGACCCGGCATGGTCCATTTGGGTTGCACTTCACCCAAACGATTTATGGATAATTTTATGAGAATTGTATACTTACGATTTATTAATATATTATAAGTTATAATATATTAATATGAAGTCATGTTATTTAATTAGTTTTAGTCTTAAATTAATTATGAATCAATTTAGAGATTAAAAAGAAGACTGATTAAATTATGGGCTATTATATTTTATATAGTGTGGGCTAATACTCATTTGTTAATGGGCTAAGCTAATATGGAAGTCCATGGAGCTTTTAACCCATGGATCCTTGGAAAGGAAAAGACATGGGTTATTAGGGTTTCACCCTAACCATGCACACTATATAAAGAAGCATATGATGCAAGAAATGTGACACTAGTAGTGTGAGACTTAGTGGTGGCCGATTCCACAAGAAAGTATACTACTCTCTCAAAGTTTTCCAAGTGTTTGTGGTGATTTGTGATTCCATTTGAGGCATTCACACTATTGGTGCTTGGATCTCAAACTCCAAACAGTCAACCATCATCAAAAGGTATGTATTTCTACTAGTACTTTTATTATTCATAATCCTTATGCTATGATAGTTAGGAAGAAACCTTGGAAATTATTATTTGCATGTATTTTAGAAGAAAACATATATCCAAGGTTTATTAGGGTTGCATGCACACTTAGGAAGTGTTAGATTGCTCAAAACCCAACATTTATGACCTACTCTCCATGCATGGCATCAAAACTCGACTATAGGCTAGATCCAAGACTCTACAGAGTCACCTAGACCCGCATATTCATAAAGTTGTTGACTTTATGAGATCCAACCATTCCCTTACTCAAGAACAAGCTAAAGGGACAAAACTCAAGATCTAGCAACATAGAGGAATAAAAATCTGATCGTGGACACTTACAAAGGTCCAGAAGAGCGCCAAATTGAAAGATGAGGGCTTGTTTGTTGGATCCTTACTTTCTTATTTGGCTCCAAAAACACCAAAGTAGCTCACAAATGAGAGGAAAATATGATTAGGGTTCTCAAGGGTCGATATGGGGATTTGGAGACTGAAAAAAGACTACCCATTGGAACTTAAGGAGATTATATAAAGTGCAAAACCTTGAAAATTAGAGTTTTCTCAACCAGCCGCCAACACGCCGTATTTGCCCACCAACACACCGTGTTGGTCCATAAAAACACGCGGTCCAGAAGTTCCTCAACACGCCATGGTGAGGCTTTACCACCCCGTGTTTCAGAGGAATATCATGAATAAAAGAAATAAATATCATACCTGGAAATCGGGGTGTTACAGAGAGAACCTTCTATGATCTCCAAGGAAGAAGACGTTGGTGTGTGCCGATCGAAGCAAGGAAAGTGATTCAAAGCAAGGGAAAGAAATATATTGTTTGTTGGTTTGTTCCTCCAAAATAAGTTTGCTGCCGATCTCTCTCTCTCTCTCTCTCTCTCTATATATATATATATATATATATATATATATATATATATATAATATTAGGTATATAACCATTAAAATTGATTCAAAGCAAGGGAAAGAAAGTGAGTATGTGGCTGTTATGTATGTAATATTAGATATAAAACCATCAAAATTGACTTCATTTTGATTAAAAAGATAGAATTTTTTTCATTGTTAGCTTCTTCCTATTGTTTTTGAGTTCATATTATCTTTGATTTAATAATATATCCCCAACATCTCTGTATTTTGAATGTGTTGTTTATATTATACATATAGTAGGTTTCATAACTTTCTTTGACACCTACCATATGCATACTTGTATGGTTTTTTTTTGATGTGTTATGGAAAGAAGTTTATTGAGTTTTTAATGAACAATTTTAGTCTTTCACTATAGTTTTCTATATTAAATTTGAATATGAAGGCTTATAGGTAGTTGATAATGTATTCTTATACATGGTTTATGGTGTAAAATTAAATATTTAAAACTCCATAAAAATATGTACAAATCCAATTATCTAGTCTAATAGAGGATACAAGAAAGATGGTAGCGAAATTTGATTGCATTTAGTTAAAACTATTAAGTTTAATGGTTCTATACCTAATATTAGGTACAATGCGAGGAGGTGCTCGATCAAGCCTTCGCCTTCCCGCGATCATCCGAAGTACCTGAAACAAAATCCAAAACTATAAGCCCGAAGCTTAGTGAGTTCCCCTAAAATACCAACGCCATACAGACAACATGTATAATAGAGTATGCAATATGAATGGACCGCCCTCACTGGGCCTTCAGTCTGTCTGGCCCAATCTTAGAACCTTCAGTATGTCTAGGCCGCCCTCCCGGGCCTTCTTCCTGTCTGGACCGTTCTTCGGGCCTTTGGCCTGACTGATACGCCCCGATGGGTCTGCAGTCTATCCAAACCGCCCTGGGTTTGTTGGCCTTTAGCACAAAGCAGGACCGATTCAACCTAACCGCAAACATACAATCAACACACAGACACACACATACACACACACACACACATATATATATATATATATATATATATATATATATATATATATATATATATATATCAAACGCTAGCTAGCATGTACAAATAGTCAAACCGATCTAACATATCACTAATCATAGCATCATCCTATATACCGGGATACCGACCTAACAGGTCACTAAGAATATCATCATGCAATAACCAGGATAACGATCTAAAAAGGGTCGGCATTGGTCCCTTCTACCTTGTTAGTATATTGAGGACCACTCACCTTACAAGTAGTGGTGATCTAGACTGAAAGTCTCCGACCGTTGTCTCACTGAAAATCATGAACTATCGAAAATAACAAATACTAAGTCAACAATTGGGATATGAATCTTGAC
The DNA here is from genome assembly GCF_051521515.1 of Lactuca serriola. Classification (NCBI taxonomy): domain Eukaryota; kingdom Viridiplantae; phylum Streptophyta; class Magnoliopsida; order Asterales; family Asteraceae; genus Lactuca; species Lactuca serriola. Next base: position 188,414,910 of record NC_136413.1, read on the forward strand.
GAAGGGTCCCACATAGGGTAATAGTCCATTTTTCCTTTTCTTTAATTTGAACCAAGGCCCAATACCAAATCCATGATCCAAAAGTCCACATATACAAGGCCCACCATTGGCCCAATTTACCCAATTGGGCCTAACTCTATAATTAGGCCTCACCCTAAGGTCCATTTCCATATTAGGGCCAACATTTATTCAGAAATTCCAGCAAAGGCCCAATCCATAATGACCCAAAGGTGGCCCAATTTGAAGCCAAAAAGCACAAAAGCCCAACAAAGGGCGTACGTTGAGCGTACTCCGCCTTGCGTTGACCACCATCGGGGTGGTTGACTCAGTATGTTGGGCGTACAAAAGTTATGCTGGGCGTAAGTGACTTTTACCAAAAACTCTAATAAGTGCACTTAAGCCCAAACTCCAAATCCACTGACTAAATGAACCCCAGAACCATAAAGTCTGGAACTTTAAGACTTTAGACGTCCAAAAAGCCCTTACTACATGGTCTTAATCCATTAAGACCTTTCTACTACTTGCATTGGACACTTTTAGCCATTGGGACTTCAATTTTATCATTTAGAACCCTTCCTAGGGTCTGTAAGGACAACTTATTACGTTCAAAACATAACATGCACCAACTAGGGACTTTTGGGACAAGAAAGGTTTCATAAAGTTACTATGACTAGATCTACATCATACAATCATAAAGGTTGGAGCTTTTGACCTCTTGGAGCTTGTAGAGCACAAAGTAACCTCAGGTCTACAAGCTTGTCTCACTTCTCCAACTCCTTGATGCAATACCTTCTTCTTCAACAACTCAAAACACACACTTTTAGCTCACACACTCAAGAGAGGGGTTAGGGTTTTGGGAAAACGGCTCAACGCTATGGAGGCTGAAATGATAGAGGGCTGTGAGCTCATAAGGACGTTTATATAACACCCAAACCATAAATATTAGGGTTTCCATCTGATGCGAGTACGCCCAGCGTACAAAAGTGTACGCACAGCTTACTATGGCGTGCCTAGTACGCTTAGTGTACCTAATGTACACTTAGCGTACTCTTCTTGATCTCAAAGTTGCAACTTTAGCCCTTAGGCTTCTCATGGCTTCACTCTTCCATCCCCAAGGACTACAAATGACAAAATAATAAAAGAGAAGATTCGGAAATACCTATAAATCTCGGGATGTTATAATGACTGGTTCATAAAAAATAAAACAAAAAGTTTTCTTTACATAAAGTCTTTTGATCCGAAGAAAATCGAATATAGGATCGGAAGAGTATCTTTGTGTTGCTATTTTTATCCACAAAGCATAGATTTTTGTATTACTTCAGCTTCATAAACAAAATATCTAACATAAAGTTTTGACATACATATCATACATATAGAAATATAAATTAATTTCTACGAATATGAACATATATTTTCTGAATTTTTTTACTTAAGGAAGATTCGGTTTTGAGTTATGTAACACTCATAAGAATTGCACCAATTTAAACATTTTATTTCGTTCAAAAGCCATTAAGTTATTACAATTTGTTTTCAAAAGAGTTTAAACATCAGAGTATCCCCAGAACCAAATCACAAAATTATGAAGTATGAAGAGCGGTACGATCATGCCTTCGCCTGGCCACGATCTCCTGAAGTACCTGAAACCAAAACACTACAACTGTAAGCCCGAAAGCTTAGTGAGTTACCCCTAAAATACAAATGTAATTCATATATGATTCACTTGTGATTTACATGTGAATCACATGTGATTTACATGTGAATCACATGTGACTTACATGTGAATCACATGTAATCAGAAGGCTAAAATATCCCTATAAGAAATTAAAGTTATGAAACTATTTGAAAGAGACTATAAGTGAAAATGAACTTTTACAAAATGGTAGGTGGTATAATTTCTCCCTTAGTTAAAACATTTTTCAATTTTGTTCCCTCAGGCTTTTTATGATTTTGTTCTTCATTTCAAACTTTCAGGGACCAGAACCGATATGAAACCTTGAAAAAAGGACCAAAAGTAATAAAAGTTTCAATTTTGGACTAAAAATTGTTAAATTCAAAAAAGTATAGGGGCCATTTTTGTAAATATTACATTTAAAGCTAAGCACTTACAGTAAGGAAGTAACCATTTTCTGAAAATGATATTGCAGTAATTGCCTCAACATGCCAATCAAACCTTGCAACATTTGCCTACAAAAATCAAATGATATAAGATACAGAAAAACAATGAACCAGGGGCAGTTTTGGAATTTTACCTGACTCTTCACATCCCAGATTTTAACAATAGATCCAGAAGTACTAGTTCCTAGAATGAGACTATCAGGATGAAAAGCTACAAATGTGTAGCCAAAACAGGTTTATGTGTCCAAAACAGGATGAAAAAGGATATTTTGAAGGGAAAATGTGTCCAAAACAGGGTCAAATCGGTCCAGGGGCAAAATGGCAGAAACTTTTACAAAGAAAAAAGAAGTCCAAGAATTATATATATATATATATATATATATATATATATATATATATATATATATATATATATATATATATATATATATCATATCACACTTATAAGATTTATACAGTAGACCCTTCAACTACTACATGCTCATCTCAACTGCTAGATTAGTAAGTCCAGTGATCAGTTATCACATAAACGAACTTAATCGATTTAAAGAGCACAATATCACTATATGATAATTGATAAAAGTTCAAAACTTAATCGTTGAAAAAGAAAAGAAGTAACATAGGTAACAGGAACTAAGTGCTAGAATCAAAGAATTTATGTTTCTATCAGTTCACAATACCTTCTAATTGCAATTACATTCGAGTAAATGTCTTAATGAAGACTCTGTGACTCAATCAATCGATTAAAATAAATAGAATAAAATAGATTTATACCATAGGAAAGAGAAATCTCCTCGACTTGATCAATCAAGGAAGAAGACACAAGAACGAGATATTTACCACTGGAAGGAGAGATCGTCGCCTACTGTCGATTTAAGATCTGTAGCTTTGTACATTTTTGGTGAGATCAGAAGGCATCAAAAAATCGATCCATCGGAGAAGCTATAATACTTGATCGACAAAGGATCGTCTTCTCCACCCTGACATTCGATTGGATCTCTATACGATCGATTCCACTCCAACTAGGCATTTGATAAGACTGTCTTCTCCAAATCGACAAGTCAAGATCAGATTCAGAAGAAAACGACCGACCTAATGCTTCTTTGTAGATAATATGTGTAGGTTCCGATGAACTATACGATGCAGTTCTTCACACCCTATCACACTTCGACGACGATTTCAAGATTTGAGATCCGACGATTTGAGATCGGAGGTGTGAGGAAGGGTAGAGAGAGAGAGAGGATCGAGAGAGATAAAGAGAGAGAGAGAGAGAGAGATAAAGAGAGAGAGAGAGAGAGAGAGAGAGATGACATAAAGAGTTGACTTGATTAAATGTCCCTAAAATATCCCTGAGTTATTTTAATAGGATGCCCCCGCCCCATTTTAAGTTCAGATATTTACGAAAATGCCACGAAGCATCCTAACCCTCTATTCTTTTAATCTAACGGTTTATATATATATATATATATATATATATATATATATATATATATATATATATATATATATATATATATATATATATATATATATATATATATATATATATATATATAAGTAAAAAAAAAATCGTGTACGACTTGAAAAGTCAGCTGTGTTGTTTTCTTTTAAGCATTATTACACCATCTATACCAAGGTGCTGTGCACGTAGCTCATGTTTCTTTTCTCATGATTTTTGTTTTATAAATTGCCATCATTATTAAGTGTTAGACAGACGAAAAAAGCAAGTTTGCGTACAAGAAAGAGTTCAAGCTAAACGCTATGAATTCTTTAAAATCCTATGGGAAAGTGCATGAAGCCGATCAAATGCGGCTTGACGCTCGCAGGAAAACACGAAAAAGGATGGTTGTTGTAGCAATATCATCTCTTATTCTTGTTATTGTCGTAGTTTCAGCAGTTGTTGGAACTACACAGAGCAAAAACCACAGCCAAATGGGTGGTGATTCACAATCTCCATCAGCCATGGTTTCCATTAAAGCCGTTTGTGACAGTACATTGTACCCTGATACCTGTTACAGCTCTCTAGCTCCTCTTGTGAATTCCACCAATATCCATCCCGATCAGTTACTCAAACTCTCTTTTCTAGTCGCCATAGAAGAGCTATCCAAAGCATCCACACTTCCGGAGCTCAAGAACTGCAGCGAATTATTGGAGCTTGCCATTGATCATCTCAACGATACACTGTCAACTGATATTGATTTGAAGTCAATAGGATCTCTGTTAGATGATCTAATGACGTGGCTAAGTGCTGCTGGAACATATCAGCAAACATGCATAGACAGTATTCAAGAAAATGGTGTAGGCTACCTTAAAAAATCCACGGAGTTAACCAGCAACAGCCTCGCGATCACCAAGGGGTTTTCAAACGCCGCAAGTTCGTTCAACCAAAGAAGAAGATTGATGAGCATAGCAGAAGGAAGCGATGATGAAATGCCAGAATGGTTGTCTGTAAAAGACAGGAAGCTCCTACAGAAGACAAAGTTACCGGCTGGCATCAAGGCCGATGTGGTGGTGGCTCAAGACGGCACCGGAAAGTATAAGAAAATTTCTGAGGCTCTCATGGCAGTTCCTGATAAGAGCAAGAAAAGATTCGTGATATACGTGAAGAAGGGTGTTTACTTTGAGAATGTTAGGGTCGAAAAACCTAAATGGAATGTCATGATGATCGGTGATGGTAAGGATTCTACGATTGTGTCAGGAAGATTAAACGTTGTGGATGGCACTCCAACATTTCAGTCGGCAACTTTTGGTAATATTTTATGATAAATATATACAACAGCTGCTTAATTAACACATGCATATTCTTTTTTCATAATTAATTTAATTTTGTGTATGTATGTAGCTGTGTTTGGTAAGGGGTTTATAGCTCGCGATATGGGGTTCCGTAACACTGCTGGAGCAGCCAAGCATCAGGCAGTAGCACTTATGTCAACCGCAGACCTGTCAGTATTCTACCGATGTCGCATTGACGCATTCCAGGATTCTCTATATGCACATTCCAACCGACAATTTTATAAAGAATGCAACATCTATGGAACTGTAGACTTCATCTTTGGCAACTCGGCTGTCGTTCTTCAAAACTGTAACATACTTCCCAGGAGACCGATGACTGGCCAGCAAAACACGATTACAGCTCAAGGCAGGTTTGATCCTAATCAAAACACTGGTATTTCGATTCACAAGTGCACCATTTGGCCATATGGGAACTTAAGCGATGTTAACACATATCTCGGTCGTCCATGGAAGAACCATTCAACTACAGCTTATCTTAACAACATGATGGGAAGCTTCATTCATCCAAAGGGATGGTTGCCATGGGTTGGAACAACAGCTCCCGACACAATATTCTATGCAGAGTTTGCTAATTATGGTGCAGGTGCAGCCATAAAGAATAGAGTCACCTGGAAAGGACTTAAATTTATAACCACCAAGCAAGCGATTAAGTTCACTGTCAAACGTTTTATCGACGGGGACAAATGGATTAAAGCTGCCGGCGTTCCTTACACGTCTGGTCTCTGACTTCTTCAACCTTGATTCTTTTTCCCCGTTCTGAATTAATCATATATCTTTGTTTCATCTATTAATTATTACATTCATTTTGTAACTCATCATCAAATCTCTTCATGCATCAATTGTTTTCACTTTAGATCAACTTTTTATCGTTCATAATGTACATGAACAGTACTACACTGGATAACTAAATGTTTCGATCTCGTTTGATTTCTGTTCAAGTAGCTGTGTGTACTAATAGTGAATGATATCCTTTGTTATTAAGCTAACCAAACTGAGCTAATTAAACTGAACTGCTTAATTAGGCTCGTTAAAGAAAATTCTACACATAAAAAAATGAAGAAAAAAAAAGTCAATGAAACAACATATGGATAATAATAAACACTACTTAAACATTCAACACCTTTAATTTAAAGATGATACTGATCATGGCTGGCACCATCTCTTCGTGTTGCCATTAACGTTGATTCATCAATAGATTCATCATAAACAAGAGAAGCATTCTCCATTCCATAGCCAACCTGCATATCAAAGCCACCAACTGATTGCATTTGCTCACCTTGGAGAGTTGAGCTCACCTGATTATCAAAGTATGAGTACCGTGATGAACTTTCAGTACTTATATCTTTTTTTGCGAAGTCTATGTTGAGAGGACCTTTTGGTAAATTCACAACTGGATCCAAAACAAAACCTGAACCCACGTTAACTCCACTATCGCATCCGGTGAACCGTTGAACCAAGGCCCTGAAATCAGTCGGGCTAGCATTCAGGACAATGCTTGGTGCTCTCCGGGAAGCTCTTGACTTCCTGCGTATCGGCTTTGGACCAGTCTGGTCAATGGTTCCTTGGCTCGAATCTCTATGGACCGCTATGCTTGTATCATCAGAGGGTTCACCACCGGATTGAGTCATCTCTGCGGTGGGATACTCTTGTATCCACTGATTAGTTGAAAACGGGCTCATGTCATCCATGAGTATCGAGGTTAATTAGCTGGTTTGAGGACTGAGGATATGGAGTTGGTTATTCAACTCCTTAATAAAAAAGCCAGTCTTTAATAGACTATTCTCAATGCTTACTCACGAAGAAATCAACAAGAAGACGGATCATGTATATATGCATAGGGACGTTGACCGCATGTCCCCATCTAAATCTGTAGGTTTTAAATTTACACAATGGAATAATATCATAAAATATTATATATTTTATGGTTTTTAAAATTAATTTTTTTTTTAAATCTTGTACTTTTTTAGGGAGAAAATCTTTAAACTCTTTTTTAGTTTCGAAAAAACCCTAACCTTTTAACTGTTTTCAAAAAAACCCCACAATTTTTTACTTTTTCCTAAAACCCCTCATATTTTACAAGTTTTTTCTTGAAAAATGGCTAAAATGGTTAGAAAGGAAAAAAATGCAAAGTCTTGTATAGGATAACAAAAAAATTTTAAGTATGATAAAAACATAAAATATAAAAAAATTTATGAGATTAACCTATAACCTTTTTGAGTCATACAAAATAATTTATTTTGCAAATGAGAGTTTGAGTATTTAAATAAAACTAGTGATGCCAATGTTAGAATTAGATAATCCTATAAAATTGGTCTCTGTGGTAGAAAAAAAAACTTTGGATGAGATCTAAAAAATTTCCCACTTAAATAATTGGTCCAAAACCAAGGTTTTTTTTTTCTGTGTTTTTGGTCTCTGGTAAACTTGAAATGAAATTTTTGCCCTTTTAATTTTTTTGTTTTATTTTTAATACTTTGTTAATTTAAAAATAAAACAAAAATAAAACAAAAACAAAAAGACATTAAAGTAGTCACAAGATAATCTATTGTTGGAGGAGAATTGACCAAAGATTTTGCAAGAAAGGTGAGTTGAGTGACCGAAATCCTCAACCTTTGCACACACAGCAGGTTCATCCGACTCCTTTTAGAGAGAGAGGGAGAGAGAGAGAGAGGGAGACTTACCTAAAGGCGTAGGAGAAGAAGTGCTTGTACATTAATGGAAGAGAGACTAAGATAAAACATGTTATCTGGCCGCCAATTAGGGTTTTTTTCATATGGAGTATGTAGTTTGAGGTTTTCTTCCGAAGAGAGCATGAGTTGTGTTTGATGAACACAAAAGCGTTAGAGGCGCTGAAGGTAGGTGAAAACGAAGACCCTAGGGCTTCTTTCTTGCTAATTGGAAGATGCGGGGGTTTTAATTTTTCAGATAGAATAGGCAAGGGTTTAATTTTGGGGGATTTCATTTCCCCGCTTAAAACATGTGTTTCATTATATATATATATATATATATATATATATATATATATATATATATATATATATATATATATATATATATATATATATATATATATATAAAGCAACACACTTACATGACACACATTTTATGATTGGTGCCCTTTGTATTTTTTTTCTTTTCTGACACTAATTTTAGGGCACGCACAAATGTGTGTCCTCGATCCTTCATATTTTGGAAAACTGAAATTATTTTTAAGACACGTAAAAAATGCGTATCGTAAATCAGTGCGTGTCATTGTTTATGTGTCATTAAAAGGCTATTTTTTAGTAGTGTTTGAGCCCTTTTTAAGCTCCTTAACTCCCCCAAACCACTCCATTCTTATCGTCCACCCATCCAACACCCCTTACATGAAACCCTAACCCTAGTTGAGCCTTGTGTCGTAAATGAAGGTGTTTTTGAGTGCATTGTAGTAAGCATCATGCACCTTGGAGAAGAATGAACATCTTGGAGAAGTATAGGTTGCATTGGAGCTTGTAGATCTGGACTTTGCTCACCTTGATCTATCTTCTAGAGGTATAAAGTTTGAATCTTGATGATGCATTTGTTAGATCTAACTAGTTTTGGATGTTATGAGCTTTTGGTCATTTTAGTGCATAAAGTTTAGATTTTGAAAGTTTGTAACCTTGTTATTGATAAAGTTGAAAACTTTACCCATATAAACATCATTTTTGATGCAGATCTGAACGTTGGAGACTTGTACTTAATGGATTAAGTTGAAAAAATTGAACTTTTGGATCCCATTGAGACTTAAAGACTAGATCTTGTTTGTTGGGACCATTCTAATAGATAAAGTTGGAAACTTTATCCATTATAAAGCTATTATGAACTATGAAAATCTGATCTTGGCCCCTCTATCCCTTCCATGCAAGATTTGTGATGTCTTATTAGGTTAAGAACTTAGGGTTTTGGATATTAAGCACTTTATAGCCATGCAAAGTCATAAAGTTGGAATCGTTTATGACTTAGGATATCATTTTGGGCTTTGATCTGAGTTTTGGATGTAAGAACTTAATGGAATAAGCTCTTAATGGAGTTTTGAGACTAGGTTGAGTACGTTAGGCGTACCTGGTGGTACAATGCGCGTGCGCGGTCAGCGCCTCGCTATTGGTCAACATCAGAGTATGCTAGGTGTACTCTCTTGGTACGCAGTGCGTACTCCGCAGGGAAGAAATATTGACTTTTGGACCTTGACTGTTGACTGTTGACTTTGACTAGGGTTGACCTAGTTTGACCTGAGGGTATTTTTGGTTGTAAGTTTAATTATTGATTAAGATTGTATTTATTGTTAGTTGGCGCGAGGTTATCCGGTTCAACGGTCCGAGCAGTTATTTGATTATCAGCGGATTGAGGTAAGTCCTCCTTACTGCACTGACGGGTCGAAAGCACCAAGGTCGACTAATTGGATTAGATATCTTGATATATGATAGTATGATGTTGTGCTTAATGATCTGTAGATCTACCTGATTGTCTACTGACTGATTATATGTTTATCTATATATATGCAAATATTTGGTTGGTGGTTGAGGCTTTACTTCTTTGTGCGTGCGCCAACAAACCAAGGTTATTCCAACCGGATGGTTCGCTGGACCTAAGTTATGTATATATTAGCATTCCAATCTAAGGTATTCCATCCCGAAGATGATTGGACCCTATGATTGACTGGGCTTGGGGTATTCCAGCTCGATGGTTGATTGGGCCGGACATGATTGTTAGGGTATATGGTGAGATTGGACTGCTTTGTGCGTCGGTTAATAGGCGGGGGGTATTCCAACCTGATCGTTGATTGGACCCGTCATGTTTGGTATTCTAACCCGATGGTTGATTGGACCAAACATGCTTATAATACAAGGCTATTCCATCCCGAGGATGATTGAGCCCATCGTAGACATGCCTGGTATTCTAGTCTGAGGTTGATTGGGCCAGGCATGAGTATTTGTGCATGTGATTTGTTTGTTATGTGTATGTGGTGGTACTTTAGGGGAACTCATTAAGCTTTGTGCTTACTGTTTCAGTTTATTTTTTAAGGTGCTTTAGATGGTTGTGGCAAGGCGAAGACATGACCATACATGACGACACACAATTTATATGACTAAGTCCAGTCCGATGTCATTGGCCGCGTACCAATAACACCAGACTGGGGGGACTTGATGATATGTGGTCCATTAGCATGGCTTAGACATCTCCAGCGCGCCAGCCTGTCCTGGGGGGCTCCTGCCAGCCCTGCCTGGCGTTCCCTTGCCAAGTCCTGCTGGGGACTCCCTTGCTAGCCTCACTAGGGACTCTCCTGCTGGTTTATATGACTAAGTCCAGTCCGATGTCATTGGCCGCGTACCAATAACACCAGACTGGGGGGACTTGATGATATATGGTCCATTAGCATGGTCCGATGTTATGTATGGCTAGCATAAACGAGTAATGCAGAGTTGGTGGAAGTTTCATAGATGAGTGGTGGGGGTCAGCCAACCAATTTTGAGATGTTATCCTTTCCTCTAGGGAATAAGGATTGAGTGTATGGTTATGCTAAAGGTTATTAGGGTGTTGTGATGATCCTCTAAGACAAATAAAGGTAGGTGTGGAAGGTAGTATGGGTCCGTACTACTGAAAGCACATAACTCGTACGTGTAGCAAGGAAGTCACGACCCCTAGGGCTTTGTTGGGAGTTGGTTCCTCTGTTATGATATGTGTGTTATCTGATATCCTCCTGGTTTATTTTCAATATGGTGACTACGCGTCGGGATCAGGAGCTAGCCGCCAGGGTGAGTCAGCTACGTTGGATGACAATATCTAGGAGATCTTGCAGGAGGAGGTTGTTGCTTGTTTCTGATCTCAGTTTCCATAGATGTTTGGGTCTATCAAGACCTCCATGATTGAGTACTTTGATGAGTGCTATGCTGCTTTATCTGATGTTGCTGCTGCTGCACCAGCTGCAGCCGTTGTGGCTGTAGGGGTTGGATCGGGTCGGGTTTTTCAGTATCGGGAATTCAACAATATGAAGCCCCCCGAATTTCTATGGGGTGCAAGACTCGATCATCGCCATGAGGTGGCTATCTAATGTGGAGGGATGTTTCTTCAATTGTTCTTGTCCAGCAGACCAGAAAGTCAGGTGCGCTCTGAACCTTCTAAGGACCGGAGTGAATGCTTACTAATAGTTCATATTCTGCTGAGCAGAGAGATATTGTGTCTTGGGAGTAGTTCTTTGAGATATTCACTCCTGATATGTGCCGCTGGTTGAGCGCGAGAGGCTGGCCCAGGAGTACCTGGATTTGAGGTAGGTTTCTGAGACGGTGACAGAGATCACCAAGATGTTCACGGAGAGGGCTATGTTTTGTCCTGAGTTTGCTGCATCTAAGCAGACTTAGATTACCCATTAATTGAGCAAGCTCAAGACGGAGATCTGACAGTTTGTTTCCACCCAGCGCTATGGTACTTTTTTGGAGATGCAGGAGGCCGCTAGGCAGCATGAGATTGAGATTGATTTGATGTCGATGGAGCAAAGGCCGGCCGCGTCGTAGTCGTAGCCTACACCAAAGCGGTTTAAGACTGCTAATGTTAGATCTTGGGGCCTAAAGGGCCGCACTTGTAGGAAGTGTAGCAAGGTGCATGAGAGTGCTTGCTGATCGTCTTCAGGGTGCCACAATTGTGGTCGGCAGGGCCATATGGCGAAGGATTACCGCCATCAGATCCCAACACTCTGTTCCCGGATTTGTTATCATTGCGACAAGGTTGGCCATGTGAAGGCCAACTGCCCATCACTTGCTGCTAGACCGGCGCAGGCTCCAACACTGGCTACTTTAAGGATCACTGATGGGAGTCAGGGCAGGGTGGGGCCCCCGAGGGCTCGAGGTCGCACTTTCCAGCTTACTACTGAGGAGGCCAGAGCAGCTCCAGATGTTGTGACTGGTATGTTTATATCCCTTATTTTGTTGATTATGTTTTGTGTTATGCTTATGTTTGTACCTCTATTAGCTACGTTCCTAGTGAACTCTTTGCCTGCTCTAGTGTTGTTCGACTCGGGTGCAAGTCGGTCTGTTGAATCATGGAAGTCACCCTCTTAACTTAGTCTACCGCAACCCTCAAGGATCTGTAGTCAAGCCCTCATCAGCAGCCTCATCCGAAGTCATCTATCCAACCACAATCTTACTTACTTTACTTAGTTTAATTGTATCTACTTTTTTGTAATTCTATCTATTGTCTAGTATGCCTTGCATGGCTACTCTTAGAGATTTGATCCAATGTAATTCTTGAGTCTCTATATATAGAGCTCATTCTTTCACAGTTAAATACATCTATCAGAACAATCTTCAAGTCTATCGATTACATTTTCTTACTCATCTCATATCTCTTCTTACACTCAAAATTCTCTAGAACATAACTCATAATTACTTCTCTTTGGAGCAAGTCATTTGTGACTTTATCACTAAGCTTGATCTCACTCACTAACTTGGTTTGAATGCATTCCATGTTATGAATCAACTTATGTGTTTACTTGATATAGCACCTGCTGTCATTTATATTTCCTTACATTTCCACAACTAACTCTCTAATTATCTAACTTATTAACTTATTATTGTTGAGCTTTTAGATCCTTTGAGATTAACTATTCCGCAACTATACTTGTTCTAACGTTTGTTCAAGTGTGTCTCAAGTTTTTCTCTCAACACGGTCTTTTATGTCTTGATCGTTCAGTAGGGAGTTTGACATGCCCTTTGGGAGTTAGAGTGTCCATTGCGAGTTTTTATCGACAACAAACACAGGGTTTTAAAATCATAAGTATATCAGGGTTATATTTTGGAGATCTTCAGGGTGTCTTATCCGATCGATTTGATCCCTATCCCCATGGGGGATGTGTGCATGATTGTGGGTATGGATTGGTTGAGCCGTTTCAGTGCTATGATTGATTGTGCGGGCCAGCGCGTGGTAGTTCGAACCCCAAGTGGGGGAGAACTGGTTATCTATGGAGAGGGCACCAAGTTGGGTTTAGTGTTTGGTTATGCAACCAAAGATCGACAATATATTTTGAAGGGTTTTTGAGCATTCTAACACTCCTATGATGTACATGTAACCCTATAAACATTGGATCTATGTTTTCTCTATTATACATGCAAATATTCAATATTCCAAGGTTTCATCATGACTAGCATAATATGAAGTATATACAATACAAGAATCTGGTAGAATGACATACCTTTTGATGGAGCTTGAAGTCTTGAACCTTTAAAGGCTTAGTGCCCCAAGTGTTTCACCTCAAATGGTTCACACAACACCAAAAACCTTTGGAATAACTTGAGAAGAAGGTTACTTAGGTTCACTCTTATGAAATCGGCCTTGCCCTCTCTTTGTGTATGCACTAGTGCCATTTCATGAACCATAGACCTCTTTATATAGTGTGGAGGATTAGGGTTACATTCATGTAAAGCCTAATACCCACGACCTTTCTTTTACATAGGATCCATGGGTTAAAAACTCCATGGGCTATCCATGAAAGCTTAGCCCAACCTAAATGAACTTGGTCGATCCTATATATATATATATATATATATATATATATATATATATATATATATATATATATATATATTATACCTTAACATACATATTTGGTCAAATGCTGAAAATTAAGAGGTACAAGGCCATAATGCTATTTGTAAAACGAGTTAATGCATTAAAAAATTGATATGTGTATTTTTATATATATTTTTATACATTATATCTTAATATTTTAGCCTTTATTATTCTCTTTTAGAACTAAAAAGTACTTATAATGCTTTGAATTATGATTTGCAGCTATTAGTTGTCGATAGAGCGCAAAAGAAAAGACTGGAGCGGAATTAGGGCTTAGAAACTAAAAGAAAGAAAAAATGTTGAAGGAGTCAATTACGCCCAGCGTAATTGCTAAGTACGCTTATTGTAATGCTTAAACACAAATTACGCCCAACGTAGTTTATGGTTACGCCCAGCGTAACGGCTTGCATCCGGACTTCCTTATCGCGATATAATTCTAACTACGCCCAGCGTACGTAAGTCGGTTCCAAAGGTTATAAAAGCGATTATCAGCTAACCAGGGAGGGGGATTCGACTACTAACCTAATTTAGTCGATAATTAACTTCTGTTAAGCCGTTTTGAGGGTCTAGAAGGCGGCCGGAAGGACGTTAAGCTAACGGGAGCGGATATCGGAAGGATTGGAGAGTGGATACATGTCGGTAATCACGTGGGTTGTTAACGTGACCGTGTTTAGCATTCTACTGTGATACTATTATGTGTTTAGTTTCTGATTTAGGTGTAAAACCTTTTACTTTGCGTTTATGATTAAATGAAACATTGATTTCTAGATTAATTGCTAGATTAAATTGTTTGTTTATGTTTAATTTATCTTGCCAAGCTTGTTAAAAGATCCTTATGTGCTAATGATAATTATTCGCTGTTAATTGTCAAGTAAATTAAGTTATATGAACATCTGCTTGATTGCTTGTATCTTATGAGTTTGACGACCATCAAGATTATAAGTCTAGGAATAACGAATGTGAAACTAGGATTAACTTGGAAATAAGTAAGTTAAAGTATGAGCCTTGTTTGATGACCATCAACAAGAGGTTAATTGAACGACCAATTTGATTAACTATTATTACAAGTCTTGCTTGATACGAACTGAACACTAGGAAATATATGAGTTTAATCAACTGATCATTGTTTGAATTGACTTGTTTGCTAAAGGATTAGTAATAGTGAACGCGAATCTAATCATTTTAGGAATTGGTGAACATGAATAAATGAACTTGTGTATGCAATTGTCTATGCTTTTAAGGTGTAATTTATCTAAACCAAAGTACCTGAAGAGATTTGTTCTCCTGTTAGTTTATCGAGATCTATCAATTAATTCTTCGTTTGAGATTTATTAAACTATTTCTTTATTCCTTTCTTGTGTTTTGTAACCTCTAATCAAATATTCTGAATTCATTTACCACCGTTCCCCTTGTGTTCGACACCCTTGCTTATCAAAGCTATACTATACTCGATCGGGTTCACTACCTGTAAGGTGTGGTTTAGATGCGATAAATTAGGACTTATAAATAAAAAACCAGTGCATTAAATATTCACATCAAGTTTTTGGCGTCGTTGCCGGGGAACGACTTTTAATTAATTTAGTTTATCTGATTATTCGTTATTTGTTTTTAGTTAGTTGTTATTTTATTTTTAGTTTTATTTTCGTTGATATCATTTCACTTGTCGGGAAGGTTCTTTTTGTTAATTGTAGGAATTTGGGATCGTACACATTGATTGACTTTACCTTTTGCATGAGTTTCGAGAATGCAAGCGATTAGAGAATTCTTGACCTGCTTAGCATACTACTTTTTTGATTTGTCCAACTCAATCCATGGGGCGTAGTATAGCAAGGCGTATTGTGGTGGTTAAGTAGAAGACCGAGCTCTTGCTGTTCTTGACTAGTTAGGTCACTTCTTGTTCTACTTTTAGTTAAAGGTGCGAAGAAAACAAAGGAAATATTTTAACGGGTCCCGAAAGTTGTTGTTTTCACAAACCATTTCTTGCGTGCAAGGGTTTTAATCAACCATTGTTGTTTGATCTCGACAAAGACAATTTATCACGATGTCTCATTTTTTATGTCACTCATCGGAAAGTCGTGACTGTTGAAGTTCCTAAATAAATTAGTTGGAAAAAGGAGTTTCAAATAGAGGAAAAAGGAAAATATTTCAGAAAAATTACGCCCAACGTAATTGACATTACGCCTAGCGTACTAAGAGGATGGTCGTGACCAGGCTAGTCAGAGAATTGGAGTTATGCCCCGTGTAATGTACCTTTACGCCCAGCGTAAAGCGTCTACAGGTTATAGCTTTCCTCTTTGACTTTTTGTTCATATTTCATATTCTACTTCATCGACTGTGGCGACTGGAACCTCCAAAAATCTTCGACTTTTCTTCTTTTCTTGTAGAAATCGACACAAAGGTATGTTAAACGGATACCATATTGCTTTGATTTGAGATTATTTTCATGAAAATTTAGGTATTAAGCCTAAATCAAAATCTAGGGTTTATACACTTCTTGAATTAGGGTCGATTTCACACGAATATGAGTTTGTTTGTGTCTTAATAAGGCCGATTTCGGTCATTCGACTAAACCTTGGGACTTAATTTGACCTTACACTCGTGTATTAACCTTCGATTGAATGCATACAGTTCTAGACGTTAGCCCATGTGTTCGACCCCCTTAATTTACTGCCCTTGATTTAGATCATTTGACTAAACCTTGGGACTTAATAATACGATTTCCCCCATTTTTAACAAACTTAGTTTACTGCCATGTGTGTGTGCATTGTTATGGGTTATGATTTCTGAATGAACAGGGACTGCGCATATACCTATGTAGTGTATTAGTATGACCTTAGACCAACAGGGGGTCGATTTGAGCATCTAGACGTATGCCCAGCGTACAGCCTAGACCAACACATATAATTTTCACTTGAATCTGTTTAATGCTGTGGTATTTTGTTTTGGTTGTGTGCAATTTTTATTTTTGCAGAATTATGGCTCGTAGAACTCAAAGGACCAACCCACCCGAGGACGTGACCGATAACCGTTTCTTGCAATTCCCGCAAACTCTAAACAATGAAACCCGGGCCAAATATGTCAACAATCTGAGTCTGCTGCTTACTAAGAAGCTTGACATAGCACCTTCATTTGATTGGGAATTGGCGGCCCAGACTGGACTTGCTACGCTGATCTAGGATTTTTTGCAGTACACGCACTCGGACGCGAGTGGCGTCCATTTATTCGTATGTCAGGGTTGGGCAAGATTGTTCAGGATCCAGGAGTCTGTGTATCGGGAATTTTTACTGGAGTTTTATGCTACAGTTTCCTATGACCCTAGGAAGACACTCGATGATAGGACAACCTTTTCCTTTAGACTGGGTGGTGTGAGTCGGGAGTGCAGTGCGATTGAGCTTGCCACTCTAGTTGGGATATATACAGTAGACGAGACGAGCAGTGTCCACTTCCCGACATTCCTTGCTGATTGTCTCACGGGCCGGCCATATGACTATAATGAAAACACTTTTTGGGAAGAGATCACAGGGGGAGTGTACACACCATCTACTGCACGGGGGAGGATGATTCGGTCTACCACATATAGATTGTTGCACCATCTGATTTCCATATCTCTCAACACCGTCTGATTTCCATATCTCTCACGCACCATAAGAATAGTGAGAGAGTACCGTCTACAGACTTTTATTTCTTATGGGCACTTGTTACTACAGGGAGGCACCTGAACCTTCTAGTTTCTTTAGCCGCTTATTTGGGTAGGAGGGCCAGGGATGTCGGGAGGATAGCCCGATTTGCGGGGGGCATTTTATCACGCAATTAGCTCGATCCTATCAGTTTTTGACGCGTGAGATTACGAGATCGATGGTGTTTCATGATATGAGGCCGATGAGCCTTCAGTTATTGGAGTCGATGCGTGTACTTGAGTGGGGCGAGGCTGGTGTCTTGCGGGTACGAACAGATGACGTGGCAGACGAGGAGGGTGTAGTCGAGCCTCAGCCGTGACGAGCCCAGCGGCGTACACCTGCTCCTCGAGGAGCGCTGCAGGGACCTGAGTCGGAGATTGATATACATTACCTGGATCAGCGCATGGACGAGGGATTTCAGAGCATGGGTGAGCGTGTTGCACACGTAGAGAGACAACAGCAGTGGTATGGGGATGCGTTGACTGCATTCTTTGCCCACCAGGGGTTTCAGTACTCGGTTCCTTTTCCTCCACCATTCCAGTCACGACCTGATGGAGCCGGTACATCTGGGACACAACAACATGATGACGGGGATGACGAGTGACTTAGTTTATCCTTTTTATTTTTATTTTTATTTTTATTTTTATTTTTGTGTTATTTTAGTTTATTTTTGTGTTGCTTAGTATTAGTATTTTTATTTGGTATGTAATTAAGTTTAATTTAGGTTGTTTTATTTTTGTTTTCCATGTTAATGCTCTTTGGTTGTTTAGATCTTTGCAGAATTTTTGCCCTTAGAAAGCTGGCAGTAAGTTCAGCAGCTAGGTCCGACTGTTGCTAGAGAGAGCCGTGTGAGAGTTCAAAGATTATAGTCAAGACCCACAATTTTTTCATAAGTGTGGGGTGCGTATTGATTTCGTGAGTGATTATTTAGAAGAGTGGCATTTTTACTATATTTTAACTCTTATGGTATGGATGAGCTGTTCCCACACCATAAAGTTTTATTTCGACGCGAGGTAGAAGTATCATCCCGGTTGTCACGACATGGTTGACACTTTCCTATGTCGTGGGGGAGTTTTCATCGCGAGAATAGGCTGCCATGCTTGATATGGCGATGTGACCAACAATTTTCACATTGTGGCTATGTTTAGATTTCACATCTCTCGACGAGACGACGTGGTTGATACTTTCCCACGTCATGGTTACTACATATTGCATTTATTTGCAATTTTTGCACCACATCTTAGAAGTCGGTGTTCTTGAAAATTCAAAAGCAGCAGTTCCAGTTTCCAGTCTTTCAGCAATGTTTGGAGCAACTTGTAGCAGCCCCATTCGA
Source organism: Lactuca serriola (assembly GCF_051521515.1). Classification (NCBI taxonomy): domain Eukaryota; kingdom Viridiplantae; phylum Streptophyta; class Magnoliopsida; order Asterales; family Asteraceae; genus Lactuca; species Lactuca serriola. The sequence continues at coordinate 188,433,405 of NC_136413.1, forward strand.
TCTCGCCACAGCTACCCCAAGGGAGTCTGTTCCTTTTTCTCCCTTTTTATGTGCTTAATTAGTTTTATGCATACAATGAGGGCATTGTATGAAATAAGTGTGGGGTAAGGGGTCGATAAAAGTAAATTAAAAAACTAAAATAATAGTTTGAAAATTGCTAGATTTAGGAAAATTTAGAAATTTAAAAACTTGAAATAATAGTTTAATTCAGAAAAATATAGTGATAATTTAAAATTTTGTTAATATTGTATGAGATGATCCGATGTGAACTCAAATGTTTAGTTGAGCCAATACACGTTATAGTGCATTTGTGGCCTCCCTTATTCTAGTGAAATCATGAGACAAAAACACAACTTCGCTTAGTTTGAGGGATGCAATATGTTTAGCAGCCTGTACCTGAAGTGTATCCAGGAAGACTTATGTAGTCATTGCACCTAGACTAATGTCTTAACTAATAAAGGTTGAAGTAGAGCGCCTCTTCTTAAGCATGTAGGTATTGAGTGAAAAAGTGAGTTACATGTATAAAAAAAAGAGAGAGAGAATTACAAGAAAAGTTGAAAGAGTTTTGGAGCTATTGAAGTGTAAATTTGAAGATCAAAATTCCAAAACTTCAAAAAGTTGAAGATATCTAAAAATCAAAGAAAATAAAAAAGGTGGCAAATTTGAAGAATTCAAAGAAATCAAGATTAAATTATCAAAGAAGTGAAGAATTCCAAAAGAGCTCCATAGTGGTATCATAAATTCTAATTTTCTAGATTATGTGTGCTTGGGTTGCTCTACAAAAATACCTTGAGGTTAGAAAGTTTTCTGCGGATGGATTCGGAGGGTTGCATAAAATGAGCATTGTTCAAAAGAAGTGACGAATGTTTATGAGGATTGTGAGTACTTAGAATTAGGGGGGTCCTTAGGAAAAAAAATTAGACACAAATGAATGCGTTGCGGTCTTGACATAATGGTTGAGTTTAAAATGGATTGTTTAGTGCGATATTGGTAAAATAAACGTAAGTTTGCTTAGGGGCAAGCAAAAGTTAAGTGTGGGGTATTTTGATATGTGTATTTATATATATATTTTTATACATTATATCTTAATATTTTAGCGTTTATTATTCTTTTTTAGAACTAAAAAATACTTATAATGTTTTGAATTATGATTTGCAGCTATTCGTTGTCGATAGAGCGCAAAAGAAAAGACTGGAGCAGAATTAGGGCTTAAAAGCTAAAAGAAAGAAAAAATGCTGAAGGAGTCAATTACGCCCAGCGTAATTGCTAAGTACGCTTAGCATAATGCTTAAACACAAATTACGCCCAACGTAGTTTATGATTACGCCCAGCGTAACGGCTTGCATCCGGACTTCCTTATTGCGATACAATTCTAACTACGCCAAGCATAATCCGACTTACACCCAGCGTACGTAAGTCGGTTCCAAAGGTTATAAAAAGCGATTATCAGCTAACCAGGGAGGGGGATTCGACTACTAACCTAATTTAGTCGATAATTAACTTCTGTTAAGCCGTTTTGAGGGTCTAGAAGGCGGCCGGAAGGACGTTAAGCTAACAGGAGCGGAGATCGGAAGGATTGGAGAGCAAATACATGTCGTTAATCACGTGGGTTGTTAACGTGACCATGTTTAGCATTCTACTGTGATACTATTATGTGTTTAGTTTCTGATTTAGGTGTAAAACCTTTTACTTTGCGTTTATGATTAAATGAAACATTGATTTCTAGATTAATTGCTAGATTAAATTGTTTGTTTATGTTTAATTTATCTTGCCAAGCTTGTTAAAAGATCCTTATGTGCTAATGATAATTATTTGCTGTTAATTGTCAAGTAAATTAAGTTGTATGAACATCTGCTTGATTGCTTGTATCTTATGACTTTGATGACCATCAAGATTATAAGTCTAGGAATAACGAATGTGAAACTAGGATTAACTTGGAAATAAGTAAGTTAACGTGTGAGCCTTGTTTGATGACCATCAACAAGAGGTTAATTGAACGACCAATTTGATTAACTATTATTACAAGTCTTGCTTGATACGAACTGAACACTAGGAAATATGTTAGTTTAATCAACTGATCACTGTTTGAATTGACTTGTTTGCTAAAGGATTAGTAATAGTGAACGTGAATCTAATCATTTTAGGAATCGGTGAACATGAATAAATGTACTTGTGTATGCAATTGTCTATGCTTTTAAGGTGTAATTTATCTAAAACAAAGTACCTGAAGAGATTTGTTCTCATGTTAGTTTATCGAGATCTGTCAATTAATTGTTCGTTTGAGATTTATTAAACTATTTATTTATTCCTTTCGTGTGTTTTGTAAGCTATAATCAAATATTCTGAATTAATTTACCACCGTTCCCCTTATGTTCGACACCCTTGCTTATCAAAGCTATACTATACTCGACCGGGTTCACTGCCTGTAAGGTGTGGTTTAAATGCGATTAATTAGGACTTATAAATAAAAAAACCAATGCATTAAATATTCACATAAAAAATCATTTGGTCAATGAAAAAAATCAAGATAAGAATTGATGGAAAAAGTCAAGGCGGGTGTTTGAACCGATATTCCTTACTTTCAGCCCTTTACTCTGTCAAACACGACCAATTTGATCACAACTTCATTTTTTACTTATGTTTGACTGAGCCTCGCATGTATTTGACCAAGCCTCACATATCTGTTTCCTTTCTCTCCTTATCTTGACCTGTTCTTTCTCTTTCATCCGCCCAACCGTAGTTTAAAACACCGAACATAAGAGAATGTCTATTTGAAACACCACCATCGCACAACTCAATCTAGATTTTATTCAAAATTTGAATTTGAGTTAAGCTCTCTTCAACATTCTATTTAGAAACCCCAGCACCCATTTGAATTTCCGTTGGCTTGCCTCATTTTCTTTCTCTCTCCTGTCATCCATGTTTTCTCTCTAAATCTAGGGCAAGGTAAAGAGCAACTACAAATCTTACATCCTAGAGCTTTCATCGGTAAGTTGATGTCCCTTCCCCGCTTATCTTCATGTATGTGTGTGAGGTTCTTTTGCTCGGTTTGAGTTATGGGTTTATCACTACATATAAATTATGGTCGATGATGTTATTTCCACCTACAGAACCGCCACAAAGACCTCCATATCAGGTGTTTTTTGGGATTTTTAAAGACTACCGTCGACCACCACCGATCTATTTATATGGAAGAACAACAACGACCACCAGTCGCCGCCACCGTCACTATTAAACTCTTCCAACCATCAGTTCTAGCTAAGAACAAAAAAATCTCACCCTTTCTCCTTTCCTACTCTTATTTCCTAACTCAAAAATTTTGTTTGGCTACTCAACCTGAAATCGATCGTCTTTTGTTGTCATTACGTCCGAACAACCACCCTCATATCCGGTAATGAACCCCCTACCAGGATCCCAAATTGGACTTGGAGCCTTGAATTTGGAGGAGGTAAAAAAGATTAGATATCGACACATATACAAGTTAACAGAGGGAGAGGATACATGAGAGAAATAAGAAATTGTTACCGTCTGCATCATTAATCCATTGTTCATGATTCAGATTCCCCTCTCCAATCCGCTGAAGTTTTCAAGCAACGGTAAAAGAAAACCTTCTTGTAGCTGCGTTTTCACCAATATAAATTAAAATTGCTTATCCTTTCTTAATGTTCCTATACTATGACTCTGTTTACCTAAAATTGTAAAAGTATCAAGTAAATTTTATGATATCTGGAGTGTAGAGACAACGTGGATGGAAGATGAAATAACCCTAAATCTATTTTTGGAAACTTCTGTGACGGGCGGTCTTTGTCTCTTTGTGATTTTTTCATCAGGTAAGAACGAATATACACTATATATATATATATATATATATATATATATATATATATATATATATATATATATATATGTTTATTATTTAATAACTTATTGTTGATAAACTGAAAAAAAAAAAACATAATTTGTGTACTGTCATATTGGTTTTGATTCTTTTATGGTCTTTATTATATAGTGTTTACATGTTACTATGGATGTTTAGGTTTTTCGTTCTATTACTAAATCAGATTGGTCATTTTGGTTGTCGGTTGCACAAATTCCACATCATAAATCTTTCTTTGCTAGGTACTAGGTGCTTCTAAGTACAGGTAAAAATTCTCTTATTTTCTTCTTTTTTGAGATAACAACTTTATTTTTGGTTTTTGGTTTTTACAAAAGGTTACATTAACTTCTTTGAAGATTTGATGGTGTGATTTTGTTCATGAAATGCCGTTATTCCTGCAGATGAGGAACTTTTTCTTACTTTCACCATTTACCAAATGTAGGTTAATCACATTGTCTTTTTTTATTTAACTCAATTTTTTGTTGTTTGTATAATAACTTCACTTTTTTATGATTTTTCAGCCAGGAACTTAAATGCTTGAACAAAAAGGTTTGAAATCTATCTTATGTATCTGAATATTTTTCACTCTAATGTTTATTTTTTATAATATTTTCTAGGAAAAGATGCAAATTGCAAAAAAAAGAATATTAGAAATTATGCAGAAAATATCATTCTACTATTAAAAAAATGGGATTTCTGCATATTTTCCAAAAAAATACCAAAAGAGTTTTTGAAAATATGCAGAAAATAACATCATACTTTTAGAAAATTGGATTTTCTACTTATTTTTCAGAAAAAAGAACAGAAGTTTACAAAAAAAACATAGAAACTATTTATAAAATAACATTATACTTTTGGAAAATTGGATTTTCTGCATATTTTCTAGAAAAAATGAAAACTAACGAAAAAACTTTTTGAAAACATGTAGAAAATAGCATGGTATTTTCAGAAAATCGGATTTTTGGCAGTTTTTCAAAAATGAAAATTACGAAAACAACTTTTGAAAATAACATTGGACTTGAAAAAGTCGGATTTTCTACATATTTTCCATACCAAAGTAAAATTGGCAAGAAAATATCCTTGTAATTTAACAACATATTTTATGTTTGTTTTCTAAGTATATACCCCCCCCCCCCCCCTAAAAAAAATTAACAATGAACTCTAGAAAATAAATAGAAAATAACATTGTTGATAGGATTTTTGTTGGTGCTATGATTGTTTTTATTAAGTTGTGTTATTTTTGTTTTGAGCATCAGAATGCATAATATCAAACAAGAGTTATTTTTAGAGTAACTATCATTCAAAATGAGTTGTGTGAAAGATTTGGATTTCACCGATCTTTATTGAGGATGAATGAAATTCAATTTTTATTTTATTTTATTACCAAAAGAACAAAATACCATCATTTTATATATTGAAAAAAATAGAAGGGCAAAATTACCAAAAATAACCATTTATATGTTGCTAAATTGGAAGTAGCTTGCTATTACGATATAAAATTAATTTATTTTGATAAAATCTGTTACAAAATTTCAATTTGAATTCCAGTAAACTAACATAACTAGGTGCAGTCTTATGCAACTCATGTATATATTATGAAGAGATTAAGCTTTCTATCGCGGATAAATACTTCATATACTTTGAACATATTGTTATTAATAATTGAAATTTTCTAAAGTTTGGGAAAATGACTTCCAACCAAATGAATCACCACTTTGGATCCACTTTTTAACACCACTTTGGATGATGACAACAACACCAATGTTTTGACTGCATTTATGAGTGCCATTCTTAAGCCTACTGAAAGTGAGTTTTGGAATAAACTAGAATGCAAGCACCCCTCTGTAGAAAACTCCACCCAAGTTAAGCACTTTTAATGAATGTACATTGCTATTATTGTATCTTGCATTTATCCTATTTATCAATTGATTGGTATTTGAGTATTCTAGCATTCAAATTTTATTTCACAACATTGTATTAATTTCAATTTATTTTATCTTATTTATGTATTTTACTTTGTAAACACATGGGCAAAAGACATTGGATGTTGATTTAAGAAACATCTCTAAGCACATTAGGCAGAAGATGTTGGATGTTGATTTAAGAAACAATGTGGTATGAGATATGCCATTGTACATTATTAGCTTGGAGAACGAAAAATCACAAATGGTTTTACTTTTTATTAATTATCGTTGCAAGTCTTTCATATTTGAAGTCAAATGTTTCTGCTTCTAAAATAGTTGTTCGGTCCTCAAATTTTTTATATGAACCTTTTTTAACTCCTCAAAAAACTACATAAAATGCTTGGTGAAATGACGATCAATATCTTTTTTCCTTTTTTCCTTTTATAATTTTTTTTTATTTTTTTAATTAAACTTTACTTTTTATATCACACAGACCAGTGTGTCAATCAGTCATTCTACATTTTTTTTGCATTGTATATCCTTGTATATTAGTTTTCTTAATTAGAAATGGTATGATAGATACATGATTGTATATTATGATTTTGATATTCTAATTTTATTTTTTAAGTTAACCATAGAAGAAAATTAATAAAAATTAGATGTGGTTGTTGAATATATTTATTTTGGTTATACATTTATTAATCATTTCCTTTTACTATTATCATTTTAAGAAAAAATATTTAAACCCAAGTATAAATTGATTAACAAAATCGCTATGAATTAATAAGTGCAACAAAATGAAATCAAACATACAATGTTAGTAAAAGGAAATACCGGTCCTAAAATATTAGAATTTTAAAGTATACATTAATCGTTTATTGATATTTGTTTAGATGTACTAACTATTTGCGCAAAATATCTAATCGTCTCTAGAAACTGATTTTTGAAAAAAATATTTACACCCATCGATTGGCGCGGGTAAACGGCTAGTGTATATATATATATATATATATATATATATATATATATATATATATATATATATATATATATATATATATATATATTAATTAGTTCATTGTGATCACTAAATTAATTCTATATTAATTCTTGATCAATACTAATTAAATAATATAATTTCATATTAATATATTAGAACTTATAATATATTAATATAAATCATAAGTATCATTTTTTTCGTTTTGTCTATTCAATTGTTCCGATGTCATGCAACCCAAATGAACCATGCTACTCTCGGGTCGAGTACATACCAATAATATTTATGGGCTTAGATATCTAATCCAATAGTCTCCCATTTGGATAAGTCTAAAACTATTATTGTGTATGACTCCAAGATCCCGACTAGCAATCGTAGCTCTTTAAGCCGCTGCTGAACACTGACTTAGTCAAATGAAGTGTCCATTAGATAAGGGATCATATATTCCTCCATTCTAGATATCATATGAACTGAGACATGGATTATAATCATTCTATCTGTCCATTTGTTGTTTCCCGATTTCCAATTTATGACGACTGACTAATTGAACAAATCAAATCAGTCTAGGCTAGGCCAAGCACTTAGGGGGGGTCATCACTAAATCATTGAGGGACCCACATATATCGCTTTTATCCCTCCAAGGGTAAAAGGAATGGATAAACTTTGACCCAAGTGTTCGCTTGTACTTACTCATCAAATTACACACAACGATATGTTTTATAACAACCAAGTTACTAGTTGCGTTTACATATGTCAATGTGCAACTGACACGCAACTACAACTCACACGTCTCCGTTTGAAGAATATAAGATATTATCGTCTCATGATTCACTCATGATAAAATCCATGAAGTGATTCAAATGAGTGTGGGTTGAATCCAACACTCGAATCTCATTCCAGGAACACTCATGAACACTGCAGCCACTTTGTCCCAGACAAACTATAGACCCTTCATGACAGTCTTGCCTCAATAACTACTTCCAAAGTATGATCAATTGTGGATAGTTTGAATAACCTAGTTATTCGGGAAGTAAAAACATGCAAAGTGAATCACAAGAATAATCGAATCCAATATGGTCTCAGAACTTATGAATATAAATAAAACACCTTTTATTTTTCACCATATTGATTACACATTGTTCATTGCATAATGTTTCAAATAATCAACTTAATACTTGAATCAAAACAATAGTCATGCCATGCTCCAAGCATGCACACTATCTTTGTCCAAAAAATAGTTATGTCATACACCAAGTATGCACACTATGTTTGTCTATGATCCTTACTTTGTAGAATAGATCAATTGAACATAATTCCAATGATTCTCATTTTACAATCCCAAATCCTTATCTTAAATGTAAGAATTCCAAATTCCTGCAATTTACCGAAATCTGTTAGAGTCTAAACTTATATGCACCAATCCTCTTGCTTTGACTATGCACAAAGTCACAAAGACTTGTCAACAGACATTACAGAGCATTCCAACGGAGATCAATTCCATGGAAACGAAGTCTCATATTCAAAGTACATTCCTTTGAAGATCCTTCTTGCATTAAGTTTTTTTTTTCTAATCTTACACAGATTTAAAGAATAACTTCCACCTATGGAAACATTTTCATATTCCATTTTGACTATCACTTCTGAACAAGAGCTTCCTCTTTTCAGAATATGTCAATATGGTCCTTTTCCAAAAATTTACACCATACTTCCAACTGTCTCTGAGCAACCAATCTTTGGTAAACCTTAGATTGTCCTCGACAATTGCTTAATCAGTTTTAGTCATATCCAATTCCAAACCTTTTCCCCTCTTAATGCCCTAGGCATTTGGAAAATTTAGAAAGGATAAATATTATAACACATGTAATCGAACCTATATCCGAAGCATATGGGACACGATTCATGATGTCTCACATAAAGACATCCTAGATCACTCTTTTGCTACAATATTTTTTATTTGCCATGTTTTCATAATTTGACTATGAAGAGGGATGTCACACCCCCGAACCAGACGACGGAAATGTCTGAGGGCTCGCATGACTTAAATTGAATATCATCACAATGAATATACATGAAACATAACATAAACATCACCATGCATTAATACATTACAATTGACTTTGTTCACATCAAGTATATTGTCTAAATATTACATATCCATAGCATAAATTGTTTGAGAGTTTTCAAAACATAACATCCTAACACACTTGGTATTATTCTTTAGCTTATCTATTACCTGAGAATACAAGTCATTTTGAAAAACGTCAACATATGGAATGTTGGTGAGTTCATAAGCAGGGTTGACATGAAAATGTTTTACGCAGTTTATAAAACCCAGAAAATCCGATATTTCCTGAAAAGACAATTGTTTACACTAAAGTGTGAGGATCCATAGGTTTATGCATGAATGATTTCAAAGCGTGTATAAATGAGAAATTTTGTATTATAGTTATTGAAAATACAAGTGAATGGTGTTGATTTCTCCAAAAAACCCAATGTTCTCCGATAAGATATTATGATTGTTTCGAATTATTATACCGTTTCCACGAATGATTATGAATTCCCTTGATTACTCGGATATTATTTGATTAATTATGTGAGTTGTTATAACCATGCATGATAATGACTAGTTCGTCTGTCTTGGCATTCTAGTGAACGCCGGAATTAGTCTTAAGATTTTGTCACCCTAGACTGGCCGAGTCTAACTGTAGCGAACAACTGAGGTGTGGGGGAGTCACCCCCGTATTGATCTATACACAAACTCTCGCTCTCCCTCCAGGAGACTTTGATTGTAATTACAGACTACGACCGACACTTAAAGGTGTCGCCCGTTATTACTCACTTAATCCAAACGAATTTGATTACCATTGATTAACGGCCTGTATTTGTTTACTTGAACTGAAGGTAAGCCTAACAAACTAGGAGAAGTGGATTATGAGGCCCTGCTAATTACGTATGCTATTTAAGGTTGTTGGGTATACGAAGGATGCGTTGGCCCATTTCGCATATAATTTATTTGGGTCTTACTAGCAATTCTAATGGGCTACTGAGGCCCAATAGCACGTAAAAGCCATTGAGGGTCCCTTAAGCATGTAATTGGGTAATAGGAGGCCCAATAAACATGTATTATTGTTAGGCCCAAAAGTCATGTTAATGGATCACGAAGGCCCAATAAACATGATTAGAATCTTTTAAGCCCAACAATTTGAATATTTACTTGTTTTAGGTATAGTATATTTGTCGGAAGTTTTGATTGAACAATTGTTAAATCGCAAAGGCATGAAGCTTGTCGATTGTTTATAACGATATTTGAAAATATATGTATAATTTTAATTCTATTTTCATAAGTTATAATTTGGTATTTTTGACCCAAATATCTTAATAATAAAATAATTGACTCAAAAATATTGGTTTGACCTATTCAGCCATTCTTTAGTAAAAATGACAATCTTAGTCCCTTTTATAAAAAAATGACATTTTAGGCCCTTAAACTATTTTCATGACATTTTTGTCCCATAGACTTATTTAAATAATGTGTTTAACCCAAAATTTACTCTTTGGCAGTTTCAGCCCCTTTAGTAAAGAATTTTCATTTAAAGTCCAAACTTTTCACAAATTTTACAATTTTGACCCAAAATCCAAAAACTTTGCATTTTTTATCCTTTTTGGCAAAAAGGGTCATTTTAACCTCTGAAATAGATTTATTTACCCTTTTACCCACTGTTTTGAGAACTTTACCATTTCAATCCCTTAAAACACATTTTTTTCGCAAATTTGGGCATATGGATCGAAAAGACCAAAAATTTGGCCCATTAGGCTACAATTTACATTTCTAGTCCTTAGAAGGGTGTAATATTCATACAAACATCTATTTTTACTGTTTTGACCCTTTTAGCCCTTATGAAAACCGTGAATGACTACCTTTAACCCGACTTTTGTTTATTTGACAAATATAGCCTAAAAATGAGTTTTATTTTGTAATATGTTTATTATAACCTTAGAGGGTAATTGTTTTTGACTTTTTTAAGGTAATATATCTTAGATCACGTATATTTTCCTCCTTGAGCTATAGATCTTGAGTTTTCTTTCCTTTTTGGTACATATTTACCACATAAAGAAATGAAATCACACATAACATACACATACACATAAATCTAAACATTTTACTTTTATTCTCCCCCATAAAACTTGTGAAAACCGAAAATAGAGGTGTATGAACTCACCCTTGCTTGTTGTTTCGGTTTGAAGAAAGAAATGGAAGAGTTTGATGTTGTTTTTGGCCCTAGAAAGCTTCTTGAGAAGACTTTGGCTTAGATAGGTTCTACGAAGCATGATCATGAGCTTTCATGAGTTAGAAGGAGATTTATAAAAGATTCAAGAAGCTAAACCATGGATCTAAGCGTCAACTTACCTAGGATGATGATTTTTGTGGAAGAACCTCCTTGAAATGCCCTAGATCTCCAAATTTTGATGGAGGAAAGGAAAGTCTTCTTGAGAGAATTTGGAATGAGAGTTTGAAGATATGTGTGTGTGTGTGTGTGTTTGGTGACCCTTGGCCATGAGTAGAAAAAGGAGAATAGAGAGAGTGAAGCTAGAAATGATGGTGCATGTGAACATGAGAGTTCATGGGTGTATGTTGTGTATTAGGCATGTAGGACTAATTGTTATTAGTGAGGTGGCACCTCACTAATTACTCTTATCACAATTTTTTTTGTTTCCTACTTGGGCCGAGAGTAGAGAGAGAAGAGAAAGAATTTGGGCCCTTAAATGCTTGAGTCCATAATATGGGTCAAATTTGGTGGTTTTTGGCCCATTGATCCTTTTAGGGTAATTCATGGCCCAATATACATCAAGGGATGAGTTTTATGGCCCATTAGGGCTAATTAGATTTGTTATGGCCCAATAAGGCCCATTTAGATAAATTAGCCCATTTTAGGCTTATAACGCCCAAAAGGTTAAGTTTTATGAAAGTGGGTCCAATTAGAACCCTTATAAGAGTTCTAAGCCCAACATAGTTAATTGGAAGCTTATTGGTCCATTAGGCCCAATAAGAAAATCCTAGTCCAAAATGGACTTGAACCAGGATTTTTAGGGTTTCCAACTTTTTGTTGACTATTTGAATGTTTGTATAGAGTATTTGATGGAATTTTGTTGTCGTTGAATAAGCACCATACATGTTTTCAAGTTTTAGCTACAATGTTATATTTGTTAGGGGTTTTACAAAGCATCATAATTCCTAGTTGTGACATCATCCCCCCGTTAGAGGAAATTTTGTCTCGAAATTCTTTTTAAAGCTAGATTTGAGAATGCGAGAATAGGTGAGGGTACTTCTGCTTCATTTGGTCTTCGCGTTCCCATGTGAATTCTGGTCAACGTTTCGCGTTCCACTGAACTTTCACAATTGAAATGCGGCTTTGCTTAGTACGCTTCACTTCCATGTCCATGATTTCGACTGGTTCCTTGACGAACATGAGATTCTCATTGATTTTGATTTCTTCTAATGGAATGAAGAGGGTTTCATCGGATAAACACTTCTTCAAATTGGAAACATGGAACACAGGGTGTACACTGCTGAGCTCAGCGGGTAGCTACAGTTTATAAGCCACTGTACCGATTCGAGCAAGAATCTCGAAGGTTCAAATGTATCATGGGTTTGGTTTTCCTCATTTCCCAAAATGAATCACCCCTTTCCAGGGAGATACTTTTAACAACACCCGATCCCCGACTCAAAATTCCAAGGATTTTCGTCGTTTATCAGCGTAACTCTTCTGTTGGTCTCGTGATGCTTGAAGTCGTGCTCTGATCTGAATTATCTTCTCGGTTGTTTCGCGTATGATTTATCGTCCCATTAATGCATTACTCGGTGTATGTCCTCTTGCGAGCTGAGTGTCACCTACCTCAGCCCAACACAACGGTGATCTACATTTACGCCCATACAATGCCTCGAATGGAGCAACTTTGATGCTTGAGTGATAACTGTTGTTATACGAGAACTCGATTAAAGGAAAGTGGGTATCCCACGACCTTCCAAAGTATATCACACATGCGCGAAGCATATCTTCAAGCATTTGAATGGTTCGCTCGCTTTGAGCATCCGTTTGTGGGTGGTAGGCAGTCCTCATGTCAAGTTGTGTTCCCATAGCTTTCTGAAGCGATTGCCAAAAGCGTGAAGTAAACCTATCATCTCTATCTGAGATGATAGATATCTGAGATGATAGATATTGATTTAAAATGTGTTGGAGACTCTTGTGGTCCGTGAAAATGGTGCACTTTGTACCATAAAGGTAGTGCCTCCAAATCTTCAAGGAGAAGACCACAGCTCCCAATTCAAGATCATGGGTGGTATAATTCGCCTCATGTGTCTTTAGTTATCGGGACGCATAAGCTATCACCTTCCCACGCTGCATGAGTACACAGCCTAAACCTTGATTCAATGCATCATAGTAAACTACGAAGTCCTCTGTTCCCGCTGGTAGTGATAGTACCGGTGCACTGTAGAGTGCTTTCTTTAGAGTTCGAAATGCAGCTTTTTTCTTATCCGTCCATTCAAAGGGTACATCCTTTTGCGTAAGCATGGTAAGTGGCTTGGCTATTTTGGAGAAGTTCTTAATGAACCTCCTGTAATAGCCTGCGAGACCTAAAAATTGATGAATTTATGTGGGTGTTGTTTGTATCCCTTCTTGACTAACAACATCACCCAAAAATTTCACACTACGGAGCCATAACTCACACTTAGAGAGTTTTACGTATAGCTTTTCGGTTCGTAGGGTTTCCAAGATTTGTCGGAGATGTCGGCCATGGTCCTCTTCGCTTCGAGAATAGACTAGGATATCGTCAATGAAAACAATGACAAAGTTTTCGAGGAATGGTCGGAAGATTCGATTCATTAGGTCCATGAATGCGGCAGGGGCATTCGTTAGACTGAAGGGCATTACAACAAATTTGTAATGTCCATAATGAGTTCGGAAAGCGGTTTTTGGGATATCCTCTTCCCTGACTTTGAGTTGGTGGTATCTGGATCGCAGATCTATCTTAGAGAAGTAACTTGCTCCTTGGAGCTGGTCAAATAGATTGTCGATTCGCGGAAGTGGATAGTGATTTTTGATAGTGATCTTATTTATTTCCTTGTAGTCAATACACATCCTAAAGGAACCGTCCTTCTTCTTAACAAAGAGAACTGGAGCTCCCCAAGGTGGGAAACTGGGTCAGATGAAACCTTTGTTAAAAAGTTCGATGAGTTGGCTGGATAGTTCTTGCATCTCCGCAGGAGCCAACCTATAGGGTGATTTGGCAATGGGTGTAGCTCCTGTCACAAGGTCAATTCGGAACTCGACTTGTCTTTCTGGGGATATCCCTAGAAGATCTATAGGAAAGACATCTGGGAATTCGCAAGCCACTGGGATGTCACGAATATTGACCTCTTCCTTAGACTTATCCACTATATGAGCCAGAAATGTCAAGCCTTTCTTTCGTAGATACTTCTATGCCTTAATGCATGAGATAAGACGAAGGTTCATGCTGGGTTTGTCTCTGTATATAATTAGGGTTTCGCGATTTGGGAGGTGAAGGCGAACAGTGTCACACCCAAAAACCGGAACGGCGGAAACGTTCTGGGGTGGATGACGTCATGTCAAGTATCACAACATATGCAGTATAGTAATCAAAGTACAACAACCATTGCATTAATAGTAATAGTTTTACATAAGATACATTTCATAGAGAAATTAAAGTAATACAGAAACTAGTATAGCTGCAGCTCGGTTCTAGGCTGGCTTCACAAAAGCTCCCGGGTGTACCTGTCTATTGTTGACCTAAGAATACAAGTTATTTTGAAAGCGAGTATCAACATTTTTATAAATGCTGGTGAGTTCATAAGTATTTAGTGTCATTTGTGTAAGTAAGCATTTTACTCAAAATAACTTTATAAAAGTAGTAGTTTAGAATCTACGGTGTATTAGCGTCCTTTCCAGAAAATCCTATATTTTCTAATTAAAATCACTCTTCTTACCAAGACTCGACAGTGTTATGTTTTAAAGAGAAATTTTCCCTAAAATGTTATCATTACCAAAATACGGTATTTGACTTTAAAGAAAGTAGGAGAATATCACTAGTAAAAGTACTAGGGGAAAATAACATATGCCTCAGCAGAAAATACTGCTGACTAAGGCAAAGAAATCATAGACTCCACGAGAGTATCGAATGAATGATACGCCTGGCTCAGTCTAACAAAAGGATACACAGACCCCAGATGGTATCAAATGTACGATACGGCTAGCAAGGTCTAAAACAAAGAAACACAGACCCCAGACAATATCAAATGAAAGATACAGCTAGCAAGGTCTAAGACAAAGGAACACAGACCCCAGACAATATCAAATGAAAGATACAGCTAACAGGGTCTAAAACAAAGGAATACAGACCGCAGACAGTATCAAATGAAAGATACAGCTAGCAAGGTCTAAAACAAAGAGAAATCCTAAGAGTGTTGTTTCCAGAATACAATGTTAATTCTCGTTATCTTAAGGCCATGAATTATAAGGTGAACATGGAGATACTCGTAACCATACTGATTGACACTAGAGTACTTGATGCCCTGCAAGCTTCGGAATAAATATGACATTTATCACCCCTTGGCTTGGTAGGTCGTGGACTGTAGGTAGCAGTCAGGGTGCAGGAGTGTCAGTCCCGTATAGATCTATACACACAATGCCCGCTCTCCCTACAGGAGACTCTGGTTACCAACTCGACGACGGGGAGATCCGAGTCTTGAAGATGCATCTCGTATAGTGAATTCTGATGTAGATACTGGACTAACGATAGAGACTCACAACTGAACTGAATCCTTTGGAATTCGCGTACTAGAAATAGTAAATAGAGCTTCCTAACTATTCCTATAATAGTTACTAGTGTCCCTGATCTACGAGTGACGACTGGGAGGATGCCCTTGCTACCCAAGGAACATGAACTGGCCGATGTAAACCTTTATGTCTATACATGTATACAAGATATATAATTAATGTTTAAACGACCTTCAGACGGATATCCGATACCCACCAGACCACATCCAAACGAGGAAAAGGAAATAGGGCGAACTAGCCTTCCTAAGTCCTTTAAACATTATTTATATAACTATACAAGTACAGGCATGCATTTAACAACGTAGAAGCATTTAACGAAGCAGTAGCATCTAACGAAGTAGAAGCATAACGAAGTAGTAGCATCTAACGAAGTAGAAGCATTTAACGTAGTAGAAGCATAGAAGCATGGAAGAAAACTTTGACGAAAACTTTGGAAAACCTTTACTCTTAATAAAATCATGACTTGATATCCTTTTGTAAAATAAGTTTGAAGACCTTTAGAAATCCTTGAAAACCTTTCATAAACAAGTTTTGAATATAACTTTGATAACACAATATAAGTAAAGAAAAACTTTTGTTTAAAATACTGCTATAACTGGTTTTGAAGTAAAACATACAACGCGAGAGACAATTTGAGAAAAGATTTAAACAAGTAAGGACGTTTTGGAAAACCATTTATAGTATCATACTTGGTAAAACAGCTGAAAGTGTAATAAATCCTTGTGCATGCGGGTTATTAATCACATATGATTGATATGATAACTGGCATGTTTTAACTTGTATTCCCCTCCCCCATAAAAGCATGTAAAAACATTTAAAAGGTTAATTTGGGGATATGAACTCACCTGTTGTAAGTGGATCGGACGGAGATGCCGGTTGGGTGCTCGGTGTCAAGTGAAGACTTGAACACACTTAGAGACCTATTAACATATGATGACATATGTTTACATACAATTAGTAATTATAATACTAATTAAACATGTATACGCATCCTAATGAGTGGAAAACACTTTGGTCAAGTGCTAGGAGTGTCCCGGGTAACATCTAAGGGAGTGTATGGCCTAGTTAGGGAGTTTACTCTTCAAGAGTAAACTCTTTATAGAGTTTACAGCCCTAAGACCTTATCCCCATGAGTTTATGGTCGTAAACTCATGGGTGGTGTGTCCTGGGATGCTTTAAGGTCTTATCTCACTCGTGGAATTAGGCTAGGTTCAATTCTAGGGCAAAGGAAGTGGTTTAGGCTCCAAATGGACCATTTTAGGGAGTTTACGGTCCATTGACCACTCCTTGAGGAGTTTACAGCGGTAAACACATGATTTTATGGTCATAAACTCATCTTTGCCCATTTCTTTTGTTGTTTGGTGGTTCTAACTCATGCACGCAAGGTTCTAGTCATTTATATGAGCATAGGAAGGTGTTAAAGGAACTTAAACACCTTGGAAAGGTGTTTACGGTCTATGAAGATGTTCTTGGGGAGCTTACTACCTTAAACACATGAGTTTACGGAAGTAAACTCATGTTAGTCCATGAATCATGTGTTTTGGTGCATCAAACGAAGGATTTCAAGGCTCTAGGCACTCATGGAAGCTTTTAGAGGTGTTTGAGGGGTAGTTTAACACCCAAAAAGGTGTTTATGGTCCATGAAGATGGGTTTACGGTCTAAGAATGTTCTTAGACCGTAAACTCATGTTTACTCCCCATTTGCTAAGATTTTGGTGTTCTAAGTCCTTTCATGTAAGCCTCTAAGTCATAACTAAGCTCCATAAAGGTTTTGGAAGGGTTTTTGAGCATTAAAACCCCATTTATGAGTGTTTACAGTCCATGAAGGTGTTCTTGGATCGTAAACTCATGTTCTTGAGGGTTTTGGGTAATTTAAACACGAATTTGCAAGCTAGATAAGATAAACAACAAGCTAGGAAGGTTAACTTACCGATTTGAAGCTCGAAGGGGCGATTTTTGACCAAAACTCGTTTTGTAGAGAGAGAAAGTAGAGAGAGAGAGAGAGAGTGTCTAAGGTGGGAAAAAGGTGGGAATGAAACCCACTCAACCCTTATATAGGGTGGAGTTTATGGCCTGGTTGGGGGGTTCACCTGACACCAACCGCGAACGGGGTTTTTCACGACTATCGCTAATCACGTCAAATTTTAAAATTATACCGCATTAATTTTGGTTCTCTTGACAAATATTATTTAAAATATTCCAACAGGTGTAAATCCGGTCAAAAATATTTTTGGGATAAATTTGGCTAATTTTTGACATGCTTAATTTCGACGTTAAAACTAACGGAAATTTTTGGGTTGTCACAAACGGCCTTCTCGTGACACATAATTTCAGCATGGTGGGGGCTTAATCAGTCCATGCCGATAATCACATCGAAACTCCTAATAGTTACATGTATCAAGTTTATTTGAAAGACGTGATGATTTAAGGTCAGAATACGTCCTATGTAGATTTCCCCAGTTGATTCTGTTTTTCTGTTAGCCATTTCCACCATAAAGGTTTAATTAAGCTTTTGGGGTTGTCGTTTTAACAAGTGCTTGAATTTATTACTCACAAAGCTTTGTTCTGCCCCGGTATCAAATAGGATGCATGCATATGTGTGGTTTAGGAGAAACGTACCAGTGACGATAGCGGGATCCTGAACCGCTTCTCCTTGACCCATGGTCAGCACTCTCGCTGCTCCTCCATTCCCAGGGTTGTTGACATTAGGGCAGTTTCGACGGAAATGCCCAGTCTTTCCACATCCATAACAGGTGTGGCTTGTCCCCGCGTTGTTGTTGTTGTTGTTGTTGTTGTTGTTGTTGTTGTTGTTGTTGCTTCCCTGCTGCTGGTTCTGGGGAGGATAGGCCCTGCAGTATTTCGCCGTGTGACCCTTTCGATTGCAACTGGTACAATGCATCTCCCTGCGTTCGCCATTATGATGGAGACTGCACTTGTTGCACTTTGGGAGATTCCCGGAATACTGCCTAGGGTCACTTGGAGTAGCTGAGACAGGAGCATGTGGTATGGAGGGAACTTGGGTGGTTGCAGCATTGATTGTCACTGTTTGTTGATTCTTTGATGACTTTGAGACTTATCGCCCCTTTCTCTTGTTATTATTTCCTTTCTTGTTGTCACTCTCCTTCTTGCCTTCAGTTTCCCCTGACTTCTCGCCCTTCTTGTTGTTGTGGTCGTACAGCTTCTTGGCCAACCTCTTGGCACTGTCGAAGGTTTCAGGATTTGCAGCTATCACATTTTCTTGAATTGGGGAGGTTAATCCCCAGATGAATTGTTCGATTTTCTTTCCTATTGAAGTAATCATTCCAAGGCACAACAATGACAGTTCGCTAAACCTTGATATGTATGCATTAATGTCGGAGTTTCGGACAGTGAGATCCCATTACACGTGCTCCATTTTTTGAATTTCTCCATGCGAGTAGTATTTGGCCATCAGCATTTCTTTCAACTCCACCCATGGTATGGCGTTGGCTACAGGGAGAGTCATGGCCTCTACGTGTCCATTCCACCAGGTGAGAGCTTGGTCAACGAATGTGCATGCGGCAAACTTCACATTCATCTCCTCGGGGCATTCACATATCTCAAATACCGATTCCACCTTTTCAATCCATCTCTTTAGGGTTATCATTCCACCTATGCCATTAAAGGTTTGTGGCTTGGCATTGATGAAATCTTTGTAAGAGCATGTCTTGATTGATCCTTGATTTATTGCGTTGTTCGAACTTCCCGCCCCTTGTCCATTGCCTCCACCATTGTTCCCTTGGTGGATTTTCGCCATGGCTGCAGTGACCACAACAGATACAGCTTCTTGAAATGCAGTTGAGTTGATTTCTGGTGGGATTGGCTCAGGGTTTCCACGGTTTGGTCGTTGAGGCATCTTTCTATCATGGAACGGAAATATGTTGAGTGCCTAAGATTTTTGTGAGTTCGTGGTCCTATAAACTAGGTGTATTGTATGTACTTAAGTAGTTTCACATATTACCATACAATCATGGAAACATAACACATAACAAATAACAACATCACAATAGAACACATATATTTTTCCACTAATAATATCTGTACTTTGATACATGAAAATTTGCTCGAAAGAGCATACATAAAAGGTACAAGTTCGGCAGCATAACGACTTTATGCGTAGTGTAATCACTTAAACATAGAGTCGATGGTACATATCATAGATCATATAAGCATAATACTAAAGACGGATACGACTAGTCCTAGTCATGGTGGGATCTGCCAGGGGGTGGTGCTAAGGAAGTGGACGCTCCCTGAAGGCGAGCCACCTGTCGTTCCGCGTCTCGGAGTCGAGCCTCCCACCTCGTGTGCCTCATGTGGAACTCTCGGATAACCTCTCGCGTCTCCTGTTCTGCATGCTCAACTCTAGTCCGCATGTGGTGCATCTGATCGGCGATGCTCTAAGCTAGATCGCCAGTGTCCCGCAATCGACTCACCATGACTGGAAGTGTGCGATCAGCCGATCCTCCATCCCTCAAGTCGTAGAACTCGCGTGCCATGCCAAATGGGGGTCGTTGTCCCTCTTTCTTGCTCCACCTCCAAATGTTGTTACCCCAGGGGGGTGTAGGGCCAGTTGGGCCCATCCGATGAGCGGGTACCCTAATCGGGTAAGGGGGTTGATGAATTCGGACTCCGCGTCCGAATCACCGTCGTCGTCATCACTGGGTTCCTCCTCAAGGTCTCCTTCGACTTCTTCTTCTTCCAGTTCTACCACCGGTTCATCAGGTCTGCCCTCGACTTCCGCCTCAGGTTCCTCTTCAGACTCCTCCTCGGTGTCTTCTTCAGGTTCCTCTTCCAACCATCCGTTATTCCCCTGGTTAGGGAAATACGGATCTCCATGGTGATGGAAGCCGTCCATAATGTTTGCGAGAGTGTATAAATATACTAATATTATTCCTAAGATGTTTTAATTATTATGTAAATTGAGTTGATGTTCTCTTCTTAGTAACAAAGGGGTATGTTTTTAAGTTTACCGACCATCGCGATTTCTACAGGGCATGTGATAGTTGTACTCCGGAGGAAATATAGTTGATCAGGATACATTCACCCCTTAATACAACTATGAACAGTCCCGGCTTAACCGACATGCCAGTATGATCTTATTTGATTTGGTATTATGTTCTTTTTCCTATATCGGATAAGGAAAGGTGTTTTATCGTATATTTTATTTGTTTTGTTCAAAGTTGTTTAGTCCCTTTTTGGTGTATAGTTGCATATAGAGTAAATTACACGAATGGTCCTTATGGTTTGGGGTAATTTGCGCACTTGGTCCCTAACTTATTTTTTTAACTCTGAAGGTCCCTATTGTTTGTTTTTGTTACACATTTGGTCCCTACTGTTTGTTTTTGTTACGCGTTTGGTGCCTGTCTTACCTAAAAAAAACTATTATTTAAATAGAGAAAATTAGTGGGGTAGGTATGGTAAGGTGAGGGGGCGGGGTTGGGACTATGTTTATTTAAATAAATTAAAAAACCAAGGACAAAATAGTCTTTTTAGGTAAGACAGGGACCAAACGCTTAACAAAAACAAACAGTAGGGACCTTCCGAGTTAAAAAAAATAAGTTAAGGACCAAATGCGCAAATTACCCCAAACCATAGGGACCATTCGTGTAATTTACTCTTGCATATAATTGTGTGGTTAGATATGCCAATTCACTATAAACAGAGCTCAGATACCAACCTGTCACACCCCCGAACCAAACGGCGAAAACGTCCGAGGGCTCGCGTGACTTAAATTGAATATCATCACAATGAATATACATGAAACATAACATAAACATCACAATGCATTAATACATTACAACTGACTTTGTTCACATTAAGTACATTGTCTAAATATTACATATCCATAGCATAAATTGTTTGAGAGTTTTCAAAACATAACATCCTAACACACTTGGTATTATTCTTCAGCTTATCTGTTACCTAAGAATACAAGTCATTTTGAAAAACGTCAACATATGGAATGTTGGTGGGTTCATAAGCAGGGTTGACATGAAAATGTTTTGCGCAGTTTATAAAACCCAGAAAATCCGATATTTTCTGAAAAGACAATTGTTTACACTAAAGTGTGCTGATTTCAAAGCGTGTTTAAGTGAGAAATTTTGCATTATAGTTATTGAAAATACAAGTGAATGGTGTTGATTTCCCCGAAAAACCCGATGTTCTCCGATAATATATTATGATTGTTTCGAATTATTATACCGTTTCCACGAATGATTATGAATTCCCTTGATTACTCGGATAGTATTTGTAACACCCCAAATTCTAGAGGTGCTATTGAAGGAATTAAAGTGTAAATTAAGGAAAGGGACTCAACGAGTAGGCATGCTTACTCACCGAGTCGGAGCGGGATTCTATCGCGGGTTAAGTGGCCAACTCGCCGAGTCGGCGGCTTGGAATCGACGAGTTGGTGCTGAAGAGAGAAAACCCTAATCCCGGGGGTTATGCCTTATATAAAGCACATTATAACCCACCCTCATCCTCTTTGGTACCCTTTTGAGATCCAGAAACCCTAGTTTTCATGTGAGACTTCATTGTTGACGAGATTGGAGCTTGGAAGAGGAATTTGGTGGAAGGAGCTTGAGAAATTAGAGGCCAGCATCAAGGGGCTTGTGTAGATCTGGGATCTACACCAGTTTAGGCACATCTCAGCGGTAAGGAACCATTATCTTAAGCTATTTCCTTTTTGGTTCATCCTTGGTGGTTGATTTGGAGTTCCTTAGCTTGTTTGAGATCTATTTCGGGTTTGGAGTTTAGATATGAGGTTGTTACTCCAGATCTAGGTTTATGATGGTCCAAAATGTCATAAAGCTTCTGTTTAGGAGTTGATGGTGAAGCCCCCTAGTCCTCAACCCTAGTCCTAGTGTGTTTTGGGCCTATATCTCCTTGGTTTCACGTAAAGTTTGCAACTTTATGTGAGGGTTAGACTGTAGAAGAGTGGATCTATGGATTGGAGCCCCTGCATGGCTCGAAAAGCCAGTGTATGGATTGAGAACTGGAGAGACTCGGCGAGTCACATGGGTGTACTCGACGACTTGTATGAACATGTGCATGGACTCAGCGAGTTGGAAGAACAACTCGGCGAGTCTATTGAAGATTGCCTTGGACTCGGCGAGTCTGGTCGCGGAACCCTAACCTCTTCTGGTTAAGCCTCGAATCGGTGAGTCGAGGGACGACTCTGTGAATTAAGCAGGATGGGACTCGGAGATCGTTGGACACTACGAGTCTTGGGGCGACTTGGCGATTTGAGTCGTGTTATGGGAGTTTCTGAGTATAGGAACTCGACGAGTCGATGGGTTGACTCGGCGAGTAGAATCAACTAGGAAGGTTGACTTTGACTGAGGAATTTGACTTTGACCAAGAGTTGAGCAGTTTGACTTCGAATTGTATTTTGGTATTTATGGAATTGGTTATTTGGTACTGTTCTGTGGTGAATTTCGTATTGGTGGTCGGAGCAGCTTAGTCTTATCTCTTCATTCGGCAATTGCAGGTGAGTTGTCCTCACTATATCAACAGGGTCTACGGTACCAAGGCCAGCCCTTTATCGGATGGAAATCCGGGTATTGTTTGTTATGTTATTGCTTTGCTAGATCTGCATCCTGGTATTTAGGATGGTGTTATGTTAGTCACCTGGTTAAGGTCGGTACCCGGTATATAGGGTAATGTTATGTTAGTGACCTGGTTAAGGTCGGTACCCGGTATATAGGGTAATGTAATGCTAGTGATTGGTTAGGTTGGAATCCTGGTTAGGATGTTGATATGCTATGTGATCTGTTAGACTGTTTGTATGGTTAAGGATTTGTTATGTGATTAATTTTTTTATGTGCACATGGTTGTTTGACGGGGGTTGGGTTGAGGCGGGTCCTCATTTGTGTTGTAGGCCAACATACCTAGGGCGGATTGAATATTCCGAAGCCCTAGCGAGCGGTCCGGATAGGCTGAAGGTCCCAAGAGGGCAGACCAGACGTGCCGAGGCTCGGAGAGTGGACCAGGCCGACTGAAGGCCCGGTGTGGGCGGACCAATCATACAATAGACTCAGAAAGTGGATCAAGTGGATTGAAGGCCCGGTGCGGGCAGACCAATCACATTGTAGACTCAATGTACATGGCTAGACTCGGAGGGTGGACCAGGTGGATTGAAGGCCCGGTGCGGGCGGACCAGTCACAAAGTAGACTCGATGTGCATGGCTGTTTTATTTGGGATATGTTATGAGTATGTTTATGCGTGGTTGGTATTTTGGGGGTAACTCACTAAGCTTTCGGGCTTACAGTTCAGTGTATTGTTTCAGGCACTTCAGGAGATCGTGGTAAGGTTAAGCGTGATCGTACCGCTCCTCATGTTTTATGATTCATGTGATATGGTTATGGGGGATACTCTGATGTTTAAATTATTTTGAAAATGGGATGTATGAACTTAATGGTTTTTGAATGAATTAAAATGTTTTAATTTGGCTCAAATTTTATGGGTGTTACAAGTTGGTATCAGAGTCTTGGTTTGAGTGAATTGGAGGAACATTCGTGTGAATCCAGTCTCAAACCAAGGAGGGATTTTCAAAATGGTTTTCAAAAGCTTTTTCGAAATAAGTAAAGGAGGATGCGGAGGGTACGATCAGCCAGAGCCAGTAAGTAGACCCCAAATTACCTTACAAGTTATTTGGTTATGTGATTTGTTAGAACAACATGCTAGTACTAGACTAGGGATATTAAGGAATTGCATGATAGAATTGCGTGATTATATGATGCCTGCTAGCCTAGGGTTTCCTTTGTATGAAATTGACATCATTACTGTAGTTATTTAGTGCATGCATCATGGCTATACATAATTAAGATCTTATAGCCTGAGAATGTTTGATTTGACCTTATGTTCTGTTCTTGTATGATTGGGAGCTTAGGGTAGGATTGGATATTCGAAAGTGTATAAACTTGATGTGTGTGAAACGAACTAGTTTTAATCCTACTAACTTAAACACAAAGACAAACACACGAAAGGCAGTGTACCTATCGATTAGCAGTTTAGTTCAGGTAAGTAGGGTATCGAACACAGGGAATGGTAAACAATTAAACTAAATGCTAATATTATCTAATTAAAAAAATTAATGAAAGTAGGGGGTTTCTCTAGTTTTGCAAGACTAGAAACTTAAACAATCAGTTAACACTTAAACAAAGACAATTAACAACTAAGAAGAACAAGAAAAGACAACTAGATTCAATGATAAAAGAGACTTCTGTTTAGATTATATTCACTTATTCCTATGGTTGATTTCATGGCAAGTGCAATGAATTCATACATCAATGGTTACCGATTCCTAATATGATTGGGTTCATGTTCATTATTACCAATCCTTTAGTAGACAAGTTAATTCAAACAGTGATCAAGTGATTAAATTAACAAGTTTCCTAGTGTTCATTTCGTATCAAGCAAGACTTATAATAATAGTTAATCAAATTTGTTCAATTCAATAAACACATGTATAGATGTTCATCACACATGCTCACACATTGATTTACATATTCTATAGTTAACCCTAGTTTCATATTCACTATTCCTGGGCATACAGTCCTATATTCATAAAACTATATGAATCAAGTAATCAAGAAGATATTCATGCAACTCAATCACTTATTTGTTAACTAAAAACATTTATTATCAATACATAAGGATCTTTAATAAGCTTAACAAGATGAATAACCAAATTAATATTAATTCAACCACTCAATCATACCATGTTCATAAGATTATCTCATCCAAACAGAAGTAAAAAGCTTTTAGCTCATATCTACGGCAAGTAATAACCTAAAATCAAAATCTAATGATTCAAACATGGTTCAAAACAAAGATTAAGAAAATAAGAATGATTATTTTCCTTTGATTCTCTTTGAAATTGTCTCTTATGTTGAAATCTCGAAAATAGCAGCACCAAGAACCCTTCTGATCTTCAAAAGTCGCAGCTAGCCTCCAGCCAAAGTTAGGGTTTGAATGAGAAGAGTTTCTATATATAAATTATGAAAACAGCGTCAACTCGACGAGTTTTTAAGAATAAATCATCGAGTTTTTTCGATAATCCACGTATACAGCGTTTACGGCAAGGCATCCTCGAATCTGGAACATTCTGACAAAACTCATCGAGTTTAGGCCCAACTCATCGAGTTTTTTCGGGATCAACATTTTCTCAAAACACAAAAGTCGTCCAAAATTGTGTCTAGTTTTCAGAACATTTTGAATCTCGTCAATCGGAGTTACGGTTCATGAGATATGGCCAAAACACTGACAAGGGGTCAAGCTGTCCAGCAACATCCTTCTTTCTTCAAAATCCAAGATCCAAGCTTCCAATCGCCAATTCCGCTTCCTTTTCCTTCCGAGCATGTATTTTATTGCTGAAATTGAAATATTAAGCTAATTAAGTACCTTTTTTCCATAATATGATATAAAAACAACATAAAGTATTAAGATAATACATGCATTTTATAACTAAATATGCCCATATCAAAATACCCCACACTTGACTTTTGCTTGCCCCCAAGCAAAACCAAATTTTAGCACGCTAATATCACATAATACAATCCCAATTGAACCCAACAATTATGCCAAGACCGCAATGCATGCATTTGTGTCTAAAATTTTCCTAAGGACCCCCCTCAATTCTAAATACTCACAATCCTCATAAACACTCGCCCACTTCTTTTGAACAACGCTCATTTTATGCATCCCTCCGAATCCATCCCCATAAAACTTTCTTAACCTCAAATCATTTTTAGTTCAATCCCCAAGCATACATATGATAAAATAACCTAGAAAAGAAAATTACAACTAAAAGACAAATACAACTTTTGATTGAATCTTTTATACTTTGTAGCTTTTCTTCATGATATTCTTCTTTGTCTTCATAGATTTGTAGATTCTTTATTCAAACATTTCATCACTCTTTTTTTTCAATTTTTTTTTCTTTTTTTTTTTCTCTTTTTTTTTTTCTTTTTTTTTTCAACACACTTTTTCCATTCAAAACTAAAAACCTAGAAAAACATATGCTTAAGCAAGGGAATTTAACTTCATCCTTTATTGGTTAAAGACATTAGTCTAGTGTGCAATGACTACTTAAGCGTTCTTGGATACATTTCTGGTACACGATGCTAAACATTTTGCGATCCTAAAACTAAGCGAGGTTGTGTTTTTGTCCCATGATTTCACTAGAATAAATGGGGCCACAAATGCACTATAACGTATGTTGGCTCACCTAAACATTTAGGTCCTCATAGAATCATCAAACACAATACTAGCATGAAATCCTAATTGCTTTACCAAAATTTCTAAATTAAGCCTAGCAAATTTTTTTTATGCAATTTTTTTTCAAACCAAGAATTCAAAGGATTCTAATTTTTTTTTCACTGAATGTAATCAACCCCCTACCCCACACTTAAATTATGCAATTTCCCCATTGCATGTTATGCATGATAAAGAACATAAAAGTAAAGAGAGAATTGGAACAGGCTCCCCTGGGATAAAAGTTGCGAGGTTGATATTCTTCTTGTTAAGCTCCATCTTCAGTTGACTTTAGACATGGGAACAGCTCATCCACGCCTTGGGTGTCAAATCTCGTGTGGTTATGCTCCAGAATATAGAGGAAAAAGGTGTTGGAAATTGCTTGAAAAATAATCATTGATAGCACAACCAATTGCCTCCTTAATTTGTAGTCAAATCAGCAACTCAAAGGTAAGAGAAAGAGCAACTCGTCGAGTTGGGTCGCTGAAACCGGCACAATCGGGTTTTTCCAAAAGAACTCATCGAGTTTATATAGGGAACTCGACGAGTTTTATGCACTGGGTGAACAAAATATACTCCAACTTCAGTTTTGTTTCTGGATTTTAAGGGAATGATTATAGCAATATTCCCCCTCATTTTTCTTCAGTAAAAGCTCATCCTTTCAGCCATTTATTCACCGGACTCGTAATTAGACTCAATTCTCCCACTCTTCTCGTTTTAGACTCGATTTCACATTTATTCCTCACGCTTTAGCAATTTGATCGATTCTCGACCTAACTTCTGCAAAGATCAAAATCAAAAACCAAATAATAAAAAGGAAAACAATCATTAAATTAAAATCCTACACTACCCTAATAAACTAGAAGTTCAAAAAGAAAAAGAAAAGCAAAATCTAATGACGGGTTGCCTCCCGCATGCGCTTCTTTTGGTGCGAGTCTTTAGCTGGACTCTCAACTTAAAAAACTTCCAATAAACTCAATGCCAATCCATCTGTTGCATTGAATATATTCTTTGGTGGACCAATTTGTAAAATTTGGCTCTTTGCTTCTATAATTGGCCAAACGAGCTTGAATATATAAAACCCAAGAATCTTGATAAGGGTTGGGACCGGTTGGATACTAATCAGAAATGGATCGCGTTTCAGAACTTTCTCCAAAGTTGGAGTCGTCACCCCATGCTTCGAAACACAATCTGGGAAAATAGGGGGCCATGTCGTGATAATGGTCAAACCACGGCTTGGTTCCTGCAACTCAGCTTGTTCGTGTTCTTCATCTGACCCTTCTGCTAGCAATCTTTCCAGCTCCTCCAAATCTCTTTCTGGATTAAATTCTTCATCTTTTAACTCTAGCTCTTGTAACTCAGATTGCTCTTTTTCATAAGGCAAGATGTTATCTAACCATCTTCCAAATTCATCAAATCCTCATCTGAGTCATATTCCTCATCTTCTTGCTCAATTTCCTGTACTACTTCCTCAAGAAAAGCATGAAAAGCATCGAGATTTGGAAAATACATAATAATATGATAATAAAAATTAAAGCAGAAAACGTGTAACTTTATATGAGATAAATCTCTCACAAAGGATTGATAACACTAGCAAATAAAATTAACTATTAGAACCGTTCCCCGGCAACGGCGCCAAAAACTTGATGCGTGTGAAACGAACTAGTTTTAATCCTACTAACTTAAACACAAAGACAAACATACGAAAGGTAGTGTACCTATAGATTAGCAGTTTAGTTCAGGTAAGTAGGGTATCGAACACAGGGAACGGTAAACAATTAAAATAAATGCTAATATTATGTAATTAAAATAATTAATAAAAGTAGGGGGTTTCTCTAGTTTTGCAAGACTAGAAACTTAAACAATCAATTAACACTTAAACAAAGACAATTAACAACTAAGAAGAACAAGAAAAGACAACTAGATTCAATGATAAAAGAGACTTCTGTTTAGATTCGATTCACTTATTCCTATGGTTGATTTCGTGGCAAGTGCAATGAATTAATACATCAATGGTTACCGATTCCTAATATGATTGGGTTCATGTTCATTAGTACCAATCCTTTAGTAGACAAGTTGATTCAAATACTGATCAAGTGATTAAATTAACAAGTTTCCTAGTGTTCAGTTCGTATCAAGCAAGACTTATAATAATAGTTAATCAAATT
This sequence comes from Lactuca serriola, assembly GCF_051521515.1. Taxonomy (NCBI): domain Eukaryota; kingdom Viridiplantae; phylum Streptophyta; class Magnoliopsida; order Asterales; family Asteraceae; genus Lactuca; species Lactuca serriola. The sequence continues at coordinate 188,462,481 of NC_136413.1, forward strand.
TGTTCAATTCAATCAACTCATGTATAGATGTTTATCACACATGCTCACACATTGATTTACATATTTTATAGTTAACCCTAGTTTCATATTCACTATTCCTAGGCATACAATCTTATATTCTTAAAACTATATGAATAAAGTAATCAAGAAGATATTCATGCAACTCAATCACTTATTTGTTAACTAAACACATTTATTATTAATACATAAGGATCTTTAATAAGCTTAACAAGATGAATAACCAAATTAATATTAATTCAACCACTCAATCAAACCATGTTCTTAAGATTATATCATCCAAACAAAAGTAAAAAGCTTTTAGCTCATATCTACAGCAAGTAATAACCTAAAATCAAAATCTAATGATTCAAACACGTTTCAAAACAAAGATTAAGAAAAGAAGAATGATTATTTGCCTTTGATTCTCTTTGAAATTCTCTCTTATGTTGAAATCTCAAGAATATCAGCTCCAAGAACCCTTCTGATCTTCAAAAGTCGCAGCTAGCCTCCAACAAAACTTAGGGTTTGAATGAGAAGAGTTTCTATATATAAATTCTGAAAATAGCGTCAACTCGAGGATTTTGTAAGAATAACTCGTTGAGTTTTTTTGATAATCCGTGTATACAGCGTGTACGGCAAGGCATCCTCGAATCTGGAACATTCTGACAAAACTCGTTGAGTTTAGCCCAACTTGTCGAGTTTTTTCGGGATCAACATTTTCTCAAAACACGAAAGTCGTCCAAAATTGTGTCTAGTTTTCAGAACATTTTGAATCTTGTCAATCGGAGTTACGTTTCATGAGATATGGCCAAAACATTGAAAAGGGGTCAAGCTGTCCAGCAACATCCTTCTTTCTTCAAAATCCAAGATCCAAGCTTCCAATCGCCAATTCCTTTTCCTTTTCCTTCCGAGCATGTATTTTATTGCTGAAATTGAAATATTAAGCTAATTAAGTACCTTTTGTCCATTTTGAATCTCGTCAATCGGAGTTACGTTTCATGAGATATGGCCAAAACACTGAAAAGGGGTCAAGCTGTCCAGCAACATCCTTCTTTCTTCAAAATCCAAGATCCAAGCTTCCAATCGCCAATTCCGCTTCCTTTTCCTTCCGTGCATGTATTTTATTGCTGAAATTGAAATATTAAGCTAATTAAGTACCTTTTGTCCATAAAATGATATAAAAACAACATAAAGTATTAAGATAATACGTGCATTTTATAACTAAATATGCCCATATCAAAAGTCTATAGGGTCCAGCGTTATGTATGACTGGCATACACTAGTGCTGCAGGGTTGGTGGAAGTTTCATGGATGGGAGGGTTGTGTGAGACCGGTAGGTCGGTTATGGGATAGTGGTGCTCCTATAGGAGTGGGGATCGAGTGTTCGTTATGTATATGCTTTTGTTAGGGTGTTGTGGTGATACTTGATACAAATATAGGTAGGTGCGGAAGGTAGTATGGGCTTGTACTACTGAAAGCACAGGACCCATACGCGTATCAAGGAAGTCACAACCCCTAGGGTTTTGTTGGGAGCTAGTTCTCGGGGTTATTATGAGGAATTCCTAATGTCTTGTGGCGTATTTTCAGTATGGCGATTACTAGACGGCTCGGGGCAGGATCCGGTTCGGGATCGGGATCAGGAGAGGGTTATCAGGATGGATCAGTACCACCCGAGGTTATTGGTCTGATGAGTACGGATGAGTTGGATGCCAGGATTCATGAGATCCTGCATGATGAGGTTGCTGCTATGTTCCGGGCTAAGTTGCCGGAGATGGTTAGGTCGATCAAGACTGCCATGGTTGAATACTTTGATGAACGCTATGCAGCTCTTGCGGAGGCGGCTGCCGTGGCAGCTACAACGGCAGGGGAGGAACTGGTCGAGGTTTTTAGTATCGAGACTTCGATAATACGAAGCCCCTAATTTCGATGGAGTTCAGGATCCGATCGTTTCTATGAGATGGTTGTCAGATGTGGAGGGTTGTTTCTTCACGTGTTCATGCCCTGCGGATCAGAGGGTGAGGTGTGCTCTGAACCTTTTGAGGCTCGGGGCAAAGGATTGGTGGAGGTTGACTACGGGATCTTATTCTGATGCGCAACGGGCTGCGGTTTCTTGGGATCAGTTCCGGGAGATGTTCAACACTCGTTATGTTCCACGGGTCGAGAGAGAGAGAGAGAGAGAGACAGAGGTTGGATCAGGAGTTCCTGGAGCTGAAGCATGATTCAGAGTCGGTGACGGAGATCACCAGGATGTTCACTGAGAGGGTGATGTTTTGCCCGAAGTTTGGTTCGGAGCAGGCTCAGATGTCCCGATATCTAAGTATGCTCAAGAGGGACATCAGGCAGTTTGTGTCCACGTAGAGGTGTTATACCTTGTTGGAGCTATAGGAGGCCTCCAGGCGGCGGGAGTTAGAGATGGAGTTGCAGTTACGAGAGTAGAGGTAGGACCCGGCATCGAAACGGTTCAAAACCGTTGACTCTAGGGTTGGAGGTCAGAGCAGCCGCACTTGTGAGAAGTGTGGGAAGGGCCATGCCGGAGTTTGTAGGTCCGGTGGTGCGTGTCACAAGTACGGGAAAGAGGGGCATTATGCGAGGGATTGTCGTCATTCGATCCCGGCTCAGGATATGAGGATCTATTATCATTGTCATCAGGTTGGACACTTGAGGGTCAACTGTCCACAAGTTATTGCAAGACCATTGCAGGCTCAAACACCAGCCACTTTGAGGATTACGGGTGGAGCGGAGCCTCCGAGGGCTCAGGGGCACGCTTTACAGATTACAGCAGAGGAGATCAGGGCAGAGCCGGATGCAGCTGCGAGTATGTTTCCATTTTGATATCTTTTTATTTGCTGATTATGTGGTATTGTAAATCTGTTCGCCTTTTTCGGATGATTCATAGTATGATTGAGGATCTTAGTAATTAGGAGTTGTAGTTGGTTAGCGTTCAGGAGGATTCTTGGTCGAAAGATAAGGTATATGATCTCGTTGCTCGGAATAGCAACTGCGTTGCGAGAAGTGTTCAGTTGAGATTCAAATTTCCTTGGAGTTCGGGATGTGCGATGTCGGGAGAGTGACCTGTGGTGGTTGCTCACTCCGGAAGGATTTAGTTCCGGGAGAAGAGGGGGAACTTTATCAAGTAAGGTCGATCGAGTTGTGCCGGTTTGTCAGCGAAAGTTAGGAGAATTGGAAAATTCTCCAGTAAAACAGCAAGTATTCAAGGTTGGTTAGCTGTTTAGATTTATCAGTGTTGTTAGCCGAGAGTGTGGCATGATTGGAGTAAGTGATAGACAAGCGGGGCAGGGAACAGACCATGGTTTTAGGTAAGGTAGTTGGCCGATGTGAGGCTTGGGTTTAGGCCATGGAAAGGATTCCGGGAACAAAACTAGAGTTCGAAACCCCAAGAGGGCTAGAACATACTGCATGGGAGAGATTCCCGGGAAGGATGGTTCAGGGTGACGTATGATAGTTTTGAGCGGTCTGGATAGACTGAAGGACAGGAGGCGTACCAGGTAGTCCGAAGGCTCGAGGAATGGTCTAGACAGGATGAAGGCCCTGGAGGGCGGTCCAGACATGCTGAAGGTTATAAGAGTGGTCCAGATAGGCTGAAGGCCTGGAAAGGCAATCCAGTCATGCTGAAGTCTCTATATGTGTTAGTGGATCGGTATGAGGAGAATGAGTGAATATGTCGCCTTGCAATAGTAATCGATATGGTCTGGCCCCAAGTATTGATCATGATGATGGAGTTGGCTGGAGGCCATGCGTGGGCCTAGTTAGTATGTGATCGGATTCAGAGTATATGGGAGTTCGAGAATAGTAGTTTCTCTACATGGATAGTGTAGATTGGAGTTTAGCTTAGTGGCACTTACAGGTGTGGTAAGGGTTGTTGAGTAGATTTCCTAGAATGGAAAGGTATGTAGCTCCGGAAGGAGTGTGGGTCCTCTGAAAGGAAGGAAGCAGAGTAAATGGATGATCGAAAGTGGTTCAGTTATTGGTAGTAAGCACTGGGGTTGTACCAGATATATGGAGGCACATACGGGTTGGATGCCCGTTGAGGTTGTGGCAATGTTGGATGATGCGCATGCATGTTTTCAGTCTCCTTGGAAGAGGAGGAGGATAGGTGTTCCATATTGGAGATTGGGACAGAGGAAGGTGAGTCAGCAGGATAATAGACTCGGGAGTAGTCTGGACCGATGCTGAGGACTGTATAGGGATATTACAGTTGGAGGTCAAGGACCTAGAGATCGTCATAGGGAGGTGTGAGTGGGTTGCATTCCATTGTGTCGAACTGAAGGGTTCGAGGGTGATGCAAGGACAAGGTCCTTAGTTCCGAGTATGGTTGTAGGTTTGAGTTATGTATGTGGAGGTATTCCAATCTGGGGTATTCAATTATAGGGATGACCGGACCCCATGATTGATTGGACCTGGTGTGTTAGTATTCCAGCCCGAGGCTGATTGGGCTAGGTACGAGTGGTTACACGATATGTTTGGTTGATGGGTTATGGGAGATGAGGGATGCAGTATCCTGTCAGCGCATAAGGGATAGAACCAGAGGGTGGAACAGGATTCGTTCCAGGTTTCAAGTTATCAGGGTTATCGCCAATCTAGGTCGAAGGAAGATGGATTAGTGTCTTGGCGGAGCTTAGTGGGTGTTTGTGGTATCTAGCGTTCGCAGGGCGCGAAGGTGTGTTCCTGATTTAAAGGGATGGTATCATTAGGTAATACGCGATTAATATGTAGTGCTATTGAGTTGAAAGGCAGATGGTCAGCTTGGAGTAGTGGCAAGGATGCCACGTGAGAATAAACCATTTTAAGAGAGATGCAGAAGTAGGATTTGTATGATCATGAGTTGACTGAGAAATCAGAGTCTGCAGTGCAAGGGGTTTGTTCTGAAGCGTATACGAGGACGAAGCCTAATTTAAGTGGGGGAGAGTTGTAACACCCCAAATTCCAGAGGTGCTATTGAAGGACTTAAAGTGTAAATTAAGGAAAGAGACTCGACGAGTAGGCATACTTACTCGCCGAGTCGGAGCGGGATTCTATCGCGGGTTAAGTGGCCAACTCGCCGAGTCGGCGGCTTGGACTCGGCAAGTTGTTGCTGAAGAGAGACAACCCTAATCCCGGGGGTTGTGCCCTATATAAAGCACATTATAACCCACCCTCAGCCTCTTTGGTACCCTTTTGAGATCCAGAAACCCTAATTTTCATGTGAGACTTCATTGTTGACGAGATTGGAGCTTGGAAGAGGAATTTGGTGGAAGGAGCTTGAGAAATTAGAGGCCAGCATCAAGGGGCTTGTGTAGATCTGGGATCTACACCAGTTTGGGCACATCTCAAAGGTAAGGAACCATTATCTTAAGCTATTTCCATTTTGGTTCATCCTTGGTGGTTGATTTGGAGTTGTTTAGCTTGTTTGAGATCTATTTCGGGTTTGGAGTTTAGATCTGAGGTTGCTACTCCAGATCTAGGCTTATGATGGTCCAAAATGTCATAAAGCTTCTGTTTACGAGTTGATGGTGAAGCCCCCTAGTCCTCAACCCTAGCCCTAGTGTGTTTTGGGCCTATATCTCCTTGGTTTCACGTAAAGTTTGCAACTTTATGTGAGGGTTAGACTGTAGAAGAGTGGATCTATGGATTGGAGCCCTTGCTTGGCTCGAAAAGCGACTGTATGGATTGAGAAATGGAGATACTCGGCGAGTCACATGGGTGTACTCGACGAGTTGTATGAACATGTGCATGGACTCGGTGAGTTGGAAGAACAACTCGGCGAGTCTGTTGAACATTGCCTTGGACTCGGCGAGTCTGTTCTTGGACTCGTCGAGTCTAGTCGCGCAACCCTAACCTCTTCTGGTTAAGCCTCAAATCGGTCATTCGAGGGACGAATTTGTGAGTTGAGCAGGATGGGACTCGGAGATCGTTGGACTCGACGAGTCTTGGGGTGACTGGCGAGTTGAGTCGTGTTGTGGGAGTTTCTGAGTATAGGAGCTCGACGAGTCGACGGGTTGACTCGGAGAGTAGAATCAACCAGGAAGGTTGACTTTCACTGAGGACTTTAACATTGACCAAGAGTTGACCAGTTTGATTTCCAAGGGTATTTTGGTATTTATGGAATTGGTTATTTGGTAGTGTTATGTGGTGAAGTTCGTGTTGGTGGTCGGAGCAACTTGGTCTTATCTTTTCAGTCGGAAATTGTAGGTGAGTTATCCTCACTATATCGACAAGGTCTATGGCACCAAGGCCGGCCCTTTATCGGATGGAAATCTGGGTATTGTTTGTTATGTTATTGCTTTGCTAGATCTGCATCCAGGTATTTAGGATGGTGTTATGTTAGTGACCTGGTTAAGGTCGTTACCCGGTATATAGGGTAATGTTATGTTAATGATGTTGGATTAGTGTCTAAGTCCATAACTATTTTGGTATGTACTTGACCCGATTATGAGCATGGTCCTTTTGGGTTGCCTTCACCATAGCAATATGTAGGATGAATTAAGGAGATAAAGGTTTAAATATGATTTATTAATATATTATGAGAATAATATATTAAAGGATAAATCATATTGTTTAATTAATATTAGTCAAGAATTAATTGATAATTAATTTTTTGGCTAAAAGAGATTAATTAAATTTAGGGGACTGGACTGCAATTATTGGATAATTGAGTTATTGGGCTAAGGAATGCTAAAGGAATAAGGGGTGAACGAAATTATGATGGAAGCCCATCATATTTTTGTCCATGGCCTTATCCAGAAGGTTCCATGGGCTGCTTATAGTTTAAGCTGTCCATTAGGGTTTTGACTGAAACCCTAGCAGCCCACACAAGTATATAAAGGACCCCTTAGGCCCCAAAAATGTGTGGAACTAATTCTCTAGGGTTTCTAGCCGTTTTTGGGCAGCCTCCTTTCTTCTCCTCTTCATCCAAGTTGTATATGGTGTTTGTGACTCCATTAGAGGTGCAACACTTGAGGCACTAAGCTTTTGAAGCCAATCCAAGCAAGGAATTGATTTTTATTACTATATAACAATCAAAGGTAATTCTCTAAACCCTAATTCAGTTTATAATATGTTAGATCTAAGTTTATTAGTCTTGGATTCAAAGCAAGTACAGTAGAGAAACCTAGATCCAAGCATTAGGGTTTGTATGAGCACATAGGATTGTTTCTTATGCATAAAACCCATCAGTGGTATCAGAGCCTTGATTGGTTTCAGTTGTATGTGATGCTTAACTGCTTTATTTGATGAAAATCGAGTTTTTGGCCCCTACCCGACTCAACTCGGCGAGTCAGTATCTGGACTCGGCGAGTTGACCCCTACTCGGCGAGTCCAGGTCTGACTCGGCGAGTCAGTTCGTCAAGCAGAGGGATTTTCGGGTTTTGGCTGCTGTTTTGACTTGGACTTGATGCTTAATTTGTTTATGAAGTTAAAATCCGAATTTTATCTTAATTAAGTGTTTATCCATGCCAAAACAATAGATAATTTCAAATCTTTTAAATGTTGGTTGTTTATGTGATAAATATGGATTATTTAAAGTTATTTGGTTATTATCTAATGACTATAATTAAGATTAGGTCAAATATAGATAATTATGAAATTAATTGTTTAATTCGAATTATTTGTTGTTTGATCCCTAATGTTTTGAAATGTTTCAAAACTTGCCCTCAAGTTTTGGAATTTAAAATTTGACTAAAAGTTTAATTTTGAAATCCTAACTTCTAAAACCCAAGTAATTTGAAAAGTTCAAATCACACCCTTATGGTTTTATTAATTTTTTAAAGTGTATAATTAAAAGTGATTTAATAAACCCATAAAGTTTTTGGTTTACATTTAATTAGATTAAAAGTATAATTTACTAAGTTAAACCACCTAGTATTTTAAAAGTGTAAAATACACCCTATACTATATATAACATTAAAAGTCTAGTATTATATATGTATGAGTAAACAGTCAGTCTTACCGTTAGTAGGCCTCATTCACGAAGCTGGTCTATAAGGGGTGTTTAAGGAAATTGCCTATAAAATGGCGATTGAATGGGTATCCACTCTTACCCACCACACTCTTGACTAGTGGAGGGTCGTTAGCCGAACGGGTAGGATAGGACAGAAACCTTCCATTATAAGTATAATGAAGTACAAAGTAACTAAATGCTTTTTCAAATTCCCAAACCATAGTTACTTTAAGAAAAATGTGAAAATTGTATGCTAATCCATAGAATTACACTTTGTACCCCTGTCAAACGTTAGTGGAGCGTGTGTGGTTAACCGGCACACTAATTTGGGGATGACATTGGTAGCAAAGGGTGACTCGATGTTTGTCATAGATCAATGGAGCGTGTGTGGCTAACCGACACATTGATTGGGTGATTGTAGCATTAGGTGCACCACGTGATTCGTATGGTTATTCACACCTTATTTGTGATCCTCGGCATCCTAGTCACAAATAGTAAGGCATAATCGAGATCAAACATGCCATTGAAAAGTTCAATGAATCTCAAAAGATCTAGGAGTTTCAATTCATTTAAAACTTAATCTTCCTTTTCGTTTTTCATGGTGGAAATTGGTAAATCGTCATTTACCTACCTTCAAATATTTTGCAACTAGATTATGGCATCCCTTTTCTAGGTTGTAGAATATTGTGTTGGATCCTAGCTTGATGTTTCATTTGGGTGTTACATCAAGAATTATAATCAACATAACTTGAATTTTCTCCCGTTTTGTAGATGTCTGAATCTTACAATGGTCTTCCCAAATCCTTTGGAACAAGCTTTCCAAATGAAGATGACGTTCCGAGATATGATCAAGGAAATGAGAGTCATGCCTCACTTCCTCCACCTCCTCCAATCGTTCAACCACAAGTTCAAAGGCTTGAAAAGTTCAAGCTCACTCAAGCCCTTTTGGCAAGTAAACACGAAGATGGGAAACCTGTGTGTGCACACGTCTTAGAGATGAAGTCACACATTGATAGGTTAAGCATGTTGGGTGTCGAGATTTCAAGCGAGTTGGCTGCTGACTGGGTTCTTCAGTCACTTCCTGAATTATATAGTAAGTTCGTTAGAGAGTACTATATGATGGATCACGACGTGGCCCTCATTAATCTCACCTATTTGCTTATAGCTGCTGAATCAACAATGATTTGGCGTGCTGGTCAAGCAAACTTGTCTAGTGAATCAAACTCCCAAACTTCAATGGACACTGGCAACATTGGAAGTGCAGAAAGAACTAAGTCTGTGATTGTCCGATGTGATGTGCCAAAGGAGTCCATTTGCTTTTATTGCCAAGAGAAGGGGCATTGGAGACGAAGCTGCCCTAACTACCTGAGAGATCTAAGAGATGGGAGAGTCAAGACGTATGGCTCTGCTTCAGGTAAAATCCATTATCTAACTCTTTTGAGTTCTTATTCTAGATTCTTAATACATGATGTGATAATATTACATTTTGATGTTTTGTAGGATCAAAGAAAAGAGAGGAAGCTTGAGGGAAGAAGTGAGCTGAATCTAATCATGAAGAAATGGATTTCGATCGCATTACTTGAAGAATGGATTCTTGAGCTAATACTTGGAGTTAGAATAGATTGTTAAGAAATATGTAATAACATAGTTTTTCAATTGAATTGCATTGTAAGGACAAATTTTTTTTCCGCAGTAAAATGAATTTTGATTTTATCTTATTTATTTATCCTTGCGATGGCATGTATGAAAATGTCACACCCCCGAACCAGACGGCGGAAACGTCCGGGGGCTGTCGTGACTCAATTGAATACCATAACATTGAATATATATGAAACATAACAACATTCGTCACCGTGCATTAATATATTACAACCAGCAGTGTTTACATGTCATACATTGTTTAAACATTACATTCCCAAAAATTAAATTGTTTGATTCGTACATAAATAAACTGCAATCGTCACTGAATATGATTTCCCTTGAATCACTGGTTCCCTGAGAATACAAGTATTTTGAAAAACGTCAACATATGAAATGTTGGTGAGTTCATAAGTAGTGTTTGAAATCGAATGTTTGTACTGTTTGAAAAACCACCAGAAAATCCGATATTTTCTGAAAAGAAAAGCTTTTGAAAACGTTTGTGAAGATCCATAGGTATGCTTGTTTGTTTCTATACTTGTAAAAAAATGTTCATTGAAGATGTATGCCTTTCAAATCTGTATGTATTGAAAACCCTAGGAAAACCCGATGTTCTCCTAGTTCCTTGAGTTACATGAAGTTACGTTGAAACCATTATGTAGCATATAGTGTCAGTCCCAGGCGACGTTGGAAGGTTCTCGAGCAGGATTATTTACTACAAACCCGCGTTACACAAACGCCTAGTTTATAGTTATACTAACGACTCCGAAGGCGTCGTCAGTACTAATCGCGTTATCCAATCGCCCGGACTAGGTGTCGTCCCACATCCGAAGAGTAAGAGGACACGAAGGCCTCGATGACTCTTTTAATCGGTTGGGGATAATATGCGTGCGAGGGGTCCCCGACCCGCCTCGTAAAATATGCAGACTTTTCTAGCAATACCAAGGACCCTTGGGGACCAGTGGTATACAAGCCATTGAAAGTCCCTCTACGTTGTGCCGAGTCGGTGAAACTCAACACTTCGTAGAAAATATGCGTCTTCGGGCCTTAAGATCAGGTCATTGGGCTAGCTAGGCTCAACGAACAAGATTTTACACTTGTGGGGCCCAAAGATGGTGCGTAGACGTCTGTGCACACTCGTATGTAAGCTAAGTTCCCAAACATTATTTATATGAACCGTAGTGTCGTAGAGTTAGTAGTTGTAGATTTCTATTGGCTCGAGACCGAGCCAATTCGTTTAACAACGACTTTTGGTATTGTAATGTGTTGTATTTCGTCGATAGTCGCGATGCTATTATTTAATCAAATTGTGTATATTGAATTAGCCTTGAAGTATTTCTGTTTTCAGCCCCTCATTATTTGTAAAATTTACATTTTCAACCCTTTTATTAAATACTTCCCGGTTTGGTCCTTGAACTAATTTTTCTTGACATTTTAACACCAAAAGTTATTGAAATTAATATTTTTCAGCATATTTTTCATAGAAAACAGTTTAAGTCCCTGAAAATGCAGTTTTCTCGGTTTTAATCCCTTCTTTTCGCAACTTTGACAATTTTGGCCCAAATTGGAAATTTTTTGCAACTTTGGTCCTTTTTAAATTTAAAAAGCATTTTAAACCTTTGAAAAGGATTTGGAACACTTATAGTCCACTGTTTTACAGAAAATCACAGTTTTGGCCCTCCAAAACAGAAAAATTCGCATAATGGGCCTCATTGGGCCGAAATTTCCATTTTTAGCCCATTAAGCTTGAAATTTATGTTCTTAATCCTCTAATTGAGTATAATTCCAGAAATAGTTTTATGGAAACTGTTTTGGAACACTTCATCCATCAGAATCTGTGAAATGTCAATTTGGGCCCTTAATTTTGTATTTTTCACATTTTTGGCCCAAAATTTGTGTTTTTAGCTTAAAGAAAATTGTTACTAAACCATTTAGCTATCTTTCTTGAAACACTTTGTATTTAGAAATATATTTGAAGCTAAAATCATTTAACACAAGATATATCTCGGTTTTGAGGGGTTTTATGGCTAGATCCAACATTAAAACACATAAAAGCATACATATAAGCATGGAAATCATACAAGGCATACAAAACACATATAGATCTACACTTTCACTTGTATTCCCCCCCCCCCCCCCCCACAAAACTCATAAAAACAGAAAATAGGGGGTATGAAGCTCACCTTAGGGGGGTAGTTTCGGTTCTTGAAGAAAGATTGGAAGAAATGAAGTGATTTTTGGCCTTTGCACTCCTTGATGAACCTTTCGAGTTTATGGGGTTTCTAGAGTGCAAGATCATGATTTTTGCATGGATTAGGAAGAGGTTTTTGATAAATAAGGAATACAAGTCATAGATCCAAACAAAACCTTACCTTAGATGATGATTTTTGTGGAAGAACTTCCTTGAATGCTTCCTATTTTTCGAGATTTTGGATGGAGAAGAAGGGAGTGTTCTTGAGTGAATCTAGAGAGAGTTGAGATATTTTTGGTGTGTGTATGTGTGTATGGCCGAGAGTGAGAGAAAGGAGAGAAGAGAAGTGATATTTGAGGTGATGTGCATGGAGGAATGGGAAATATTGCATGGATATCCTTTGGATAATAATGAGGTGGCATGCATTAAGTCAACACTTCCATTTCTCTTTGGGTTTGGGCCTTGGGCCGAGAATGAGAAGAGAAAAAAAAGATTTTTGGGCTTTTTGCCCTTAAGCCCAATATTTGAGGTAGTTTGGGTATGTCTTTAGTCTAAAAGAATGTAGTAGGATTTTTATGTTTTTATCGGACTAGTTTAGGTTATTCATGTATCAAGGCTCTTAATCCATTTCATTCTAGGCCCAACATGACCTAAAATGTTAAAATAAATAAGTGTGGGTCCAATTAGAGCCCAATTAGGGTTCTAAGCCCATGATAGTCTAATTGGAAGCTTATTGGTCCGTTTGGATCCAATAAGGAAGTTCTAGTCCAAAATAGACTTAACAAGAACTTCTAGGGTTTTCCAATTGTTTGATGACTACTTGTAGTACTTGTATGATGTATTTGATTGAAGTTTTTGATTCACATTTACTTGAATGTATAGATTACATAGCTCAAAATTTTCAGTTGTGACAGAAAAAATTGATGTTTGAATGTTTCTATTATTAGCAACAATGGATTTGATTCTTAATTATGTTATTTGTGGACATATCAAAAGTTTACCAAATAGGGAGAGTTTCTCATCACCCAAGTTTCAATTGGACAGAAACTTGGAATCATGCAACGTGTATTGTATGATGAATGAAAAACTTTTACATTTGGGAATTTTAGACTAATTCTTTGACAAAGTGTCAATTGAAGGACACTAGGTCGTACGTTGATCAAGTCTACCACAAGAGTGACAAAGATATTCGTCATGATTTACTAAAGTTTAGTAAATATGGTTATACTTATAAGATTGATTATAACTCTGAGTTGACTGAAATAGTTTCAATCAATAGCAGAACGAATAAGAAGAATCAAGAAGGCAGAAAGATAAAATTTTCTCCATTCTAAGAAGAAGGGAGAGTACCTTTTATTGTGTTTTATGATGAAGTCTTAATGATTAAGAACCATATCTCAATTGATCCTCTAAGTGAGTCTTAGTGCATTTGCATGTCTAAGAAGAGGAATCGAGAATTGTAGAAATGGTTAAATCAAAGAGTCAATCATACTTCGTTCCAATATCAAGTCTTAGAGTCATACTCCAAGATTGTGACATTGAGTGACAAGTCTTAATTAGGTTTATAACACCCATCAAATGTGGAATTTTGAAAAGTTTTCTTATTCTTGCACATTATAAATTAGTAAGTTATGATGTCTTGGATAAGACAAAGACCAACTAGGACCAATTTGTGAAGTGTTTTGTCTTGATAAGAACTACACTAACTCTTGAATATTTGCTTTGTCAAGAAATGTTTCTTGACAAGAGAATCTTATATGTCAAGGAGTCAGTGGGAGTCTTAATGGTCTTGAAAGGTTTCAAGAACAAATCAAGAATATACCTTATCGATCATCACTAGCACACAACTTGAGGTTTGCAACCTATCGTGCTGACATTATTTTGTTTTTTGTGCCATTCCAATCGAGTTAATTGCGTATGTGAGTTCTATGAGTTCTCATTTGAATGCATACTAGAGCCTTAGTCGATGGAAAGTACATTGATATGTAAGGACACATTACTAAACTACTTGGAAGACATGGTGGGCACTCGTGTTACCATAAGGCAAGAAATCAAGATTAAGAAAGTTCAGTCCATATGAGTTTGGATTTGTCGCAAACCTTGGTTTTGGCAAATTCACATGGATAGGAACTCATACACCATAAAATCTAAGTGTCATAAGATTCCCTCCTTCATGAAAATGAATGTGAGGAAATGCTTTCACTAAAAGAGATTTTAAGAAGATAGCGATTGTGAAAATTGTATTCTCAAAATTCGATTATGGTTACGGCATCCCTTTCCATAGTTTGAATTATGAGATTTGGCAATTAGTTTCAACATTTGGAACTTAGTAACATAAGTTCTAAATTGTTTAAACACACATATGAGCTACCTAAGGCAGAGGTGTATAAGTTTAAGAAGCTTAGATAAAGGCTTATCGAAGCATCTGATATTAGAAATATGAATCTCAGAAATTCAATAGGCATTGTTTTCTAGAAGTTCATTTGTTTTCTGAATACATGTCAAAGCTAGTGGGAGCATAAGTGTTATGCTTATATGATAATAATCATCATGATAGTGGGAGCATAAGTGTTATGATTGTATGATTATTATGGCGAGTATTGCAAGTTAGCAATATTAATTATAGAAAAACAAAGATTCAATTTTGCAAAGTTGCATGGGTTGAAAAGTTGTTTTGCTATAATTAACGAAGAGAATATTATACTTCGTTTCAATATCTAAAGCTTAGATTGAGAAATTTTAATATTTTCAGTCAAAGGATACATTGTGTGTTCTCAAATTTCGATTATGATTACGGCATCCCTCTTCATAGTTCGAATTGTGAGAATGTGACCCATAAAATATTATGGCAGAAGATTGATAAAGTATCATATCTTTATGTAGGACATTATGCATCGTGTCCCATACGCTTCGGGTATAGGATCGATTGCAAATGCTATAATATTTTACCATTCTAAAATTTTCCAAATGTCTAGCGCATTATGAGGGAAAAAAGGACTAGATTTGATTTTGACTAAAATAATTAAACAACTATCAAAGGATGATCCAAAGTTCGCTGAGGATTGGTCGCTTGTGAGTAGTTGGAAGTATGGTATTGGATGGACCATATCGACATTATTATGAATAGATAAGATTCTGTTAAGAATGAGTTGTCATATGGCAAATGTGGAAATGTTTCCATATTGGGAGTTGGATATTGAGATTCTATGCCTAGATAGAAACTTTTATGCAGGAAGGATGTTCAAATGAATGTACTTTGAATGTGAGACTTCACGTCTATGGAATTGTCTTGTAACAATGTCCGATAGAGTACTTCATAATTTCATTAGCCAAGTCTTGGTGACTTTTGTGCTATGACTTTATGAAAGGATCATTGCATAAGATGTTAGAATCTAGCATATTCTAATAGTAGCAAAGAACCTTGTGTTCTTACACTAATGATAAGGATTGGGAATTGTGAAATGAGCATCATGGAAATGGTTTTTCAATTAATCTATTTCACAAAGTAAGGACCATAGGAAACATAGTGTGCATGCTTTATGCATGGGATAGCTATTGTTGTAATTCGAGTAATAAGTTGATTTTCTGAAACAGTAAACGATAATAATGAGTAATCAATATGGTGGTTAAATAGAAGTGTTTTATTTACTCTCACAAGTTTGAGGCCATATAGGATTAAGTATTATTGTTATGTTTCAATTTGCATGTTTTGATTTCCAGAATAACTAGGTTATTCAAACATCCACAGTCAGTCATACGTCGGGAGTAGGTATGAATAAAGACTGTCATGAATCTGTCTGTAGATTGTCTGAAGTGTTTAGACATAGCACAAGTTTGCTGCAGAGTTCATGAGTGCTTTGATAAGATTAGAGTATTGGATTAAACCCACACTCACTTGGATCACTTCATAGATTTATCACGAGTGATTAGTGAGACGATAATATTGTATATTCTTGAAACCGAGACATGTGAGTTGTTATTTGTTGGTTGGTTGCACATTGATAATAAGTAAACGCACCAGTAACTTGGTGTTATAAAACTTATTGTTGTGTATGATTCGATCAGTAAATGCAAGCAAGCATATGAGTCAAAGTTTATCCATTCCTTTTACTCAAAGTGGGATAAAAGCGATATCTGTGGGCCTCTCGATGATTTAGTGATGACACCTAAGCGCTTGGCCAAGTCGGAACTAAGTTGATGTGTTCAATTGTAGTCTGTTATCAGTCGTCATATATCAGAAGTCGGGAAACAGTATAGAGAGAATGATTAAAATTCATGTCTTATGTCTATACGATATCTTGAGAATGGAGGAATATATAATCCCTTATCTAAAGGACACGCTATCTGATAAGATCAGAGTTGACAGCGCCTTTTGAAAGCTACGATTGCTGATCAGGTTTTGAAGTCATACGGAAAATAGTTATTAGACTTATCCAAGTGGGAGACTGTTGGATTAGTGTCTAAGTCCATAACTATTTTGGTATGTACTTGACCCGATTATGAGCATGGTCCTTTTGGGTTGCCTTCACCATAGCAATATGTAGGATGAATTAAGGAGAGAAAGGTTTAAATATGATTTATTAATATATTATGAGAATAATATATTAAAGGATAAATCATATTGTTTAATTAATATTAGTCAAGAATTAATTGATAATTAATTTTTTGGCTAAAAGAGATTAATTAAATTTAGGGGACTGGACTGCAATTATTGGATAATTGAGTTATTGGGCTAAGGAATGCTAAAGGAATAAGGGGTGAACGAAATTATGATGGAAGCCCATCATATTTTTGTCCATGGCCTTATCCAGAAGGTTCCATGGGCTGCTTATAGTTTAACCTGTCCATTAGGGTTTTGACTGAAACCCTAGCAGCCCACATAAGTATATAAAGGACCCCTTAGGCCCCAAAAACGTGTGGAACTAATTCTCTAGGGTTTCTAGCCGTTTTTGGGCAGCCTCCTTTCTTCTCCTCTTCATCCAAATTGTATATGGTGTTTGTGACTCCATTAGAGGTGCAGCACTTGAGGCACTAAGCTTTTGAAGCCAATCCAAGCAAGGAATTGATTGTTATTACTATATAACAATCAAAGGTAATTCTCTAAACCCTAATTCAGTTTATAATATGTTAGATCTAAGTTTATTAGTCTTGGATTCAAAGCATGTACAATAGAGAAACCTAGATCCAAGCATTAGGGTTTGTATGAGCACATAGGATTGTTTCTTATGCATAAAACCCATCAAATGACCTGGTTAAGGTCGGTACCCGGTATATAGGGTAATGTTATGCTAGTGACCGGTTAGGTCGGAATCCTGGTTAGGACGTTGATATGTTATGTGATCTGTTAGACTGTTTGTCTGGTTAAGGATTTGTTATGTGATTAATTGTTTTATGTGCACATAGTTGTTTGACGGGGGTTCGGTTGAGGCGGGTCCTGCTTTGTGCTGTAGGACAACATACCTAGGGCAGACCGGATATTCCGAAGGCCCAACGAGCGGTCCGGATAGGCTGAAGGCCCCAAGAGGGCGGACGAGACGTGCCGAGGCTCGGAGAGTGGACCAGGCCGAATGAAGACCCGGTGTGGGCGGACCAGTCATACTGTAGACTCAGAGAGTGGATCAGGTGGATTCAAGCCCCGGTGTGGGAGGACCAATCACATAGTAGACTCGATGTACATGGCTAGACTCGGAGGGTCGACCAGGTGGACTAAAGGCCCGGTGCGGGCTGACCAGTCACACAATAGACCCGATGTGCATGGCTGTTCTATTTGGGATATGTTATGAGTATGTTTATGTGTGGTTGGTATTTTAGGGGTAACTCACTAAGCTTTCGGGCTTACAGTTCAGTGTATTGTTTCAGGTACTTCAGGAGATCGTGGCAAGGCAAAGGCATGATCGTACCGCTCCTCATGTTTTATGATTCATGTGATATGGTTCTGGGGGATACTATGATGTTTAAACTATTTTGAAAACGGGATGTATGAACTTAATGGTTTTTGAATGAATTAAAATGTTTTAATTTGGCTCAAATTTTATGGGTGTTACAGTATTGGATTTATTATGTGAGTCGTTATAACCATGCATGATAATGACTAGTTCGCCTATCTTGGCATTCTAGCGAACAACTGAGGTTGGGGGGAGTCACCCCTGTATAGATCTATACACAAACTCTCGCTCTCCCTCCAGGAGACTTTGATTATAACTACAGACTACGACCGACACTTACAGGTGTCACCCGTTATTACACACTTAATCCAAACGAATTTGATTAACATTGATTAACGACCTGTATTTGTTTACTTGAACTGAAGGTAAGCCTAACAAACTAGGAGAAGATGATTACGAGGTCCTACTAATTACATATGTTATTTAACACTGTTGGGTATACGAATAACGTGTTTGCCCACTTCGCATATGATTTATTTTGGTCTTACTAGCAATTCTAATGGGCTACTAAGGCCCAATAGCACGTAAAAGCCATTGAGGGTCCCTTAAGCATGTAATTGGGTCACGAAGGCCCAATAGACATGTATTATTGTTGTTAGGCCCAAAAGTCAGTTAATGGGTCACGAAGGCTCAATAAGCATGATTAGAATCTTTTAAGCCCCACAATTTGAATATTTACTTGTTTTAGGTATAGTATATTTGTCGGAAGTTTTGATTGAACAATTATTAAATCACAAAGGCATGAAGCTTGTCGATTGTTTATAATGATATTTGAAAATATATGTATATATTCTTCATTCTATTTTCATAAGTTATAATTTGGTACTTTTTACCCAAATATCTTAATAATAAAATAATTGACTCAAAAATATTGGTTAGACCTATTCATCCATTCTTTACTAGAATGACAATCTTAGTCCCTTTTTATATTAAAAAAAATGACATTTTAGGCCCTTAAACTATTTTCCTGACATTTTTGTCCCATAGACTTATTTAAATAATGTATTTAACCCAAAATTTACTCTTTGGTAGTTTCAGCCCCTTTAGTAAAGAATTTTCATTTAAAGTCCAAACTTTTCGCAAATTTTACAATTTTGACCCAAAATCCAAAAATTTTGCATTTTTGATCCTTTTTGGCTAAAAAGGGTCATTTTAACCTCTGAAATAGATTTATTTACCCTTTTACCCACTGTTTTGAGAACTTTACCATTTCAATCCCTTAAAACACATATTTTCACAATTTTGGGCCTATGGGCTGAAAAGCCCAAAAATTTGGCCCATTAGGCTACAATTTACATTTCTAGTCCTTTGAAGAGTATAATATTCATAAAAACATCTATTTTAACTGTTTTGACCCTTCCTTATGAAAACCGTGAATGACAACCTTTAACCCAACTTTTGTTTATATGACAAATATAGCCTAAAAATGAGTTTTATGTTGTAATATGTTTATTATAAACCTTAGAGGGTGATTTTTCTTGACTTGTTTAAGTTAATATATCTTAGATCACGTATATTTTCCTCCTTCAGCTATAGATCTCGAGTTTTCTTTCCTTTTTGGCACATATTTACCACATAAACACATGAAATCACACATAACATACACATACACATAGATCTACACATTTTACTTGTATTCTCCCCATAAAACTTGTGAAAACCGAAAATAGAGGGGTATGAACTCACCTTTGCTTGTTGTTTCGGTTTAAAGAAAGAAATGGAAGAGTTTGATGTTGTTTTCGGCCCTAGAAA
Organism: Lactuca serriola; assembly: GCF_051521515.1. Taxonomy (NCBI): domain Eukaryota; kingdom Viridiplantae; phylum Streptophyta; class Magnoliopsida; order Asterales; family Asteraceae; genus Lactuca; species Lactuca serriola. The sequence continues at coordinate 188,481,943 of NC_136413.1, forward strand.
GATTCTTGAGAAGACTTTGGCTTAGATAGGTTCTATGCAGCATGATCATGAGCTTTCATGAGTTAGAAGGAGATTTATAAATGATTCAAGAAGTTAAATCATGGATCTAAGCATCAACTTACCTAGGATGATGATTTTTGTAGAAGAACCTCCTTGAAATGCCCTAGATCTCAAAATTTTGATGGAGGAAAGGAAAGTGTCCTTGAGAGAATTTGGAATGAGAGTTTGAAGATATGTGTGTGTGTTTGGTGAACCTCGGCCATGAGTAGAAGAAGGAGAAGACAGAGAGTGAAGCTTGAAATGATGGTGCATGGGAACATGAGAGTTCATGAGTGTATGTTGTGTATTAGGCAGGTAGGACTAATGGTTATTAGTGAGGTGGCACCTCACTGATTACTCTTATCACAAATTTTTTTTGTTTCCTACTTGGGTCGAGAGTAGACAGAGAAGAGAAAGAATTTGGGCCCTTAAATGCTTGAGTCCATAATATGGGTCCAATTTGGTGGTTTTTGGCCCATTAGGCCTTTTAGGGTAATTCATGGCCCAATATACATCAAGGGATGAGTTTTATGGCCCATTAGGGCTAATTAGATTTGTTATGGCCCAATAAGGCCCATTTAGATAAATTAGCCCATTTTAGGCTTATAAGGCCCAAAAGGTTAAGTTTTATGAAAGTGGGTCCAATTAGAGCCCATATAAGAGTTCTAAGCCCAACATAGTTAAATTGGAAGCTTACTGGTCCATTAGGCCCAATAAGAAAATCCTAGTCCAAAATGGACTTGAACCGGGATTTTTAGGGTTTGCAACCTTTTGTTGATTATTTGAATGTTTGTATAGAGTATTTGATGGAATTTTGTTGTCATTGAATAAGCACCATATATGTTCTCAATTTTTAGCTACAATGTTATCTTTGTTAGGGGTTTTACAAAGCATCAGAATTCCTAGTTGTGACAAGGGATGCCGTAATCATAATCGAATTTGAGAACGCAATATATATAGAATTTCCTTAAGTTGAACCATTCCAACATAAAATTCATATATATATATATATATATATATATATATATATATATATATATATATATATATATATATATATATCCTTGACTAAAGATGATTAAAATCTCAATTTAAGCTTTTAGAATTGAAATGAAGTATAATTTCCTCTCCCTTAATTATAGCAAAACAACTTTTCCCATTTGAAACTTTTGTTTTCTATAATTATCATTGCTAACTTGCAATACTTATCATAATTATCATGCTCCCACTAACATTATAATTATTAGCATAACATTTATGCTTCCACTAGCTTTGACATGTACTCATAAATCAGCTGGACTTCTAGAAATCAATACTTTATTGACTTTCTTACCAAAGTTCAGATTTCTGATACAAGATGCTTTGATAAAACTTTATCAAAATCATACACCTTTCCTTAGATAACTCACATGTGTGTCTAAACAATTTTAGAACTATGAAAAGGGATGTCGTAATCATAGTCTCAATTGTTTAGACCTTTGCCATTTCTTACAAGTCCATGTTAGTGTGCTGGTTACCCACACGCGCTCCACTAACGACTTTGAGAATGCAAATATCACAATTGCTATCTACTTAAAATCTTCTTAGTGAAAACGTTTTGTAGCTCCCCGATTCTCAGGTATTGCTCAAATAAGATTCATTGAGTTAAGCTCTACTCAACGAGTTGGTTGACCTACTCATCGAGTAGCAGCAAAGTGGGATCACACGTTAAGTAACCTACTCGACGAGTCCATGTTGGACTCAACGAGTAAGAACTGGCAATGGAAACCCTAAATCCCGGGGTTTGCACCTCTATTTAAAGGAGCCATAGCCTCCTTTGGCTTCTTTACAGTCTTTGAGAGCCCCTTAAAACCCTAGTTCATGTGTGTGTGCCTTAGTGTGGTGTTTGAAGCTTGGAAAAGAGGATCTTGGAGGAAGAAGCTAATAGTGCAAAGGAAATTGAAGCAAGGAAGGAGTGGGAAGCTGGATTTGCCTCATCTAGCATCCTTTGGAGGTATCAAAGTGCCATTCTTGCTTCCCTTTTTCCCTTTCGTTGAGTTTCTAGGGCTTTTTATGGATTTTCAAGTTGGTATGATGAGCTATGGGCTAGATCTGAAGTTGCAACTTCAGATCTGGACCCTCCTTGGATTCTAGAAGCATAAAGTCATAGTCTTGGTTGTGATTAAGGATCCCTCTTGAGCATGAAGTTCTATTAAGAACTTAGAATAAACATTTAGCCTTTATAGTCATGCATGCACGTAAAGTTTGCAACTTTACATGATAAGCATGCCCTAGAAGCTTGGATCTATGAGTTGGAACCGTTGCATGGCTCAAAATATGTCTATATGGAGGAAAAGGACTGAATGGACTCGGCAAATCGCAAAGTGACTCGGCGAGTCACATGAAGATGGTCGTGAACTTGATGAGTTGGATGAACAACTCGGCGAGTCCGATGAAGATCGCCATAAGACTCGACGAGTTGAAGAACAACTCGGAGAGTTGGATGAGTTTTCTTTGGGATATGTATGAGTGTGTATCCGTCGAGTTGCAAGGAGGGAACTCGATGGGTGACCTTAAGTTTGATCGAGAATCAAAGGGACTCGACGAGTCACTCCGATGACTCGGCGAGTTGGAATGTACTTTAGGGAACTCGGCGAGTAGCCAAGGGTACTCGGTGAGTTAAGGTCAACATGGACTATTGACCTTGATTGAGGACTTTGACTTTGACCAGGGGTTGACTAGTGGGTGATGGAGTACCTTATAAGGTTAAGGACTTATAAGTATGATGTACTATGATGATAGGTGGAGGAATCTGTGTCAAGTGATCTGAGAGTTGGAGGCTACCGTTCGTGTCGACATCTGCGAGGTGAGTTAACCCCACTATATCGATAGGGTCTACGGCACCAAGGCCGACCCTTTAGTTGTTATTGTTATGGTATGCTACATGTGGTTATAATTTGTTAGATCGGAATCGGAGTAGATAGTATGTTATGCTCTTATGATCCGTAGGGATTGGTATGTAGTGACCTGCTAGGTCGGTATTCTAGTTACAAGAGAATTTTATGATTGATGATCAGTGTGACAGATATGTTTGATGTTTGTATATGCTTGTATATGATAGTATGCTCACATGGTTATTTGCTGGTGGTTGAATTGAGGCGGTCCTGCTTTGTGATGAAGGCCAATATACCCTATGAGCGGTCCGGGGAGACTGTAGGCCCACGTGGTGGACCAGTCATGCCGAAGGCTCGGGATAGATTCAGACAGACTATAGGCCCGGCAGGGCGGTCCAGTTAGGCCGATGGCCTAGTATGTATGATGATTGATTGATTATTACTGATATGGTATTGTCAGTGTGGTATTTGTATTTTGGGGGTAGCTCACTAAACCCTCGGGCTTACAGTTTTCAGTTATTTGTTTCAGGTACTTCAGGAGATCATGGAAAGGAGAATGCGTGACTGTACCGCTCCTCATCCTTATGTTATGATTTTTGGGACACTCTTATGAAAAATGACTTGAAAACATTTTGTAAACCATGCTATTTGGTTTTTATTTATGATTGAAAAAGTTTAAATTTGGTGTAAAATTTATGGATGTTACAAGTTGGTATCAGAGCCTTGGTTTGAGTGAATTGGAGGAGCACTTGTGTGAATCCAGTCTCAAATCAAGGATATTTTCGGAACATAAGTTTTAAAATGGTTTTCAAAATAAGGATAGAGGATGCAGAGGGTACGATCAGCCGAAGCGTGTAAGTGAACCCCAAAATACCATACAGTTATTTGATATTCTGATATGTTAGAACAGCATGCTAATGCTAGGCTAGGGATCTTCAAGAATCGCATGATAGACTTGCCTGATTATATGATGCCTATTTACCTAGTGTTTCTTGTATATGGAATTGACATCGTAACTGTAGATGTTTGGTGTATGCATCACGGCTGTGTATAATCAAGATCTTATAGCTTGAGAATATTTGATTCGACCTTAGTGTAGGATTAGATATTCAAAAGTCTATGGGGTCCAACATTATGTGCAGCTAGCATGCACCGTCGCTACAGGGGATGATGGAAGTTTCATGGATGTGTGAGTTATGATAAGTGGTGAGACTAGATGCGAGATATTTGGTATTCCCCTAAAAGTGAGGGTTGGGCGCATTTCTATGTTGATGATATTGTTAGGGCGTTGTAGTGATACTTGAGACAAATATGGGTAGGTGTGGAAGGTAGTATGGGCCCGTACTACTAAAAGCACTAGACCCATACGCGTAGCAAGGACATCACAACCCCTGGGGTTTTTGGGGTTTTGGTCTCCCGACATTATGTTATTTATCTGATGACTTATATATATATATATATATATATATATATATATATATATATATATATATATATATATATGTATATCTGTATATATATATATATATATATATATATATATATATATATATATATATATTCTAGTATGGTGGTGACGAGACGTGTTGCTTCGGGATCCGCATCGGGATCAAGATCAGGATCAGGGTCGGGAGACGGAGGGTTGGAGGTGCCGGTAGCACCTAAGCCCGTGGTTCAGATAGGGATCGAGGAGTTGGATGCCAGGATCAGGGAGATCATGCACGATGAGATTGTTGTTGCGTTCCGAGCTCAACTGCCAGAGATGTTTGGGTCGATTAAGACCGCGATGATTGAGTATTTTGATGAGCGATATGCAGCTCTAGCAGAGACAACTGCCGCTGCAGCCACTTTGGCTGTAACTGCGGCATGGGTTGGAGGAGGAGTCAGCAGGGCTTTCCAGTACCAGGACTTCGATAATACGAAGCCCCGATGTTTGATGGTACACAGGACGCGATTAGGGCTATGAGGTGGTTATCTGACGTGGAGGGTTGTTTCTTCACGTGCTCATGTCCTGCTGACCAAAAGTTCAGGTGTGCCCTGAACTTGTTGAAGCTTGGGGCAAAGGACTGGTGGAGGCTGACGATTGGGTCGTATACTGATGATCAGCGGACTGCTGTTACTTGGGAGCAGTTCAGAGATATGTTTCGCACCCGCTACGTTCCACGCATTGAGCGGGAGTGGCTTGAGCATGAGTTTCTGACATTGAGACAGGATGGGGAGTCTGTGATGGAGATTACCCGTATGTTCACGGAGAGGGCTATGATTTGCCAGAAGTTTGCTTTAGAGAAGTCTCAGATGACTCGTTATCTGAGTATGCTCAAGACTGATATTCGACAGTTTGTGTCTACACAGCGATATGATACCCTCCTGGACCTTCAGGAAGCCGCGCGGCGACGTGAGTTGGAGATAGAGCTATATCTGAAGGAGCAGCGTCAGGCACTGGCACAGTCTCAGCCGGCGCCTAAGTGGTTAAAGACCGCTGATACGCGACCCGGGGGTCATCAGAGCCGCACTTGTGGAAAGTGTGGCAAGGCTTATTCGGGGGTTTGTCGAGCAGGAGGTGGGTGCCACAAATATGGCAATGAGGGGCACTATGCCAGGGACTGCCGTCAGTCCGCCCCTCCAGCAGATATGAGGATTTGTTACCATTGTCATCAGGTTGGTCATGTGAAGACCAATTGTCCGCAGCTCGCCGCCAATCCGGCGCAGGGTTCCGCGCCAGCTGCTGCGAGGATTGGAGATGGGAGGCCAGTCAAGGTGGAGCCTCCGAAGGCTTAGGGTCACGCCTTCTAGCTCATGGCCGAGGTGGCCAAGTCAGCACCGGATGTGGTTGCTGGTACATTTTCTATTCTCTGTCTTAGTTATTGTATTCGTGTTATGCTTATTGATTGTACATATGATTAGGTACGTTTTTAGTGAATTCTTTGCGTGCTTTGGTATTATTTGACTCGCGGGCGAGTCGATCATTTGCATCTCAAACCTTCTCTAGTGGGTTCAGTGTGCCGAGAGTTGATCTTGAGTGTCCGTTGCGAGTTTCGATCGCCAACGAGCACGGGGTCTCTGCGTCTTCGGTCTTCCGAGGATGCGAGTTGGAGATTTTCAGGGTGTCCTTCCTGATATATTTGATTCCTATTCCCATGAGGGATGTAAGCGTGATTATAGGGATGGATTGGCTTAGCCGTTTTGGCGCCATGGTCGACTGTGAGGGAAAGCGGGTGGTGGTTCGAACTTCGAACCCCAAGTGGGGGAGAACATGTAGTATATGGTGAGGGCACCAAGTTGGGATCAGGATTTTGTTCGGCAGCCAAGGCTTGACAGTATATTCAGCACGGGTGTGTTGGTTATTTGGCGTATGTTGTAGATACGCGGTTTAGAGAGCAACTCTCAGTTTCTGAGGTCCCAGTGGTGAGGGAGTTTCTTGATGTCTTTCCGGAGGAGTTACCTGGAGTGCCTCCGGAGAGGCAGGTTGAGTTCAGGAATGACCTAGTGCCAGGTGCAGCCCCTATCGCTAAGGCGCCATACCGACTGGCACCGCCAGAGATGCAGGAGTTGTCATCTCAGTTGCAGGAACTGCTGGGTAAGCAGTTTATTCGTCCGAGTAGTTCACCCTAGGGAGCACCGATCCTTTTCGTCAGGAAGAAGGATGGTTCGCACAGGATGTGCATTGACTATAGGGAGCTGAACAAGTTAACGGTGAAGAACCGTTATCCGCTTCCAAGGATAGACGATCTTTTCGATCAGCTGTAGGGTGCATCTTGGTTTTCCAACATTGATTTGAGATCTAGATATCACCAGGTCAGGGTGAAGGAGGAAGACGTGGAGAAGACCGCGTTTCGGACTCGTTATGGTCATTACGAGTTCGTGGTGATGCCGTTTGGACTCACCAACGCGCCGTCAGTGTTCATGGATCTGATGAACCGGGTATGCAGACCGATGCTTGATCACTCGGTCATTGTGTAACACCTGGTTCCTGGTACAAATTTTTTAAAATTAAGTATTTTGCATTTTGGCCTGGGACTCGGCAAGTTAGTGGTCCAACTCGTCGAGTAGAAGCGCATTGGACACGGGAGTTAAGTGGCTGACTCGGCGAGTCAGAGATCGGACTCGACGAGTCCGTGCTGTTTGGACAAAAACCCTAATATGAGGGTTTGCACCCTACTTAAATGCCTTAACTCAGCCTCCTTTTTCCCTAACACTCTCCTAGAGCTGCATATCGAAACCCTAGCCGTTTGTGTATGTGTGTTGAGGCCATTTTGGTGCTTTTGTTGACTTGTGAAGGTTGGAAGGAAGAAGAGGAGCTTGAGTATTCGACTTGGGGCTTGTAGATCCAGAAATCTCATTCCATTTTCAGCTTAATCAAGGTAAAATGCTCCTTTTTGGTCTTTCATTTGGTTGTTCATCTTTAGAATGTGGATCTTGGGTGCATTTAGGGCTTTTCAAGCCATTTTTGGATTCAAGGAGTGTTATATGGACTCTAACTTCAGATATGGGCCTTAAGAGGGGTCTCATGGCATAAAGGTACCAACTTTAGGGCCATGAGAGCCCCATGCACATTGTAGGACCCTTTATATGGGTTTTTGAGCTAAAAACCCCATGCATGTGCATCAAGTTTGGAACTTTACGTATAAATTGGACATTAGGAGGCCAAATCTATGGTTTTGGTATGTTAGACCTCGTTTAAATCGACTGTATGGAGTTGTTCAAGACTGGAGTCGGCGAGTTGTTCTTGGCACTCGACGAGTCGGTGACCATTGTGCACCAAATCCTTTCTGTGAATGGGCAAATGATAGGAAGGAAGTCCCTTGTGGGTTTAGACGCGAACAGGGACCTGGAAGCCTTGGGACTCGGCGAGTGGTATGAGCAGACTCGGCGAGTCCATAGCAATCTCCCAATCTTTGAAGATGGACTGGACGAGTTGTTCATACAACTCGACAAGTCATAGACTGGACAAGTTCTTAAGTTGAAGATGAACTCGGCGAGTTCAAGAAGGAACTCGGCGAGTTAGATGAAGATGGTCCCGATGTTATGGTTGAAGGAGAACCCGTCGAGTTTTGCTAGACTCGACGACTGGAGTCGGGGTTTTGTGTAGGATTGGAGAAGCATGGACTCGACGATTTGGTAGGCCAACTCGGCGAGTCAGGTCAACTGAATGTTGGGTTTGACCAATGTTGACTTTGACTGAACTTGGACTGACCCTTTTTAGGGTTGTATGTGATGAGTGTTGAATTGAAGGTTGTGGTGTAGGGATCGAGGAGTCGTAGGGAGTCGACTTGTGCGCCGAGTTACCTTCCAGTAGGGGTGGGTCTAAGGCCGCAATGTCGGCCCACCAAAAAGGGTATTTAGAAGATAATGGTCTTTGTGATAATTATCTTGGTCTGGTTATGTGTTGGTAGTATGCTATGTGAATGGTAGGGATTAGTTTCCCTGACAGTGGTCCTTAGGACCCAAGGGTAGGTCAGTACCCGGATATGCCTGACTGTATGCTTATATCTGTTGATTGTATGTTAGTAGTAGGAGGGTGAAATAGTCCCCAGTTACCGGTTGAAAGATATCGATGAAGGTTACCGGTTGAAAGATACCGATGCTGGTTACCGGTTGAAAGATACCGATGAAGGTTACCGGTTGAAAGATACCGACGATATTGTGTGGTATGTGGTATGATGGGGGAACTCACTAAGCTTTTTGCTTAAAGTTTTGGTTTTGGTTTCAGGTACCTCCTCGTCGAAGGGGAACGAGCCGGCGGCGTAGCAGCGCATCACACACACACACATGTTTCCGCAAGAAGTTTTTGGGACTGGACTCTGATTTTTTTTTATACTTTTGATGTTATGGTTTGAAATTCAACATTATGATTTTTTAATGAATGTTTGTTGACAATGTATTGGCAAAGATGCTCGCTAACGCGTTAATTCAAAAATGAAATTTTTGGCTTTGAAAAATTGGGTCGTTACAAGTTGGTATCAGAGCCCTGGTTTGAGGGATTCGGACACACCCTCGGGAGTGTCTGGACTCAAACCCAGGGACTAAAAGATCTTTAAAAAAAATGGTTTTCTAAAGGCTAAACTGAGAAATTTTAAGAAAGTCGAAGTGTGTGATTCGTGCGACCGGATGGGCTCGAGTAAGTTTTCCCTAAGATACCCATACTTGTTATGTTATGTTATATGGATTTGATTCATAGAACTGCATGCTAGAATAGGACTAAGGATCTAGGAGGATGCCTTTTGTGCCTGATATATGATTCTGAGAATTGCATGCTAGTTAGGGCTAAGGATCTAGCAAGGATGCCTTTTGTGCATGTTGTATGAGCTGTATGCTAGGACTGTTTAGTAAATAGTAGGATGGCCTGTGTAGGTTATGCCTGGGTTGGTTACTCAAAGCACGAATGCTGCTTGCTTTGTGCTATGGGGGTTCTAACCAACTTCAACTAACTAAGGAGTCAATATGTAACAGTATACGCAAGCTAGTTAGGGGGAGGGGGTGGGGAGTCCTAGTGCAGCTGATGGTGCAGTGTAGGTAGGAGAGTGCCCTAGGGAAGCCTAGGATGAGGTCAGTGAAAAGGGTATCGGTAAAAGGGACTTGGTGAAATCGAAGCAATTCTTGAGGAAAGTACGGATAGATGTGGAAGGTAGTATGGGCCCGTACTACTGGAAGCAGAGGATCCGTACTCAAACCAAGGAAGGCCTAGATGGAACCGGGAAACTTGGAAAGTCTATGTGGCCCTGACATTCATATGTTTATTTTCAAAATGGTGGTCACGCGACATGGGATAGGAGGTTCAGGATCCGGGTCAGGATTGGGCTCGGGGGCAGGATCCGAGCATGTGGGTGATGGGTTACGCGAGTTCATTGCGTCCGAGATCACGAGGGGTATCCTTGATGCAATGTTGGTTATCTTTGGGTCGATCAAGGAGGGGATCGTTGAGCTGATGGAGGATCACCTCAGGGCGTTCCGGAGTGACATGGCGACTAGCTAGTCATGGCCGCGCACACTGTCCTATAAGGACTTCAGACGAAGTGGTGCGCCAGATTTCCATGGGGCGAAGGACCCCATTGCTGCTAGACGATGGATTGCAGACATTGAGTCTGCATAGCTGACCAGCTTCTACCCCGAGGGGTCGAAGGTACGATTTGCAGCAGGGTGTTTGAGGGACTGGGCTAGGGGTTGGTGGGAGTCGGTTGGTGACTCTTTGGGAGCCTCGGCTGTTGAGGCTATGACATGGTCGGTTTTCTGACCCGGTTCAGAGAGGAGTTTGTGCCAGCTGCAGAGCTTCAACAGCTGGCCATGGAGTTCTTGGATATGAGACAGACTACGGAGACTTTGGCGGATATCACCACCAAGTTCTGGGAGAGGGCTTTGTTGGTGCCCCAGTATGCGGGTGATGAGGACATGAAGAGGACCCGCTACCATGACATGCTATGAGCTGACATCCGAGAGCATGTTAGTTTTTCAGCTTGCCCTACCCTGGATTCCATGATTGCCAGGGCTAAGGAGAAGGAGACTGATCTGGAGCACATCCGAAAGAGGAAGGCAAAGGAGGGGCAGACAGCGGGGGCTTCGGGGAAGAAGCCCAAGGGATCTGATGGTAGGCCAAAGGGCCAGTCGGGGCGGGACTGCTGTGGAAAATGTGCTCGGTCCCACGAGGGAGCTTGTCACACTGGGTCGGGTTCAGGTTGCTATAAGTGCGGCAAGGTTGGGCATTTTGGTAGGGATTGTACTGCCCCTGCTCCTACGATTAGAATATCTGACCTGATTTGCTTTCATTGCATTGAGAAGGGCCATAAAAAGGCCAATTTCCCTAGATTGACAGCAGCAACGGCAGCGGTGCCGACTGTGGCGCCGACTCTAGCGACAGCACAGGTGGTGGATGGTCGGGAGGTCAAGTCAGAGACTCCAGTGGTTCGGAGCCGAGCATTTTAGTTGACATCCAAGGAGGCATGCGCTACACCCGATGTGGTGACGGGTATAATTACTTATCTTTATGCTTTTATATTATGTCGCTGTGATTTTGATATATCATATGCCTAGGATCGTTCCATGTGAACGGAATCCCAGTTCAGGTGTTGTTTGATTCGGGTGCCACCCGATCATTTGTCTCTCTTGCGCTTAGCAAGAAGTTTCAGGAGTCTTCAGGCATGTTGGATTGCCCTCTAGAGGTCGAGATTGCGGACAACCGGTCGGTGCGAGCATCAGAGGTCTATCGGGATTGCGTTTTGAGGCTGTTTGAGGAGCGTTACATGGTAGACCTGGTTCCTATTTCGTTGATGGGGAACAAGGTGATTATAGGCATGGATTGGTTGAGCCCCAATGAGGCAGTAAGAGATTGCGTGCAACAGCTGGTTCAGATCAGGACTGCAAGTGGGGGAGAGTTAGTAGTTCAGGGCGAGAGGCCGCAGCAAGGGCCAGCGGTATGTTCAGCAACGAGAGCTAGGCGTTACCTTCAGCAGGGTTGCACAAGATATGTCGCTTATGTTATGGAAACCCAGGAGGCGGGTAAGGTGACGGTGGGCGATGTGCCCGTGGTGCGTGAGTTTACGGACGTATTCCCCGAGGAGTTGCCTGGGATACCTCCGGAGAGGCAGGTGGAATTCAGGATCGACCTAGTCCCTGGTGCGGCTCCGATAGCTAAGGCACCGTATAGGTTGGCTCCTCCTGAGATGCAGGACTTTTCTACGCAGTTGTAGGAGCTGTTGGACAAGGGATTCATTAGACCGAGCAGTTCTCCCTGGGGAGCCCCGATTTTGTTTGTGAAAACGAAGGACGAGTCGCATCGGATGTGTATAGATTATCGGGAGCTGAATAAGCTAACGGTGAAGAACCGTTACCCACTCCTAAGGATTGATGACCTCTTTGACCAATTACAGGGAGCATCTTGGTTCTCCAAGATTGATCTGCAGTCAGGATATCATCAGATGAGGGTCAGAGAGGAGGATGTACAGAAGACGGCGTTCCAAACGCGCTATGGCCACTACGAGTTTTTGGTGATGCCCTTTCGCCTCACCAATGCTCCTGCCGCGTTCATGGACCTCATGAACCGCGTGTGTAGACCGATGTTAGACCGGTCTGTGATAGTGTTTATTGATGACATCTTGGTTTACTCCAAGACGCAGGAGGAGCACAAGGAGCATCTGCGAGAGGTTCTGGGGACTTTGTGGAAGGAGAACTTGTATGCTAAGTTCTCCAAGTGCGAGTTCTGGTTGCGCGAGGTGCAGTTCCTTGGTCATCTCGTCAACCAGAACGGGATCTCAGTGGACCCGACAAAAGTGGAGGCTGTGATGAGATGGGAGGTTCCGAAGTCTCCATCCAAGATTTAGATTTTCCTAGGATTAGCCAGCTACTATCGGAGATTCATCCAGGATTTATCCAAGATAGCCATACCTCGGACCAGGCTAACAAGGAAAGTCGTGGTCTTCCGTTGGGGGCCTGAGCAGCAGACCACATTTGAGACTCTGAGACAGAGATTGTGTGAGGCGCCAATCTTAGCCCTGCCAGAGGGCATGGAGGATTTTGTTGTGTATTGCGATGCGTCCATCTCAGGTTTTGGCACGAATATGATGCAGAGAGGGCATGTCATCGCCTACGCGTCGAGGCAGCTGAAGCCTCACGAGGCGAACTACCCGACGTATGATTTGGAATTGGGGGCTGTTGTTTTCTCCCTCAAGATTTGGCATCATTACTTCTATGGGGTTTGCTGTACTATCTACACGGACCATAAGAGTTTGAGGTACCTCATGGATCAGCCGAACCTAAACATGAGGCAGCGTCGGTGGATGGACGTGGTACAGGATTATGATTGCGAGATCCTTTGTCACTCAGGTAAGGCCAATGTGGTGGCCGATGCGCTTAGCCGCAAGGCAGCGCCAATTAGGGATATCTGCCTGAGGTTGACGGTGGTGACTCTACTGTTGAAGTAGATTCGGGAGGCCCAGCAGGAGGCCATGAAGGAGGAACATCGGCAGAGCGAGCGGATTATGGGTCAGGATTCCTCTTTTGACTATGACAGCCGGGGGTTGTTGACTCTGCACCGTAGGGTGTGGGTCCCGTATCATGGGGGTGTGCGCCTAGTATTGATGGAAGAGGCGCACAAATCTCGATTCTCCATTCACCCCGGGGCGACAAAGATGTATAGGGATCTTCGTCTGGACTATTGGTGGCCTGCATGAAGCGAGATGTGGCATGGTACGTAGAGCGGTGCTTGACCTGCAGGAAGGTCAAGGCCGAGCATCAGAGACCTCACGGCAAGATGCAGCCGTTGGATATTCCGCTGTGGAAATGGGAAGACATCACGATGGATTTTATTACTAAGCTTCCTAGGACTGCGCGGGGAGTGGATTCGATCTGGGTCATCGTTGATCGATTGACCAAGAGCGCCCATTTTATCCCGATTCAGGAGAGCATCTCGGCCGAGAAGTTGGCCGACATCTGTATCCGGGAGGTGGTGGCGTGGTACAGTGTGCCAATTTCTGTGATTTCAAATAGGGATGTGTGGTTCACTTCTAGGTTTTGGAGGAAGTTTCATGACGAGTTGGGTACTCGTCTGCATTTTAGCACCGCCTTTCACCCGCAGACAGATGAACAGAGTGAGCGGACCATCTGGATGTTGGAGGATATGTTGCGGGCATGTGTCTTAGACTTTGGAGGTAGTTGGGATACTTACCTTCCTTTGGTGGAGTTCTCGTACAACAACAGCTATCACACGGGTATTGACCTTCCTCCCTTCGAGATGTTGTAAAGGAGGAAGTTCAGGACCCCGATATGTTGGGGTGAGGTTGGGCAGAGGGTAATGGGGAGTACCGAAGTGGTACTCAAGACTACGGAGAGGAGCCAGCAGGTCCGGAGCAGGCCTCAGACTGCTAAGAGTCGGCAGAAAAGTTATGCTAACAAGCACCGATCCGACTTGGAATTCCATGTCGGGGATATGGTCCTCCTGAAGGTGTCACCTTGGAAGGGTGTCATTCGATTCAGGAAGCGGGGCAAGTTGGGCCCTAGGTATATTGGACCTTTTAGGGTAGTAGCCTTGGTGGGCAAGGTGGCATATAGGCTGGATCTGCCAGCCGAACTCAGTCAGATTCATAGCACCTTTCACATTTCCCAGTTGCGGAAATGTTTGCTGGATGATTCGACAAAAGTGCCTTTAGAGTACATTCAGGTTGATGACAGCCTGAACTACATCGAGCGACCAGTGGCGATCCTTGACAGGAAGTCAAAGGATCTGAGGAGCAAGAGAGTGGAGCTGGTAAAGGTGCAGTCGCAGCACCGAAAGGGCTCGGAGTGGACTTGGGAGCCGATGGATGAGATGATGGAGCTTTACCCAGAGCTTTTCCAGGAACAAGCAGCAGACTTCGAGGACGAAGTCTAAAATAAGTGGGGGAGATTTGTAACACCTGGTTCATGGTACGTATTTTTTAAAATTAAGAATTTTGCATTTTGGCCTGGGACTCAGCGAGTTCGTGTCCCAACTCGTCGAGTAGAAGCACATTACACACGGGAGTTAAGTGGGTGACTCGGCGAGTCAGAGACTGGACTCGACGAGTTTGTGCTATTTGGACAAAAACCCTAATATGAGGGTTGGCACCCTATTTAAACGCCTTAACTCAGCCTCCTTTGTCCCTAACACTCTCCTAGAGCTGCATATCGAAACCCTAGCCATTTGTGTGTGTTGAGGCCATTTTGGTGCTTTTGTTAACTTGTGAAGCTTGGAAAGAAGAAGAGGAGCTTGAGTATTCAACTTGGGGCTTGTAGATCCAGAAATCTCATTCCATTTTTAGCTTAATCAAGGTAAAATGCTTATGTTTTGGTCTTTCATTTGGTTGTTCATCTTTAGAATGTGGATCTTGGGTGCATTTAGGGCTTTTCAAGCCATTTTCGGATTCAAGGAGTGGTATATGGACTCTAGCTTCATATCTGGGCCTTAAGAGGGTCTCATGGCATAAAGGTGCCAACTTTAGGGCCATGAGAGCCCCATGCACATTGTAGGACCCTTACATGGGTTTTTGAGCTAAAAATCCCATGCATGTGCATCAAGTTTGGAACTTTACGTATAAATTGGACATTAGGAGGCCAGATCTATGGTTTTGGTGTGTTAGACCTCATTTAAATCGACTGTATGGAGTTGGTCAAGACTGGACTCGGCGAGTTGTTCTTGGCACTCGACGAGTCGGTGACCATTGTGCACCAAATCCTTCCTGTGAATGGGTAAATAATAGGGAGGAAGTGCCTTGTGGGTTTAGACGCGAACAGGGACCTGGAAGCCTTGGGACTCGGTGAGTGGTATGAGCAGACTCGGCGAGTCCATAGCAATCTCCCAATCTTCGAAGATGGACTCGACGAGTTGTTCATACAACTCGGCAAGTCATAGGCTGGACAAGTTCTTAAGTTGAAGATGAACTCGGCGAGTTCAAGAAGGAACTCGGCGAGTCGGATGAAGATGGTCCCGATGTTATGGTTGAAGGAGAACCAGTCGAGTTTTGCTAGACTCGACGAGTGGAGTCAGGGTTTTGTGTGGGATTGGAGAAGCATGGACTCGACAAGTTGGTAGGCCAACTCGGCGAGTCAGGTCAACTGAATTTTGGCTTTGACTGAACTTGGACTGACCCTTTTTAAGGTTGTATGTGATGAGTGTTGACTTTAAGGTTGTCGTGTAGGGATCGAGGAGACGTAGGGAGTCGACTTGTGCGCCGAGGATTGTTCAGACACTGCACGACATTGAGGTGAGTTACCTTCCAGTAGGGGTGGGTCTAAGGCCATAATGTTGGCCCACCAAAAAAGGGTATTTAGAAGATAATGGTCTTTGTGATAATTATCTTGGTCTGGTTATGTGTTGGTAGTATGCTATGTGAATGGTAGGGATTAGTTTCCCTGACAGTGGTCCTTAGGAGCCAAGGGTAGGTTAGTACCCGGATATGCCTGACTGTATGCTTATATCTGTTGATTGCATGTTAGTAGCAGGGGGTGAAATAGTCCCCAGTTACCGGTTGAAAGATACCGATGAAGGTTACCAGTTGAAAGATACCGATGAACGTTACCGGTTGAAAGATACCGACGATATTGTGTGGTATGTGGTATGATGGGGGAACTCACTAAGCTTTGTGATTACAGTTTTGGTTTTGGTTTCATGTACCTCCTCGTCGAAGGGGAAAGAGCCGGCGGCGTAGCACGGCATCACACACACACATGTTTCTGCAAGAAGTTTTTGTGACTGGACTCTGATTTTTTTTATACTTTTGATGTTATGGTTTGAAATTCAACATTATGATTTTGTAATGAATGTTTGTTGACAATGTCTTGGCAAAGATGTTTGCTAACGAGTTAATTCAAAAACGAAAATTTTGGCTTTGAAAAATTGGGTCGTTACACATTGTGTTTATAGATGATATCTTGGTGTACTCCAAGACTCGAGAGCAGCATGAGGAGCATCTCAGGGAGCCGTTGGGAGTTTTGAGGCGAGAATGGTTGTATGCCAAGTTCTTGAAGTGCGAGTTTTGGTTATGGGAGGTCCAGTTCCTCGGACACATCGTTAACCAGGAGCGAATTCTGGTCGATCCGGCCAAGGTGGAGGCGGTTATACAATGGGAGACCCCGAAATCTCCATCTGACATCAGGAGTTTCTTGGGTTTAGCAGGGTATTAACGGAGATTCATTCGTGATTTCTCCAAGATTGTTGTACCCCTTACCCGTCTAACGAGGATACCATGGATTTTCGGTGGGGCCCTAAGTTTGAGACACATCATGGATCAACCGAACCTGAACATGAGGCAGCGCAGGTGGATGGATGTGGTCAAGGACTATGATTGCGAGATCATTTACCATCCTGGTAAAGCGAATGTGTTTGTGGATGCTCTGAGCCGCAAGTCAGCTAGGTCCTCGACCCTAGCCATGTGTATGAGGATAGCGGTGGATTCCCCACTGGTGGGTTTGATCAGGGATGCTCAGATTGAGGGCATGAGATCAGAGAACTGGAAGTTGGAGAGGATTAAGGGCGAAAGTGCCCAGTTTGTTCAGGATAGTCGCGGATTGTTGACCCGTTATGGTCGGGTTTGGGTTCCGATGTCCGAAGAGGTCCGGCAGACAGTGATGGAGGAGGCTCATAAGTTTTGTTTTTCGATTCACCCGGGAGCCACCAAGATGTATCGTGATTTGAGTTCGAGTTATTGGTGGCCTGGCATGAAGCGAGATATCGCTTGGTTTGTTGAGAGGTGCTTGACCTGTAGGATGGTCAAGGCCGAGCATTAGAGGCCGCATGGTAAGTTGTAGCCTCTAGAGATTCCCATGTGGAAATGGGAACAAATCGCGATGGATTTCATCACGAAGTTGCCAAAGACGGCAAGGGGGTTCAATGCTATATGGGTCAGCGTTGATCGATTGACCAAGAGTGCCCATTTCCTAGCCATATGGAAGAGTTTGTCGGCAGAAAAGTTGGCTGACCTGTACGTCAGAGAGGTTGTCTCTCGTCATGGGGTTCAGGTTTCTATCGTTTCCGATCGAGATGTCATGTTTACTTCTCGTTTTTGGCAGAGGTTCCATGAGGAACTGGGTATACGACTGCATTTTAGTACGACATTCCATCTGCAGACTGATGGGCAGAGTGAGCGGACCATTCAGACCCTCGAGGATATGTTGAGGGCGTGCATTATTGATTTCGGTGGGAGTTGGGATTCCCACCTACCGCTTGCAGAGTTCTCCTACAACAACAACTATCATTCCAGTATTGGCACCCCGCCTTTCGAGCTGTTGTATGGGCAGAAGTGTAGGACCCTATTCTGCTGGGGCGAAGTTGGGCACAGAGTGATGGGTCGGACAGAGGTAGTTCTGCAAACTACCGAGATGATACAACAAATTAGACAGCGACTGCAGACCGCTCAGAGTCAGCAGAAAAGTTATGTCGACCGTCGCCGATCTGAGCTGGAATTTCAAGTGGGTGACATGGTCCTCCTAAAGGTCTCACCCTGGAAGGGTGTGATCCGCTTCAGGAAGAGGGGAAAATTGGGTCCCCTTTATATTGGGCCGTTCAGGATTATTGCCAGGGTTGGCAGGGTGGCTTATAGGTTACAGCTTCCGAAGGAGCTTAGCCGGATCCACAACACATTTCATGTTTCGAAATTGCGAAAATGCATTATAGACCAGGATACAGTGGTATCGTTGGATGACATTCAGGTCGATGAGCGCCTGAACTATGTGAAGAGGCCAGTGGCTATTTTGGAAAGGAAGAAGAAGATTCTGCGGAACAAGGAAATACCTTTAGTAAGGGTACAGTGGGAACATCGGAAGGGATCCGAGTGGACATGGGAGCCGGAGGCGGAGATACGCAAGCATTATCCGACATTTTTTACTCCAGCGGACTTCGAGGATGAAGTCTAGTTCAAGTGGGGGAGAGTTGTAACGCCCCGATTCTCAGGTATTTTTCAAATAAGATTCATTGAGTTAAGCTCTACTCGACGAGTTGGTTGATTTACTCGTCGAGTAGCGGCGAGGTGGGATCACGCGTTAAGTGACCTACTCAACGAGTCCATGTTGGACTCGGCGAGTAGGAGCTAGCAGTGGAAACCCTAAATCTCGGGGTTTGCACCTCTATTTAAAGAATCCTTAGCCTCTTTTGGCCTCTTTACAGTCTTTGAGAGCCCCTTAAAACCCTAATTTTTGTGTGTGTGCCTTGGTGTGGTGTTTGATGCTTGGAAAACAGGATCTTGGAGGAAGAAGCTAAGAGTGCAAAGGAAATTGAAGCAAGGAAGGAGTGGGAAGCAGGATTTGCCTCAGCTAGCATCCTTTGGAGGTATCAAAGTGCCATTCTTGCTTCCCCTTTTCCTTTTTATTGAGTTTCTAGGGCTTTTTATTGATTTTCAAGTTGGTATGATGAGATGTGGGCTAGATCTGAAGTTGTAACTTCAGATCTGGACCCTCCTTGGATTCTAGAAGCATAAAGTCACAGTCTTGGTTGTGATTAAGGTCCATCTTGAGCATGAAGTTCCATTAAGAGCTTAGAATAGACATTTAGAGCCTTTATAGTAATGCATGCACGTAAAGTTTGCAACATTATGTGATAAGCATGCCCTAGAAGCTTGGATCTATGAGTTGGAACCGTTGCATGGCTCAAAATATGTTTGTATGGAGGAAAAGGACTAAATGGACTTTGCGACTCGCAAAGTGACTCGGCGAGTCACATGAAGATGGTCGTGAACTCGACGAGTTGGATGAACAACTCGGCAAGTCCGATGAAGATCACCATAAGACTCGACGAGTTGAAGAACAACTCGGCGAGTCGAATGAGTTTTCTTTGGGATTTATATGAGTGTGTATCTGTCAAGTTGCAAGGACGGAACTCGACAGGTGACCTTAAGTTTGATCGAGAATCAATGGGACTCGACGAGTCACTCCGATGACTCGGCGAGTTGGAATGTACTTCAGGGAACTCGGCGAGTAGCCAAGGGTACTCGGCGAGTTAAGGTCAACATGGACTGTTGAACTTGACTGAGGACTTTGACTTTGACCAGGGGTCGACTAGTGGGTTATGGAGTACCTTATAAGGTTAAGGACTTATGAGTATGATGTACTATGATGATAGGTGGTGGAATTTGTGTCAAGTGATCCGAGAGTTGGAGTCTACCATTCGTGTCGGCATCTGCGAGGTGAGTTATCCCCACAATATCGATAGGGTCTACGGCACCAAGGCCGGCCCTTTAGTTGTTATTGTTATGGTATGCTACATGTGGTTATGATCTGTTAGATCGGAATCGGGGTAGACAATATGTTATGCTCTTATGATCCGTAGGGATTGGTATGTAGTGACCTGCTAGGTCGGTACTCTAGTTACAGGAGAATTTTATGATTGATGATCAGTGTGACATATATGTTTGATGTTTGTATATGCTTGTATATGATAGTATGATCACATTGTTATT
The DNA here is from genome assembly GCF_051521515.1 of Lactuca serriola. Taxonomy (NCBI): domain Eukaryota; kingdom Viridiplantae; phylum Streptophyta; class Magnoliopsida; order Asterales; family Asteraceae; genus Lactuca; species Lactuca serriola. The sequence goes on from NC_136413.1 coordinate 188,501,747, forward strand.
TGTTCGTGGTTGGGTTGAGGCGGTCCTGTTTTGTGCTGAAGGCCAATATACCCTATGAGCAGTCCGGGGAGACTATAGGCCCACGTGGCGGAACAGTCATGCCGAAGGCTCAGGACAGATTCAGACAGACTGCAGGCCCGGCAGGGCGGTCCAGTTAGGCCGATGGCCTAGTATGTATGATGATTGATTGATTATTACTGATATGGTATTCTCAGTGTGGTATTGGTATTTTGGGGGTAGCTCACTAAGCCCTCCGGCTTACAGTTTTCAGTTATTTGTTTCAGGTACTTGAGGAGATCATGGAAAGGCGAAGTCGTGACTGTACCGCTCCTCATCCTTATGTTATGAGTTTTGGGACACTCTGATGAAAAATGATTTGAAAACAATGTTATTTTGTTTTTATTTATGATTGAAAAAACTTTAAATTTGGCATAAAATTTATGGATGTTACACGTTTCCTCACCATCATTTTCATGAATCGTAGAGAAACCTTATGACTCTTAGATTTTATGGTGTATGTGTTCCTATCCATGTGAATTTGTTAAAACCATAATCACAAGACAAGGTTACTGACAAATCCAAACTCATATGGACTGAACTTGTGCAATCTTAAATTCTTGCCACCTGACAGCACAAGGGACTGCCATTGCTTCCAAGTAGTTATGCAAACAACTGAGAACTTGTAGAACTCAGATGCATAGTCAAATTTAACTGGAATGGGCACAGAAATAGGAATATTTCAACACGATAGGTTACAAACCTCAAGTCATGCGCTAGTGATAAACTACATGTTTTGTTCTTGACCAGTTCTTGAAAATCTTTCAGGATCTTTTAGACTCCCACTGTCCTCTTGACATATAAGACTCTCTTGCCAAGAACCATTACTTGACAGAAAAATATTCAAGAGATAGTGCGGATTCTTTATCAAGACAAACACTACACATAATTGGCCTTAGTTGGTCTTTGTTTTATCCAAAACATCACAACTTACTAATTTCAAATGTACAAGAGTAGAAAACCTTTTACTGTACATTTGACAAGTGTTATAAACCTTCTTTAAGATATGTCACTCAAGTTACAATCTTGAAGTATGACTCTAAGAACTGTTTTGGAAAGAAGTATGACTCATCTTCTTGATTTAACCATTTCAACAATTCATGATTCCTCTTCTTAGCCATAGTAAAGCATTAAGATGTCCTTAGAGCACCAATTGTGATATGGTTTCTTAATCATTAAGATGATCACAAAACATGATACTAAAGTACTCTCCCATCTTTTTAGCTTTGAGAAACTTTTATCTTTCTACCTAATTTGATTCTTCTCATTCGTTCTGCCATACATCAAAACTTTTCCAATGTTTCAGAATTATACTTAAACTTGTAAGTATAACCATATTTACTAAACTTTAGTAAATCATGACGAATAGTATTATCAATCGTTGTGGTGGACTTGACCAGTGCACAAGAATGTGTACTCGACCCCTTAATCCTTCACTTGACTCATATATACATGTGAACAAGGAATTAGTCTTAATTTTCCAAAGATGAAAATTCTCATTCATCATACAATACAACTTGCATGATTCCAAATTTCGGTCCAATTGAAACTTGGGTGGTGAGAATATTTCCTTATTGAGTAAATTTAGACATTACCACAAATGGAAGAATCAAATTCATATTTCCATTATTGCTAGAAACATACAAACATCAACTTTCCATAAATGCCATTGCAAGGAGATATAAAATAAAACAAAAAACAAATTTTATTTATTTATAAAATGCAGAAAAAAAACTTTTTCCTTACAATGCACCTTTAAATGAAAACTATGCTATTACATATTTCCTTACAAACTATCATAACTCCTAAGCAGCAGCTCAAAAATCCGATCTTCGAACCATGCGATTGAAATCCATCTTCGCGATCAAATTCAACATACTCTTCTTTTAAGTTTCCTTCCTTTTCCTTGATCCTGCCAAACATCAAAATGCAACCTAGTCACATCATGTATTAAGAATCAACGATTTGGAACTTAACAGAGTTAGATAGTGGACTTACCTGAAGCAGAGTTAAAGTTTTTGATTATTCCTTCTCTCAGATCTTTGAGGTAGTTAGGGCAGCTTCACAACCAATGCCCCTTCTCTTGGCAATAGAAACATATAGACTCTTTGGGAATGGTAAACGGGACTATCACAGACTTAGCCTTTCCCTTTACCTTTTGGTCAACCGAGTTGACCAAGGCCGATCCATTTCCATTGGGAAGAGAAAGCTTTTCTGAACTTCCAATGCTTCCATTGTCAATGCCCATGGAAGTTTGAGAAATAGACCTTCCACCCAAATTTGCTTGACCATTGCACCAAATCATTGCTAATTCAGCAACAACAAGCAAATAAGAAAGATATAATAGGGTCATGTCATGATCTGTCAAATAGTAGTCTTTAATGAACTCACTATATGAATCAAAAAGTGACTGAAGGACCCAGTCAATAGCCAACTTCCTTGGGACAACGACACCCAACATTCTCAACCCGTCAATGTGTGACTTCATCTCTAAGACATGAGTACACAAAGGTCTTCCATCTTTATGTTTCATTGCAAGTAGGGCTTGAGTGATCTTGAACTTTTCAAGCCTTCAAGCTTGTGGGTCAGGAAGAATCATTGCAATCGCGGGACATCATCTTCATTAGGGAAGCTTGCTCCAAAAGATTTGGGAAGATCATAATTGTCTGAACCAGACATCTAAAATGGGAGAGATTCAAGTTAGTTGATTTAAATCCTTAATAGAACACCCAATATGAAATATTAAGGCTAGGAACCAACACAGTATTTTATAACTTGGAAAAGGGATGCCGTAATCCAAGCTACAAAATATTTGAAGGTAGGTGAATGACGATTCACTAAAACCATGAAAAACGAAATAGGTATTAGGTTTTAATTGGATTTGAAACTCCTAGATCTTTTGAGTTTCATTGAACTTTTCAATGGCATGTTTAAATCTCGATTGTGCCCTCTCAAGTTTGTCACTGGAATGCCGAGGATCACAAACAAGGTGTGAATAACCATGCAAATATACTTGGTACTCTTAACTTTTATCACCTAATCGATGTGTCGGTTAACCATATGCGCTCCACTGAGTTATGATAAACCTTCAGCTACCCTTTGCCAACCTTGTTAAATCCAAGTGAGTGTGCCAATTAACCACATGCGCTCTAATAACGACTTAAGCAAGGTGCAGAGTGTAATTTCATGGGTTAGCACCAAATTCACATTTTCCTAAAGTAACTAAGATTGTGAATTTATAACACATTTAGTTACTTTATAATAACATTATACTTTTAATGAGAATTAAAGTCATTGTCCAACCCGTTCGGCTAACGACCCTCCACCAGTCAAGGAAGCGGTGGGTGAGAATGGACACCCATTAAGTTGCCATTTTATAGGCAAAAACCTTATACACCGACTTTGTGCATGAGGCCTACTAACGGTAAAACGACTTGATCTTATACATACATACATATATATATATATATATATATATATATACACACACACACACACATATATATATATATATATATATATATATATATATATATATATAATTAACTTATAATACTATAAAGTATAAGGGTTGAATTTTAACTTTTAAAATTCTAGGGGTTGAAACTAAAGTTTTCTAAAGTAACTTTACATGTTCCAAAATTGAGGGCAAGTTTTGTAACTATTCAAAAAACTTTTCATTTCTATAACATATGAGTTTAATATAGGTTTTAAAGACTTTAATGAAGAGAGTCTTGAACATCTATAACTTGAGGACAAGTTATGGAGTCCATAAAATTATTTATGAGAAAAGACTCTTCAGTTATGTAACCTATAGCTTTAATGAAGATTTAACACAAAATTTTTTGGTAATCCATAACTTGAGGACAAAATATGGATTCAATTAAAAACATTTAGATCAAGAATTAAACTAACAAACAATTTGCAAATAATTCCTATGATCTACCGAAACTCATAAGTGTATGAACATTCATATCAACAATTTCAAGAATCATATAAACACATATAAAGCTTGAAATTTTTTATAATAACCTTTGAAATTGGATTAGCATAATCATTACCACATCAAAACCAAGTTTTAAGGTTCAAAAAATAGTTTAGGGTAATGGTCCTCATCCAATACCACGCAAAACCCCAAAATTCCGCATACATGGGCATCACCACGTCGTGGTAAAGATCGCCACGTCGTGGTGAGCAGTCACATGCAAAAATGCAGAATTTCATCTTTAGAAAAAACATGTAGCATCAAGTATAATTGAAAACAAGCCTAAGCTCTGATACCACTGAAGGGTTTTGAGCATTCTAACACTCCTATGGTGTACATGCAACCCTATAAACCTTGGATCTATGTTTTCTCTGTTATATATGCAAATATTCAATATTCCAAGGTTTCATCTTAACTAGCATAATATGAAGTATATACAATACACGAATCTAGTAGAATGACATACTTTTTGATGGAGCTTGAAGTCTTGAACCTTTAAGAGCTTAGTGCCCCAAGTGTTGCAACTCAAATGGTTCACAGAACACCAAAAACCCTTGGAATAACTTGAGAAGAAGGTTACTTAGGTTCACTCTTATGAAATCGGCCTTTCCCTCTCTTTGTTTATGCACTTGTGCCATTTCATGAACCATATACCTCTTTATATAGTGTGGAGGATTAGGGTAACATTCATGTAAACCCTAATACCCATGACCTTTCATTTTCATAGGATCCATGGGTTAAAAACTCCATGGACTATCCATGAAAGCTTAGCCCAACCTAAATGAACTTGGCCCATCCTATATTTATAAGAGTCCATATTTAATTAGTTCATTTTGATCACTAAATTAATTCTAAATTAATTCTTGATCAATACTAATTAAATAATATGATTTCATATTAATATATTAGAACTTATAATATATTAATATAAATGAGAAGTATCCTTTTTCTCATTTTGTCTATCCAGTTGTTCCGATGCCATGCAACCCAAATGGACCATGCTACTCTCGGGTCCAGTAGATACCAATAATAGTAACAGGCTTAGACATCTAATCCAACATATTCAACACGGGTGTGCAGGTTATTTTGGCTTATGTGGTGGATATGCGTGTTGGGAATCAGGTTTCAGTTTTAGAGGTCCTAGTTGTCAAGTAGTCTGCCGATGTATTTTCGGAGGAGTTACCCAGTATGCCTCCTGAGAGGCAGGTCGAGTTCAGGATTGACCTCATGCCAGGTGCGGCCTCGATTGCCAAGGAAACGTACCGCTTGGCACCGCCTGAGATGCAGGAGTTGTGATCTCAGTTGCAGGAGCTGCTTGGCAAGTAGTTCATCAGACCGAGTAGTTCTTCATGGGGAGCGCCTATTTTATTCGTCAAGAAGAAGGATGGTTCACACCAGATGTGTATTGATTACCGGGAGTTGAACAAACTAATGGTGAACAACCGTTATCACCTTTCGCGGATTCATGATCTCTTTGATCAGTTTCAAGGTGGATCTTGGTTCTCCAAGATAGATCTGAGGTCCAGGTACCATCAAGTCAGAGTGAGAGAGGAGGACGTGGAGAAGTCCGCGTTCCGGACTCGTTATGGGCATTACGAGTTTGTGGTGATGCCATTTGGGATCACCAATATGCCTGCGGTATTTATGGATTTGATGAATCGAGTATGCAGGCCGATGCTCGATCATTCAATTATTGTATTTATTGATGATATCTTGGTATATTCCAAGACCAGAGAGCAGCATGAGGAGCATCTTCTAGAGCTCTTAGGGTTTTGAGGTGAGAACAACTTTATGCTAAGTTCTTGAAGTGAGAGTTTTGGTTACAAGAGGTTTAGTTCCTTGGACACCGTGTTAACCAGGATGGGATATTGGTCGATCCGGCCAAGATCGAGGCTGTGATGCAGTGGGAGGTTCTGAAATCTCCCTCAGATATCAGGAGTTTCTTGGGATTGGCAGGGTACTATCAGAGATTTATTTAGGATTTCTCCAAGATTGCATTACCCCTCAGTCATCTGACGAGGAAGGAGTTGGATTTACGATGGGGCTCTGAGCAGTAGTTAGGATTTGATAGCCTTCAACAGATATTATGTGAGGCCCCGATTTTGACCCTCCCAGAGGGAATTGAGGATTTCATGCTATTTTGTGATGCTTCCATCAATAGTTTGGGGTGGTCCTCATGCAGAGAGAACATGTGATAACATATGCTTCACGACAACTGAAGCCGTATGAGACGAGGTATCCCACGCATGATCTGGAGTAGGGGGCAGTGGTTTTTCCCTCAAGATTTGGAGGCTTTGTCTTTATGGGGTCCTCTGTACTATCTACACGGATCACTAGAGTTTGAGGTATATTATGGATCGGTCGAACTTGAACATGAGGCAGCACAGGTGGCTGGACAAAGTCTAGGATTATGACTGCGAGATCCTTTACCATCCGGGTAAAGTGAATGTGGTGGCAGATGCGTTGAGGCACAAATCGACTAGGTCTTCATATGGGATATCGTGTATGATGATTTCAGTGGATTCTCCGCTTTTGGGATTGATTGGGGAGGCTCGGGCCGAGGGTGTTCTGGAAGAGAATTGGAAGATAGGTCAAGGGTGAAATCGAACAATTTGTTCCAGATAGTCGTGGATTGTTGACCTGTTGTGGTCGGGTATGGGTTCCTATGTCTTGTGGGGTCAGACAAATTGTGTTGGAGGAGGCTCATTAGTCTCGTTTTTCTATCCATCTGGGGGCCACCAAGATGTATCAGGATCTAAGATTGAGTTATTGGTGGTCATGCATGAAGAGATAGATGGCTTGGTACGTGGAGAGGTGCTTGACCTCCATGATAGTCAAGGTCAAGCATCAGAGGTCGCATGGCAAGCTGCAACCTCTGGAGGTTCCCATGTCGAAATGAGAGAAAATTTTGATGGACTTCATCACCAAGTTGTTGAAGACGACAAAGGGTTTTGATGCTATTTGGGTCATTATGGATCGATTGACCAAGAGTGCCCACTTTCTGGCAACTCGGGAGAGTTCTTCGGCCGAGAAGTTGGCCGATGTGTATATTCACAAGATCGTTGCTCACCATGGGTTCCGGTCTCTATTGTTTTAGACAGTGACGTTCGGTTCACCACCCGTTTTTGGCAGAAGATTCATGAGGAACTGGGCATGAGGTTGCACTTCGGCACAGGTTATCATCCGCAGATTGATGGCCAATGTGAGCGGATGATACAAACCCTTGAGGATATGTTGCGGGCCAGTGGCATTGATTTTGGTGGGAGCTGGTACTACACATACCTCTTGCGGAGTTCTCCTACAACAATATTTTTCATTCCAGCCATGGTGATCCGCCTTTTGAGCTCTTGTATGGACGGAGATGTCGTACCCCAGTTTGCTGAGGTGAGGTTTGTTACAGGGTTATGGGGTGAACCGAGTGGTCCTTCAGACTACGAATAGGATTTAACAGATTAAGTAGCGGTTGGAGACTGTTTAGAGTCGAAAAAAGAGTTATGCCGACTGGCGCCGATCCGAGTTGGAATTTTAGGTCGGCGGCATGGTGCTACTGAAAGTCTTACCTTGGAAATGTGTGATTCACCTCAAGTAGAGGTGGAAACTGGGTCCCCGATATATTAGGCCATTTCAGGTTATTGCTAGGGTTGGCAAGGTCGCTTATAGATTGGATGTTCCTAAGGAGCTCAATCAGATTCACAACACTTTCCATGTTTCGTAGCTACAAAAGTGCCTGAATTATGTTGAGAGGCCGGTAGCTATTATGGAAAGGAAGGTAAAGGTTTTGCATAGCAAGGAAGTACCTTTGGTAAAGGTACGATGGTAGCACCAGAGGGGCTCTAAATGGACCTAGGAGTTGGTGGCTATGATGCGGGAGCATTACCCGGATTTGTTCACTGTAGCATACTTTGAGGACAAAGTATAGTTCAAGTGGGGGAGATTTGTAACACTCCGATTTCTAGGTATGAGATTTATTTCTTTTATGCATGATTTTCCTATGAAACACGGCGTGTTGAGGAACTTCTGGGCAGCGTGTTTTTTGGACCAACACCGTATGTTGGTGGGCAAACACGACATGTTGGCGGTTGGTTGAGAAAACCCTAATTTTCAAGATTTATATTGAGATATGTTTTTGGATACTCTGATTTTTATGACTATGTTTAGAGATATGATTTGTATGACTTGTGGTTTAGAAAAATGGTCTTTGAAAAATAAAAAAAATTACTTTGATATTTTGGATGTTACACTTGACTAATTCCCAATGAGCTTTCCCCCGATTGCTTCGAACCACCAAAGAAGTAGCAATACGTTTGGACTGATCACGATAGAACGCATACAAGAATTTCTCAATGTAGTGAGACATGCATAACCATCTTGCTATTTTATCCCTCTGGACCTCCGTCCTTGTTAACTTCTTTTCAACTCCTAAATCGTTCATCAGAAACTCATTCTCCGTAAGCTTCTTCAAGTTGTCTGTCTTGGCATCAACATTACCAGACATTTCTTCCCTTGGTTGTTCAAGGGATTCCTCACGTCTATGTTTTTCCATGCTACCCTGTTGTTTCTCATTTATCACAAAACTATATGGGACTTCTGTTTCAAAAGCCACCTTCTGGCTAGCACCCTGATTATTCCCCAAAGCTCTTGTACCACCTCCTGTTTGGTTACACATAGCAGATTTAAAGGTCACATGTCCCTTAACAAAAAATTTTGGGGTCTTTCCTTCTTCTGTACACCATATATGATGATCTTTCCCTCCATATACATATCCCGGAAATATGCACTTCATCGCCCTCAGCTCTAGTTTACCATCATTCACACGAGCATAAGAAGGGCATCCAAATATTCGTAAACTATAATTATCACAGGGTTTCCCATACGAAACACCTTGAGGAGTCTTACAATTAGTTATAGTTGATGGAGATCAATTCGCCAGATAGCAAGCAGTGTTGACTGTTCCCCCCCCCCCCCCTAGAATAGCTCGATAAATCACCAGATTATCGCATGCATTGAGCATGCTCCATGAATGTTTGGTTCATCTGTTCTGTTACTCCAACCCATTTTCTGTTCTGAGTGACTTGACTTGGTTCCTGGTATGTTTTTCAGCCATAGTCTTCTATTCCTTGAACCGCACAAACACTTCATCTTCTTCCTTTATCTTCAAAAAGTACACCCATGTATTCCTTGAGTAATTGTCGATAAAAGTCACAAAGTAATGACATCCACCATAATACTTCACAGGAAAGGGCCCCATAGATCTGAGTGAACACACTCTAGGATCTCCTTGCTTAAGTGTTGAACCAAGCTGAACTTCACCCTACGTTTTATCTTTTGAACACAAGCTTCACCATGTTTAGCATTTCCAATTGCATCTCCACCAAAATTTTAATTCTAAGACAAAACTGCAAAATTGGTCCCTATGGTCTTCAAAAAACTTTGGATGGGGTTCAAAATCTTTCCCACTTACATAGAAGGTCCAAAATAAAGGTTTTTCCATATTTTGGGTCCATGGTAAACTTGAAATGACATTTTTGCCCTTTCAATTTCTTTTCTGCTTTTTATTTTTATTTTAATACATTGTTAATTTAAAAATAAAAGAAGAATAAAAAACAATAAAAGGCCCACCCACCTCAATATTACCCTCTCAACCCCGCCCCCCCTTCCCCTTCACCCGTCAGTCAAACAAGCACTTCACATATACATACACATGCCTCAACTAAAACACATACACACACACACAGACACCTGCAACTCAAAAAAAAACACCCCTGTAACTCTCTTGTTTCCACCACTAATCCCTTGTTGAACCACCTCCACCTCCATCACTCTTCTTTCTCCCAAACCCAACCCCATAGGCGGTGATTCAGTGATTATTGTTCACAATTGGTATTCCATATTCCATATTTCCTCTTGCAATCGATTGTATGTGGTGAAGTTTTATGTGATATGGCAGCATGCAGACGAATAATATATGGTATAACTCACATCTACAATTATCATCTGATTCTAAATCGGTATTACCTCTTCCCTCTTTCCTTTAGTAATTGATTGCAGGTGGTGTTGGCTGTGATCTGGTGGTCATATTTCTCTCAACATGATCAATAGGATCAAGACCCAGTTCATCTCATCCATCTGAATTGAATCATCAAGGAAACAATTTTGATCAACATTCACTCTTCGGTTAAGACATCCAATTCAACAAAATCAAAATCTCATTCAAGCAAATTTCAAGCTCGTCAAATCGAATCGGTTACCATTGAAAACATTACTAACTCGATTTGCAAATCCATTACGATATTTCAAAGCATCACCAAATTGACATGGTGATATTTATTCCAACAACATGTCCACTTCGATTCAACCCAATAAACACAAACTAGAACTTCAGATCAAATATAGGGTATCAAAATTGTGGGTTTTTTCAAATGTAGTGAAAAGGTTGAGGGTTTTTTTGAAAAAAAAGAGTGAATTTTTCGGTGAAAAAATACAAGATTTATAAATAATAATAATTTTAAAAACCATAAAATATAAACTATTTTATGAGATTAATCCATACTGTAAATTTAAAACCTATAGATTTAGATGGGGTCATGCAGTCAACATCCCTATATATATATATATATATATATATATATATATATATATATATATATCTACCTTTCTTAATAAATGAAACATAAACATGCCACATGACGTTTTTCTACTACTCTAACATGCCACGTGGCATGTCCTGGTAGATCTTTCCCTCTAATTCCCTTCTCTATCCTCAGTTCATCATTAATCAATAAATTAATTCTCATTGTAACAACATCATATATTATCCCTTTGATTGAGGAAATGGGTTACACATTCAATTTTATATCCTTAATCTTTCGCTACTTTCCTTATCATATTTAATTTTGAATCCTGATTTTCTCCGTTTGCGCACCTATCACTCAAAATTTCCTCCTTTTCGGCTTCGCCTATATCTAGTGTCTTCTGAATTTTTCTACTTCTCTGCTTCATCTTTTACTGCTATTTCTAAACGCAGTGTTGCAACCTCCATCTACAAATCGCAGCTTCCATCCATGCTTCTCATTTCCGATTCTGAACAACTTCAAGAAATATTGTATTTTATGATTTTCATAGTGTCAATGTTTTTTATTCTACTTAATTTGATTATGTTAAGGTAATTTTTGTTCACTTTTAGGATTAGCTATTTTATATTAGGTTCAATGATAATTTTTTGGGGTTTATTTGTTATTTTTGTGATTTATGTCTTTGCTTATTAAATATATGTTAGCATAAAAATGTTAGATGCCATCATTTTATTTTGAATATTATTTTTATTGGGTTCCTGTTTCATTTAGTCTTGATTTATTCTTTTTCACTTTTAAATGACAATTTGCCTAACTGGTTGAATATTGTGTTTCTACGGCTAATGTTTCATTTACTCTATATTTTCTTTATGATATTAATGTTGTTTGTTTTATCTAGGATTTTACTTTACTATATTAGACCTTATCAGATATGAAGATGAATGGTATGTGTTCATCTGTATGACCTCCAAATGTTCGATGAATTGTATGGAAAATCAGTTCTATCTCAGGCTTCAAAATTGAATGAGAAGGAAACTTTAACTACAGAATTCTAAAGAATTGGATTAAACTGAAGATGTTGTAGTTGGACCTGCTAAAACTATAAGGACTTTCATTGAGGTAGTTCTAGCATGATTTTGTTAATATTTCAAAAACAACTTAAAATGGAAGCAATCAGCCTTCCTCATAGGTAGATATTTATTGGAAAAAGTTAAATGTTATGATCTGAAGCTTTTAAACAAAATCATAAAGAGTGATTACTTTGCCATCTACAAATCCAAAGTTAACTTTGATGTTTGTACTAAACTGTTATAACCCATTTTGCTCCCTTCTGAATCTCTTTGAATCAATCTACTTTGGGAAATACTAAATTCGAGTATTAGGGTTTGTATCTTCTCTGCATTAAGTCCTATACCGATAATGAGTAAAGTGTTGTTTATATAAAGATGACCACCTGACGTATAGACTGAAGAAGGTGATATACTAACATATAATTTCTTATCTAGGTCTCCAAGATTCAATGGCGCAATGTTTCAAGATCATATTAGAAGTGCTTAGTTACAAGTTGATAATAAGAAAGGCCTCTAAGATGCAATACTAGTTGAGATTGAAACCAAAAGGGTGAGAAAAGAGAATTTTTGAAACATTTGTTATCATTTACTTTAATAAAATTAGAAGTTTTATTCATCGATTTATTTTATTGATGCTTTTTATAATTGGAAAAACTGAAAGGCGATAACCAGTCATTAAATGTAGCCAATTTGGAAGAGATGGTTACCCGGTGGTTAGTTAATGGTTATAGTTTCATAGACTATTAGGTAATGACCTGATTTTTTTTGTGTTTTTTCATGTATGATTATTTTGTTTGAGGTATGTTGAAGAGTGAAAAAGAAACTGGAGGAGAATGTCAGTTGGTTCTGACAAAAAGAGTTCGGTTAAACCTCAAACGTATGAAATCAAAATGTACTTTCATTAATTATTATGAGTGGATCGTGATGATCCGAATAAAGTATTTATACATCTCACACTTGAATTTTTCTCTAAACAGATAGCCTAATTGCAGCTTAAAATTTTATACACAATATCTCTCTATATGTTTTCAGATATATAGTTATTTTTGTTCACATATGTTTAAAATTATTTATTATTTTGTTTCATTTGAAATTTGAGGCATGTGATTCTAAAAGAAATGTTGTTGTTGGAAATATAGATAAGGAGGTAATAATATATATTATAATTAGTTATTAATAGTTATGCGTTGATAAAATGTGAATTACATATGCCATATATGATGTTGTCATCGGTTTTACGGGTTTACTCAGTCAAATTGGTTAAAATGGCGTTCTCTTTTCCCTTTGGTTATATGCACATTTGGTATAATTTTGTTTGTTACAACATTTTACTTTGGTTTGAGTTGTAATGTATGTATCAAACTATGTTTTTAACAATATACACTAATATGTTCTTTTTCAAATATTGTTTCGAATATATGTTGTTGAAAATATTAATTGGAATATACTTTATAGAATATCAATTGGAATACCATTTGCTTTTTAGATGTTTGCCAATGTAGTTTTCTTTATTTGTTAATGATTGTTGCCTGCAAACCTGTAATCAATATTACATTTTTTAAATTTTCAATGTTATTTTACTTTGTCAATCGTGTTGTACACAGGTTATAACCTAGTATACAAGATCCGCCTTCTTGTTGATTTCTTCGTGACTAAGCATTGAGAATAGTCTATTAAAGACCGGCTTTCTTATCAATGAGTTGACCAACGAACTCCATATCCTCAGTCCTGAAACCAGCTAACCTCGGTACTCATGGATGTCATGAACCCGTTTCCAACTAATCAGTGGATACAAGAGTATCCCACCACAGGGATCACTCAATCCGGTGGTGAACCCTCTGATGATACAAGCATAGCAGTCCATAGAGATTCGAGCCAAGGAACCATTGGCCAGACTGGTCCAAAGCTAATACGTAAGAAGTCAAGAGCTTCCCGGAGAGCACCAAGCATTATCCTGAATGCTAGCCTGACTGACTTCAGGGCCTTGGTTCAACAGATGCGATAGTGGAGTTAACATGGGTTCAGCTTTGGTTTTGGATCCAGTTGTTAATTTACCAAAAGGTCCTCTCAACATAGACTTTGAAAAAAAAGATATAAGTACTGGAAGTTCATCCTGGTACTCATACTTTGATAATCAGGTGAGCTCAACTCTCCAAGGTGAGCAAATGCAATCAGTTGGTGGCTTTGATTTGCAGGTTGGCTATGGAATGGAGAATGCTTTTGATTTTTCTGCATAAATAGTCCTTATACTTTAGTTTTATACATATTAGGCTCAAAAATATAAAATTTTAACTATGAACCCCCCTGTTCCCTAATTTTTATACAAATTATATTTTCTCCCCCGCCCCCACCTCCCCCCAAAAAAATGAAAGATTGAAGCTCCGCCAATGAATTTATTGATGATTCAACTTTAATGGCAACATGAAGAGATGGTGTCAGCCATGAGTATCCTCTTTAAAGTTGTTGAATGTTTAAGTGTTTATTATTATCGATATGTTGTTTCATTGATTTTTTTTCATTTTTTTATCTATGTAAAATTTTCTTTAACGAGCCTAATTAAGCAGTCCAGTTTAATTAGCTCAGTTTTATTAGTTTAATAACTAAGGATATCATTCACTATTAGGACACACAGCTGCTTGAACAGAAATCAGTCGAGATCGAAACATTGGGAAAATGAATTATAAGCCCAACGAAGTTTCCAAACTGTTCAAAAAACCCCAATTATGTTTTGTTTGTTCAAGAAAACCCAACAAACTTAACATTCTGTCTAAAAAACCCAAATAACTTACACTTCTCATTTAGGGTCAATCGGCTAATAAAAGTCAACGAATGACACGACTTATGAAGTGTAATTAAATATCGAAAAATGACCAATGAAGTTTCAAAATTGTTTAAAAAACCCAATCATGTTTTGTTTGTTGAAAAAACTCAACGAACTTACGTTTTTTTTTTTTAAATTCTCATTAGAGGCAACTAGATTCATTAGGTATAGAACTAGTTGGCAAATAACACGACATTATATTTAATGACATTGAATAAACAGATTAGAATTTCCCTTTATATATCGATTTAGGGCTTGGAGAAGAGAAAAACGAACGACGTCTGTGTTCGATATCTTGTAATAGCTACTTCTTCTTATTTCTCTTAATCGTTGATGTCCAACTCAAGATTACAAAGAAGATATTTGATGATGCAAACTCTTGTGGATGTACGTAGACGCCCTTCTCGGATTTGGACGTCTAGAATGGAGGATCATCCAGAGATAATATTTCGGGCTTGTTCGAAGTGATGGGTAAGTGTAATTGAAAGCTTTATCATGTTCATTTTAATAAGTTTTTGTTTTTGAAAGAAACCAAACAAATAGATAGAATATGGACATGATAAAGCTTTCAATTACACTTACCCATCTATTCGAACAAGCCCCAAACTTTTTTCTCTGGATGATCCTCCGTTCTAGATGTCCAAATCCAAGAAGGGCGTCCACATCCACAAGGGTTTTCATCATCAAATATCTTCTTTGTAGATCTTGAGTTGGACATCAACGATTGAGAGGGAAAATAAGCAGTAGCTATTACAAGAGATCGAACACAAACATCGTTCGTTTTTCTCTTCTACAAGCCTTAAATTAATATATAAAGGGCAATTCTAATTTATTTATTCCATGTCATTAAATATAATGTCATGGCATTTGCCAACTAGTTGTATATGTAATGAATTTGGTTGCCTTTAATGAGAATTGAACGAAAGCGTAAGTTCGTTGAGTTTTTTTCAACAAACAAAACATGATTGGGGTATTTTGAATGGTTTTGAAACTTCGTTGGTATTACAGATCATTTTCCGATATTTAATTACACGTCATAAGTCATGTCATTAGTTGACTTTTATTAGCCGGTTGATCCTAAATGAGAAGTGAACGAAAGTACAAGTTAGTTGGACTTTTTTAGACAAAAGGTTAAACTCGTTGAGTTTTCTTGAACCAACGAAACATAATTGAGTGTTTTGAAAGGTTTGAAAACTTCGTTGGGCTTATAAGTCATTTTCCCTCGAAACATTTAGTTGTCCAGTGTAGTATTGTTTTTAATACCTTATTTTAGTACACGAAATTAGGTTCATATACATTATGCACGATAAAAAGTTGATCTAAATACTACAAGAAAACAGAGCTATTAACGACATCTATCCCAACGATGAAAGTCGTCGCTAAAAGGCAAGCTATGCCGACGACTTGTCGTCGCCATAGCCTTTGTAAAACTTTGACCAAATTCCTTTGACCAGGACATCCGTGCCAACAACATGTTGTCGCTACAAGTCTGGCAGGAACGACAAAAAAATTCGTGGTATTCTGAAAATCTATACCGACGACAACTCGTCGGGATAGGACTCGAGAAATCTATTTTTTTATGCATTTTTATTTCATGGTCCAAAATATGAAAACGACGTAGTTTTATTTAGGCTATACCGACGACTTGTCATCAGGATGACACGTGGCGATTCGCGTGAAATATCTATGGCGACGACTTGTTGTCGGCACATGTATTTATTTAAAAAAAAATCCAGCAAAATGAGGAACGACGACGTTTATTTAGACCTATACCGACGACTTGTCGTCGGCAAAGGGGTTTTACCCTAACAGACGTATCAATTCGTTCATTTGCACACAACGACGCAACCTCAATTCTTCTTCGACGAAAAACGCAATCACGCTTCCAGAACCGGAAATTAGCACCAAGTAAGCTCTTTTCTATTCCTAATTCTTGTTTTATTGTTGTGTGGTAAAGGTTTTGACCCCGAATTTGGGGTTTTTTTTTGGTGTTTGTAGCCGGTCACCGGTTGTGTTTCACCACCGTTCATATTCCACCACTTTCAACCTTCCCCACCGACGACTCCACCTTATTTCCAGCCTCTCTTCGTCACAGCTACAACAGTAAGTATCTTGGCGGTTCTTTTTTTTTTTTGGTTTTTTTTCTTCTGATTTTGTATAATTCATGTGAGCACCAGCCAACACTGGAGGAACACCACCAAATTTGACAATCGGAATCCTGCAATCACAGCAAGAAAATGAAAAAGGATAGTTTTTTTTCTAATTTTTATTGAAATTGGAAGTGTATATATATGTATAAGTTATATGAAATTGAAATTGAAATCGATCTTTGTATGATTATAAGATTGTGTTGTTTGTTTGGTATGTGTATGCTTGTGTTGTTTGTTTGTTATGATGTTGTATGTATAAAATGTTAATTTACTTAGTTAATGTTATATGAAATTGAAATTCTGTTTAAAATATTATATAGCATTGAAATTTGTTTAGCTACATATGAAATTGAAATTGTATAAATAGAATGTTAATTTCCTGTTTAGGTTCATATGACACAATGCCGACGACATGTCGTCTGGATACCCTATGCCGACATAACGTCGTCGGGATAGGGTCCGAAATTGTCGTCGCCATAAGGGGGTAACGTTGCAGTGAAAGTGAAAAGATAGTAACAAAAAAATTACTGAAAAAGCAAGGTAATATATTTTGGATATATACACACCTTGAAAACAATTGATGCATGAAGAGATTTGATGATGAGTTACAAAATGAATGTAATAATTAATAGATGAAACAAAGATATATGATTAATTCAGAACGGGGAAAAAGAATCAAGGTTGAAGAAGTCAGAGACCAGACGTGTAAGGAACGCCGGCAGCTTTAATCCATTTGTCCCCGTCGATAAAACGTTTGACAGTGAACTTAATCGCTTGCTTGGTGGTTATAAATTTAAGTCCTTTCCAGGTGACTCTATTCTTTATGGCTGCACCTGCACCATAATTAGCAAACTCTGCATAGAATATTGTGTCGGGAGCTGTTGTTCCAACCCATGGCAACCATCCCTTTGGATGAATGAAGCTTCCCATCATGTTGTTAAGATAAGCTGTAGTTGAATGGTTCTTCCATGGACGACCGAGATATGTGTTAACATCGCTTAAGTTCCCATATGGCCAAATGGTGCACTTGTGAATCGAAATACCAGTGTTTTGATTAGGATCAAACCTGCCTTGAGCTGTAATCGTGTTTTGCTGGCCAGTCATCGGTCTCCTGGGAAGTATGTTACAGTTTTGAAGAACGACAGCCGAGTTGCCAAAGATGAAGTCTACAGTTCCATAGATGTTGCATTCTTTATAAAATTGTCGGTTGGAATGTGCATATAGAGAATCCTGGAATGCGTCAATGCGACATCGGTAGAATACTGACAGGTCTGCGGTTGACATAAGTGCTACTGCCTGATGCTTGGCTGCTCCAGCAGTGTTACGGAACCCCATATCGCGAGCTATAAACCCCTTACCAAACACAGCTACATACATACACAAAATTAAATTAATTATGAAAAAAGAATATGCATGTGTTAATTAAGCAGCTGTTGTATATATTTATCATAAAATATTACCAAAAGTTGCCGACTGAAATGTTGGAGTGCCATCCACAACGTTTAATCTTCCTGACACAATCGTAGAATCCTTACCATCACCGATCATCATGACATTCCATTTAGGTTTTTCGACCCTAACATTCTCAAAGTAAACACCCTTCTTCACGTATATCACGAATCTTTTCTTGCTCTTATCAGGAACTGCCATGAGAGCCTCAGAAATTTTCTTATACTTTCCGGTGCCGTCTTGAGCCACCACCACATCGGCCTTGATGCCAGCCGGTAACTTTGTCTTCTGTAGGAGCTTCCTGTCTTTTACAGACAACCATTCTGGCATTTCATCATCGCTTCCTTCTGCTATGCTCATCAATCTTCTTCTTTGGTTGAACGAACTTGCGGCGTTTGAAAACCCCTTGGTGATCGCGAGGCTGTTGCTGGTTAACTCCGTGGATTTTTTAAGGTAGCCTACACCATTTTCTTGAATACTGTCTATGCATGTTTGCTGATATGTTCCAGCAGCACTTAGCCACGTCATTAGATCATCTAACAGAGATCCTATTGACTTCAAATCAATATCAGTTGACAGTGTATCGTTGAGATGATCAATGGCAAGCTCCAATAATTCGCTGCAGTTCTTGAGCTCCGGAAGTGTGGATGCTTTGGATAGCTCTTCTATGGCGACTAGAAAAGAGAGTTTGAGTAACTGATCGGGATGGATATTGGTGGAATTCACAAGAGGAGCTAGAGAGCTGTAACAGGTATCAGGGTACAATGTACTGTCACAAACGGCTTTAATGGAAACCATGGCTGATGGAGATTGTGAATCACCACCCATTTGGCTGTGGTTTTTGCTCTGTGTAGTTCCAACAACTGCTGAAACTACGACAATAACAAGAATAAGAGATGATATTGCTACAACAACCATCCTTTTTCGTGTTTTCCTGCGAGCGTCAAGCCGCATTTGATCGGCTTCATGCACTTTCCCATAGGATTTTAAAGAATTCATAGCGTTTAGCTTGAACTCTTTCTTGTACGCAAACTTGCTTTTTTCGTCTGTCTAACACTTAATAATGATGGCAATTTATAAAACAAAAATCATGAGAAAAGAAACATGAGCTACGTGCACAGCACCTTGGTATAGATGGTGTAATAATGCTTAAAAGAAAACAACACAGCTGACTTTTCAAGTCGTACACGATTTTTTTTTTACTTTTATATATATATATATATATATATATATATATATATATATATATATATATATATATATATATATATATATATATATATATATATATATAAACCGTTAGATTAAAAGAATAGAGGGTTAGGATGCTTCGTGGCATTTTCGTAAATATCTGAACTTAAAATGGGGCGGGGGCATCCTATTAAAATAACTCAGGGATATTTTAGGGACATTTAATCAAGTCAACTCTTTATGTCATCTCTCTCTCTCTCTCTCTCTCTCTCTCTCTCTTTATCTCTCTCTCTCTCTCTCTCTTTATCTCTCTCGATCCTCTCTCTCTCTCTACCCTTCCTCACACCTCCGATCTCAAATCGTCGGATCTCAAATCTTGAAATCGTCGTCGAAGTGTGATAGGGTGTGAAGAACTGCATCGTATAGTTCATCGGAACCTACACATATTATCTACAAAGAAGCATTAGGTCGGTCGTTTTCTTCTGAATCTGATCTTGACTTGTCGATTTGGAGAAGACAGTCTTATCAAATGCCTAGTTGGAGTGGAATCGATCGTATAGAGATCCAATCGAATGTCAGGGTGGAGAAGACGATCCTTTGTCGATCAAGTATTATAGCTTCTCCGATGGATCGATTTTTTGATGCCTTCTGATCTCACCAAAAATGTACAAAGCTACAGATCTTAAATCGACAGTAGGCGACGATCTCTCCTTCCAGTGGTAAATATCTCGTTCTTGTGTCTTCTTCCTTGATTGATCAAGTCGAGGAGATTTCTCTTTCCTATGGTATAAATCTATTTTATTCTATTTATTTTAATCGATTGATTGAGTCACAGAGTCTTCATTAAGACATTTACTCGAATGTAATTGCAATTAGAAGGTATTGTGAACTGATAGAAACATAAATTCTTTGATTCTAGCACTTAGTTCCTGTTACCTATGTTACTTCTTTTCTTTTTCAACGATTAAGTTTTGAACTTTTATCAATTATCATATAGTGATATTGTGCTCTTTAAATCGATTAAGTTCGTTTATGTGATAACTGATCACTGGACTTACTAATCTAGCAGTTGAGATGAGCATGTAGTAGTTGAAGGGTCTACTGTATAAATCTTATAAGTGTGATATGATATATATATATATATATATATATATATATATATATATATATATATATATATATATATATATATATATATATATATTCTTGGACTTCTTTTTTCTTTGTAAAAGTTTCTGCCATTTTGCCCCTGGACCGATTTGACCCTGTTTTGGACACATTTTCCCTTCAAAATATCCTTTTTCATCCTGTTTTGGACACATAAACCTGTTTTGGCTACACACTTGTAGCTTTTCATCCTGATAGTCTCATTCTAGGAACTAGTACTTCTGGATCTATTGTTAAAATCTGGGATGTGAAGATTCAGGTAAAATTCCAAAACTGCCCCTGGTTCATTGTTTTTCTGTATCTTATATCATTTGATTTTTGTAGGCAAATGTTGCAAGGTTTGATTGGCATGTTGAGGCAATTACTGCAATATCATTTTCAGAAAATGGTTACTTCCTTACTGTAAGTGCTTAGCTTTAAATGTAATATTTACAAAAATGGCCCCTATACTTTTTTGCATTTAACAATTTTTAGTCCAAAATTGAAACTTTTATTACTTTTGGTCCTTTTTTCAAGGTTTCATATCGGTTCTGGTCCCTGAAAGTTTGAAATGAAGAACAAAATCATAAAAAGCCTGAGGGAACAAAATTGAAAAATGTTTTAACTAAGGGAGAAATTATACCACCTACCATTTTGTAAAAGTTCATTTTCACTTATAGTCTCCTTCAAATAGTTTCATAACTTTAATTTCTTATAGGGATATTTTAGCCTTCTGATTACATGTGATTCACATGTAAGTCACATGTGATTCACATGTAAATCACATGTGATTCACATGTAAATCACAAGTGAATCATATATGAATTACATTTGTATTTTAGGGGTAACTCACTAAGCTTTCGGGCTTACAGTTGTAGTGTTTTGGTTTCAGGTACTTCAGGAGATCGTGGCCAGGCGAAGGCATGATCGTACCGCTCTTCATACTTCATAATTTTGTGATTTGGTTCTGGGGATACTCTGATGTTTAAACTCTTTTGAAAACAAATTGTAATAACTTAATGGCTTTTGAACGAAATAAAATGTTTTAAATTGGTGCAATTTTTATGAGTGTTACATAACTCAAAACCGAATCTTCCTTAAGTAAAAAAATTCAGAAAATAGATGTTCATATTCGTAGAAATTAATTTATATTTCTATATGTATGATATGTATGTCAAAACTTTATGTTAGATATTTTGTTTATGAAGCTGAAGTAATACAAAAATCTATGCTTTGTGGATAAAAATAGCAACACAAAGATACTCTTCCGATCCTATATTCGATTTTCTTCGGATCAAAAGACTTTATGTAAAGAAAACTTTTTGTTTTATTTTTTATGAACCAGTCATTATAACATCCCGAGATTTATAGGTATTTCCGAATCTTCTCTTTTATTATTTTGTCATTTGTAGTCCTTGGGGATGGAAGAGTGAAGCCATGAGAAGCCTAAGGGCTAAAGTTGCAACTTTGAGATCAAGAAGAGTACGCTAAGTGTACATTAGGTACACTAAGCGTACTAGGCACGCCATAGTAAGCTGTGCGTACACTTTTGTACGCTGGGCGTACTCGCATCAGATGGAAACCCTAATATTTATGGTTTGGGTGTTATATAAACGTCCTTATGAGCTCACAACCCTCTATCATTTCAGCCTCCATAGCGTTGAGCCGTTTTCCCAAAACCCTAACCCCTCTCTTGAGTGTGTGAGCTAAAAGTGTGTGTTTTGAGTTGTTGAAGAAGAAGGTATTGCATCAAGGAGTTGGAGAAGTGAGACAAGCTTGTAGACCTGAGGTTACTTTGTGCTCTACAAGCTCCAAGAGGTCAAAAGCTCCAACCTTTATGATTGTATGATGTAGATCTAGTCATAGTAACTTTATGAAACCTTTCTTGTCCCAAAAGTCCCTAGTTGGTGCATGTTATGTTTTGAACGTAATAAGTTGTCCTTACAGACCCTAGGAAGGGTTCTAAATGATAAAATTGAAGTCCCAATGGCTAAAAGTGTCCAATGCAAGTAGTAGAAAGGTCTTAATGGATTAAGACCATGTAGTAAGGGCTTTTTGGACGTCTAAAGTCTTAAAGTTCCAGACTTTATGGTTCTGGGGTTCATTTAGTCAGTGGATTTGGAGTTTGGGCTTAAGTGCACTTATTAGAGTTTTTGGTAAAAGTCACTTACGCCCAGCATAACTTTTGTACGCCCAACATACTGAGTCAACCACCCCGATGGTGGTCAACGCAAGGCGGAGTACGCTCAACGTACGCCCTTTGTTGGGCTTTTGTGCTTTTTGGCTTCAAATTGGGCCACCTTTGGGTCATTATGGATTGGGCCTTTGCTGGAATTTCTGAATAAATGTTGGCCCTAATATGGAAATGGACCTTAGGGTGAGGCCTAATTATAGAGTTAGGCCCAATTGGGTAAATTGGGCCAATGGTGGGCCTTGTATATGTGGACTTTTGGATCATGGATTTGGTATTGGGCCTTGGTTCAAATTAAAGAAAAGGAAAAATGGACTATTACCCTATGTGGGACCCTTCGTCAAGATTCATATCCCAATTGTTGACTTAGTATTTGTTATTTTCGATAGTTCATGATTTTCAGTGAGACAACGGTCGGAGACTTTCAGTCCAGATCACCACTACTTGTAAGGTGAGTGGTCCTCAATATACTAACAAGGTAGAAGGGACCAATGCCGACCCTTTTTAGATCGTTATCCTGGTTATTGCATGATGATATTCTTAGTGACCTGTTAGGTCGGTATCCCGGTATATAGGATGATGCTATGATTAGTGATATGTTAGATCGGTTTGACTATTTGTACATGCTAGCTAGCGTTTGATATATATATATATATATATATATATATATATATATATATATATATATATATATATATATATGTGTGTGTGTGTGTGTATGTGTGTGTCTGTGTGTTGATTGTATGTTTGCGGTTAGGTTGAATCGGTCCTGCTTTGTGCTAAAGGCCAACAAACCCAGGGCGGTCTGGATAGACTGCAGACCCATCGGGGCGTATCAGTCAGGCCAAAGGCCCGAAGAACGGTCCAGACAGGCTGAAGGCCCGGGAGGGCGGCCTAGACATACTGAAGGTTCTAAGATTGGGCCAGACAGACTGAAGGCCCAGTGAGGGCGGTCCATTCATATTGCATACTCTATATGCATGTTGTTTGTTATGATATTGTTCTGTTTGTATGGCGTTGGTATTTTAGGGGAACTCACTAAGCTTCGGGCTTATAGTTTTGGATTTTGTTTCAGGTACTTCGGATGATCGCGGGAAGGCGAAGGCTTGATCGAGCACCTCCTCGCATTTTATGATTTTGATTTCTAGGATACTCTGATATGAAACTATTTTGAAAACATTTTGTAATAAATAATGGCTTTTGAATGCTTTAAAAAAGTTTTAAATTTTCATGAATTTTATGGATGTTACAAGTTGGTATCAGAGCCTTGGTTTGAGTGAATTGGAGGAACACTCGTGTAAATCCAGTCTGAAACTAAGGAAAAGAGTTTTAAAATGATTTTCAAAATGCTAAAGGAGGATCCAGAGTGTACGATCAGCTAGAGCCAGTAAGTAGACCCCAAAATATCATACGGATATTTGATATTGTGATATGTTAGAACAGCATGCTAGTGATAAGCTAGGGATCTTCAGGAATTGCATGATAGAACTGCCTGAGTGTATGATGTCTGATAGCCTAGGGTTTTCCATATATGAAATTGACATCATTACTTTAGTTGCTTAGTGTATGCATCATAGCTGTACATAATTAAGATCTTATAGCCTGAGAATGTTTGGTTTGGCATTATTTATTTTCTTGTTTGATGAAGGGCTTAGGGTAGGATCAGATATTCGAATGTCTATAGTGTCCAGCGTTATGTATGTATAGCATACACGAGTGCTGCAGGGTTGGTGGAAGTTTCAAGGATGAGATGTGCGGGGTTAGTTGTCTAGTTATGAGATATTTAGCCTTCCTCTAGGAGTGAGGATTGAGCGCTCGCCGATGCTTATGTATATTGTTAGGGCGTTGTGATGATACTTTATGCAAATATGGGTAGGTGTGGAAGGTAGTATAGGCTTGTACTACTGAAAGCACGGGACCCATACGTGTAGTGAGGAAGTCACAGCCCCTAGGGCTTTGTTGGGAGTTGGTTCCGCGTTGTTATATGGAATATTTGATATCTTCCTGGTATATTTTCAGTATGGTGACTACGAGGCGATTGGTGACCGGATCCAGATCGGGATCAGGAGAAGGCAGTCAGGGTAGACCAGCAGTACTTGAGACTATTGGTCATATGAGGACAAATGAGTTGGACGCTAGGATTTAGGAGATTTTACATGATGAGGTTGCTACACTGTTTCGGGTACAGTTGCCGGAGATGTTTGGGTCTATCAAGACCGCTATGGTGGAGTACTTTGATGAGCTCTATGCAGCCATTGTTGAGATGGCTGCCACTGTAGCCTCCACAATTATAGTAGCCGCTAGTGGTGGGACCAGTAGGGCTTTTCAGTACCGGGACTTCGATAACACGAAGCCCCTGACTTTTGATGGGATTCAGGACCCGATCATAGCCATGAGATGGCTATCTGACATTGAGGGATGCTTTTTCACATGCTCATGTCCTACTGAACAGAAGGTCAGATGTGCTCTGAACCTGCTCAGGTCTGGAGCAAAGGACTGGTGGAGGTTGATGACAGGGTCGTATACTGGTGATCAGAGAGATGTGGTTACTTGGGATCAGTTCTGGGAGATGTTTTGTGCTCGCTACCTTCAATGAGTTGAGCGTAAGCGGCTGGCACAGGAGTTTTTGCATTTTAGACAGGTTATGTAGTCGGTGATGGAGATCACCTAGAGTTTGCTTTTGAGCAGGCTCAGATGACACGTTATCTGAACATGCTCAAGATCGACATCCAACAGTTTGTTCCTATCCAGCGTTGTGATATGCTACTAGAGTTACAGGAGGCCACTAGGCGGCGTGAGCTTGAGATTGAGTTACAGTTGCGGGAGCAGAGGTAGGCCCCGGTGTAGTCGCAACCTGCGCTAAAGCGGTACAAGACAGCTGATTCTAGGTTTGGGGGCCAGCGCGGCCACACTTGTGGGAAGTGCAAGAAGGGTAATTCTAGAGTTTGTAGATCTAGTAGTGTGTGCCACAAATGTGGAAAGGTGCGACACTTTGAAAGGGATTGCCGCCAGTTAACCCCAATTCAGGACATGGGGATCTGTTATCACTCCGATCAGGTTGGTCACGTGAAGACCAACTTCCCATTGCTCACTGCCCAACCGGCACAGGCTCCAGCGCCGGCTACAATGAGGATTACTAACGGGAGTCAGGGTAGAGCAGAGCCTCCGAAGGCTCGGGGACGCGCCTTTCAGCTTACAGTCGAGGAGGCCAGGACAACACTAGATGTGGTGGCTGGTATGTTTCTACCCTTTATCTTATTATGTTTTATGCTTATGTGTTTGTACCTATGTTAGGTACGTTTTTAGTGAAATCCTTACCTGCGTTGATATTATTTGACTCTGGGGCGAGTCTGTCATTTATCTCTCGATCGTTCAGTAGGGAGTTCGATTTGCCTATAGGAGAGCTAAAGTGTCCATTGCGAGTCTCTATCGCCAACGAACACGGGATTTCTACTTCTTTAGTCTATCGGGGTTGCGTTCTGTAGATCTTCAGGGTATCCTTCCCAATAGATTTGATTCTGATTCCCATGGGGAACATATGTGTCATTGTGGGTATGGACTAGTTGAGTTGCTTCGGTTCCATGATCGACTGCGAGGGTCAGCGGGTGGTAGTTTGAACCCTAAGTGGGGGAGAACTGGTTATCTATGGAGAGGGCACCAGATTGTGTTCAGAGTTTTGCTTAGTTGCTAGGGCTCGCCAGTATATTCAGCACGGGTGTGCAGGCTGTTTGGCGTATATGGTGGATACGCGGGTCAGGGATCAGGTTTTGATTTCGGATGTTCCGGTTTTCAGAGAGTGCGTTGATGTGTTTCCGGAGGAGTTACCAGGAATGCCTCCGGAGAGCCATGTCGAGTTCAGGATCGACCTCGTACTAGGTGCGGCCCTTATCGCCAAGGCGTCATACCGATTGGCACCACCCGAGATACAGGAGCTGTCATCTCAGCTGTAGGAAATGTTGGGCAAGTAGTTTATCTGTCCAAGCAGTTCGTGGGGAGCCCCGATTCTCTTCATCAGGAAGAAGGATGGTTCACGCCAGATGTGCATCGATTACTGGGAGTTGAATAGTTAACAGTGAAGAACCGTTATCCACTCCCGAGGATAGATGATCTTTTCGATTAGTTGTAGGGAGCATCTTGGTTCTCCAAGATAGACCTGAGGTCCGGATATCATCAGGTCAGGGTTAGGGAGGAGGACGTGGAGAAGACCGCGTTTCGAACTCGTTATGGACATTACGAGTTCGTGGTGATGTTGTTTGGGCTTACCAACGCGCCATAAGTATTCATGGTCCTGATGAATCGGGTATGCAGACTGATGCTCTACCGCTCGGTCATTGTGTTTATAGATGACATCTTGGTGTATTCCAAGACCAGGGAGCAGCATGAGGAGCATCTTTGTGAGTTACTAGGAGTTTTGAGGCGACAACGACTTTATGCCAAGTTCTCAAAATGTGAGTTTTGGTTACGAGAGGTTCAGTTCCTTGGACATCTCGTTAACTAGGAGGGGATTTTGGTCGACCCGGCCAAGATCGAGGCAGTTATGCAATAGGGGGTTCCGAGATCTCCCTCGAACATTAGGATTTTCTTGGGATTAGCAGGGTACTATCGGAGATTCATACATGATTTCTCCAAGATTGCAGTACCCCTCACTCGTCTGACGAGGAAGGGGTGGATTTCCGGTGGGGCCCTCAACAACATACTGCATTTGAGACTCTACGACAGTGACTCTGCGAGACACCAGTTTTGACACTCCCTGAGGGAGTTTAGGATTTCGTGGTTTTCTGTGATGCATCGACCACTGGATTGGGAGCCGTCCTTATGCAAAGAGGATGGGTGATAGACTACGTATCGCGGCAGTTGAAGCCGCATGAAACGAGAGAACCCACACACGACCTTGAGTTGGGAGCGGTAATGTTCACCCTCAAGATCTGGAGACATTATCTCTATGGGGCCCGATATTCCATATACAATGACCATAACAGTCTGAGACACATCATGGATCAGCCGAACCTGGACATGAGGCAGCGTAGGTAGCTAGATGTAGTCAAAGATTACGACTGCGAGATCGTTTACCATCCAGGTAAAGCGAATGTGGTTGCGGACGCCCTAAGCCACAAGTCGGCTAGATCTTTCTGTTACAGCGGCATGTATGAGGATATCAGTGGATTCTCCACTGATGGGATTCATTAGACAGGCCCAGGATGAGGGTGTATGACAGGAGAACTGGAAGATGGAGAGGATTAGGGGCGAGATCAACAGATTCATACAGGATATTCAGGGATTGTTGACCCGTTGCGGTCAGGTATGGGTTCTGACGTCTGGTGGGGTCAGACAGATTGCACTAAAGGAGACTCATAAGTCTCATTTCTCCATTCACCCATGGGCCACCAAGATGTACTGGGATCTGAGTTTGAGTTACTGGTGGCCTTACATGAAGCGAGAGATCGCTTGGTATGTCGAGAGGTGCTTGACTTGCAAGATAGTCAAGGTCGAGCATCAGAGGCCGCATGGCAAGCTGTAGCCTCTAGAGGTTCCCATGTGGAAATGGGAGCAGATCATGATAGATTTTATGACCAAGCTACCAAGCACGGCGAAGGGATATGATGCTATATGGGTCATCATGTATTGGTTGACCAAGAGCGCCCATTTTCGGGCTATTAGGGAGAGTTCACCAGTCGAGAAGCTAGTCGACGTGTATATCTGCTAGATTGTTGCTCGCCATGGGGTGTCGGTCTCTATTGTGTCAGATCGGGATTTCCTATTCACCTCCCGTTTATGGCAGAAGTTCCATGAGGAGTTCGGCATGCGGATGCATTTCAGTACAACTTATCATACGCAAATAGACGGCTAGAGTAAGCGGAACATACAGACCCTCGAGGATATGTTGAGGGCCTGCGTCATTCACTTTGGTGGGAGCTAGGATTCCCACCTACCCCTTGCATAGTTCTCCTACAACAACAACTTTCATTCCAGTATTGGTGTTCCACCATTCGAGCTGTTGTATGGACGGAGAGGTTGTACCTTAGTTTGTTAGGATGAGGTTGGTTACAGGGTGATGGGTCGGACCGAGGTAGTTCTACAGACTACCGAGAAGATTCAGCAAATCAGACAGTGGTTGCAGACTGCTCAGAGTCGGTAGAAGAGTTACGCCGACTGTCGCCGATCTTAGTTTGAGTTTTAGGTTGGTGACATGGTACTACTGAGGGTCTCACCCTACAAGGGTGTGATCCCCTTCAGGATGAGGAGAAAGTTGGGTCCCCGATTTATTGGACTGTTTCGGATTATTGCCAGGGTTGGCAAGGTAGTGTATAGACTGGATCTTTCGGAGGAGCTCCGTCTGATTCATAGAACTTTCCACGTTTCGCAGTTGCGGAAGTGCAGATTGGATGAGGATGTGGTAGTGTCCTTGGATGACATTCAGGTCGATGAACGCATGAATTATGTTGAGCAGTCGGTGGCTGTATTTGAGAGGAAGATAAAAGTTATGCGCAACAAAGAGATACCTCTGGTAAAGGTACAGTGGCGGCATCGGAAGGGATCCGAGTGGACTTGGGAGCCGGAGTCCGAGATGCGGGAGCATTATCCAGATCTGTTTGCTACAGAAGGCTTCGAGGACGAAGCCTAGGTCATGTGGGGGGGAGTTGTAACATCTCGAGATTTGCAGGTATTTCTGAATCCTCTCTTTTATTATTATTTTGTCATTTGTAATCCCTGGGGATGGAAGAGTGAATCCATGAGAAGCCTAAGGGCTAAAGTTGCAACCTTGGGATCAAGAAGAGTATGCTAAGCGTACATAAGGTACGTTGAGCATACTAGGCGCTCCTTAGTACGTTGGGCGTACACTTGTGTACGCTGGGCATACTAACGTCAGATGGAAACCCTAATATTTAAGGTTTGGGAGCTATATAAACATCCTTATGAGCTCATAACCCTCTATCATTTCAGCCTCCATAGATTTGAGCCATTTTCCCCAAACTCTAACCCCTCTCTTGAGTGTGTGAGCTAAAAGTGTATGTTTTGAGAAGTTGAAGAAGAAGGTATTGCATTAAGGAGTTGGAGAAGTGAGGCATGCTTGTAGATCTGAGGTTACTTTATGCTCTAGAAGCTCCAGGAAGTAAAAAGCTCCAACCTTTATGCTTCTATGATGTAGATCTAGTCATAGTAACTTTATGAAACCTTTCTTGACCCAAAAATCCCAAGTTGGTGCATGTTATGTTTTGAACGTAATAAGTTGTCCTTTCATACCCTAGGAAGGGTTCTAAATGATAAAAATGAAGTCCTAATGGCTAAAAGGTCCCATGCAAGTAGTAGGAAGGTCTTAATGGATTAAGGCCATGTATTAAGGGCTTTTTGGACGTCCAAAGTCTTAAAGTTCGAGACTTTGTGGTTTTGGGGTTCATTTAGTCAATGGATCTGGAATTTGGGCTCAAGTGCTTGATCCATTAAGTACTTCTAGAGTTTTTGGTACAAGTCGCGTACGCCCCGCGTAACTTTTGTACGCCCAGCGTACTGAGTCAACCACCCCGATGGTGGTCAACGCAAGGCAGAGTATGCCCATCATACGCCCTTTGTTGGGCTTTTATGATTTGGGCTTCAGATTGGGCCACCTTTGGGTCATTATCATTTGGGCCTTTGCTGTACTTTCTGAATAAATGTATTTTGGGCCTAATATGGAAATAGACCTTATGGTGAGGCCTAATTATAGAGTTAGGCCCAATTAGGTAAATTGGGCCAATGATGGGCCTTATATATGTGGACTTTTGGATCATGGATTTGGTATTGGGCCTTGGCCCAAATTAGAGAAAAGGCAGAATAGACTATTACCCTATGTTGGACTCTTGTTCAAGATTGATATACCAATTGTTGACTTAGTATTCGTTATTTTGGATAGTTCGGGATTTTCGATGAGACAACGGTCAGAGACTTTCAGTCCAGTTCAACACTACTTGTGAGGTGAGTTGTCCTCACTATACTAACAGGGTCGAAGGCACCAATGTCGGCCCTTTTTAGATCGTTATCCTGGTTATTGCATGATGATATGCTTAGTGACTTGTTAGGTCAGTATCCTGATATATAGGATGATGCTATATTAGTGACCTGTTAGGTCGGTATCCTGGTATATAGGATGATGCTATGATTAGTGATCAGTTAGATCGGTTTGACTGCTTGTATATGCTAGCTAGCGTTTGATATATATATATATATATATATATATATATATATATATATATATGTGTGTGTGTGTGTGTGTTCATTGTATGTTTGGGGTTGGGGTGAGGTGGTCCTGCTTTGTGCTGAAGGCCAACAGACCCAAGACGGTCCGGATAGACTGCAGACCTATCGAGGTGTGTCAATAATCCCGAAGGCCCGGAGAACGGCCCAGACATGCTTAGGGATGTCAAAAAGTCCCGTGGGACCCCGTTCCGTTTGGGGGAAATTTTTTTTAAAAATCGGGGGTGGGGACGGGGGCGGGGGCAAGGTTAACCCTGTTTTAATTTCGGGGGCGGGGGCAGGGATAGGCAATCCCGTCCCGAAACCCCCATGGGGACCCCGTTAATAAATTACATATATATTTACATATATTAAATATATTAATATAATAAACCATAACGTGATTTTGAGCTTTTAAAATTCTTCAAAAAGCATGTTTTTAAATTGTTAGTATAATGTTTTTAAGATGTCATAACTTTTTTTATTTTTAACATGTAAAATTCTACTATACATAATTATTTGTTACCTAAAAAATAGCTTCTTTTAGCGTAAATAACAACCTCTTTTAGCCAAAAAAAGACAACCCAAAATCAATCGGGGGCGGGGGCGAGTGCGGGGGTAGGAAGGCTGAACATTTCGAGGGCGGGGGCGGGGACGGGGGAACAAGGAAATTTCGGGGGCGGGGGTGGGGGATGTACTCCCCGTCCCGTTTGCCCCCGTTGACATCCCTAGACAGGCTGAAGGCCCGGGAGGGCGGACCAGACATGCTAAAGGTTATGAGAGTGGGCCAGACAGACAGACTAAAGGCCCAGTGAGGGCGGTCCAGTCATACTGTAGACTCTATATGCATGCTATTTGTTATGTTATTGTTCTGTTTGTATGGTGTTGGTATTTTGGGGGAACTCACTAAGCTTCGAGCTTAAAGTTTTGGATTTTTTTTCAGATACTTCGAATGATCGCGGGAAGGCGAAGGGTTGATCGTGCACCTCCTCGTATGTTATGATTTTGATTTCTGGGATACTCTGATATGAAACTATTTTGTAATAAATAATGGTTTTTAAATGCTTGAAAAAGTTTTAAATTTTCATGGATTTTATGGATGTTACAGCCATATAGTATTTGAATGGTATCACTTATAAGTATTTGGGATAATGACTTAAAAAGGTAATATATTTTTTGATTTATACATATTTGGTCACTGAGTTTTTTCACCCACATTTACCCCTTTAACTTGTTTAACTGTACATATTTAGTCCTTATTACTGACTACTCCAGCTAATTCAGAAAAAAATGCCTTAAAAGGGTAATTTCTTTTTCACTTTGTACACATTTAGTCCTTGATATTTTTTGTACATTTAGTCATTAATATTTTTTTTTTTGTTACAAAATAAGTCTTTGTTGTTTTTGTACACATTCAATACTTATGATCGGTTTTTTTTAGGGTTTTTCTCTCGTCATCCTACGCGGCACAATCATTAATAAGGTGTTCGTGAGTTGTTCATGGTTATGGTCATCGTGGCCTCGGCTGCTTGTTTGCTTAGTTCTTGTGGTTTGACTTAGGTCATGTGTTCTGAAGGTCGTAACTTCTCTATACGATCACAAATTTTAACGATTTTTACATCCACGCGTTTGTATTTGAGTCTACTATAATTTTTGTTTAGATTACTGCCGTTAAAAATTAATATATTTTTACTTAGGATCTTTATATCTGTGCGTTCTTTATGAATGTATGTATGAATGTTTTTATAAGATCGTAATTAAAAAATGTATTGTTTTTTAACGGGAGTAATCTAAACGAAAATTATAGTAGAATCAAATAAAAACATGTGGATATTAATATCGTTAAAATCTGTGATCGTATGAAGAAATCACGACGTCCAGAATACAAGACCTAATCCAAACCACAAGAACTATGCAACCAAGCAGCCGAGGTTTCGGTGGCTGTGACCATAAGCATGAATAGCCCCGAACACCTTATTAATGATTGTCTCGTGTAAGATGTCGTGAGAAAAACTTAAAAAAAACGATCATAAGTGTTGAATGTATACAAAAACAACAAATACTTATTTTGCAACAAAAAAAATATTAATGACTATATATATATATATATATATATATATATATATATATATATATATATATATATATATATATATATATATATAATGACTAAATGTGTACAAAGTGAGAAATATATTACCCTTTTAAGTCATTTTTTTTCCGGTTTATCTATTGTAGCCGATCATAAGGAGTAAATGTGTACAGTTAAACAATGTGAATGAGTAAATGTAGACGAAAAAAAAAAAAAACTCAATGACCAAATATATATACAAATCAAAAAATATATTACCTTTTTAAGTGATTATCCCTAAGTATTTTAGTGAAACAAACCTTGGTTTACTTTGTAATACAAAATCTTAACTGTATATGTTATTTATTAGTTATATCCAGATATTTCCCATTTAAGGTATGGACATTGAATTGATTTCCCATGTATCACGTTACATCAAATCCTGTTTAAGCCATAAATTTTTCTTATGCAAATTAGTTCGGTTATCATCAGGTTCTCATAAATTTATGCATGTTACAGCTATAAATCAAAATTTTAGGTAATAAAGTTTAAGAGCATCAACAATTGTGAGTTGAATCGAATAGTTGAATGAGATGACAAGTCAACATGTCATTCAATAGATGAAACTCTATCATTGTGACATGTCTCATTGGCATTCAATAGATTTTGAATTTTAATGGTATTTGAACTCTTCAATAGGAAAAAAAAAATTAATTCTTAAATATTTTACTATAAATTACATTTTGTAACATTCTATTAAATTTTGTAAAGTTCAATGTATTGTAGAAAAAAAAAATTGTATAGATTGTAGAAACATGATGTGACAATCTATTGAATTCTATGGAATTCAATGTATTGTGAATGACTAAGAAGCAACCAATTTTCATTGGCGATTTAAATATATTTTTATAAACAAAGAATTTATTTGTCAATAGTCATATTTATTGAAAATAAAACGAGTATATATAAATGGTTAAACGGGTTGAGAGTAGAGGTGCACATTGCACAAGACCGGGCCTCATATTGATCTTGAACCGGTTATAACTAGTTCTAAGCCTTCGGCCCATGTGCCTAAAATAATCCTATCAAAACTAACCGTATTGAAAATTTTACTTACCAATCCGGACCAGTTTAAAATTGTTCCTAGGACCAATCCCCTTATATCTATTTTTTGTTTTTACCTTTTGTTTTCTAAAATTACTAAAGGTACATTTTGGTAGCATTTTATTAACTACAGTCAAAATATCAAATAGATATTTATATACAAAATTTATTAAACCTATTTTTGAAACGAATATGCATAAAACCAAAGTATTAACCGATTGTGTTGGGAAGGACCGGTCATCATCAGATCCGACCTTATTTGGACCGGTGTGAGCTAGTTTTCGGGTCGAGAATGTATATTTGATCATGTGCACCTCTAGTTGAAAGCAATTCAAATAACAATTACATATTCATTGTTTTAATTAGAATTTTTTTTAAAATGAGTATTTCCATTTAGAGCTACTCCATCAAAGATGGAAAATAGGAAGACATCTTGCATTGCATTAGCAAGCCACGTTGTTTTAACCTTTTATTTTCATCCCTAACTGAAACCCCTAAAATTCTAACTCAGGTCACATTAAGTTTATTGTGCATTATCCAGCGAACCTTCAGGTGATTGTTCGATTTTTTAACTAACAGAATTACATTATTATTTCAATATTAGATTTTGTGTATCTCATAATTAATACATAGTTATAAATGTAGGAAAAAATTATATATTAATACTTCTTGCCTTGTAGTTAAAAGTTGAAGGCACAAACATAGTTTGATATATTATCCAATTTATAGCTTAGTCGACGGTAGGCTATATTACCTAACTGTATTACCATGTTCATGAATGATCTTCCAACTAATGTCGGTATTTCATTTTCATATTCTTGTGAAAGATAAGATCTTGTAAATCTTGAAAAACTTGCCTTCGTAAAATTGAAATTTTGTTAGTTATATGACATTTTCTAAGAAAAACATCATGCTTTGAGATCCAAAATGTGCCATAATTGTTTGGTGTAAATAGTGGTGTCATATTGCACTATGTTTGGTGGTGTTACACATTTTCAACCATAGTGGACGCAATCGCATATGCTCAACACAAGAATTTATTTGGCTTTAAATGGATTGGTTTTGGACCATTTCATCACCTATTACACCCCCCTTTCCAGCTTTAAAAAAAAGTAAAAAGACCTCACCAAGAAGCTAAAGACTAAACAAAACAATTATATCATAACTGAGCGAGTAATGTATATGCGTAAAATACAACAATATATTTGAAATAGTTACAAATATATGTTTTCTAAATATATCAATGACGTTGTTAATTTTTATATAATAAATCTTATAATAAGTTGGTACAAATATTGTTTATTTTGAATTATATGATAATATATAGACATCTTTTAAAATTTTATAATCTCAATTACTTCAATAATATCTACCTGCGAGTTACTCATAAATTCAATTAAATAAAACATATGATTTAATGATATTTATGGTTGTTTTTATGATTAATTAATTTAAAAACTTTATTTGCATAAGATTTTAATTTCTATCATTGTAATTATTTAAAATATCAAACATTATTTTTGTTTTTAAAGGTAACAGTATAATTTTTGTATATAATATACTTTTCTTAAATATAATAATAACGTTGTTGTTAAATTTGATATAATAATTCGTATACTAAGTTGATATAATATGTTGATTATTATGGTTTAATGTTATTTATAGTTGTTGTTAGTAATTAAGTTTTTAAAATTTATTTGCTGAACGTTTTAATTTCTATCATTGTAATTATTTAAAACATAAAACATTGTTTTTTGTTTTTAAAGGTAAAAATATAATCGTTTATATAGAGTTACTTTAACTATTGTTATTACAAGTTATTTTAAACTACTTATTTGAAAATTTTAATGATTATAAAAATATCTTTAGGAAATATTTTAGTTAAATTGAAATTACAATTTAGTTTTTGCATTTAACACTACAATTTATCACTTTTAAATATTCAAAAAATATTCTTTGGGTTTTTTAAGTGGAAATGAAATTTATATTTAAGTTGATCATGTAATGTTATATTTAAATTAACAATTTAAGTATTTTATCCAAACTGTTCAAAAGTTATAGCTTTAAACTGGTAATGATTTATATACAACAACATATTAAATCTAATAAATTAAGTATAACTTGTTAAAAGTTAAAGACATAACTTTATAAATAAAAGTAAATATATTATTTTAATATTGAAATTTAGTTTATATATGATTACACTTAGGTTGAACATGTAATGTAATAGCTTGAAACTCTCATTTAGCACTACAATTTATCACTTTTAACTATTCACAAAATATTCTTTGAGTTTTTTAAGTGGAACTGAAATTTATATTTAAGTTAACAATGTAATGTTATATTTAAATTAACAATTGAAGTATTTTATCGAAATTGTTCACAAATTGTAGCTTTAAACTGATAATGGTTTACATACAATAACATATTAAATCTAATAAATTAAATATAATACATTAAAAGTTAAAGACATCCTCCCTAATAAATAAAGATCTTTTTACCACATGTCACATTCTTATTTATTTTGTCACAAGTAATTTTGTAGTTATTTTAAATTAATTTTTATTCCACATATCATTTTATGGTTTTTCATTTTATTAAATTTTAGATAGTGTTTAAATTCAATAATAAATGCATATCAATTTCATTAATGAGCTTTCCTTCTAATTTCAAAATTACTAAATTAGATATTCATTGATTTCTTTATTTATTTATCTAAATTATTTGTTTAAATTTAAAAGAGAAAAAAACACTTTAATTTTTATAATTCAATATTTACTCACTTTACTTATAAATTCATACTTTTCAAATGTTTAGAATTTTGTGTTTAGTTTTTCTTTAAAATAAATTAATGTAATACATGGGTCTCACACCTAATAACTTTATAAATAAAAGTAAAGATATTATTTTAATACTAAAATTTAGTTTATATATAATTACACTTTAGGATTGATATCTATTTAACCTTATTAATCAACATATAATCATTATTAGAAAAAAATTGAAAAGTCATGGCAGTTTCAAATGAACGTGGTGAAAGAAAAAATGTTTCATTTATAAGTATACTAGGCGTAACCCCACGCATTGCGCAAGAATGCATTTAATTGGTTAAAATAATTATGGGAAAAAATAGAAATATGTTGAAATTTACGTTTTTAGTCATGTTTTGGGCATTAACCGAATTATCAACTAACATAAAAATCTATCAATTTATATTTTGATACTATCTAATATAGTTCATACCTTATAAACTTTACTTTTACTTTTATAATACCCAATATATATTATAAGTTTTTGTAACATTAATATAATCTACTTTTCTGATGTCCGATAATATTTTTTGGATATAATAAGAAATAAATTGTTTTGAATGAGCTATTAATAAACAATATTGAACTAATAAACTTTGTATTAAACTATTTATATTACACCAAAACATCCAAGGTTTCATATATGAACTTTCAAATATTAAACATTGAAATTAAGAATGAAGTCATATAAAATATATTATTATACATAAATGTCATCAAGAGATTTAAAATAAGTCGATTAGTAAATATGATATTTAATTTTAATTGGATATTTTGCAAGGCGTACGTTTGACTTTATGTTGGTGCACCGAGAATCCTCTTCCTTAATTTGTACCTAAAAAATTAAGGTGAATAGGAATATAAAATAGATATTACTAAGCATTAATACAAATAATTAAAAAGGGTATGCGGATCTCCTACCACCCGTTAAAGACAACATACCTCTCTAGTGGTATCAATTCTTATGTGCAATTGAAGTAGTCATTATATGTATACCTTATTTCTAATTACATAAACAAATATGAGTAACCAAACATAAAAATGTTATCTTTATGTAGGAAGAATATTTTAGTTAACTAACAAATTAAATAACATAAGTTTAAGAGTTAGGAGTTTCAAAACATTAATATTTTTATTAATGAATCAACTAAGTCATGGGAGTTTCAAATAAATGTCGAGAAAGAAAAAAATACATGCAAGTTTCAAATTAATGTGGTGAAAGAAAAAATGTTTCCTTTATAATATAGTATGATAATAGATGAATTCTCGCGCATTGCGCGGTGCAGGTTAAAAATATATTGTTAGAATATTGAAAATATATGTTTATAATGGTTATGTTATTGACATTAACTTTGACATAATATTTTTATACTGACTTATATATATATATATATATATATATATATATATATATATATATATATATATATAATCTGAACTATTTTGAATAATAATATTCATTGACATCAACCTACCTTCCCCATTAATAAAATTAAATATAATTATCTATTAAATATTATTTAACAATTTTTATGATTGATTAATTTAAAGTTTTACTTATGCAATTATTTTCTAATTTCATTAATGATGTTAATTAAAAATACAATTATTTGTAGCTAACGTTATGTAATTTATAATTTGATTTTATTATCATTAAAAATTACTGTTCATTATATTTAAACCACTTATTATTATTATTAAGTTAAAGAAGACTTTTAAGAAATACTTAATATTATTATTCAAATATGAAACATATACTAAATAATAAAGTTTTAAGATTGACAATTTGCATTTCAAAAGAGACTTGCATGGATAATATGACAAATCCATGATTTTTATAATTTGATTTTATTATTTATAACTATTGTCAGTTAATTTTAAAACCACTTAGTATTATTAATAAGTGAAAGAAAACTTTTAAAAAGCTCTTATTATTACACTTTAAACTTAAACATATATTAAAATATAAAGTGATAAGATAGATAATTTGCATTTTAAAAGAGACTTAGATGGATAATATGGATAATATGACATATCCTTGATTTTTAATTAATTATTGCTTTGAATCAACATAAACATACAAACATATATACAATATTTAATTAAATATTATCTATATCATATTCCATAACATATGATCGATAACATGAGTCTAATTTAATTTACATTAAAATTTAAACCACAACATACAATTATTGTCTTAAAAAAGTACTTAAGCCAAGAAAAAAAAATAGTGTATAACAAACTTACAAATTAAAAACTTTAACATAATAACATGGCTCGAAAAATGATCCAAAACGCTCAAACCAACACAAAAGCCATTAAACTTGTTTTCTTTGTGAATTTTGTATGTGATTGCTATTTGTTTGTCTACTTGAAGAGATTGACCTTTTATAGTAGACTATCCATTAATTTCTTATTAAACATACTATATAAGTTATAAAACATTTGAATGGTTAAGCATTATTAAGAGACGTTTGAGTTGTATTGATTTAAATAGAAGGTTTCAAATGAATGTTGTGAAAGGACAAATGATTCCTTTATAATTGTATATATATATATATATATATATATATATATATATATATATATATATATATATATATATATATATAATGGGATTTTTAAGCCATAAATTTCACTTAATAGAGAACTTATGCTTCCGATGCAGCACCCAAATAAAATAAAAGACAACAATATCATCAAATAATATATCTTGTCTAGTTCTCGGTTTTCTTTTTCTTTTTTTTGGAAAGGTAACTTCCCTAACAAGGGTTTCCGGGCCAGCTTTCGCGGACCGACTAATCCGCTGCTGCAAATATAAGGCTTTGCCTCATGGCTTGGAGTCTCTGCAAGCGAACCTCCCTGACCACAGGGGCTGAGTAGTGCCAAGATTTGAACATGGGTCAGTATGCTATCCACCATATATTCCACGTGTCTTACCATGTCACCACAACCCAACTGGTTTGTCTAATTCTTGATTGATAAAACATATACTTAATTTTGAAGAGAGTTAATCCATCACCTTTATTTCCAACTAATTGTTGAAAATAATTCAGTCATCTTGGGTATACCCATCAGGATGCTATCGACCATTACTTTATGATTGGAGATATATAATAGTAGTGTCTTAGTCCAACTAAAGTGATTTATCTAGACCATGTTCACAACTAAAAAAATGTAAATGCATAATCTATGTATGTATAAGCACGCCACAAACACCCTTTGTTTCCTACACTCCACCATTCACACAACACGTATGCAATGTGTAATTAAAATGCTAGCATATATGGGCTAATAACATAAAAGGATACTCTTTAAAACACATGATTATCTCAAACTATCACCTTACTTTTCTCCATTTCTTCACAATAGCTCTCAAAAATATCCAACATTTTATAATATAATGTTTTAAAAGCTCAGAACTCATCCTATTACTAGAATATATAATTAATGTAGTTAATTCTTCATTTTCCTTCATAAAGTTGTGTAACATCCTGAGAATTCAAGTATTTCTAAATTCATCCATTGGTTTTTAATGTATGTTATTTTGGCCCTTGGATTGGATGGAAGTAGTCATGGGAAGTCCTGGTGGTGAATTTGCAATTTTGGGGCCAGGAGGAGTACGCTAAGCGTAGTAGGGCGTACCCTAGTATGCTGGGCATACATGTATGTACGTTGGGCATACTCGTGTCTGAAGGAAACCGTAAGTTTTAGGGTTTGTGGGGTATTTATGCATCCTTATGGATCATTTATCCCCACCTTTTCAGAATCCAAAGTTTTAGAGCCGTTCTTGCAAAACCCTAGCCTCCTAGAGTGAGATTTGGAGCCCTAAAGTGTGTTCTTGGTGTTTTAGAGGAAGGAGAAGTGCATCAAAAAGCTTGGAAGCTTGAATCAAGGATTGGATCTGGAAGGTTGGCTCTTTTTTCCACCATCTAAAGGTATAAAGTTCATAGCTTTATGATTTATTTGATAGATCTCATGTTTGGGTCTTTTTATGTTTCTTTTTGGTCCCAAATGCTCCATCTTGAGCATGGCATGTGCTGGATGTTTTTAGTCATCCTTTCAAACCCTTGGAGGGGTCCTTAGTCATAAAAATGAGGTCCCAATGGCTAGAAGTGTCTCATTCATCTGGTAGAAGGGCCTTAATGGATAAAGACCTTGTATTAAGAACTTTTAGACATGTAAAGTCATAAAGTTGGAGACTTTATGACTCTAGGGTGCATTTGGACCATAGATCTGTAGTTTGGGCTTAAGTGCTTAAGCCATTAAGCATAAAATGAGACTTTTGGATATACGAGGGTACGCCCCGCATAGGGGGGAGTACACCCTGCATACTCAGTCAGCCACCTCGATGTGGGTTAATGCGAGGCTCGGTGTACGCCCCGCGTACACCTTCTGTTGGATTTTGGAATTTGGGCTTCAAGTTTTCGGCCACATTTTGGGCTTAAATGCATTAGCCCTTATTGGAAAATCTGAGTATGAGTGTTTTGGGCTAAGTGAAGGGTTGGACCTTAGGGTAAGGCCCAAAAAGGAGTTTGGGCCAAATTTGGAAAATTGGGCCAATTATGGGTCTTGAATGACCTTGGGATTTTGGATCAAGAACTAGGCCTAGGCCTTGGTCCAAATAGGGAAAGGGTAAAATGGTCAATTACTCTAGGTATGGGTTATTAGTCAAGGATGGTAATCTAATTATTAATGGGATGTTTATTTGTTATAGTTCGGGATTTTAGTGAGTCGGCAGCTGGAGGTTTTTAGTGTGATTCGTCAGTGTGAGGTGAGTTGTCCTCAATGTACTCTCAGGTCAAAGGCAGCATGCCTACCCTTTAGATTGTTATCTTGGTTTATTGTATGCTTACTATTCTATAGTGATCTGCTAGACATGTGTGACTGCCTGTATATGTTAGCTATGTTTGATTATGTTATATGTGGATATGTGATGGTTGGTTGGGTTAAGGCGGTCCTGCTGTGTGTAGAAGGCCAACAGACACAGGGCGGCCCGAATAGACTAAAGGTGTGTGAGGTAGACTAGTCAGGCCGAAGGCCCAGAGAACAGTCCAGACAAGCTGAAGGCCCGGTGCGGCGGTCCAGACATGCTGAAGGTTCTGTATGCATGTTATTGCTATAATATCTATGATTATGTGTTGTGGTGGTATTTTGGGGAAACTCACTAAGCGTTGGGCTTATAGTTTTGGGTTATGTTTCAGGTACCTCAGATGATCGTGGGAAGGCAAAGGCTTGATCGTGCACCTCCTCCTGTTATGTTTTGTGATTTTGGGAAAAACTTTGATGTTAAACATGTTTTGAAAACTACAATGTAAACAATTATGATTTTGGTTGGTTTGAAAAAGTTTATATTTTTATGAAGTTTTATGAATGTTACAAGTTGGTATCAGAGCCTTTGAGTGAATTGGAGGAACACTCGTGTGAATCCAATCTCAAACTAAGGAAAAGATTTTAAATTAATTTTTAAAAGGTTTTCAAAAATTTAGGTGGATGCTAGGTTTAAGATCAGCCAGAGCCAGTAACTGACCCCAAATTGCCACACGGTTAATTGAGATTATGTTATGCTATGTTATGATTAGAACAACATGCTAGTGATATGACAGGGATCCTTAGGAATCGTATGATACTGATATTTGATGTCGTATCTCTTGTAGAGTACCATATTGATTGTTGTATGACTCTTTCATGTGTGAACTAACTATTGAACGAATGCACTAAGTCACATACTACATGGGTTAAATGGTCTTACGGTGGGGGATTTGGTCCTGCTACGCAGCTCTTGTTTGAGTCCAACCTTACTGGGATTGAATCTTTTAGCCTAAGATTGTTTTAGTTATGAAGTATGTGATAGTGTTCATGCGATAGTTATCTCGTACCAATGGAGGGTAGTGTGGTAGTTAGTGGTAAGAGGAATAATGTGGGGTCACCCGACTAGTCGATATGTGTAGCCATCCTCTAAGAAGTGAGGATAGAGTGCATGAGTATGCTAGAAGGAAGTATATTGGTAGGGTTGTTTTGATGATCCTCTGAGACGACTACCGGTAGGTGTGGAAGGTAGTATGGGCCCGTACTACTAAAAGCACATGATTCGTACGCGTAACAGAAAAATCACAACCTTAGGGCTTGTTGGGAGTTGGTTCCCGGTTTTGATATGCATGTTATCAGTTATCCTTTTGGTTTATTCAGTATGGTGACTACGCGTCGAGTTGAAATTGGATCTGGATCGGGATCGAGCGCAGGTTGCCAGGATGGGCCAGCCACGTTGGATGACAGGATTAAGAAGATCCTCCGTGAGGAGGTTGTGGCTATTGTCAGGGATCAAATACTGGAGTTATTTGGTTCTATTAAGAACATGATGATGGAGCTCTTCGATGACAGATACGCAGCTGTTGTTGAGACTGTTGTTGTTGTAGCCTCAACAGCCGTTGCAGTTGCAGGTGTGGGACTGGGTTGGATTTTTCAGTATCAGGACTTCGACAATACGAATCCCCCGACTTTCGATGGAGTTCAGGACCCAATCGTAGCCATGAGGTGGCCATCTGATGTTGAGTGGTCCTTTTGCAGCTGCTCTTGACCAGCTGACCAGAAGGTTAGGTGCGCTCTGAATTTCTTGAGGTCCGGAGCGAAGGATTGGTGGAGACTTGTTACAGGATCATATTCTGTTGAGCAGAGGGCTATAATATCTTGGGAGCAGTTCATGGAGATGTTCTGTACTCGATATGTGCCGCAGGTAAAGTGTGAGCGGTTGGCCCATGAGTTTGTGGATCTGAGGCAGGGTATAGAGTCGGTGACGGAGATCACCAGGATGTTTACCGAGAGGACCATGTT
The DNA here is from genome assembly GCF_051521515.1 of Lactuca serriola. Lineage (NCBI taxonomy): Eukaryota > Viridiplantae > Streptophyta > Magnoliopsida > Asterales > Asteraceae > Lactuca > Lactuca serriola. Next base: position 188,545,406 of record NC_136413.1, read on the forward strand.
TTTCCCTGAGTTTGCTTCGTAGCAGGCTCAGATGACCCGTTACTTGAGCATGCTCAAGACGGATATCAAGGAGTTTATTTCCACCTAGTCGTATGATTCTTTATTGGAGTTGCAGGAGGCCACCAGGTGGCGTGAGCTTGAGATAGATCTTTAGTTGAGGGAGCAGAGATCAGCTCCGGTGTAATCGCAAACGGTGCCGAAGCGGTTCAAGGCCACTGAGTCTAGATTTGTGCGTCAGCGAGGCCATACTTGTGGGAAGTGCAGTAGGGTTCATGAGCGAAGGATTGGTGGAGACTTGTTACAGGATCATATTCTGTTGAGCAGAGGGCTATAATATCTTGGGAGCAGTTCATGGAGATGTTCTGTACTCGATATGTGCCGCAGGTAAAGTGTGAGCGGTTGGCCCATGAGTTTGTGGATCTGAGGCAGGGTATAGAGTCGGTGACGGAGATCACCAGGATGTTTACCGAGAGGACCATGTTTTTCCCTGAGTTTGCTTCGTAGCAGGCTCAGATGACCCGTTACTTGAGCATGCTCAAGATGGATATCAAGGAGTTTATTTCCACCTAGTCGTATGATTCTTTATTGGAGTTGCAGGAGGCCACCAGGTGGCGTGAGCTTGAGATAGATCTTTAGTTGAGGGAGCAGAGATCGGCTCCGGTGCAATCGCAAACGGTGCCGAAGCGGTTCAAGGCCACTGAGTCTAGATTTGTGCGTCAGCGAGGCCATACTTGTGGGAAGTGCAGTAGGGTTCATGAGGGGCATGCTGATCTGGTAGTTTGTGCCACAAATGTGGCAAGGAGGGGCACTATGCGAGGGGTTGCCGCCAGTTAGTTCTAGTTCAGAGTACGAGGATTTTCTATCATTGTGAGTAGGTTGACCGTATAAAGGTCAACTGTCCCCTGCTCGCCGCTAAGTCGGCGTAGGCCCCGACGCCAACCATGTTGAAGATCACTGATGGACGTCAGGGGAGGATGGATCCCTTGAGGGATCGAGGTCGTGCTTTTCAGCTCACTTTCGTGGAGCTCAGAGCAGCACCATATGGGGTGACTTGTATTTTTCTATCCCTTATCTTGATAACTATGTTTTATATTATGCTTATGTGTGTGCCTCTGTTAGGTATGTTCCTAGTGAACTCTTTGCCTGCTTTAGTGTCGTTTGAATCGGGTGTGAGTCGATCCTTCATATCTCAATAGTTTAGTAGGGAGTTTGATATGCCCATTGGGGAATTGGAGTGTCCGTTGCAAGTTTCTATCGCCAACGAAAACGAGGTTTCTGCTTCTTCAGTGTATTAGGGTTGTGTTCTTGAGGATTTCATGGTATTCTGTGATGCTTCCATCACTGGTTTGGGGGGCGGTCCTCATGCAGAGAGGACAGGCGATAGCATATGCTTCGCAACAGCTGAAGCCGCACGAGACGAGATGTCCCACGCATGATCTTGAGTTACGGTTTGTTGTTTTTTCCCTCAAGATTTGGAGACATTATATTTATGGGGTCCGCTGTACCATATACACGGATCACAAGAGTTTGAGGCACATATGGATCAGCCAGACCTGAACATGAGGCAGTGCAAGTGGCTGGATTTAGTCAAGGATTATGACTGCGAGGTCCTTTACCATCCGGGTAAAATAAATGTGGTGGCAGATGTTTTGAGCTGCAAATTGGTTGGGACTTCATATGGGGTATCGTGTATGAGGATATGAGTGGATTCCCCGCTTTTAGGATTAATTAGGAGGCTCAGGCTGAGGGTGTTCAAGAAGAGAACTGGAAGTTAGAGAGTATCAGGGGTGAGATCACTAGATTTGTTCTAGATAATCTTGGATTGTTGACTAGATGTGGTCGGGTGTGGGTTCCTATGTCTGGTGGGGTCAGAAGAATTGTGTTGGAGGAGGCTCATAAGTCTCGGTTTTTTATCCATTCGGGGGTCACCAAGATGTATTGGGATATGAGATTGAGCTACTGGTGTCTGTGTATGTAAAGGGAGAACACCTGGTATGTGGAGAGGTGCTTGACGTGCAGGATGGTCACGGCCGAGCATCTGAGGCCGCATGGAAAGTTGCAACCTCTGTAAGTTCCCATGTGGAAATAAGAGCAGATTTCGATGGACTTCATCACCAATTTGTCGAGTACGGCAAAGGGTTTTGATGATATTTGGGTCATCGTGGATCAATTGGCCAAGAATGCCCATTTCCTGGCGATTCGGGAGAGTTCTTCAGCCAAGAAGTTGGTTGATGTGTATATTCGCAAGGTTGTTGCTCGCCATAGGGTCCCGGTCTCCGTTGTTTCAGACTGTGATGTTCGGTTCATCTCTCATTTTTGGCAGAAGTTCTATGAGGAACTAGGTACGAGGTTACACTTTAGCACAACTTATCATCCGCAAAAACCGACGACCAGAGTGAGCGGATGATACAGACCCTTGAGGATATGTTGCAGGTATGTGTTATTGATTTTGGTGGGAGCTAGGATTCCTACCTACCTCTTGTGGAGTTTTCCTACAACAACAGTTTTCATTCCAGCATTGGTGCTCTGCCTTTTGAGCTCTTGTATAGGCGGAAATTTGGTACCCTGGTATGCTGGGCGAAGTAGGTTACAAAGTTATGGGGTGGACTGAGGTGGTCCTTCAGACTACGGAGACGATTGAACAGATTAGGCAGAGATTGCAGACTGCTCAGAGTCGGCAAAAAGAACTATGCCAACCGACGCCGATCCGAGTTGGAATTTCAGGTCGGCGACATGGTATTACTGAAGGTCTCACCTTGGAAATGTGTGATTCGCTTCAAGAAGAAGGGGAAATTGGGACCCCAATATATTGGGCCATTGTAGATTATTGCCAGAGTAGGCAAGGTGGCATACATGTTGGATCTTCTTGAGTAGCCCAGTCAGATTTATAGCACTTTCCACATTTCACAACTATGAAAGTGTGTATTGGACAAGGATGCAGTGGTGTCATTGGATGATATTCAGGTTGATGAGCACTTGAATTATGTCGAGAGGCCTGTATCTATTTTGGATAGGAGGGTAAAGGTTTTGTGTAGCAAGGAAGTGCCTTTGGTAAAGGTACGATGGCAACATTGGAGGAGCTCCGAGTGGACCTGGGAGCCGGAGGCTGAGATGCAGGAGCATTATCCAGAGTTTTTCGTTGTGGTAGAAATAAAGGATGAAGTCTAGGTCAATTGGAGGAGAGTTGTAACAACCCGAGAATTTAGGTATTTCTAAATTCATCCCTTGGTTTTTAATATATGTTATTTTGGCCCTTGGATTGGACGGAAGTAGTCATGTAAGCCCTGGTAGCAAATTTGTAATTTTAGGGCCAGGAGAAGTACCATAAGCATGCATGTGGGTACGCTAAGCATACTAGGCCACAACCTAGTATGCTGGGCGTACATGTATATATGCTGGGAGTACTCATGTCTGAAGGAATCCCTAAGTTTTAGGGTTTGTGGGGGTATTTAAGCATCCTTATGGCTCATTTCTCCCCACCTTTTCAGACTTCAAAGTCTTAGAGCCGTTCTTGAAAAACCCTAGCCTCCTAGAGTGAGATTTGGAGTCTTAAAGTGTGTTCTTGGTGTTTTAGAGGAAGGAGAAGTGCATCAAGAAGCTTAGAAGCTTGAAGCGAGGATTGGATCTGGAAGTGTGGCTCTCTTTTCCACCATCTGAAGGTATAAAGTTCATACCTTTATGGTTTATTTGATAGATCTTATGTTTGGGTCTATTTATGTTTCGTTTTGGTCCCAAATGCTCCATCTTGATCATGGCATGACCTGGATGTTTTGAGTCGTCCTTTCAGACCTTTGGAGGGGTCCTTAGTCATAAAAATGAGGTCCCAATGGCTAGAAGTGTCCCATGCATTTGGTAGAAGGGTATTAATTGATTAAGATGTTGTATTAAGAACTTTTGGACGTGTAAAGTCATAAAGTTGGAGACTTTATGACTCTAGGGTGCATTTGGACCATGGGTCTATAGTTTGCGCTTTAGTTCTTAAGCCATTAAGAACAAAATGAGACTTTTGGATCTGCGAGGGTACGCCCCGCGTAGGGGGAGTATGCATCGCACAATCGGTCAGCCACCCCGATGTGGGTCAATGCGAGGCTCGGTGTATGCCCCGTGTACGCCTTTTGTTGGATTTTGGAATTTAGGCTTCAAGTTTTGGGCCACCTTTTGGGCTTAAATGCTTGGGACCTTATTGGAAAATCTGAGTAAGAGTGTTTTGGGCCAAGTGATGGGTTGGACCTTAGGATAAGGCCTAAAAAGGAGTTTGGACCTAATTTGGAAAATTAGGCCAATTATGGGTCTTGAATGACCTTCGACTTTGGGATCAAGAACTGGGCCTGGGCCTTGGTCCAATTAGCGAAAGGGTAAACTTGCTCTTTACCCTAGGTATATGTTATTAGTCAAGGATGGGAAGCCAATTATTAATTGGATGTTTATTTGTTGTGATATTTTGGGATGTTAGTGAGTCAGTAGCCAGAGCTTTTTAGTATGATTCGTCAGTGTGAAGTGAGTTGTCCTCATTGTACTCTCGGGTCGAAGGCACCAATGCCGACCCTTTGGATTGTCCTGGTTTATTGTATGATTTCTATGCTATAGTGATTTGCTAGACATGTGTGATTGTCTGTATATGCTAGCTATGTTTGATTATGTTATATGTTGATATGTGATGGTTGGTTGGTTGAGGCGGTCCTGCTGTGTGTAGAAGGCCAACAGACCACGGGCGACCCGGATAGACTGAAGGCCTGTATGGCAGACCAGTCAGGCCGAAGGCCCGGAGAACGTCCAGACAGTCTGAAGGCCCGGTGCGGCGGTCCAGACATGCTGAAGGCTCTATATGCATGTTGTTGCTGTAATATCTATGATTATGTGTTATGGTGGTATTTTGGGGAAAATCACTAAGCGTTGGGCTTACAGTTTTAGGTTATATTTCAGGTACTTCAAATGATCGTGGGAAGGAAAAGGTTCGATCGCGCACGTCCTCGTGTTATGTTTTGTGATTTAGGAAAAACTCTGATGTTTAACGTGTTTTAAAAACTACAATGTAAACAATTATGATTTTGGTTGGTTTGAAAAAGTTTAAATTTTTATGAAATTTTATGAATGTTACAACTTGTAGTTGTTTGATATTAATATGATTCACACAATCTTTTTTCCATATTGGAATAAATTTCATAAATATTTTTTTATTTTCAAACAATAAACTATAGTTTGATATTTTCTTGTCAAACTATCATTCACTCAACAAGGATACAAACTCATTATATCAATCACATTAACATTTATAAAATTTTAAAAACTATAATCCTCAATACATTGGATATAAGTCAAGTATCTTGACCCAGCTTTATAAAAAAAAAACATCATTTAATGCTTCGATCATTTTATTTTTATTTAATAACATGTTAATACTACTTAATCATTCACTATCAATAATAGATTGCTACATTGCTGCTCAATTATCAAAAGTCAACTACATGCTCATAGCAAATTCTATTAAGCATAACAATCAAGTGGAAGATTGTGGATATGCACCTCTTGATCCAAACTTAAATATGTGTTAACATGGCTCTCAACCTAAATTTTGTACTTGAATTCACCAAAACTATGATAATTACAAATATTTTCGAACCTAATGAATGTCTAATTTGTCACTTTCACTATTTCGTGCATAGTTGAGCATAATGAAAGTCTAATTGGTCACCATTATATGATTTTGCTTATTCTGTCCCATAGTTGAGCATAATGGAAGTCTAATTTGTCACTTTCACTATTTCTTGCATAAATACGACTTCAATCTTATAACTCTCATTGTAAAACATATTACGACTTGTTCAAACAAAAAATTCACTTGCACCTTTCTTTAGAATATATTTTCCATAAATTCACTATATTGCCCCATCTTACTTCATAATAGTATTGCACTTTAGACTTTTGTTATATCTTTGTATTTTCTTGTATCATTATCTTCTCAACACATATGATGGCATGTAAAAGTAGAACAACGTCTGCTTTTTTAACTTTTATAGTATGATAATTGTTAATATCTTTGCACTTCAACATTTTCTTCAACTTCATGGCACGACACTAGTTTATTCTCATATTTTGAATTATTGTAATGCTTATTATCCTTGCATACTTTCATATCACTTACAATTAGTTTAGAATACTTTTTACATTTTTATATTCTCAACTCACGAGTCCTTTTTGTATAAAATAATATTGCACCTTACATTTTAACTAATTTATTGTGTTATCTCGTTTGTATTCACTTACTATAATGTAACATCTATATCTCATGTATTATCCTTTTGAAGTTCTTTTGTTTTTTAAAGACTTGGATTTTGAGTTTTGTCTTCCTGCAGGGTGGTGAGTGGATATTACCTTGGTGTGGTAGTGTCACAACACCATGGCGCTACACTCATTAAGTGGCTACGACACGACGCTATAATGTGCACAACACCTTAAATTTCGGGATTTAGGTCCTATATAAAGGATATGGGGGCTAGGGTTTCAACCACGTTCAACCTCCATCACCCCAGAAGAGCCCCCATCCAAACCTAGTTCATTTCTCAACATTTTGTTCCATTGTTGGGTTGTTTCACTCTTTTGAAGGAAGGAGAAGAACTTTAGGAAGCAAGTAAGAACCAAGAAAGCTCACCATAATCGTTAATAAATTTGTCATTCTAAAAAGATCAATCACAATAGAACCTTTTATGCACTCTCTAGACCATTGTAAGTCTCCTTAAACAAGATCTTGGTTGTTATTTCCTTTTAAGACTTAGATTTTTATGCTAGTTGGTCCATTTTATGAGTTTTGTGTGAGAGTTAGGAATAAAGTTTGCAAATTTATGTATATCAAAGGTCCCAAGAGTTTTGTGTGTTTTAGATCTGGACTCTCGAGTTGCTTTGATGTTATGCATATGTTTTTGACCCTATTGCTCATCATCTTGACCTAATTTGGTGTGTGACATGTATTAGACATGCATGTCCATAAATGCTAGGATTTATATGGACCATTAGGATGCCATGAAGCCTTCTAGAAAGTAATAGTGGAGGACTTGATTAATTAAGAGTTTAATAAGATTTTTGATCTGCCAACATGACCACAACATGGTGTGTCGACCCATTGAGTTTTCTGTCCCGAGCCAGCCCACAGCATGGCTAGGGTCTTTCCATGGAAAGGTGGTATGCATGGTTGACTTTGACCATTTACCGATGAGTTTCGACCAAGTTGAATTTTGGTCGACTCAGGAGTTTTAGATGGTAGACTAAGGTTTGACCTTTTGATTAATGTTAGGTGGTGTGTAGAAATAGTCTTTACGTCTTAAGAGTTGTGGTGATCGTCTACCATGATTGAGAGGTGAGTTTTCTCACTATATTATGTTGTATGTTAGATTGGCTTTGTGACTCTTGCCTGAAAGACTACATTTAGCACATAGCACTTGTCTGAAAGACCATATTTGGCCCATAGCATTTGCATGAAAGACTACGTTTGGCACATAGCAGGTAGGACCATGTTTATCTCATTGAAGGAAGTGACTGTAAGACTATGATTCAACCCATAGAATTCAGAGGGTTTGAAACAAACCTGTTGGTTGAAATAGACTGTATTATTATGTATGTGGATATGTAAGGTATGTGGTATTTTGGGGGACTCACTAAGGTTTATGCTTACAATTTTAAGTTTAATAATTTCAGGTACTTCTTATAGAAAAGGGTGATGGGTTTTAATACATAAAATAGAATATTTTTCATAAAAACCGGCAACGGAAAATTTTAAAAATAACTATTTTATTTTAGAGCATTTTAAAACAAAACCATGTAGGATCCTTTTACATTGGTTAGAATGATATAAAAACAACCATATGATGTTTTAGAATGACATCCTTTAGAGCCTTTGAACCCACATGGTATTTAGGTGTTGAAGTATATGGCAAGAACAAGGAGCCTGAACTTCTCTATAAGTAATTCGCCCACTAAGAGTAAGGTGCATTGGAATGATAGTTCCCTTAATATATCTTGAGTTTCTTAAGACTTTAAGTACTTAATACAAGTAAGTACTAAAGGAGAAAAATCAAGGAAGCAATAAACACCAATGACTAACTTCAAAAGAGATCAAGAATGATATAGAGAGAAAAGCTACAATTTTGGCTTCTTTTTAAGAGAAAGAGTAATCATTTTCCAAGCATCACTCTCCATTATATAATCCTATGCAAATTCAAATCCTACAAAACATTAAACTATAAAGTATTGGGGGTAAAAGGAAAGCATGGGGAACAAAGGAGGGAGGTTGACAAGCAGCCTCCCACTCTATTGAAAACTTTCGGCCATGACCACAAAAGAAGGAGACAAAAAATTAGGTTAGTTTGTTTAACTAAGAAGCTAACTACCTAGTAATTTCATGGTTAACCAAAGTGTCCAAAATATGTGTACATGACTTATTAATCATACCATATGATATAATAACAAGTTTCTTCTTTCTTTTATTATTATTTTCATAAAACAAGAATTATTATCTAATTAAAACAAGAGTTGAATTAATTTATTAATAATCAAATACTTAATAAATATTGAATAAGTACCAACTTGATTAAGGTGTGACCATATAGGATCATATGTTATTAGGAATATCATCCAATAATGATTCTTAAGCATATAGATCCAATAATCTCCCACTTGCACAAGATTCATTACAGATTGACATAGATAGTACTTTGCATCTAGCAACAGGCTACTACCCCTAATAACACAAGAAGGGGTTCCATCTATCAACATCCAATTCCAAGTGCTTAATAGCTACAATTGAAGTATAAGGTAAGTGTATCGATATTCTCTTTGTTACAGACATCATTCTGGACATGAGACATGAAACAAAATCATTCTCATACTTCATCCAACTTTAAGTAAGGCGTCCTAGATGTCTAGCTATCGACAAATAAGGGGAACAAATCCCATCTTGACTACATACAAAATCTCAAATAGCTCATGATATAGTCAACAGAGGTCTTTATAACTGCATGATTATAAATAACGTTTAACCATGTCAAAATATAACAAACCTCATACTTGAGTGTCCAATATGGATCTCAGGTCGAAAGACATAAAGATATTCATCACTGTTCAAGATTCACATATGAAAATGATTCATGAAGTGATTCTTGACATGGGTCATATCCAATAGTTGTTCTCTAATAAGTACATATGAATTTCGATGCAACGCCTTGCTATTTCACCACCTGAAATCAACCAATCTGATTCATATTAGCTTTAATTCACAGTTGCTCCCACAATAGCGACTAACTATGGACAATTTTGAATAATGAGCTTATTCAAGGATTAAATAACATGCTAGCGTAGAAAACAATAATATTTAACACAAAAGAGATATATCATATATCAAAAGAGATTACATATCATTACTACATAGTTTAGAATATCCAGATATTAGTAAAGTATATATTTAAATCCAATCACTAGCTAATTGAAGACCAACTCATTTTGCATGGCCCTCAAACTTGTTTTGAGAAAGAGGCTTCATGAATGGATCTGTTAGATTATCATCCATATGAACCTTCTCAATGTGTATATTTCCTAATTCAAATTCCTAACGAATAAAATTGAATTTATGTTGAATATGTCAAGTGTTGTTGGTAACCATCGGGTCTCTTGCGATACCAATAGCACCAGTGTTGTCACAAAACATCTCAATGGAATTTTTTATGCTTGGAGCAACATTCAGATCACCGATGAATTTCTTCATCCAATAAACCTATAGAGCTGTCTCAGACGCAACTATATACACAGATTCTATTCTAGAAAGTGCAACCACTTCTTGCTTTGAACTTTTCCACACAATGGCTCCTCCATTAAGTGTGAACACGTATCCCAACTGTGATTGTGAGTCGACCGGTGTTAAGGCTAGCATCAGTGTAACATCTTACAATATGATCTTCATTAAATCCTCCAAAAACTAGGAACATGTCTTTAGTCCTTCTTAAGTACTTAAGTATGTTCTTTACAACCATCCAATGTTTTTTTGCTTGGATTAGCATGATATCTATTAGTCAAACTAATACCATAAGCTACATCCAACCTTTTACATGTCATAACATACATAATTGAACCTATTGTTGAAGCATATAGTATATGACTCATTATTTTGATCTCATCATCAGTACTAGGACAATCTACCTTAGAAAGAATGGTTCCAGGTGGTATGGGTACAATTCCGCGTTTTAAGTTATCTATTGAAAAGCATTTTAAAACTTTGTCAATGTATGTACTCTGAATCAAACCAATGAGTCGTTGGGATCTATTTTTATAAATCCTAATACTGATTATGTATGCACCATCCCCTCGATCTTTCATTTGAAAGGACTTAATAAGATAAATCTTCGTTTCTTTCGGTGTAAGGATATCTTTCCTGGTCAGTAATATGTCATCGACATATAGAGTTAGTAAAATAATTTTTCACCCACTTGCTTTGATGTATATACATGGGTCATCAACGCTTTTTGAGAAACCAAACTTTTTGATGTTCTCATCAAAACGAGGATACCATACCCTTGATGTTGGTTTCAATCCACAAATGGACTTCTTTAGGGGCTTTCTGAGAAACCAAACTTTAGTTTATCTCGATTGACAAAACCTTCAGTTCGTTCCATATAGACATCTTCCTTGAGATATTCAATAAGGAAATAGGTTTTAACATCCATTTTTCATATCTCATAGTCGTAATATCCAACTATGTCCATGATAATCCTAATAGATTTAATCTTGGCAACTGGCAAGTAAGCATCTTGTAACATCACAAAAATACTAAGTAAAAATTTATATTTTTAGTCCACAAAAACCATATAATCAATTATTCAAAACCAACCAATGAATAAAGTTTTTTCAAACTTCAGAGTAAACCAATAGATAGTGCGGAAAAAATCCCCATAGAATGCAGTGCAACCAAGCCGGGCCCTTCCCTTTCGAACCAAAAGTACCTGAAACATTTTAAACATAAAACTGTAAGCACACAAAGCTTAATGATTTCCCAAAAATACTACATACCATACATAACATCGGGCCCCGCCCACACAACTAACGAGCATCTCCCTCATAATAGGCCTCACCCACGTAACAAGCCCCACCCACATAACGGGCCCCGTACAACATACATGCAAGACTCATAAAGATAATCCAACATCCTACATAGTATAGTATGAACACCACCTCAAAAACACAACTGACACCTAATAATCTTGCACAATCGCAATGTGGGTGCTACATACCACGTACAGAATCAAACAAGGAAACCCTTAGTCCACCTTCTAAAGCTAGCAATATGATCAAAAGTCAACCATTCAAAAAGTCAACAGTCAAAGGTTAAATTCAAATTTAGAAGGCCACCAAGTCCTGGCTACCCTTGTCCACATCGCGACTATTCGACCTAATCGCGATCAATTCCACTTCCATGTCGTGGCAATCATGCAACCACGCAGTCGAACCATCTAAACAAACAATCATGAAATCCCTCTTCTCCACGTTGTGGTGGGCATCATTCCACAACGTGGTTTCTGACTGGAACACTTTTTTTATTAAGATCTTAAATTGGTAAGCCTCATTTTCTCAAACTTTATAGAGTGCTTTTAGGGGCTCTACAGTCTCATAAAAATCCACACTTTATGGACATGCATGACCCATTCATGTCCCTCACTCAAACTAGGTCAAATGGCTAGAAAATAACCTAAACTCATGAAAAACTCACATATCACATCCAATTTCTAGATCTAGAAGATAATAGGCTCAAGGGACCTTGTTGAGCGATAAAGTTGCTAACTTTATCTCATTTCATCACTCAAACTTCATATATGGACCAAAACATGCTAAGAAGGCTAAATCTATAAGAAAGGAATCACAAAAATGGAAAATTGAGGACTCACAAATACTCCAAAAGATGCACAAAAGGATGGAGGTGGCTTGCTAGATGGGTTCAACCATCAAGGACTCCTTCTACTTCCTTCCAAGGCCACAAAACACCAAGGATGAGCTCAAAAGTTGCAAGGAGGTTAGGGTTTTTATCTAACGTACTTTGGAAGTGATGTAGGTTGAGGGTGGATGAAACCCTAACCATCACTTCCTTTAAATTGGGCTCTAGACCAAGGAATATTGGGTTTTCCATGTTAGCATTACTGTGTTGTGGACATTGCATGTCCACATAGTGGTTACCACAAACATGCACGGACAATAAAATGGCTATCATACCGTGGTGATCCATACCACCACACCCTTGCCAAACCAAACTCATAAATTGACACTGTACATTTAGTACATTGCAACCGGGTGTTACAAATCTCCCCCACTTGAATCAAAATTCATCCTTGAAGTTCGTTGCCTCAAACAACTCAAGGTAATGCTCCCTCATCTCCTCCCCGGGTTCCCATGTCCATTTAGAAACCCTTTCGGTGCTGCCATTGCACCTTTACCAAATCCATCACCTTGTTATTCAAGGCCTTCATCTTCCTGTCTACAACAATAACCGACATGTCCATATAGTTCAGGTGCTCATCAACATGAATGTCATTCAAGGAAACTATTGTGGAATCATCAGCTACACACTTCCACAACCGAGAGGCATGAAAAGTGTTATGAATTGGACTAATATTTAGGCGTGAATATATTCAATATGAAACCTTGCCTACATGGGCGATAACTCTGCATGGTGTAACACCGTGAATTTTCAAACAAAAATTTCATTTTCTAAACCACATAATTCTCAATATCACATTCCAAAAACCAAAATTGTCAAATTGTCAAAAACAAAAATTCTTAAATTCTCTGATAAAATCCAGGATTCTCAAAAACATAAACTCTATCTCGTGTGTACAATCAAGCCGGCGCCTTCTCGTGATCCTGAGAAGTACCTGAAACACATAACACATAATATGGTAAGCACGAAGGTTAATGAGTTCCCCAAAATACCACACATAACTCATTAGCCTCTCATGGATATATCTCAAATAGGACCCTCTGGTCGATGTGTCTTAGTGGAACCCTTCGGTCCCATAACTTAGGTGGACCCTCCGGTCCTAACTCAGTAAAGCTCAGCATAATACACAACATAAATCACAAGGACATAATGCAGGATATCACAATACTCAATATAAGCACACAAGACCCTCCGGTCACATAAAATTACCACTCAAGATAAGTATAGTGAGAAGACTCACCTCGTAAGCAAGCAAATAAACCTCGTACACGAAGCACCGATCTAGCCTCTGCCTAACATATATGATAATTATCTCTAATTAACACTTAAATCACAACTCCAAATAAACCATGTTATTTTCTCTCTCTAATCTCATGGAATGGGTGAAAGTCCATTCAACCCCTCCATTGTCACCATAATCCCTATCTTGACCAATCCCTAAATTCAACTGAAGTCAACACTCAAGTCAACAGTCCATGTTGATCCAAATCGTCGAGTGCATCTATCTGACTTGTCGAGTCCTCTCGTTCCTTCAGAAATGTCGTGAAAACTCAACTTAACTCGTCGAGTTGTCTCATCAACTCGTCGAGTTACTCATGTCCAGACTCGTCAGGGAAAACCCTATCGGACTCGTCGAGTTGGCTCATCAACTCGGCGAGTCCGTTAAGTCTCTTTTCTCATTTAGACGTTTTAAGGTAGAGCTACAACTCCAAACTCTAGATCTAGCTTCCGAAGGTTGAGATACCACGTAAAGCTGCAAGCTTTATGTCTATGCATGGCACTTAGGGCTTGAAATGCCAAAAACAAGGTCCATTTAGAGTCCTAAGCATAAAAGCATTCCTCTATCTTGATAATACTTTGACCTTTGGGCTTAAGGGACCTCTCAAGGTCTAGATCTGAAGTCTCACTCTCTTAGCAAGCTCAAATCCCTCAAAATCTCAAGGAAATATGGAAAAAGCCCTAAGAGCTTCCTAGCAACGAGATCTAATCAATATGATGAGCAAGGTGGTGACTTTTACCTTCCCACAGAAGCTAAGGGTGGATGAACACCGGATCCAATAGTCCCTTCTCGTTCCTTGCTTTGATACTCTTCTCTTCTCTTCCAATAATGCACTAAAATGCCCAAAGATTAGCTTTCTTTCTCTCTTAGATCAATACAGACGATTAGGGTTTCACACAGGGGTTAAGGTTGCTGGTGAGGCGGAAATGAGGGCTTAAGGTCCTTTAAATAGGACCCAACCCTGGAGAATTAGGGTTTCCTCTCACAGCACCAACTCGTCGAGTTGATCCCTCCGACTCGTCGAGTTGGTCATAAACCCGTGTGGCCAGATTCGTCTCTACTCGACGAGTTGGGTCATCCAACTCGTCGGGTTACTCAATCAACTCATAAAAATATATATATATAAATATTATACCTGGGATTCGGGATGTTACAATTTCCCCCCACTAGAATAATACTTCGCTCTCGAAGTCATGCTCCGGAAGCAACTATGGGTACTGCTCGCGTATCTCGGACTCCGGCTCCCAAGTCCACTCGGATCACCTGCGGTGCTCCCACTACACCTTAACCAGTCGCACCTCTTTGTTCCTCAGGGTCTTAAATTTTCTATCCAAAATCGATGTCGGTCTCTCAATATAGTTCAAACTTGAATCAACCTGAATGTCCTCTAACGATACCACTATTGTCTCATCGGCTACACACTTCCTCAACTGAGACACATAGAAGGTGTTATGAATCTGGCTTAAATCTGCAAGTAGCTCCAATCGGTACGCTACCTTACCCACTCGGGAGACCACCCTGAGAGGACCAATGTATCTAGGGCCCAACTTGCCCCGCTTCCTAAATCGGATCACGCCTTTCCATGGGGATACCTTTAGAAGGACAAAATCTCTGACCTGGAACTCTAGCTCGGATCGTCGTTGGTCAGCGTAACTCTTATGGCGACTTTATGTCGTCAATATTCTATGGCTGACCTGCTGAATCTGCTCGGTCTTCTTGAGCACTATCTCAGTTCCACCCATCACTCTTTGCCCCACCTCTCCCCAACAGATGGGATTCTGACACCTCCTCCCATATAAGATCTCAAAGGGAGGCATACCAGTACTGGAATGATGGTTGTTGTATTACGAAAACTCATCCAAGGGAAAATAAGTGTCCCAAATTCCACCGAAGTCCATAACACATGCACGCAACATGTCCTTAAGCATTTGAATCGTCCGCTCACTCTGCCCATCTGTCTGTGGTGGTATGCAGTACTGAAGTGCAACCAGGTACCCAACTCCTCATGAAACTTCTTCCAGAACCTGGAAGTAAAGCGCACATCTCAATCCGACACTATCGATGTCGGCGCCCCAAGTCATGCTACCACCTCTCTCACGTAAATCTCGGTTAATTTCTTTGCAGAAGAGTTCTAAATGATAGCCAAAAAGCGAGCACTCTTCATCAACCGCTCCACAATCACCCATATCGTGTCGACACCTCGCGCGATTCTCATTAATTTGATGATAAAATCCATGGAAATTTGTTCCCACATCCACTGGGGAATCTCTAGAGGCTGCAACGGGCCATGTGGACGTTGGTGCTCTACGTTAACCTGACGGCAGGTCAAGCACCTATCGACTACCCATGCCACATATCTCTTCATACAGGGCCACCAATAATCCACGTTCAAATCCAAATACATCTTAGTAGCTCTGAGATGGATCGAGAATCACAATCTATGTGCCTCCTCCATCAGTATGCGTCGAGCTCCACCTGTATAGGGCACCCAAATCCGCCCACAGAAAGTCATAAGCCCCCCACTATCCATCTCAAACTCGGAAACCTATCCAATCACTCGCTCCCTCTTTAGGTTCTCTGGCCTCACAGGCTCCACCTGAGCCTCTCGAATGGTATCTAGGACTGGAGTCATCACCGTTATCCTCATACACACGTCTCGAATCGGAGTACTCTCTGCTCTACGACTCAAGGCAACGACTACCACATTAGCCTTGTCTGTGCGATATAAGATCTCGCAGTCGTAGTCTTTCACTACATCCAACCACCTCCTCTGTCTCATATTCAGGTTGGGCTGATCCATGAGGCACCTCAAACTCTTATGGTCCGTGTATATGGTGCACCGGACTCCATACAAATAGTGCCACCAGATCTTGAGGGCGAACACCACTACCCTTAGCTCCAAATCATGGGTTGGATACCTCGTCTCATGAGGCTTCAACTGCCTCGATACGTATGCTATCACATGCCCCCTCCGCATCAACACCGCACCTATCCCTGATATAGATGCATTACAGTAAGATACAAAGTCCTCCACTCCCTCGAGAAGGGCTAACACTAGAGCTTCGCACAATCTCTGGTGAAGAGTCTTGAATGAGGCCTACTGCTCGGGCCCCCAAGAAAAAGTAACACCCTTCCGGGTCAATCTGGTAAGAGGAACATTAACCTTGGAGAAATCTTTGATAAATCTCCGGTAGTAGCTGGCCAAGCCCAAAAAATTCCTGATCTCGGACGAGGATTTGGGCACCTCCCACTGCATAACTACCTCAATCTTGGTCGGGTCGACCAAAATCCCATTGCGATTAACGAGGTGCCCCAGGAACTGGTCTTTGGACCTCAACTACACAAGAATATCGGTGATGAACACGATCACCAAACAATCTAACATGGGCTTGCACACCCGGTTCATGAGATCCATTAACGTTGTTGGTTCGTTGGTGAGTCCGAAAGGCATCACCACAAATTCGTAGTGTTGATAGCGAGTCCTAAAGGCCGTCTTCTGGATATCCTCCTCGTAAACTCTCATCTGATGATATCCAAATGTCAAATCAATCTTGGAAAACCAAGATGCCCCTGCAACTGATCGAATAAATTGTTGATCCTTGGTAGTGGATAACAGTTCTTGACCGTCAGCTTGTTCAACTCCTAGTAATCGATGCACATCCGGTGTGAACCATCCTTTTTCTTAACAAAAAGGATAAGTGCTCCCCATGGTGAGATACTTGGTCTGATAAAACCCTTCCCTAGTAGCTCATGGAGTTGTGAGGATAACTCCTGCATCTCAGGCAGCGCAAGGCGATAAGGTGCCTTGGCAATAGGCGCCGCACCTAGAACCAAATTAATCTTGAACTCCACCTACCTCTCGGGAGGCACACTCGGAAACTCCTCGGAGAAAACAACCAGAAAATCGCACACTATCGGAACCTCGGAGATAGAACTCGGCCTCTCTATAGCAATCCGCGTATCCATCACGTACGCCAAAAAGCCCATACAACCCTGTTGTAGACTCTGTCTCACTCTGGCAGCAGAGCAGAAAGCTGATCGAGATCTGGTACCCTCGCCACACACCATAAGCACTCCCCCACTAAGTTCTTGTATAGTCACCATCTGTCGCTCATAGTCAATTACAGCTCCAAACCTACTCAACCAATCAACTCCCACTATGACACAAACATCAGCCATCGCTTTCGGCACCAGGTCTATTTGGAACTCAACACCAAAAATCGCTAGTACGCATCCCCAGAATACATCAGTGACAAAAACCACATGCACATGCTCGTCGGCTATAGAAACCCTTAGAGGTCGACTCAACGCCTCACGTCCGATACTGATGTGACGACTAAAAGCTAAAGACACGAAGGATCGGCTCGCACCCGAGTCAAATAACACCAAAGCAGGTATAGAACTCACAAGAAAAGTACCTATCTACAACACAGTAAAAGCACAACAACTCTCAAAATAATATAAATAAGGAAATATGTACCATCCACGACATCAAGTGTTGCGCGGACCTCCTCCGCTCTCAGCTGAAAAGCTCTCCCACGAGCCCTCGGAGCCTCGGCCTTCACCGGCTGGCTATAAGTCGCACGTAAAGCAGCAAGAGTGGAACCCTGGGCTGATCCATGAATGAGCTGAGGGCACTCGGCCTTCCTATGGCTGGCCTGGTTGTAGTGAAAACAAACTACAAACCCCTTGGGGAAATTCTTCACCATGTGCCCCTCTTTGCCACATTTGTAGCAAATCCCTGCCCGACATGATCCCTTGTGACTCTTCCCGCACTTGCCACAAGTGTGGCACTTCTGGCCCCCAGCTCTCACATCAACGGGCTTTGCTCGCTTCGTCGCCGGCTGCAACTGTATCAGTCTCCTGTCTCTATCCCGAGACTCCTCCTCATCTCTGGTCTGCAACTCTAGTTCAATCTCCATCCTCCTGGCATTGGTCTAAAGCTCAACCAATGTCCGGTATGACGAGTTTGCCAAGAGCTCCTGTATATCCCTCCTTAGTATGCTCAAATATCATTTCACATGTGCCTGCTCAGTAGACACGTGCTCAGGGCACAACAACGCCCTCTCATGGAACATCCTCGAGATCTCAGTCATAATTTCTGTCTTCTGCTTGAGAGACAGAAACTCCTGGGTTAACCGTTCCCTCTCCACCGGGGGAACATAATCGTCTCGGAACAATTGTGTAAATCTCTCCCAGGTCACTACAACATGATCTGTAGGAGAAAAGTTGGTTGTCACAAACTTCCACCAGTCCTTTGCTCCTAAGCGAAGCTGGTTCAACGCAAACCAAACTTTTAAGTGCTCGGGGCATGAACACGTGTAAAAACACCCCTCAATTTCGTAGATCCATCTCATAGTAGCAATCGGATCCTGAGTCCCATCAAACTCTGGTGGCTTCATGTTGCTGAATTCCCGGAACAACAACGAGTCACCTCCCTGTGGCCTAGCTATGGTGGCTGCAGCAGCAGCAGCCTTAGTAACAACAGTATATTACTCATCGAATGTCTCAATTAGTATGGTCTTAATAGACCCAAACATCTCTGGTATCGCCTCTCGGATAACTGCGACCACCTCTTTATGAATGATCCTGCGGATCTCCTCGTCACTGGCACCATCGCCCTCGGGGTGGTGGCGTGTACCCACCATGATATCTCTGAAACACAACACAAAAATCATCAGAGACTCGTTCGAGCATAATCACACTCTATTTCCCACCCCTACATGCTCCTTAGTACCCTAAGGACTTACCTGGGTTGCATACAGATCCCGTGTTTTTAGTAGTACGGGCCGAATACTACCTTCCACACCAACCTGTAGTTACCTTAAGTCCTCCTCCTAGGATCCCGATTCCCAAGTATTCCATCTCTCACGAATATCAGACTACTCTCTCAGTAGACCCCTCATATGCTCATCTAGCTATCTCTCCTAGATTATCCCTCGAATCAGAACACTTTATAAGTGATTCCTGCTAGATACTCCTACTTAGCACATACTCAAGGCAAATAATAGACAACATCGATCAATAGCACCTCCTAGGCTAAGGCATCACAAATTAGGAAACTCCAGCCCTAAAATATGAAATACCTAGCCTATACTCTACCATGCATCCCTAATATCTCATGAATATCTAATAACACAAATAAGTAAGGGTATTATAGGAAATGACCGTTCGGGATCTGGATGATTGTACACACTGCTCCAACTTGGTTTTCTCTTAAAGTTCTTTCTCATTTTGGAAAATTCATTTCTTTTGAATTTTTTTCTCAACTCCTCAGTTTGAGTCTAGACACACCCGAAGATACATCCAAATCCCTCAAACCAAGGCTCTGATACCAACTTGTAACGCTGCAAATTTTCAAACAAATTTTCATTTTGAAAACCACATAGTTCTCAATATCAAATTCAAAAAACCATAATTGTCAAATTGTCAAAAACACAAATTCATAAATTGTTTGATAAAATCTTGGATCCTCAAAAATATAAACTCCATCTCGTGTGTGCAATCAAGTTGGCGCCTTCCCGTGATCCTGAGAAGTATCTGAAACACATAACACATAACATGGTAAGCACGAAGCTTAGTGAGTTCCCCAAAATACAACACATATCTCATTAGCCTCTCATGGCTATATCTCAAATAAGACCTTTCAGTCGATGTGCCTTAGTGGAACCCTCCGGTCCCACAACTCCGGTGGACCCTCCGGTCCTAACTCAGTAAAGCTCAGCATAATACACAACATAAAACACAAGGACATAATGCAGGATATCACAATACTCAATATAAGCACACAAGACCCTCCGATCACACAAAATTACCACTCAATTTAAGTAGAGTGAGAAGACTCACCTTGTAAGCAAGCAAATAAACCTCATACACGAATCATCGATCTAGGCTCCACCGAACACATACGATAATTATCTCTAATTAACACTTAAATCACAAATCCAAATAAACCAAGTTATTTTCTCTCTTGAATCTCTTGGAATGGGTTAAAGACCATTCTACCCCTCCATGGTCTCCATAATCCTTGTCTTGACCAAACCCTAAGGTCAACTGAAGTCAACACTCGAGTCAACAATCCATGTTGACCCGAATCGTCGAGTGCATCTATGTGACTCGTCGAGTCCTCTCGTAACCTCAGAAATGTCGCGAAAACCCAACTTAGCTCATTGAGTTGTCTCATCAACTCGCCGAGTTACTCATGTCCATACTCGTTGGGGAAAACCCTAGCCGACTTGACGAGTTGGCTCATCAACTCGACGAGTCCCTTAAGTCTCTTTTGCCATTTAGAAGTTTTAAGGCTGAGCTACAATGCCAAACTCTATATCTAGCCTACCAAGGCTGAGATACCACGTAAAGCTACAAGCTTTACATCTATGCATGGCACTTAGCGCTTGAAATGCCAAAAAAAAGTTCCATTTAGAGTCCTAAGCATAAAATCATTCCTCTAGCTTGATAAAACTTTGATCTTTGGGCTTAAGGGACCTCTCAAGGTCTAGATCTGAAGTCTCACTCTCTTAGCAAGCTCAAATCCCTCAAAATCTCAAGGAAATATGGAAAAAGCCCTAAAAGCTTCCTAGCAACGAGATCTAATCAATATGATGAGCAAGGTGGTGACTTTTACCTTCCCACAGAAGCTAAGGGTGGATGAACACCGGATCCAACAGTCCCTTCTCGTTCCTTGCTTTGATACTCTTCTCTTCTCTTCCAATAATGCACTAAAATGCCCAAAGATTAGCTCTGTTTCTATCTTAGATCAATACAGACGATACGGGTTTCACACAGGGGAGTAAGGTGGCTGGTGCGGCGGAAATGAGGGCTTAAGGTCCTTTAAATAGGACCCAACCTCGGGGGATTAGGGTTTCCTCTAACAGATCCAACTCGTCGAGTTGGTCCCTCCGATTCGTCGAGTTGGTCGTAAAACCTACGTTGCCAAATTCGTCTCTACTCGACGAGTTAGGGCATCTAACTCGTCGATTTACTCAATCAAATCATAAAAATATATATAAATATTATACCTGGGAGTCGGGATGTTACACATGGGACAATGAATCAAGGCTCCAACTTACCTTGCTTCCTGAACTGGATGACACCCTTTCAGGGTGACACCTTCCTAAGCAATAAATCCCTCACCTTAAACTCGAGATCGGAAAGGCATCGATTAGCATAACTCTACGACCTGCTTTGTGTGACTCAAATCATACCACATACTTGTTGAATCAACTATGTGGTCTTGAGCACTACCCAGTACTCCCCATCACCCATTGGCTTACCTCACCCCAACAAATCGGGGTCCGATATTTCCTTCCATATAATAGCTCAAATGGAGGCATACCAATGTTGACATGATAGTTGTTGTTGTAGGAGAATACAACGAAAGGAAGATAAGTATCCCAACTCCCACTAAAATCCAACACACATGCATGAAACATATACTCAAGGATCTAAATGGTCCACTCACTCTGACCATCAGTCTATGGGTGGTAGCGATACTGAAAAGCAACCGCGTACATAGATCCTCATGCAATTTCCTATAGAACTAGGAAGTAAAATGAATGTCACAGTTTGAAAAAAGAGAAATTGGAACCCCATGATGTTCACCCACTTCCTTTATGTAGATCTTGACTAGCTTCTCAACTGATGAACTCTCCTGAATCAGGATGAAGTTGGCGCACTTGCTCATCTTGTCAACAATAACCCAAATTGAATCAACCCCACGTGCTGTCATGGGTAACATCATGATGAAATCGATGGTGCTCTCCTCTAATTTCCACATGATAATGTCTAACGGCTGCATCTTGCCATGGGGTCTCTGATGCTCCGCCTTGACTTTTCGGCAAGTCAAGCACCGCTCCACGTACCAAGCTATCTCCCTCTTCATGCAGGGCCACCAATAGCTAAGTCTCAGGTCTCTATACATATTTGTAGCACTTGTATTGATCAAACAACTTTGAATTGTGTGCTTCCTCCAATAAAGTTTGCCTAACCCACCAGAAGCAAGAACCCATACTTTGTCGCACTGAGTCAACAAGCCTCAACTATCTCTGAAATATAATAGAATTTGGCCCCAAATCATTTCTTTCCTCCAAATCTCTTTCTTCAACCCATCAACATGCAATTCTCTAATCAAATCTAACAATGGTAAAGTGATAGTCACCCTCACACATAGGTCTCTGATACGAGTATTAGTCGCCTTGCGAATCAAAGCATCGACCACTACGTTAGCCTTCTTAGGATGGTATAGAATCTGACAATCATAATCATTCACCATGTAACACCCATAAAAATTGAGCCAATTTAAAACATTTTAATTCATTCAAAAACCATTAAGTTCATACATCTCGTTTTCAAAATAGTTTAAACATCAGAGTATCCCCCAGAACCATATCACATAAATCATAAAACATGAGGAGCGGTACGATCATGCCTTTGCCTTGCCACGATCTCCTGAAGTACCTGAAACAATACATTGAACTGTAAGCCCGAAAGCTTAGTGAGTTACCCCCAAAATACCAACCACACATCAACATACTCATAACCTATCACAGATAGAACAACCATGCATATTGGGTCTACTGTGTGACTGGTCTGCCCGTACCAGGCCTTCAGTCCACCTGGTCCACCCTCCGAGTCTAGCCATGTACATCAAGTCTACAGTGTGACTGGTCCGCCGCACCGGGCCTTCAATCCACTTGGTCCACTCTCTTAGTCTACATTATGATTGGTCCGCCCACACCGGGCCTTCAGTCAGCCTGATCCACTCTTTGAGCCTCGGCACGTCTGGTCCACCCTCTTGGAGCGTGTGTGGTTAACCGACACACCAATTTGGGTCTAGCAAAGGTGGCAAAGGGTGACTAGATGTTTGTCATAGATCAATGGAGCGTGTGTGGCTAACCGACACATTGATTAGGTGATTGTAACATTGAGGGCACCAAGTACATTTGCATGGTTATTCACACCTTGTTTGTGATCTTCGGTATCGCAGTCACAAACTTAAAGGGCATATCAAGATTTAAACATGCCATTGAAAAGTTCAATGAATCTCAAAATATCTAGGAGTTTCAATACATTTAAAACTTAATCTTTTTTTCGTTTTTCATGGTGGAAATTAGTAAATCTTCATTCACTCACCCTCAAATTATTTGTGATTTAGATTACGACATCCCTCTTCTAAATTGTGAATAATGTTGTTGGATCCTAGCCCTAATTTCTAGTTTGGGTGTTTAATTGGGGATTCTTATCTAATCAAACTTTGTCTTTCTTCTTTTTCAGATGTCTACCTCAAACAACAACAACGCTTCTGGCTCGAACTCTTCCAGCTTATTCTCACTCATGTATTTGTGTGCGAGGGTGATTTTTGATGGGTCCAATTTCAATGATTGGATCCGCAAAATTCAAATGGTTACCCGCTACGAGGACAAGGAGTATGTCCTCGACTAGGATCTGAAAGAAGTGAATGTCAACACTGCCACTCCCGAGGAGATCGCTGCCTTTGAGGCTCATGAGCGCGATGCTACGAAAGTCCATTGCATCATGCTCGCGACTATGACTACCGAAATCCAAAAGTCCTATGAGGACTACTACCCCTATGAGACGCATCAAGATTTACTAGACATGTACCACCAAAGTGCCAGGCAGGAGAGGCACGAGATCATCACTACGATGATCACTACATCACTACCAAGACGAAGGACGGAGAGTCCGTCACGGCCCGCCTGCAGAAAATGTAGAGATATGTCGACTTCCTGGTGAAGTTAAATGTTAACTTCGATGAGGACCTGGCGATTGATATCATTCTTCACTCCTTACCACCTTGTACAACAAGTTCCGGATGACCTACCACATGAACAAGGAGGAGGTCACTTTGAGTAAGCTTCAAGGCCTGCAGAGGACTGCTGAGAGCAACCTCAAGGACAAATTTGTTGCATCAAATCCTAATGTTGCTACCCCCATCTTGGTTATTGGGCAGGGGGAAGGGTAAGAAGAGGAAGGCTCCTTCCAAGAGCCACCATAAAGGAAAGTCCCAAGATGGCACCATAAGGGTAATAACAGGTACTTATACTATTCAATCTAATAACTCATTACATGCTATTTCTTGGGTTCTCGATACAAGATGTGGTTTTCACATTTGTTATGATTTGCAGGGCCTATGAAGAAGTAGGGATGTGGAGCATGGGAAGATAAACTTGATCATGGGGAATAGAAGAGCGTCACCTGTCAACAAGATTGGAGTTTACTCTTTAGTGCTTAGTAGTGGGTTAGGACTAGATTTGAATAATTGTTGCTATTCGCCAGAAATGGTAAGAAACATCATTTCTTTTCATGGTTTATATAAACAAGGTTTTAGATTTTTTTTTTGATAATGAAAAGGGTTCTATTAATGCTTTCTTTAATGGTGTTTTCTATTTTGAAGCATTGCCTTGTAATAGAATATATGAAACTGTGATGGTTGTAGACAACTTAGGAAATGATGTGTTGTATATCGATTCTTCCAATGATTTAGATAAAGCTTGTTTGTGGCATTGTCATCTTAGATATGTCAAAAAGAAACACATATCCCAACTCCAAAAGGATGGAGTGTTGGATTCATTCGAACTTAGGGACGATGACGTGTGCAAGTCTTGTTTACTTGGAAAGACGACCAAGTCACCCTTCACTGGTACTTGTGAAAGGGGTGAGGGTTTATTGGATCTCATGCACACCGATGTGTGTGGGCCCTTTAGATCCACCACAAGGGATGCAAGTCGCTTCTATGTGACTTTCACCGATGATTATAGCAGATATGGGTATATCTACTTAATCAAGCACAAGTCAGAAACCTTTGAAAAGTTCAAAGAGTTTAAGCAGGAAGTGAAGAATCAACTGGGAGGGAAAATTAAGATGCTCCAATCCGATCGAGGTGGTGAGTACCTTAGTCTTGAGTTCCACGACTACCTCAAGGAATGCAGAATCATTTCGCAATTGACGCCACCTAGGACACCAAGGTTGAATGGTGTGGCTGAGAGGTGTAATCAAACCTTGTTGGACATGGTTTGTTCCATGATGAGTCATGCTTCGTTACCTATCTCATTATGGGGGTATGCCTTAGAGATTGCCGCCTATATCCTTAACTTGGTCCCTACGAAGAAGGTTGCCAAAACACCTCACGAGATGTGGACAGGGAAAGCTCCCTCGTTGACACATATCAAGGATTGGGGTTGCAAGGATTTCGTAAGACGAGAGACTCATAACAAGCTCGAACCTCGTAGTGAGCGATGTATTTTCATCGGCTATCGACAAAAGTCCTTTGGATATCTCTTCTATAGACAGAGTGACAATGTTGTCTTCATTGTGAGGGGAGGGGTTTTCCGAGAGCGAGAACTCATAAGTCAAGGGGACAATGGGAGGCAAATCAATCTTGAAGAGCTTCAAGAATCAAACGATGAAGGAACCTCTAACACTGGCGTTCAACTCAAGGAGGAAACTCATGTTGAACTTGTTGACAAGTCCCTACCTCTTAGACATTCCAGTAGAGTTAGTGCTCCACCAGAGTTTTATGGTTTTCATATTACTATTGAAGGTGATACGTTTATTAGTGATAGTAAACTAGTAAATATGGATGAACCTAATAGCTACAAGGAAGTCATGGCAAGCCCGGAGTCTGCGAAATGGAAAGAGGATATGGATAGTGAGATTCAGTCCATGTATGAGAACCAAGTTTGGAATTTGGTTGACAATGTGCCTGGTCGTAAGACGGTCGGGTGCAAATGGATCTTCAAGAAGAACACTGACATGGATGGGAAGGTACACACTTATAAGGTGCGATTGGTTGTGAAGGGTTTTACTCAACCTCCTGTAGTTGACTATGATGAGACCTTCTCACCACTTGCGAAGATAAAATCTATTAGGGTTGTGCTAGCCATAGCTGCGTTTCATGATTATGAAATATGGCAGATGGATGTCAAAACCGCTTTACTTAATGAGAAGTTGGTTGAGGATGTTTACATGAGTCATCCAGAGGGTTTTGCCGATGCGAAACATCCTAATAGAGTGTGTAAGCTTGAGAAATCCATTTACGGATTGAAACAAGCGTCTCGCAGATGGAATCTTTGTTTCGATGAGAAAGTCAAAGAGTTTGGCTTCCTGCGAAGCAACGATGAGTCTTTTGTATATGTTAAATCCAGTGGGATTATAGTTAGCTTCCTCGTTTTGTATGTCGATGACATACTACTCATAGGAAACGACATCTCGACTCTGTAGGAGGTTAAGTCTTGGCTTGGGAAGTGCTTCGCTATGAAGGACCTCGGAGAGGCTGCCTATATTCTGAGAATAAGGATAGTGAGAAACACGAGTAAAAAGCTAACAGGAGTTAGTCAAAATACTTACTTGGATAAGGTACTAAAACGTTTAGGTATGGAGAATTCCAAGAAGGGGGAGTTGTCGATCCAAAGCAATACCAAGTTGAGTAAGACTCAAAGCCTGAGTACTGAAGTTGATATAGCATAGATGAGTCGAGTACCTTACGCTTCCATAGTTGGCTCGATCATGTATGCTTTGACTTGTATTCGCCTTGATGTGGCCTTTGCTTTGAGCATGGTTAGCAGATATCAAGGGAACCCTGGTAGAGAGCATTGGACCGCAGCCAAGAATATTCTTAAGTACCTTTGGAGGACCAAGGAATGGTTTCTTATCCTCGATGGGAGTGATGACTTAAGGGTATGAGGGTATAGTGATGCCAGTTTTTAGACCGACTGAGACGACTTCCGCTCTCAGTCGGGTTGGGTCTTTACCCTGAATGGAGGAGCAGTGACATGGAAAAGTTCCAAGCAAGAGACTGTGGCTAATTCAATGTGCGAATCAGAGTAAATAGCAGCGGGCGAAGTGTCGAATGAGGCAATATGGTTGAAGAACTTCATAGGAGATCTTGGAGTTGTACCAGCCATAATGGAGCCTATGGAAATTTTCTGCAATAACGAAGGTGCGGTTGCCTTAACCAAGGAACCGAGGGATCATGGTAGATCCAGGCATATCGATAGGAAATATCACTTTATTAAACATCGGGTAGAAGAGAACCCAGCACTTGCATCACGCTAGGAGCATAGGGCAGAAGGACGATATAAGTTTTAGTGATTAGATAGTTTTGAAACATGTAAATAGATAAATTGTAACTAACATTTGATGATTAAATAAAGGAGTATTATTTATAAGTAAAGTTACTGTCTTGTGTTAATTATTTACCTATTGTTTCACTTTGCATGTTTTGACTTCCTAATAATAAGATTATTCGAACAGTCCACAGTCGTTCATATGTTGGAAGTAGATATGAAAGAAGAGTGTCATGAATTGGTTTGTAGACTGTCTAAAGTGTATTAGACAGAGCAAAAATTTGCTGAAACGTTCATGAATGCTTATGAAATAAGATTTGAGCATTGGAATAAACTCACGCTTATTTGTATCACTTCATGGAATTTATCACAAGTGATCGTAAGACAATAATATCATATAGTCTTTAAACATAGATATATGGTTTATTGTTTGCGAGTTGCTTATGCATTGATAATGCGTAAATGCATCAGTAACTTGATGTTATAAAACGCATTGTTGTGTATGATTTGATGAGTGAATAGTAAATGCATCTAAGTCGAAGTTTATATGTTCCTTTTATCCTAAGAGGGTAAAAGCGATATATGGGCCCCTCGATGATTTGATTTGACTTATGTGTCCGGCCCAGTCAGGACTGAGTTGATGTGTTCAATTAAGTTTTATGTCAGACAAATCAGAGACCGAGAAACAAACTGTTGGACAATAAGTATGACTATGTTCCATGTAATTGTCCGCACGACATCTAGAGAACGGATAACTATACGATCCCTTATCTAAAGGATGAGTCAGAGTTCGACAGCGGCTTTTAAGAGCTATGATTCCTAATCGGATTTTGAATTCATACTTGCATCTATAGGTATTAGACTTATCCATGTGGGAGACTGTTGGATTACTGTCTAAGTCCATAACTATATTTGGTATGTACTTGACCTGGTTGTCACATGGTCCTTTTGGGTTGCCTTCACCGCAGCAACTTGACTAGATGATTAGTAGAGAAACATGATATTATGGTTTATTAATATATTATATGAATAATATATTAAAAGAGAAATCATGTTGTTTAATTAATATTGGCCATGATTTAATTAAGAAATTAATTTTGTGATCAAAAGATATTAATTAAACTTAGGGGACTGGAATTGTAATTATAAGATAATTGGATTTTAGGCAGTGTATCATATAAATAAAGGGGTGGATGAAATTAGGGTGGAAGCCCACCCCTAAAGCGTTCAAGGCCTTATTCCAGAAGGTTACATTGGACTGCTTAAGGCCTAAGCTATCCAATTAGGGTTTTGACTGAAACCCTAGCAGCTCCATTATATAAGGACCCCTAGGGCTTCAGATATCGGCCACCGGAAACCCTAAGAAGTCTTAGAACCGATTTTGAGCCTCTCATCCCCCCTCTCTGTAGAAGCAAAATTGTAAAAGTCGAATATTGTGTTTTTTTATACTTTCGCATGTTTATGTTATTTTACTAAGTCATATTTGTGCGAAGTGTAATGTTTAGACTTAGTATATTTTTTGTTCACTCATGTTCCCTATAAATAGGGACTGAGGATAGAAGTAGAGAGGATCTTTTCAGTAACGCAAATATCCTTTCTGCTTATTCTGTAATCAGTCTTCATCAATATGAGATCTGATTAATATTTACTCTTCGTGTTTTAACTCTTCAATCACTCAAATCATATTTTACTTTCGTAAATCTCGACAACAATTCTCATCAATTGGTATCAGAGCAGGATTCAAACTGCATCGATCTGATTTTCGTGTTAGAATCATTTGCTTTTTGAGTTGCAACTTTACTCAAAATTTCCCGCGCATTTTGGTTTTGAAAATCAAATTTGATCTTTAGATTTGAATTGATTCTGTCTTTGAATTGTTTAGTCGAGTAATCGATCAGTGATTTGTGATCAATTCAATTGATCAATTCTCAACTTCATCAAGTTCTTCAAGCTTTCTGAAAATTTTTGTGTTCATCAATGGCGAACTTCAACATGAATACAATGACTTCCTTCTCTCACTTGCTTGGTTCCTCAACCAAAATTCCGATGTTAATTCCAGAATACTATGATCACTGGGCTGATAGAATGGAAGATTACTTAAATGGAATTGATGAAGAACTTTGGAATTGTATCGATGGAACAGTGCAAGCTCCTGCTAATGTTCAACCAATTGGTCCATCTGCTGCATCTGCTGAAGTTGCTGATCAAGAAAAACGGTTAAAAAATAATGAAAAGAGGTGCATGAGGGAACTAAGAGGTGCTCTTCCTCCTGTGGTTTATAATTACATTCGTAGTTGTAAAACAGCAAAGGAGATCTGGAACACTCTAAAAGAGAAGTATCAAGGTAGCGAAAAGACGAAGATCAATTCTATGAAGCAATGTCTAGTTGAACTGAAAGAATTCAAACAAAAGGATGATGAAACTCTTGAAAATTACTATGATCGTCTGAATGAGCTTATGTTTCGCTGCAATAGGTATGGAATCACTAGGTCTCTCATGGAGTTCAATTTAACTTTCATTATGGGTCTTCGCAAGGAATGGCGAAGTGTGAGCATGATGATTAAGAATCAACAGAGTTTTGATACAACTCATTTGAATGATCTCTACAATCAGCTAAAAACACATGAAAGTGAAGTTTCAGAAATGTATGAAGAATCAAAACAGAGTATTGGAGGTCCTTTGGCTCTTGTTTCAAAGGTATCAGAAGTTGATGTTAATGAAAAAGATGGTTCAGATGATGAAGGATTTTTGATAAACTCTGATAATGAAGCTGTGGCATTCTATTCAAACAACAGAGTTAAAAAGTTTTTCAAAAAGCCTTTTAATCCAAAAGGATAGGCTAGTGATGCGAAGAGTGCAGTCACAAAGACTAGAGGAGAGGAGAGGAAGAAATTGGAGAAAGCTGATGAGAAAAAAAAGATACGAAAGAAGTGAAGAAGCTGAAAGGTGACTCAGGAATTTACTGTCACTACTGCAATGGTGTGAATCACTTTGCAGCCGATTGCATGTTGCGAAAGAAAGAAGAGAAGAAGGAAAAAGTTAAAGATGAAGCATACTATTCTGAAAAGATTGAAGAGATACGTGCTAAGACCAAAGGAGTATCTTTGGTTGCGAAAGGTGAAACTGATAATGAAGAGAGTGATACGTATCAGATCTGGTCTTCAGGATCTGATGACGAGGAAATGAGGCATCCTACACATGGAGCCATGGTCGCAAGTTTTGAAGATTGCGAAGAGGAAATTTCAGGGAGGTGCTTCGTATCCAAATCCACGGACAAATCACCCATGACCACCAAGGTACGTGCAATACTTGAATATTTTAATATTCCTTTATCTGCTTATGATGCTGAAATTGTTTCATTTGATGAAAATGTGGCTTATTTTGATTCTGTAATTGTGTCTGCTACTACTGAAGCTCAAAAATTAAATATGAAACTAGGTGAGACACGGAGAGAATTAGAAATAAAGAGGAGCAGAGTAGAAAAACTTGAAATGCGGATAAAAAATGTAGATTGTGATAGGAATAATCTTACAAATGATGTTAGGTTGTTGCTAGCACAAAGGAACATATATTGTAATTATGCCAAACGATTGTATGCAAAATTAACTGCTTTACATCATTCTTCTGACATTAGCAAAGAACAACATAGGAAACTTCTACCTTTTCTTGAATATAAACGTGAAAAAGTTGATGTTGTTTCTTATGATTGCAAAAGTACAATTGCTCAATTTGACAAAATACCTGATGATAGATATCCATATGGTATTGTCAAAATTGATGAATTTCTAAATGCTGATGAGTTGGTTAACATTGTCAATGAAAGTTTGACAAAGAGTGAACAAGTGAAAATCTTAAAGAAAACTGAAACTTCAACTCTTGCCTCTCAATTCAATTATGCTGATATTGATAACAATTCAGATAATGTGAGTGAAATCAGTGAGATAGAAGAGGAAGAAGAGGTTGATTGTTCTCAATTGTCAATCATTAATATCACATCTAAGATTAAAGGTAAAGAAATTATTGTTGATTCGATAGTAGAGGATGAAATTGATAAACATTTAACTTCGCAACATTGTAAGTTTGATAATGTGGAAGTTGAAAGCTAGAAATCTGATGATAATGAAGAAAACAAAGAAGAAATGAAATATTCACATGAAAAACCTCCACGGGTTGTGGTTGATCAAGTGTTTGAAAATACAAAAGAATTTGACAAAATTTTAAATGACAAAGGCGCACATTATTTGGAAACCAACACTGTGGTATATCCAAATTTTGTATGTACTGATAAAACCATTTTTCCAAATCAAGTTTTTGTCACTAATGGAAATGCTGAGAAAATTCATCCTGAATTCAACAAAATGATTGAAAAAGATAATCTAAAGTCAACCACTGAAGGTTTTTTCGCAAATCAAAACACAGAAGAAAACAATTTAACTCAAAATTCTTATGTGTTTCAAAAACAAAAATCATTACAAAAATGGGTGGTTAAAGGTGAAAAACCAAACAAAGTTTTTGAAAAAGTTGAAAAACCAAAGGCTGAAGTGAAAATTAAATTCTCATGAATTCAAATTGATGGTTGGAAATTATTCAACAGAAAATAATGTTTCAAAAAGAAAAGCAAGAAAAGCAATTTTCTGGCAAGTTGTGTCAAATGACAAACCAAGAGCTGAAAAAGAACAAATTTCAAAAACAACATCATCAAAATTTCAAAGCAAAAATAAACAAACAGATTTAAGTTTTCATAAACCAATAAATTCTGTTGATAAAATTCCATATGTTCACAAATATGACAACAATCGAAAATTTGAGAATTCACAAAAATTTGCAAATAATCAAAAGTTTCAAAATGCTGGCAAATTCACAAATACTTCATCAAGTTTGAAAGATTCAACTCAAGCAAAAGTAAAATTTTCACCAAAACAACCAAATTTTCCAAATCCTTCAGTTTCAAAACCGACCAAAGTTTCATATACAAAAGGAAAATCTGATGTAAGTACAATCAATCGTTGGTTTGAAGGGAAAGGAAGAAAATATCAAAGTGGGAAGTTTACAGAGCAACAAATCAAGAATGCATTTGACAAGTTCGCAAATAACTCTTCCACTGCTAGTTCATCATCTCATCATTCGCAAGTTCCAGTTCAAAAATGAAAACCAGTTATCAAAAATGTGAATGTTGTGAAGGATAAGATTACAATCAATGGAAATCCAAAACTATTGAACGACTATATTTCAATATCTAGATCTGATGATGTTGATATAATAGATTCTGTCACAAACAAAGTAAAAACATGGTTTTTAAATTCAAAGAATTTGTTTCATTCTACTAATGATGGACCCAACAAGTCTTGGGTTCCTAAATTTTTCCAATAAATGCAGGTGATGTGTGACGAGCAATATGATACGAAATTGTATATTGATAGTGGTTGCTCTCGTCATATGACTGGAAGAAAGGAAAACTTGCGAGATTATAGAAGCTTGGAAAATGCAGGAGTAGTCAAATTTGGGAATAATCACAAGTGTCAAGTGAAAGGCTATGGGAAAGTCACAAATGGACAATTCACTGTGAACAGAGTTGCTTATGTTGAAGGACTTCAACGTAATTTGATAAGCGTGTCACAACTTGTTGTTGGTACTGGAAATCAAGTTGTATTTAATGAAGAAGGAAGTATTATTTCAAATGCGAAGTCCAATGAAATACTTCTCAAATCCAAAAGATATGGTGATATATTTACACTGGACATCAAACCAATTGTGGGAAAACCTGTTGTGTGTTTACTATCAAAAGCATCTAATGATGTCAGTTGGCTTTGGCATAGAAGATTGTCACACTTGAACTTTCGAAATATTAACAAACTTGTCACTGAAGATTTAGTTCGAGGGTTACCTGTACTAAAATTTGACAATGATTCTCTGTGTGCAGCTTGCGAACAAGGAAAACAACATAGAAAAGGTCATCCGATTGTGATAGATTCAAAAATCGTAGAACCATTGGAACTTCTTCACATTGACTTGTGTGGACTGTCAACTGTTGCTACAATCAATAAAAAGCGGTACATTTTAGTTATTGTAGATGATTTCTCTCGATTCACATGGGTATTTTTTCTCAGGTTAAAATCTAAAGTTGTTCAGACGATGACTGATTTTATCAAAAAGATTGAGCTTAGTCTGAAAAAGAATGTTCGAAAAATTAAAAGTGATAATGGTTCTGAATTTAAAAATCAAACTCTTGATTGTTTTTTCACAAGCAAAGGCATTTCGCATAATTTCTCATCACCATATACTCCGCAACAAAATGGTGTTGTTGAAAGAAGAAATCGATCTCTATGCGAAGCAGCCAGAACCATGTTAACATATGCGAATCTACCTCAATATCTTTGGGCTGAAGCAGTTTCCACTGCATGTTTTACTCAAAATCGATCATTCATTCATCGAAGATTCAATGTTACTCCATATGAAATAATCAATAATAGGAAACCTAATGTCAAATTCTTTCATGTTTTTGGTTGCAGGTGTTTTATCATGAATCTCAAAGATAATTTGTCCAAATTCCAAGCTAAAGCTGATGAAGGCATATTCTTAGGATATTCGTAGAATTCAGTTGCATACAAAGTGCTTAATAAAAGAACTAGAAAAGTTGAAGAAACTTTCAATTTAACGTTTGATGATTTCTATCTTCAACAAACGCATAGTAAATTTGAAAATAAATCAACACTTGTTGATTCAAATACTCAAATTGATAATTCTGAAATAAAGGATTTTGATTATGACTTAATTTTCGGAATTCTTGACAGGGCAATTGAAGCGGAAAATAATGCTCCTGATAATCAAACATCAGAATCCTCAAAACATACCGATGATTCGACAATAACTACAAGGTCAATAAATTGCGAAAGTATGCCTGATGCTCGTATGGAGGGGAGCATATGAGTATCCATGAAGATTGTCAGCCAACTTTCGAGGGGGAGAATGAAAATATGAATCATCAAGTTTAGGGGGAGCATTCGCAGAATCAACAAGAACATCATTTTGAGGGGGAGCATCAAGATGAATATAATGTTGAGGGGGAGCATGATGAAACAGAGACAATTAATCTTGATGAAAATGATGAGTTTCATGAACTAAATGATAATTTTTCTATTGCAGGATCTGAAAATGAAGATATGTATGAAGATGCACCATTAGAATTTGATCCTAATTTTCCACCACTTGAGAAATGGACAAGAAATCATCCAAAAGAACAGGTAATTGGTAATCCACAAGATGGTGTGTTGACAAGAGCTCAAATTCGTGCGAAAAATGAGGTACTGAATGCGAACCAAGAACTATGTATGTTTAATGTCTTTATTTCGAAAATAGAGCCAAAGACAGTAAAGGATGCTATGGAACACTCAGATTGGGTTGTTGCTATGCAATCTGAACTGGCTGAATTTGAACGAAACAAGGTTTGGAGATTAATTTCTAAACCTACTGATGTTTCAATTCTCGGATTAAAATGGATTTTTAAAAATAAAACCTACAAAGATGGCAATATTATTCGCAATAAAGCTAGACTAGTGGTTAAAGGTTATTCGCAACAAGAAGGAATAGACTATGAAGAAACATTTGTACCTGTTGCAAGACTTGAATCAGTTCGCATATTTTTAGCATATGCAGCTCACAAAGACTTTGATGTTTATCAAATAGATGTTAAGTGTGCATTCTTAAATGGAGAACTAGAAGAAACAGTGTATGTTGAACAACCACCAGGGTTTATAAACGATGAAAATCCTGATCATGTTTACATCCTAAATAAGGCTGTATATGGATTAAAACAAGCACCAAGAGCCTGGTACGCAACACTTACAAATTTCTTGAAACAATCTAAATTTAAACAAGGATCAGTAGACCCCACATTATTTCGCAAGAAAGTTGGGAATCATCTAATGCTTTTTCAAATTTATGTTGATGATATTATCTTTGGCTCGACTGATCCAGCATTGTCAATTGAATTTGAAAATCTAATGAAAAGTCAGTTTGAAATGAGCATGATGGGAAAAATTAATAATTTTCTTGGTTTGAATATAAGACAGAACAGGGATGGAATCTTAATCAATCAAGAAAAATATACGAAGAACTTGCTTGAAAAGTTTGGAATGACTAATAGCACGAAACTAAGAGTACCAATGGCAGTAGGAACAAGACTAACTCCTTCGTTAGATGCTCCTGCTATTGATTTAACACTTTATCGAAGCATGATAGGGTCTTTATTGTACTTAACAGCAAGTAGACCTGATATTATGTTTTCGGTTTGCAATTGTGCTAGATATCAAGCTAATCCCAGAGAACCTCATTGACTGCAGTGAAAAATAT
Source organism: Lactuca serriola (assembly GCF_051521515.1). Taxonomy (NCBI): domain Eukaryota; kingdom Viridiplantae; phylum Streptophyta; class Magnoliopsida; order Asterales; family Asteraceae; genus Lactuca; species Lactuca serriola. The sequence goes on from NC_136413.1 coordinate 188,581,086, forward strand.
TTTTCGCTATCTTAAGGGAACAGTTTCGTTAGGACTTTGGTATCCTTCGAAAACGGGGTTTTTCATTCAAGCTTTTTCAGATTCTGATCTAGGAGGATGTACTTTGGATAGGAAAAGTACGAGTGGTGGATGTCAACTATTGGATGGGAAGTTGGTGAGTTGGCAATCGAAGAAACAAACTTGTGTGGCTATATCAACTGCTGAGGCTGAATACATTGCTGCTGCTGCTTGCACATTGCAAATTATTTGGATTCAGAGTCAACTTCGTGACTATGTAATAAACATGAAAAAGATTCCCTTGTATTGTGATTCGCAAAGTGCAATTCACATTTGTCATAATCCAGTACAACATTCCAAGACAAAACACATTGCTCTTCGATATCATTTTATCAAAGATCATGTGGAAGATGGGAATATTGAAATTCATTTTGTTAAAACAACTGAACAAATTGCTGATATTTTTACAAAACCTCTTGATGAAAAATCATTTGTTAGAATTTTAGCAGGTTTGGGGATGATTGATGCAAATTCAATTCCAAAAACTCAAGCATGAAAGTCTCGTTTAGCAGTTATGAGTCAAACTTGTTCAGATGTTACTGTTCATCTAGAGGCTTCGCATGACTTTGCATCCACATCTTTTCGCATTTGCGATCATAACAAATAAGGTTAGGTTTACGATTCATTTTGTAGTTTTTAATTTTTGAAAAATAAAAAATCCAAAAAGATTTTATGTTTATTCATTTTTTTTTTTGAAAAATTAAAAATCCAAAAAGATTTTATTTGGTTATGTTTTTAATTTTGAAAAAAATTCAAAAATCACAAAAATATTTTTGTTTTCTTTGTTATTTAAACATTGTGTGATAAGAATTTAGTACAGGGATTAATGCGAAGAGGTCATGCTTATGTGTTTCTACGGGAAGATATTAATTTTTTTTAAAACTAGTTAGGATGTCCCTAGAAGCATGCTGTTGTATGTAGACCAAAAGCCTCAACAAGACTTTATGTGTGTCAAAAGAAAGCCTTAATGAAATTATCACATGCAAATTTCTTCCCAAAAGGCTTATATTCGCATATGTCAAAAGAGCTACCTTACTCTTCCCAAATGAGTTAAGAGTTTTATGTTTTATCCATTATAACAGAGGTACACTTCGATTCTTAACCAATCTTTTTATACCAAACAATTCTTTCAATCCAAATTTTTGAAGAGATTTGTCCTTGAGGTCTTTGATCAAACCAATCAAAACCTAGACAAATCACAAGTCTGTGTTTATGATCTAACATCATGAGTCCGTGATGGAAGTGAAACCCAAACATCATAAACCTTAAGGAATTGACGGGGAACATTGTTCTAGATTTTAACGAAACCTTTGTTTCAGTATCAAAATTTCGAAACTCCAAATCATATTTAATTCACATGTGTGGTCTTGATCAAATATTCGCAACCAATGATGTTTGTTACCCAATAAGATCCAGAACAAATTTTTTTTTGAATATGATTTCTGTGTGAGTTTTATTCGCAAATCCTAGTCATGATAAAAATATTCAAAAGCCAACTTGTCACTGACTACACTGGTCAAACAAGTAATTTCATTTACAATTTCTCACCTTATGTTAAGGTTGTATGTAATGAAATTTAAAACCAATCCAAAATATCATTTAAAAGAAGCCCTTCGATACTTATCTAGATTGTAATTCACAGGAAACTACACAAGCGGTTGATTATCTCTCTTGATGATTAACGAAGCAACCTTTGCCTGGGGTTTAACTGCATTCATGTCAAATTGAATTTTTGACATCACAGAATTCCAAAAAAAATTGTTTTATTTCTCATCTTATTCTGTTGACACAATGCACACACGAAATCCTTGAGGTTCTGAGTAAAACCAACTCAGGCTGATGATTTCGCAAATCTGGCATATGACTTCACTTTACATCCCAAAAGTGAAAGAGCCTTGACTCCATGCGAAGGGTTTTAACGGTTCAGATTCTATAACGGGAAACTTGACAGGCTGTGTACTCAAGATGGTTGGTATTCTATCCGGTTTTCAAGGAGATGTGACAGTTACTTTTTGAAGCATGGTTATCTTTTGCAGTCATGATCCGATTTTCAAGGTGCCACATCGAATAACATTAAATGCATCCCGCTTTAATTTCAAATCAATTTGGGTAAACTATAAAAGGGGGATCAAGAACACTATATACGGTTACGCAAACAGAACTCTCACAAACCTCCAAAGTTTCAAACTTGATCAAACTTCATCTCTTTCAAACCCTAACAATGGCCGCCACTCAATCCAACACTGATGAAGTTCTTTCTCAATCCCTGATGAAAATCCAAAGCACAAATTATCAAGTTGATCCAAATGTATCTTCTTATCTCGAAGGCTTGAAGATGCTTATTGTTGCCCTGAAACGATCACCTCTATCCACTGCCATGTTTAGTTCCTTCTCCGTTCCGATGACATGGTTATCCTTGGCAGCTTCAACGGCATCATACAACCATACAACTGATGTGATAACATTCAATTTGATCAACAACAAACGGGTAAAACTTTCCAAGAAGATGTTTGTTGAATTCTTGCAGATTCCAAACAATCCTCCATTTTTCAAACCTATTAACTCTCAAATCATTCACATGTTCAATGAGATGGGACATCAACCAGAGCTTGAGAAGATCAGTGACTTTCGAAAGTCTGGGTTGCCGTGCATATGGAATTTCTTATTTGGAATTTTTCTTAGATGCCTAACAAGAAGATCAGTTGGACTGGATAGAGGACGAATGGAAGTATATGCCATGGTTATGGGCTTATACTATGACATCAACGTCGATTATGCAACCCAGTTATGGAAGGAATTTGTTAAAAGTCTCGAAAACACAAATTCTGAAAAAGGGATTTCGTGTGCGAGGTATTGGAGCTTAATTCTGGAGAAGGTATATGAAAAAGAAGGGATTCCAGTAACGGAGGATGCTAAAGTTGCTGAATTTTCCTTATATCAATTTACGAAGGTAGTTGAAGATGATGAGGCTATTTTTACTCATGTTGCTCGCATTCCAGATGCGATGCTTCGCAAGGTCTCTCAAACTCACAAGGTCTTGGTGAGATATTTGAAAACAATTGATCAATCAGTGCAAACTGGAGTGTTATTAGATGTTGTTGCACCATCAAAGAAGAAGAAGTCCTCAAAGAAGGATGTGAAAGGTTCATCTTCACAACAAGCTCAGGATGAAGATGTTCAGATTGAAGAGACTTCATCTAAATCAAAGAAAGAAACAATACCTTCCAAGTCTGGGGTATTGAAGAAAATTCGCAAGGCTGAGGTGAGCAGTAAAGGGGTTACTATTCGCAGTATTCCAGCTCCGGTTTCTCCAGGAAAGAAAAGGCAAAGAGCTGAAGACGTTGCGAAAAACATGCAACGTACTCTAATAAAAAGACGGAAGCTGGTGATTCGAAATGAATCATCTGATGACGAAATAATTCCAGAAACTCCACTGGTGACGTCTACGGTAAATGTTTCCTTACCCATAATTTCCATTACCCCTACTTCGCAAATTTCTACCACAATACCACTCACCAAACCACTCGAAATAGTCACTACCAAATTAGTTTCTAAGGAGGTACCTATTTCTGATACGGTTGTCAACGTATCTGATATGGGGGCACCTATCACGAGTGTTGAAACAACATTACCAATCACCTTACCAATTTCTTTATCATCTGTTTCATTTCCATCTACAACTCTATCCACAATCTCATCAATTTTTGATCATCCACATCAAAACCCATTTATAACCCTTTCTCCATCACAATCACCAGAAAATCCTCAACCTTCGCAACCTTTATCTGATAATGAAGCTGAAGGAGGAGCCTTTGGAGGTGTAATTGAAGACATTCATTTTGATTCAGAGGATGAGGATATTCCTGATCATATGCTTATGACAGGAAAGCAATTTAAAATCCTGAATCATAAGTTGAATGCTATTATTCAGTCGCAAGCTAATTCTGGCAGGATGTCTTCTATCTCAGCAATGGAGGTTGATATAATGCTCAAGGGTGCTGAGAAGCGTATAATGGAGAAGGTTGATCAATCTGATAAAAATAATGAGCTTCGCATTACAGCTCAAGGGAGTAATTTTTCTTCAGTGGTCTAGGACTTGAAAACAGTTGCAAAAGAACGTCATGTTATTTTTGTACAAGATGTGAAGAAAGTTCGAGAGGATGTCAACTTTAAGCTTCAAGAGTTGAAAACCGAACTTGCGAAGGAGCTCAAGGATATTCATACTCAAAATGTCGAAGTTCAAAAGCAGATTGATGAGGTTTCTTCAAAAGTGCAAAAGGTTGTTGATGTTTCTATCCTTGAAGCTAATAACAAAGAAACCCAGGAGAAGTTTGATCAGCTGATCAAGTTGGTGACTGAGCTTAAAACGGTGGTTTCGCAATCTTCACCTACAAAAATTCTCACTCCTGAGTTCTTGTCTCTAAAGGTTAATACTTTAGAACAAGCAATTCAGAAAGCTCTTGCACCATACGCCAATTTTACCTCTTTACTACCAAAGAGTGGCCCACCTGCTTTCACAGGGGTGCAAGGGGGAGAGAAGAGTTTAAGTAAAGAGGAGGATGCAAAGACAGTGGGAAAAGTTATATCTACCCAGCTTAAAACTACTCTTCCCATACTTACGAAGCCAATTTCCTCAACTACAATAACCACAAAACCGATTGCCAAAGGAATTTTTATTGGGGAAAAAGAAGGAGGTTCGAGTTCAAAACCTCAAACAGACGTAGTGGGAAAAGGAAAAGGGATATTATACAAAAAATCAAAGGAGGAGAAGAAAGCTGAGGCTGAGGCAGATTTGGAAAGGATGAGGCAAGTACAAAGCATCATGAGGCAAAGGGCAAGTGATCCTCCCACGATGAACAAAGGAGATCCTGCGAAGCTGTACTCTTACGAAGATATAGAGTCAAAAGTTGTGGGGAGGGAAATGTATGAATTCGAGAAGAAGCCAAAGAGAAGTTATGATATTGCGAATTCAGACAACTGTCAGCTAGATTTTCCAATCAACGAAATGCTCTTCATTACTGCTCAGTACAAGATTAGCAAGAAGTTTGATAATCCTGATGATTATACACACATGAAAATCAGATTTCATGTTGTATTAGGGAAGAATCCGGATGAAGTTTGGTCTTTAATGAAGATCAAAAAGGTGCTAACAATCAAGAAAGATACATTGTTTGAAGACATGCTTCAAAATTTTCGTTATTTTGTTATTCGAGCAGACAACAAGCAGTATGATTTCACTGTAGTGGATTTTCCTCTGATGAACTGAAACGATTTGATTCAAGTGGCTCTAATTTTGAAGCATATGGAAGAGAATAAGCTCAAAGGCTCTGAGACTGAAGTGTTCAAGATAGGCTTCGCACATGTTAAGACATACATCGACAATTACTTCGATTGTTTGGCTCTTACTGATGAAGAACTGGCGAATGTGTTGGGAAGAGAAGTGAACGTTCCTTGGGAAGAAACCTTATCCCAGTCAGCATTATCGAAATATGTTGTTGGGGAAATATGCCTGAAACCTTTCGGCATGGTGTTTTCAGGAAGAGATACAAATGGGAAGCCTAAGAAATTCTTGTTTAAAGTCTCAGAGGTGGATAGATATACTTCTTCGCAATATACGCACATTATTGTTCGTATGAACAATTGCAAGAAGAACAATGAAGGAGACAAGAAGGATCTCAAGAAGGTGATTTCCTGGTATGGAGAAGTGCGAAAGACAATTCACTCTGCTGTTCAAAAGCTTATGGACTGAATAGCTTTGACTGTTTACAAAGGGAGAGATTGTAGAAGCAAAATTGTAAAAGTCGAATATTGTGTTTTGTATAGTTTCGCATGTTTATGTTATTTTACTAAGTCAAATTTGTGCGAAGTGTAATGTTTAGACTTAGTATATTTTTTGTACACTCATGTTCCTATAAATAGGGACTGAGGATAGAAGTAAAGAGGAACTTTTCAGTAACGCAAATATCCTTTATGCTTATTCTATAATCAGTCTTCATCAATATGAGATCTAATTAATATTTACTCTTCGTGTTTTAACTCTTCAATCACTAAAATCATATTTTACTTTCGTAAATCTCGATAACAATTCTCATCACTCTCCAAGATCATCCCATTTTCTTTGGTGTTTGTGATCCATTAGAGGCATCACATTTGAGGTGCTAGGTTCTCATAAGCTAAAGATCTTCAAGCAACAATCAAGGTAACATTCTTATTGGTTATTTTAGTTATTTTCAAGTTTTGTTGTATGCTAGATTAGGGTTTGTAAGCTTTGGATGATTTTCATGTACAATAGAAAAACCTAGATCCAAAGTTTTAGGGTTTGCATGTGCACCATAGGATTGATGTATTGCTCAAAACCCATCACAATCTTCATAGTCAACACCTTGAATTTGAGTATACCCTTTCGCCACAATTTGTGCCTTGTATGTTTGTACATTTCCGTCTATGGTGATCTTCTTCTTGAAGATCCACTTGCTTCCAACAGCCATGTTGTTTGGAGGTAAGTCAACCAAGTCCCATACTTGATTATCATTCGTGCATTGAATTTCAACTCTCACAGCTTCAAGCCATTTTTTCAGATTATCAATCTATAGTATTCTCCTTAAAATTGATGGGTTCACATTGATCCATCAAGAAGACCTCCTCTTTCCAAATCTATCGGGTTCCTAACGAGGTCTACTTGAGCATCGTACAGTTGGTGTGTTTTCCGGCATCTGAATGATACTTTCAGGTTCAATAGTACTTTTTTTCATTATCATTCTTAACTAAAGGTTAAGTTTCTCAAATTTCTTCGAGATCAATGGGGCTCCCACTTGCTTTATTCGAAATAAATTCATTTTTAAGAAACATTTTTTTCGGGCTATGAACACTCGGTCCTCTTCTTTCTGGAAGAAGTAGTAGCCCATGGTTTATGATAGGTATTTGTAACGCCCGTGTTTCCGGGCTTGCCATATTTAGCAATATAATAGTCTAGGTTAACCTTTGTAACCCGTTTTGAAATAATAAGAATGTATTATTTGAGTATTATGTGTTTTGTGCTTAATTGCTTAATTATGTGGTCTGATTAATTAAGAATAAAAATAAGCATCAAAATTTAAGTGTAAAATAAACTTAATATCGTTGGTTAATGTTGTAGTAGTCGAAACGAGGTTTCCGAATATATATAGAACGCCCAAATCTGACTTCGTATGAGGAAGTTATGATTTATCGAAGTTCCGGCTTAGCGGTATACAGCCTGAAATACTCGAATTGAGATCGAGCGGTTGTTAGCCGAAGCAATCTAAATGAGAATCGAAGATCTCGTTGTTGGTATCGAAGCGATAAAAAGTTAGGCGAGAACGGACGTCAAACGAAGAAGTTATGAATTTATAACGAAAGTTTCTGTCGCGGCCTATTAAAAATAATTAATAAAAATAAAGTCAAAATTAGCCGACGGAGTCTAAACGAAAGTCGTAGAGCATGGTCTCACCTTTCCGTGGATATAAAGAACGTCGAAAACGGAGTTCGTATGAAGAAGTTATGAATTTCCGAAGTTTATTAATCATTTTGTATTTAAATTTAAATCAAAATTCGGAAGCATTATCCGAAGGAGTCACCGATCTGATCCGAGGTACGCCCCGCGTACTCCGAGGGATGTCGACACTCGCACTCGAGCACTTCGGATACGTAAGCAATGACGTTTTGGGCAGTACGCCCCGCGTACTCCGAGGCTCCAGCCTCTATAAAAGGGGATCCGAAGGCAGCCATAATTCTTGTTCATTTTCTTCTCTTCTCTCTAGTCTTTTGCATCGTTTTTCGTGCCGAAGCTACCCCGAAGTCCCGGTATCATACTCTAGCCCCGAGGCAAGTCCCGAGATCCCGAAGATCCCGAGAAGCGCGGTTCCCGAGTCGAAGCTCTGCCCGCGAGAAGTTCGATTTTCGAGGAGATCTTCCAGATCTGCTGTGGATTACTACTTGTATAAGCCGTAGTACTGTCGGATCGTCTTCTGATCAAGTGAGTGTGTAGTTATTTCTTCTAATACAATAATACGAAGTATTTTATATAAAAATACGTGCTATGTGTATATATTTGGTTGTGTTATGTGTGAATGAGTATTCACACTCTTCTATCTTATAGATCTGCTTATTTCTTTATGAGATATGTGTTATGTGTGTGTGTGCCTCGTCTGTTATGTGATATATGTGTTGATTCAAGCATGCTATACAGGGTTTCTTTAAACTATGTATACAAATGTATATTTTTATCTACTAATATGTTGGGTAGAACATGGGTAGATAGTTGGTGTGTAATAAACAGATGAGAGGCCTCGATGTTGTTGTTGTTGTTGATCTAGTTATTCAGCGGAGTATGGATAACGACCACGGACTCTTTCTAGACAGTCCAGTGGAACGCTAGCAGGTTCATAACCTGTAGGTGTTGTGAACGATGTGTTCACCGGTGTACTCTATCCCCCTCATGGTTGCCTTTAGGATATCTATTATTGAGGAAACCCCTTCGCAGTGATGTCCGTCCCGATGAAAATCCTAGATTAGGTCCCTTGAGATAGTTGTTTAGGGACGTAAAGTGAGGATAACGGGAATGGGTAATCGGGATAGTGATTGGTTGGTGAAATTAAATATAACTTATTTATTGTGGGTTGAAAACCCTATATGCTCACCAGGCTCCCAAGCCTGACCCACTCAGTTTTATTTGTATTACAGGAAGTGGCACAAGGGCGTAAGATGGATGGATCATCTTGTTGTTTTGTTTACAAGTCTGTATATGTATATATTTGTTGAATGACTTGTAATGTTTATCGTTTATGCTTTATGGTCTGTATCGGAACATGACATCCCGAGTTTTGATTATATAATGAAATGCATCTCTTGATGAAATGCTTTGATAAATATTATTTTATCATGTTTTGTTTTGGGAACAAATTCCGCAACTCTTTCAAATCAAAAGGATTTACTCTGAAAATATTTAAAAGCATAAATGAAAATCGGTCTTTTCTGGCCGAGATTTTGGGGATGTCACAGTATCCCATAAAGATACATTCTTAGATATTTTGGGTTAATCTTGTTAGAAGTATCTCTTTTAGCATATGCTTCACAACCCCAAATCTGTATGTAAGACATTGATATAACATTTCCATGCCATAACTCGTTGGGTGTCGTAGTAACCTTTTTATTTGGGACCATGTTTACAATTCGGGTTGTGGTATCAAGCGCATATCCCCTAAATAAATATGGAAGGGAAGCATAATCAATCATCGATCGTACCATATCAAGTAGAGTATGGTTTCTCCTTTCAATAGGGTCAGCCAAATACATGGGCGACTTGGTCTTAGGCCCATGTCAACATATTTATAAGGACATCAAAATAATTCAATTGTCTAATGTATATAATAATGACCCAAAATTTTAGCCCATATATTGTTACTTTACATATGAGAAAAGAAAGTAGACATGCCGAATAATCATCCATCATACGCATAGAAAAACCAAACGTCTCCTACCGCTTAGAAACTCATGGTTTTTAGCCTCTTTCTATGCGAGAAATCAATGCCTACCAGGAATACGTCTCCCATAAATCAAAAGTAAGAATTGCTTTCTCCATTTTTCACTTCCATTCGACCGAGTCCATAAATCAATTTTACATAGCTTTGATATCTCCCATCAAACACTTAGTCCCATCGAACTGCTTTCTCTATCTTTCAAATCTCAATTTCTTAGTATCATTTGACACTTAGTCCCGATATTAGCAGCAATTTCTCTAATCGGGTCCGATTTTAAGGTCTGATTTTATCAAATTTAATATAACTTAGCCGATTCTGAATTTATGATTTAGAGATTCACTGACTTGGGTGTGATTCATTTCTTTGTTGGTTGTTTCAGAGAATCAAAAATCAGATTTAGGTGAGGTGAGTTCATTGTTCATTAGAAATCTATGTTTATTTAGGTTTATAAAGAAATCCAATTACTTTCTTATTTATCTGAATTCATCTCTATTTTATTACATGAAAAAAGAGTGCAAGTCTCAAAGACTAAAGACTTATTCGAAATTTGTGTTTATTTAGGTTTGTTTAAAAAATCTCATTAATTTCTTATGTATTTGACTTCTTATTTATTGAAATTTGGTTTTGTATTTTATGTATCTTATTTTTCTATTGTTTTTAAATCAGATTTGGGTTATTTCTCTATTGTTTTCTCTTGGTTTGAACTTCGAAATCAGAGTTGTGTCTGATTTATCTACTATTTTCAGCAATCAGATTTGTGTATGTTTTTTCAGAAATCATATTTTAAGATTTTGGTGAGTTTAAATTCATTTATGTTTGTGTTCAATATTTGCTATATAAACATCCTTTCTAATCTTATGTGTTCTTGTTTATGTGATGTGAAGCAGGAGCTATATTTCTGATTTTGATGTCTTCATAATTCAGATTTGGGTTTGGTTGTTTCATAAATCATTTTGGGTGAGTTTACTAGATATTTGGGTTTATTTAAGTTTATTTAAAAAATCTGATTAATTTCTTATGTATATGATTTCTTAAAAGAGATTATTGACGATGTCGATTACGGTTGCTTCTGTGAAAAGAACTTTTTCAAAATTGAAACTCTTGAAATCGTATCTCCGAAGTACCTTGACTCAAGAAAGATTTATTGGATGAACAGTTTTAAGTATTGAAAGTCATTTTTTTCAAAATATTGATTATTGTAAAATAAGAGATGTTTTCGCTTCAAAAAAAATGCAATAAATTATTTGTATTATTTCTTTGTCTGTAACATTTATTGTATTTTTGATTTTGTAATTTTTTTTATATATAAGGGCACAAAATTATAATCTCACCCCTCGTAGTAAAAAACAATGGACCGGACCTGCCTTTCCGAAACGCCATTATGTTGTGGTGTTCTTGGTGGTGTGAGTTGTGACACTATACCACAACTCTTAAGATATTCATCAAAGTCATAACTTAGATATTCACCACCATGATCTGACGGAATGGCTTTAATATGTTTCCCTAGCTGATTTTGTACTTAATTTTGGAATATCTTGAAGACATTAAAGGCTTCATGATTGTGTTTCATGAGATACACATATCCAAATCCATTAATGTCATCAGTAAATGTAATGAAGTATCTTTCACTGCCTCTAGTCATTATCCTAAAGGGTCCACATATATCAATATGCATGAGTCCTAATAGATCTGAAGCTCTTTCACCAACACCGATAAAAGAAGCTTTGGTTATCTTGCTACATAGACATGATTCACATACATCAAAAGACTATGAGCATGTTGATTCTAATATTCCATCCTTTTGAAGCTTAGCGATGCGAGTTCTTTTATGCGCCCAAGGAAGCAATTCCATAAATAAGTTTTATTTAAGTCCTACTTTGTTTTCTAATTTGTTAAGTTGTACATTGAATTGTTTTTGTTGTATGATCCATTTAAATCGATTTCATATATTCCACTATTGGGATAAATCTCAAAATAGAACATATTATCTTTAAACACATATATGCTTCAAGAATAAAAATCAAACTTATAAAGAAAACCTTGTTCATACAAATGGAAAATAGAGATAATATTCCTAGTTATACTAGGTACATAACAATAACTATTCAAAATAAGATAAAAACCATTTGGAAGCCAAATATGATATTGCCCTATACCTTTGATAGCTACTCGAGTGTCATTGCATACATGAAGAATCACCATCTATGGGTTCTCTAACATTCTTTAGTCCCTTCAAACATTCCAGACGTTAGTACCACTTCCAGTATCGAATCCCAAGAATTAGTGTGGAATGCATATAATTTAGTTACATATATACATGTGGTGTCAACCTGGTTGGCCTTGTGATATTGTCATATTTATACACATTTTTAGGAAAAATTTTAATACATTTTATTTAATATTTTGCTTATTTGCAAAAGATACGTAGTACTTATTGAATTAAATTGTATTTTGCAGCCAATAGGAACACTCTTGAAGAATAGGGACCAGAATTAACAAGATTTGAAACTTTGGAGGATGGAACCTTAAAAGAAGAAAATCCCATCGAAAAAAACCCAAATCACGACGTGGCCATCAACATCACGACATGGAGTGAATATTCTAGAAGATAAGTATGTAGGAAGTGAGAATACTTGCCTGATAAGGATTTGTACCCAAGTCACGACGTGCAATCCTTGTTCACGTCGTGAAGCACGAAATTCCCAAAACTACAAATACTCGTTCACACATACGATTTGAGGGGGATTTAGAAGGTTTTTGGAGGAGAATTATTCTGAGATGTCGAATTTAAAGTCTAGAAAGTGCACAAAACATCTTTGGAAGGAGAATTGCTTGGAGATCAAGAGTTTGAAGAACACCTCATTACATTGGTTTGATTACTTTAATTATGTCAATTTATGTTGAACTTGTGTCTATGTTTTTACCCATGAGTAGATGAATTTAGTTTCTCTCGTTTAGTTAGATGAAACTTTAACTCTATGGTTTAGTTATCTAATTTATGGATTTTAATAGTTAGATATATGCTTGTGTTTGATTATCACTACCTAGCATGTTAATATTTGTGACTTTAATTGCTTGAATTCAGGTTCTATGTAGCTTAGTGACCATTAAATTACATGAACTTTTTACCTAGTAGTTCAGTGACTATTAAATTACTAAAGCTAGGATCGACCAAATCTTAGATAAGTAATAAAAGTAACAAATTTAGTTGTGTTGGAGAGCATAAATGTGACTATAATTGTGTTTGCTTAGATAAATCTTACATAGCCCATCTATGTATGACCATACAAGGTAGTTCATGAATTGGTGAAAAGATTAGTAAATTTGGACTTGAATTGCTAACTGAATAATAATTTGTAATCAAATTTAATAATCCATAATTAGTAGTTAACCATAGAGGAGAAGTGGATTCGATTTAAATGGAAGTGTTCTTAGAATATTGAATAAGATTGTTAGTTAATTGTTTAAGTTTGTCTGAACTTGTAAAATCAGACAAAAAACCATTTAAACTTTTGCTTGTTTTAGGTTAATTTTTAGTAATTAGGTTAGTTAATTAAATAGGATCCCTATCTTCGACCCCAACTTACTTTACTATACTATAATCCGACTAGGTACACTGCTTATAGATGAAATAGTAGATAAGTAGTTAGGATATAAATTTAAAACTAGATAGGTATAGTCTGCATGCACATCACCTTGTTTTTATTTACATCCTCTAGGTACTTAGGATAATTACGTTTCCATTGTCCCTTCTCATTGCAGTGAAAGCAATCAGAGTCAAGAACAGGTTCGGGCTTGGGTGTTGTGTTGGTATCAGGAGGCTTCCATTGATATGTAATGCCCCGATTCCCAAAGTATTGATTTATGGTTAAATTTTTATGATTTCAAGGTCTACTCGACGAGTTGGGTGCCCTAACTTGTTAAGTAGCAGCGGGTTGGTCCATGCGTTTAAGTGACCTACTCGTCGAGTCCAAGAGGGGACTCGACGAGTAGGAGCTGGATGATGAAACCCTAATTTCTGGGGTTTTGCACCCTATTTAAGGGATCATTAGCCTCCTTGCAGTCCCTTGAGATCTCAACAAACCCTAATACGTGTGTGTGCTCCATTTGTGTTTTTTAAGCTTTAGAAGAGGATTCTTGGTGGGAATAGCTTGAAGAACAAGTGACTAGAAGCAAGGAATGTGTGGGAATCAGAAGTCTACCTCAGTTAGCATCAATTGAAGGTATTAAGTCGTTATCTGACCTCATTTCCTTCTAGATCTCATTTGGGTGAAGATTAGGGCTTTTCTAGCATATTATGAAGTTATTCTTGAGTATGAGCTCAGATCTGAAGTTGTAACTTCATATATGAACTCTCTTTGATCTCTATGTCCATAAAGATCTCAGCTTTGGCAAGTATGAACTCCTCCTTAAGTGTAAAACTCCATTCCAAGCTTGGTTTTGTCATTTTAAGACTTTAGAGCCTTGCATGCACGTAAAGTTTGCAACTTTACGTGATAAACATGCCTTAGGAAGATGGATCTGCAATATGGAACCTTAAGGTGGCTTAATAAGCATCTGTTTACTTATGGACTGAAGGTACTCGGCAAGTTGCTTGGTCAACACGACGAGTCCGATGAAGATTGTCGTGGACTCGGCGAGTCAGTAGGGTGACTCGGCGAGTCAGTTAGGGTTTTCCCGACTTTTGGCACGCATGAACGCGGCGAGTTGCAGGGAAACTCGACATGTCGGCCAAGGAGTTTACAGTCAAAGGGTTTTCAACTGGATGGGTTTTCGGTCAGGAGTTTGCGGTTGAGAGTTTACGGCTGCAAACATCAACGAACTTGACGAGTCACTCAAGTGACTCGGCGAGTTGACGAGTTATGTGAGGAACTCAACGAGTGGCTGGTTGTACTCGACGAGTTGAGGTAAAAATGGATTGTTGACCTTGACCATTGACTTGGACTTTGACCAAGGGTTGACTATTTAACTTTTGGGAGCATTTTGGGAAATTGGAAATTTATGGATATGGTTCTATGGTGGATATAGGAGGTGGAGTTTGTGATGGTGGTCCGAGAGTTGAGCTTATCACTCAGCACGTCAGTTGTGAGGTGAGTTATCCTCACTATATCAACAGGGTCTAAGGCACCAGGGCCGGCCCTTTATCGGATTTGTATCTAGGTATTTGCTTGATATGTTTATTGATATGCTAGATCTGCATCCTAGTAGTTAGGATGATGTTATGTTAGTGACCGGTTAGGTCGGTATCCTAGCTATAGGATGGTTGATGTGTTAGTGATCTGTTAGATCGGTATGATTATCTGTTATATATGCTAGTGTATGATATATATATGTGCACATGTTTGTTGATTGGGGGTTGGGTTGAGGCGGTCCTGCTTTGTGCTAAATGCCAACATACCCAAGGCAGTCTGGATAAACTGAAGGCCCTGCAAAGGGGTTCAGTTAGGCCGAAGGCCCAACGAGCAGTTCGGATAGGTTACACGCCTTGCGAGGCATTCCAGATGTACTGAAGGCTCGGGAGCAGTCCAGATAGGCTGTAGGCCCTGCGAGGCGGTCCAGTTAGGCTGAAGGCTCATTATGAATGTTATTCTGTATTTGTTGATATGATATGATTATGGTTATATGATATTGGTATTTTGGGGGTAGCTCACTAAGCTTTTGGGCTTACAGTTTCAGTTTATTGATTCAGGTTCAGCAGATGGCCACGGTAAGGCAAAGGCATGACCGTACACTTCCTCGATTGATGATTATGATTAATGGGAACTCTGAAGTTTAAACTATTTTGAAAACAAATTGTAATGACTGAATGGTTTTAAATGATTTAAAAGGTTTTAAATTGGCTCGAATTTCATGGATGTTACATGATATTTCTTTTGCCATGCCTTTCTTGGCAACCTTGCCTTTATCCTTAACAGTAGCATTCCTGATTTTCTTCTTGGAGATTTGACCTTCGCAAATCAACAGAATTCTTGATTCCCAAATTTATTAATGTTTGCTTCGATATTTTGAGCATCAACTGAAACTCATTGATGCTTCTCTCCTAGTCATACATAGTAAAGTTCAACATGAACTGACTGAATGACTTTCGCAATGAGGCTAGGATCACATCGGTCGCTATCTCATCTCCAAATGGGAATTCGAGGTGAAAAAGTTGCTCGGTGTAAGCTTTCATTTTGAGTACATGTGCACCCATAGAAGAACCCTTGACCATTTTCCAGCCAATGAAAGCAATCAAGGTCACAAACCTCTCTTGCTTAGCCTGAACTTGAAACATGATTCTCATTTGTTCAATCATGTCAAATGCTCCATGAAATTCAAAAGTATTATGAAGCTTAGGGGTCATTTTGGCAAGCATAATGCAAGCCACTTCGGTCGAATCATTTACATGTTTCACCCGGACATATTTCAATGCATTGACATCATTGGATGGGAGTTCTTCTATAATAGGCTCATCAAGGACATAATATTTTTTCTCAAGTTTGAGGGTAGTCCTAAGCTGTTTGAACCAATTAAGAAAGTTGAGTTTTCTTAGTTTTTCTTTTTTGGGGATGGATCGAATGGTAAATGATGTGGTTGTTACAATTGGGGTAGTCATCTACAAAATAATAAGATTCATTCTAATATATTTTATATAAATTATTTTAAAAATGAATTACCCTTGAAATTAAGATTGAAAAGCTAAGATCCACATCACACAAAATAACTTGAGGTGGTGACCCACAAACAAGTGATTTTGTTTATCGGAAGGTTGCAATAACCAATTACAACTCGTATGCAATTCTTAGAATTAATGGGATCCAAAAACATTTCTTTGTTTTAATGGCATGTTAATCCCATTTATGCCTCAAGTATCTTATGCTTAGGTGACATTTATCACATAAGATATTTCATCAAATTATCCATTTAAAAAAACTTGTGAAGTATACTTCACAAATGGTTAGGTGACATTTATCTCATAAGTAAATATAAAATACATTGGTCATAATTTGGCAATCCAAATAGATAAGATGACCCAAAATCCACAAAGATTGCACAAGTAATTTTTAAATGTATAGCATAGATTTAAAGTTTTAAAAAAAAAGGTTCTTACAAATGTTTTATTATTCTAGCATTTTAAAACTTTTTTTTATCATAAATATGATGGGGTTTTGGTAAAACAAATAAACTAGAAAACAATTCCTAAGTTCACATGCAACCTACTTTGGATCTATGTTTTAACTATTGAACATACAACTTTGAATTGAAAAACAAGAACCCTAGAGGAGAGAGGCTATTTTCGAAATATATAAACTAGGGTTTAGTAATTACATACCTTTCAATTGTTATAGTAAACAATTGACAATTCCCTTGATCTTGATCTTGATCTTCTTGGAAGCTTAGCACCACAAGTGTAATGCCTCTAATGGAATCACACCCAAACTAGCAAGAAGGAAAGTAGAAGAGAGATAGGAGAAGGAGTATGCAAAATTTCGGCCCTTGGGGTTTCTTCAAAAGAAAGAGTGACCAAAACATGAACCAGGAGGCTCCTTATATAGCTGAGGGATCTAGGGTTTAGGGGAAACCCTAGTTATCCTTTGCTTAGGGCCTAAGCAAACCCAAGGGCCTTATCCAAGCCCCTATGGACGAAATTATTAGGGTTTCCCCTAAATATTTCGTCCACCCTCTTCCAAGGGGGTTCTAGAGCCTTCCACTCAACTATTAGATAATTGCAAACTAGTCCCTGCACTTTATAATTAATTCTTTTAACCCCAAAATTAATTCTAATTAATTTCTGGCTAACAATTAATTAAACATAATGATTTCTAATTAATATATTAATCTTTTAACATATTAATAAATTCATTTATATTAATTTATTAATCTTATAATAAATTAATATCTCTCCTTTCATAATTTCCTTGTCTGGTTGCTAGGTTTGACGGCAATCCAAAAGGACTGTGCTGCTATCAATTCAAGTACATACCAATTATAGTTATGGGCTTAGACACCTAATCCAACAGTCTCCCACTTGGATAAGTCTGTAACTATAATTGCTAGTATGCCTTCTAAATTTGACCAGCAAATTGTAGCTTCCAAAAAAGCTGCTGCCGATCTCTGACCCAGTCAGTTACGTGTCCTAAGATAAGTGATCATATAATCCTTTGTTCTCCTAGATATACCTAGACAAAAGACATGGAATGCAATCAACCTCTTTGTCCAGAATCTATGTTTCCCGATTCCTGATTTGTGATGATGTAGGACTTCTAATTGAACACATCAATTTAGTCCTGGCTGGGCCCAGCACATAAGTCAGCACCAAATCATCGAGGGGCCCACAGATATTGCTTTTCCGGTTAGGGAAAAAGGAACGAATAAACGTTGACTCATATGCTTGTATCTTTTACTCATCAAACCATACATGATAATACGTTTTATAACACCAAGTTACTGATGCGTTTTCGTATCACCAATGCATGACCGACTTGTAAATTACAACTCATATATCTTCGTTTTAAGATTATAAGATATTATCGTCTCAGTATTACTCGTGATGAATTCCATGAAGTAATACTCTGAGCGAGGGTTTATCCAATACTCAATTCTCAATTTCTGAGTACTCATGAATGTTGCAGCAAATCTATTGCCATGTCTATCCTTAGACAATCTGCAATCCAATTCATGACAGTCTTAATTCCCTACTTACTTCCAAAAGTACGAGCGACTGTGGAGTTTGAACAATCATATTATTCAGGAAGTAAAACATGCAAAATATGAAACACAACAATAAACAATTGACAAAAGGTAGTAAACCCATAAATAATACTTTATTATTTAATCACCAAAAGTCAATTACATTTACTTTGTTACAAGTTTCAGGACAAAACTAATCTAACTACTAAAAATAATATCATCTTTCAGACCTATGCTCCGAGCATGCTGAATATGCTTAGCCCTACTCAGACCCTTTGTGAGAGGATCTGTTGGGTTATCTTTAGATGACACCCTCTTCACTATAAGATGGCCTTCTTCTACTCTATGTCTGATGAAATGGTACTTTCTGTCGATATGTCTGGTTTTACCATGATCTCTCGGTTCCTTTGTCAAGGCAACCCCTCCTTCATTATCGCAGAACAGTTCCATAGGCTCCTGGATGGTTGGAACAACTCCGAGATCCCCGATGAAGTTCCTCAACCAAGCTGCTTCTTTCGCAGCTTCACTTGCTGCTATGCACTCTGATTCACAAGTAGAATCAGCCACCGTATCTTGCTTGGAACTCTTCCAAGTAACTGCTCCTCCATTCAGTAAAACTACCCAGCCCGACTGAGAACGAAAGTTATCTCTATCCTTCTGAAATTTGGCATCACTGTAACCATCTACTCTCAAAGTATCATTGCCACCAAGCACAAGGACCCAGTCCTTTGTCCTTTGCAAATACTTGAGTATATTCTTTACGGCTATCCAATGTGCTCTACCTGGGTTTCCCTGATAGCGACTGACCATGCTCAAAGCAAAGGCCACATCAGGGCGAGTACATGTCATAGCGTACATGATCGATCCGACAGCAGAAGCATAAGGTACACGCCTCATGTCATCTATTTCCTCATCTGTACTCGGGCATTGAGTCTTACTCAATTTAGTATTGCTCTGGATAGGTAGCTCTCCCTTCTTGGAATTTTCCATACTAAACCTCTTTAGTACCTTATCCAAGTATGTGCTCTGACTAAGTCCAATTAGTCTCTTCTTTCTATCTCTCAATATTCTAATCCCAAGAATACAGGCGGCTTCTCCTAGGTCTTTCATGGCAAAACAATTTCCAAGCCAAGGTTTAACTTCATTCAAGGTTGGAACGTCGTTACCAATGAGTAATATGTCATCGACATATAACACCAGAAAAGTTACTATACTCCCACTAACCTTGATATACACACAAAACTCATCTTCACTTCTAGAGAAACCGAACTCTTTGACTTTCTCATGGAAGCAAAGATTCCAGCTGCGAGATACTTGTTTCAATCCATAGATGGATTTCTCAAGCTTGCACACTCTATTGGGAAACTTTGCATCAACAAAACCCTCTGGCTGACTCATGTAAACATCTTTAGCCAACTTCCCGTTAAGGAAGGCAGTCTTGACATCCATCTGCCATATTTCATAGTCATGAAAGGCAGCTATGGCGAGAAATATCCTAATAGATTTAATCTTAGCTACTGGCGAAAAGGTCTCATCATAGTCAACCCCTGGGGTTTGAGTGAAACCTTTTGCAACCAGTCGAGCCTTGAATGTATGCACATTCCCGTCCATGTCTGTCTTCTTGTTGAAGATCCATTTGCACCCAACTGTCTTACGACCTGGTGCACTACCAACCAAATTCCAAACTTGGTTGTCATACATGGACTTAATCTCGCTGTCCATTGCCTCTTTCCACTTGGAAGCCTCTGGGCCTGCCATTGCTTCCTTATAAGTGACTGGTTCATCTAAGTTTACCAATGTTCTGTCACTTATGAATGTGTCACCATCTGAAGTAATATGAAAACCATCCAACTCAGGTGGCACACTCACCCTAGTGGATCTTCGAAGTGGTAATGATTTATCAACTGGTTCAATAGGAACTGTTTCCTCTGGTTGAGTGCTAGTGTCATCTAAGGTTCCTTCATTGGTTGACTCTTGAATCTCTTCAAGGTCAATGGTACTCCCACTGTCCTCTTTGAATATGAGCTCTCTTTCTAGAAAGACTCCTCTTCGAGCTACAAAGACCACGTTTTCACTAGGCCTGTAGAACAAATATCCAAAAGACCGCTTTGGGTAACCAATGAAAACACATTTCTCACTTCAAGCTGCTAGCTTGTCGTGAGTCTCTCGTCTTACGAAAGCTTCACAACCCCGAACTTTAATATGTGCTAATGAGGGAACTTTCCATGTCCACATTTCGTGAGGTGTTTTGGCAACCTTCTTTGTAGGGACAAGATTGAGGATGTGGGCGGCTGTCTCTAAGGCATACCCCCAGAAGTGAATAGGAAGCAAGGCATGACTCATCATAGAACGAACCATGTCTAACAAGGTTCGATTACGCCTCTCAGCTACACCATTTAACTGTGGTGTCCTAGGAGGAGTCAATTGTGAGACTATCCCACATTCTTTCAGATAGTCGTTGAACTCGATGCTAAGATACTCCCCGCCTCTATCGGATCTAAGTATCTTGATCTTTCTGACCAATTGATTTTCGACTTCATGCTTAAACTCTTTGAACTTTTCAAAGGTTTCTGACTTATGTTTGATCAAGTAGATGTAACCATATCTGCTATAATCGTCAGTGAAAGTCACATAGAATCAATTAGCATCCCTTGTGGTTGATCTGAAGGGCCCACACACATTTGTGTGTATGAGATCCAACAGACCTTCACCTCTTTCACAAGACCCTGTGAATGGTGATTTTGTCATCTTTCCCAAAAGACAAGATTCACACATATCATCTGATTTTAGGTCAAATGATTCCAACACTCCATCCTTTTGGAGTTGGGCTATGCGTTTCTTGTTAATGTGTCCAAGACGACAATGCCACAAGCATGCCTTGTCTACACTATTAGACAAGTCAATATTAAGTACACTATTTCCTAAGCTATCAACACAAGTCACTGTTTCATACACACCATCACAAGGTAAAGCCTCAAACACAAAAACACCATTCTTATAAACAGAAATTGAACCATTCAAATCATTAAAAGAATATTTAAAACCTTGTCTGAACAATGCATGAAATGAAATAATGTTTCTGGTCATCTCAGACGAATAGCAACAATTTATTAAGTCTAATCTAACATCATTACTAAGCAATAGTTGATAAACTCCGATCTTGGTCACTGGTGAAGACTTTTTGTTCCCCATGATCAATTTTATCCTCCCATGCTCTATCTCCTCACTTTCCTTTAGCCCCTGCAAATCAGAACAGATATGAAAACCACATCCTGTATCAAGGACCCATGAACGAGAAGATAATGATTTATTAGCAGAAATAGTGTAAGTACCTGCCGAGGATGGCTTCACTTTGCCATCCTTGATATCTTGCAGATATTGTGGGCAAGATCTCTTCCAATTCCCCTTTTGATTGCAGTAAAAGCAAATGGCCTCTTTTGGATCAGAAACATGGGGAGTGGAACCACTGGGCTTAGCCTTCGGGCCATTACTAGATGACACAGCTTGAGCCTTTCTCTTCTAGTTTTGCATGGGAGGACCTTTCCTCTTCTTCCCCTTTCCCTGTCCAATGGCCAAGACAGGGGCACTTGCAGGTGTGGAGGGTATACTTTTACCCTTCATCCCTGCCTCAGCTGTCTGCAACAAGTTGTGCAATTGGGCCAATGTCTTCTCAGTGTTGTTCAAATGGTAAGTTAAGATAAACTGACCATAACAATCAGGCAACGAGTTCAAGACCATGTCAATGGCCAATTCCTCATTGAAGTGAATGTTGAGCTTGACTAAACGCTCTATGTAGCATTGCTCTTTGCACATGAGATACAACCGATTCCCCCTCTTTCATCTTGCAAGCCATGAGTGACTTGACTACCTCAAACTTTTCTTGACGAGCTCGCTTATGGTACTTTTCCATAAGGTCCTTGTTCATCTCAAAAGGCCAGTAGTCCTCATAGTACCTCTGCAATTATGGGGACATGGTTGCAACCATGATGCATGCCACTTTGGTAGCATCATCATAGTGTTTTTTGTAGGCAGCATACTCTTCGGGAGTGGCTTTTGACTGATCAAGTTCTTTGAGCTCCTTTTCAAGGACATACTCTTTATCCTCGAATCTGAGCGCCATCTTGATGTTACGCATCCAATCGTTATAGTTCGAGCCATCCATAACGTCTTTGGAGCAGATGTTGAGTAAAGAGAAGTTGTGGCTGGAGGATGATGAAGCAGAAGTGTTTCCAGGAGTAGACATCTGAAAAGAAAGATAGTTATTGTTAGATTTCAAGACACCTCAATATAATAACCCAAAGATATCATATTAAGGTTAGGATCCAACTATGACGATTTATAACTTAGAAATGGGATGCCGAGATCCAAGTTCAAATCTCATAAAGGTAGGTGAATGACGATTCACCAATTCCACCATTAGACAAAATAAACGAAGTGAAATTCCTAATTCTTTTGAGATACATTAAAACTATTTAATGGCATGTTTTAATCTCGAATTATGCTCTACTATTTGTGACTGGGATACCGAGGATCACAAACTAGATGTGAATAACCATGCAAATGTGCTTGGTAACCTTATTGTTTTATCACTAACTATTGATGTGCCGGTAAACCACACACGCTCCATCAAAATGATAATTATAAGATACCCATTACTACTCTTTATTAGTGCCTTTTAGTGTGCCGGTTAACCACACACGCTCCACTAACGACCAATAAAGCATAATGTGCAATTTCATGGATTAGCACACTTTTCACATTTTTTCTAAAGTAACTAGAGTTGGGATTTTGAAAAATAATGTTCTAGTACTTTCTTTAATAGCATTATACTTTTAATGGGAAGTAGTTGTCCTATCAAATCCGTTCTGCTAATGACCCTCCACTAATCAAGGAAGCGGTGGGTGAGAGTGGACACCCATTCAACTACCATTTTATAGGCAGTTTCCTTATACCCCCCCCCCCCCTTATAGACTAGCTTCGTGAATGAGGCATACTAGCGATTTGACTGACCATATTCTTATACATATATAATATTTAACTTTTAATTATAATATATATAAGGTGTGTTTTAAAACTCCAAGGGTTTATATAAATTTTCGAAATTTAATCTATTAAATTTTAAATTTAAATAAACCAATTAATTAGATTTAATATTTATCTATTAATTAACTTTTAATTAATTTATTAAATCTTGTAAGGATTATCCAATCAAATTAATCAATTAATTTAATCCTAATCCTTATCCCTCTAAATTTCGAAATTTTAGGGTAAAGGATAATTATCCAATTAATCTAATCAAGTAACAATTATCCAAAGCAAGAAACCCTAAAATATATAGTAATTTCGAAATTTACAAGGGAGGAGGCTAGGGTTTTTCAAAACCCTAACCCAAATTTCGATTAGGGTTCTTTGGAGGCTAGGGTTTTTGAAAACCCTTTGATCCACAACCCTAAAAATTGGAAAAATGGCCTTTAGGGTTTAATAGCTATAAACCCTAATTTGCAATTCAACAATTATAACAATTCAATTTAAAACAAACAAAGGCTCTGATACCACTGATGGGTTTTTGGTAAGACAAATAAACTAGAAAACAATTCCTAAGTTCACATGCAACCTACTTTGGATCTATGTTTTAACTATTGAACATACAACTTTGAATTGCAAAACAAGAACCCTAGAGGAGAGAGGCTATTTTCGAAATCTATAAACTAGGGTTTAGTAATTACATACCTTTTAATTGTTATAGTAAACAATTGACAATTCCCTTGATCTTGATCTTGATCTTCTTGGAAGCTTAGCACCACAAGTGTAATGCCTCTAATGGAATCACACCCAAACTAGCAAGAAGGAAAGTAGAAGAGAGATAGGAGAAGGAGTATGCAAAATTTCGGCCCTTGGGGTTTCTTCAAAAGAAAGAGTGACCAAAACATGAACCAGGAGGCTCCTTATATAGCTGAGGGATCTAGGGTTTAGGGGAAACCCTAGTTATCCTTTGCTTAGGGCCTAAGCAAACCCAAGGGCCTTATCCAAGCCCCTATGGACGAAATTATTAGGGTTTCCCCTAAAGATTTCGTCCACCCTCTTCCAAGGGGGTTCTAGAGCCTTCCACTCAACTATTAGATAATTGCAAACTAGTCCCTGCACTTTATAATTAATTCTTTTAACCCCAAAATTAATTCTAATTAATTTCTGGCTAACAATTAATTAAACATAATGATTTCTAATTAATATATTAATCTTTTAACATATTAATAAATTCATTTATATTAATTTATTAATCTTATAATAAATTAATATCTCTCCTTTCATAATTTCCTTGTCTGGTTGCTAGGTTTGACGGCAATCCAAAAGGACTGTGCTGCTATCAATTCAAGTACATACCAATTATAGTTATGGGCTTAGACACCTAATCCAACAAAATATTTCATGCATAAAATATTCCATGATATATTTTATAAGGTTCCAAAAATATAAAGTTAAATTTATATCTTATATTCAATTTTACAGGTTAAAATTAGTACTCAATTTAATTCGGCGTTACAATAATAGGTACTGGTTTTTAATTTTTTAATAAAACTTTCTTTTATCATAGAGTTATGGAGTTTTAGATTAAATTTAAAAATCTTTTTAAACCTTTTTAAAAATTTAAAAGTTTGTCTATTTAAGAGTTTTAAAATTAAAACTCTTTTAAAAGAACTCAGTTTTTGAACATCTTATATTAAAACCTTTTTATTTAAAATTCTAAACTTCAACTTGAAGTTATTTTTGTGAAAATGTTTTTTAGCATAGTAAACATATTTTCATACATACAACATTTTATAATAACAAAACTATAAACATCAGAAACATACATTATAAAATATATAAACAAATCCATTTTGTAATAATAATTTATGTGAGTCATCACAACAATTATTAAGTCATGTCATAAAGGACATATTAGGACACTTAAAAAGCTTCATGTATTTATAAGGTCTTCATAACTTCATCTTGTTATATTTTTAAAAAATAAACAAAGTAGTCTAAACTAATTTATTACACAAAAAAATGGACAAATGAAATAATACTTATTTATCTATTATATGATCATATGAATAAATAAATAACAACCACAAATTTCCTAATGACTTGTTTATAAACAACAACATATAAAATAAACAACACTTTGTTCTTTTCTAAGGTAACTTTTATATAACCAAAATGCATGGAAAAATGGTTGTATAAAAAATAAGCAATTTTAAGCTTCAAATTGCCAAAGAGAACAAATATGGACATTTCTTAGCCAAAAGAAATTCATGCTTGTTTTTCAAAAACCAAAGATCACCAAACATATAAAATCATTCTAACATATAAAATATGACTCTGATACCACTGATGGGTTTTGATATATAAAATGGAGTGTTTTTCATAAAAACTGACAACGGAATCGTCTAAAAATAACTAGTTTATTTTGTAACATTTTAAAACAAAACCATCAATGATCCTTTTACATATGTAGAATGATATAAAAACATTCAAATTATGTTTTATAATGATAATTTTTGAAGCCTTTGAACCCACTTGGTATTGAGGTGTTGAAGTAGATGACACAAACAAGGAGCTTGAACTTCTCTATAAGTAATCTACCACCGGGAGTAAGGTACTTTGGAATGATAGTTCCCTTCTTGTATCTTGAGTTTCTTAAGCCTTTAAGTTCTTAATACAAGTAAGCACTAAATGAGAAAACACAAGGAAGCCCTAAACACTGATGACTAACTTCAAAAGAGAGCAAGAATGATGTAGAGAAAAAGCTACAGTTTTGGTTTCTTTTTAAGATAAAGAGTAGTGATTTTGCAAGCATCACTTTGCATTATATAATTACATGCAAACTGAAAGCCTACACAATATTAAACTATAAAGTATTTGGCTAAAAGGCAAGCATGGGGAACAAATGAGGGAGGTTGACAAGCAACCTCCCACCCTCCTAAAAACATTCGGACATAACTAGTTTCTTCTTTCTTGTAAAATTATTTTTATAAAACAATAATTATTCTCTAATTAAATACAAGAGTTGAATTTATTTATTAATAATCAAATATTTAAT
Organism: Lactuca serriola; assembly: GCF_051521515.1. Classification (NCBI taxonomy): domain Eukaryota; kingdom Viridiplantae; phylum Streptophyta; class Magnoliopsida; order Asterales; family Asteraceae; genus Lactuca; species Lactuca serriola. The sequence continues at coordinate 188,607,393 of NC_136413.1, forward strand.
AAATATTCAATAAGTGCCAATTTAATTAAGGTGTGAATCTATATGATCATATGTTATTAGCAACATCATTATTTTATGATTTTGAACGTATAGATCCAACAAAAGGAAGAGTCAAACTTGATTGCATCGCAGTCACCAGAGATTTCTGCACTATATGTTTTATGTTTTTACTCAGATGTTTGAGACTATATTTTATACTCTAATTATCCTTTGATGGAATGGAATGAATGGTTTTACCTTATTTAAAATGTAAAATTTTATCATCAGTTTTGGATGTTACATCTACAAAACAATAATATATGTAACTTGTGTGGTTTCTTTATGTGCATTTCCAACTTATTTAACCATGGTTCATCATTGTTTATTAACCTTGTCTTTTATCTTGTCGTTACACAAGTATGTTAACCTTCAAATGGTATTTTACAATAAACTATCATGTTTTTATTGATGATCTCATACTTAGGTTATGTGGTGTTATTTCACCATACCTCTCACTTTTTCTCTTCCACATCATTGCCCCTCGTTTTCTCTTCAGTTACTCTTTCACATAGAAATTGACACCTCTCACTTTTAATGCTATAAGTTATTGTACTATAAAAATGAAAGTTGCACAAAAGAAAAGGAAAACTAAGGTTAGTTATTAGAAGTTCTCACCGCATAAGAGCAAAAAGTAAGGAAGTTGTCTAGGGTGGTGTAACCACAAGCACTACACTTCCATGGGAACCTCACCATACTCTATAGCTAGAGTATACCTCTTAGTCTAATAACATCTAAAATTTTGAGCGTGATATGTATATATATATATATATATATATATATATATATATATATATATATATATATATATATATATATACACACATACATATAGGGGTGAGATCGGTTGAGAACTCATAGTTTCCCGAGAACTAAAAGTGGAGCGTTCGATCAAAATTAATTCATTAAGGACATGATCGTCATCTTACATATCTCATTTACCGTGTAATTTTTTGTGTTATTGATCATATTAATATAAATGTTTAAAATGTTACATAATAAATCAAATTTTCGGTTTTTTTTAAATAGTATTTTTTTTATTTTATTTTTTTTTAAAAAAGTGCAGCTTTTCTAATTTTTTATAGAAAACATGAATTTTTGAAAAAAAAATTGAAAAAAAATATTTTTTTTTAAACTACAATTTGTTTTTTTTTAAAAGCTGAATTATTTTTCAAAAAAACTGCATTTTTTTAAAAAGTAAAATTTTAAAAATCTATAAATTTAAAAAAAAAAAAAAAAAAAAAAAAAAAAAAAAAAAAAAAAACTAGAATATTTAAAAAAAAATACTCTTTTTTTTAACAATAAAAATCAAAGTTTTAGGTGCATATATGCATATTTTTTTCAAATGCATATATACATATTTCTTATACTATAATATTCGTAAGTAAATCATAAAAAATCTTATTTTTATTAATTAATCCATAAACATAATAGTACAAGTATTTCATTCGATACAAAATAAAATATAAAAAATAAAAAATGCTACAAATTTCAAAGTGTTTTCATGTCTTCGTGTCAATATTTCCTTATTTTCTTCAATTTATCATTTTTCACCTCTTCAATATTCACCAAAATTTCTTCCAAATCTACAAGAAAATTAAAAAAAATTATTGATGTACTAACACTCACAAAAATACATATGTGATTAACATATGAATCACATGCGATTCACATATGAATCACATGCGATTCACATATGAATCACATTTACATATGACATCATATCTAAATCACATGTAAATCACATGCGATTCACACATGAATCACATGTGATTCACATGTGAATCATATGTGAGTCACATGTGATTCAAATATGAATCATATGTGATTCATATATGAATTACATGTGAATCACGAGTAATTATGACATGTGAATCATATGTACTTCATATGATTTACATGCGAATCACGTATAATTGCGATTTACATGCGAATCACATATAATTGCGATTTACATGTGATTTTAATGTGAATTATATGTGATTTACATGTGACTCATATGTGAATTACATGTGAATCACGTGTAATTGTGATTTACATGTGAATCACATGTGATTCATATGCGAATTACATGTGATTAACATGTGTAGCACATGTAATTCATAAGTGATTTACATGTGAATCACTACACACTTATAGTCATGTTCAAGTTGTTAAGAAAATGTATATGTAGATTGTGAATTCTTGCTTATTGGTTAAAATACTACCATCAACAAGAAGAAGAACAAGTGGCACCAATCTACAATACAGAAGGCCCATAGATGTTCCCTCAACACGAACAACCTGATAAAAAAGAATAAACCAACAAAACTTCGAGAATGAAAAAAAAGATAAAGAGTAAAATTCACCTCAAGCTCAGAACAATCTTCTTTCAAAGTCCAATTTGATTCATTGTTATATGAAGATGGGATAATTTGTTGAATTATTTTTCCTTCTGAGATCATTGATCTGTAAATGAAAAACGATCAAGAATCAATAGAGAAAAACATGTAACAAGATGCAATTTTTTGAGGAAAATGTTGTTCTTCATACTTGATATAATTACTCTCAGTGAAAAATGTTTTGAGGAAGTCATCTTTTGTCTCAACAAGATTATCTGCAAAAATGTTCTGCAAGAAAAAAAAATATAACGATCAGTATTGTGTTATCATAAAAATAAAACAAAAGGTAAAAAGTGAGTACTCAATGATCAACTGAAGAGAAGAATTAAGATCTGTGATTCCTTTCCCAGCCTTTAAAAGAAAAAACAAAATCAACAATTCAAAGGAGACACAGTCAGACTACATGTAAGCATGTACTTTAACATTTCAAAAAATGTTAAATACAGGAAGTAGCAATGTACTTCCATTTAGTTATTTATTCTAGAATTGTAATTTCATTTTTTCTATTAAGTCCCACTTTAATAAATACTTAAATTATTGTGAAGTCAATTTTTTTTCTTAGAACATTGAACATTGAAAAACATATACATTTTCCTATTGGATTGGCAAGGCTTTTATATGTCCCTGAAAAGTTTTACAAGCTTAGTATTAGGCTAAAAAGTATTAAGAATCAAAAAGGCCAAATTCACCTTACTAAAATGGAAAATGAAAATTAATTAGTATGAAATGTAGTAACTGTACATTAGGATATCATCATATCTTTATAATACCACCAAAAGTTTGGTTGCTTTGGTTTTAAACGTGTAGCTAGTTCAAATAATCTAACCAACATGCTTTTCTATATGTGATATTTTTCAACTTCTCTCTAAATCCATCATTCTTGTATGATTCTAGATCAAAGAGAACCATTTCCCTCAAATTTTAGTTTGTATTGTACAGCACACACTAAAAATAAATTCTTATTGGAATATGTGTAGTGTTGGTATTAGCGATTACAGGGTGACTAATGGTTGTTACAGGTGTTATATGGTCGGTTTTAACCTCAGGAGTAATGATAGCAGGAAGATAAACAGTTTTACCCCTGGTGTTCATATTCCTAGCTCTTAACAGATTGTGGTTCTTCCATGATATTAAGTGATTTGTGATCGAAACTCTACACTAGCAAGATCAAAACTTTGTTTCAAGGAATATAACACCTAAAACAACTCCGCAAGAATAGAGATGTCTACAATCTAGCATCAACAAGTTATGCACAAGGGGATCATTGCCACGCAATTTAAAATTGTCACAATTGAATATTCAAGTTTGGTCATATCTTATCCTTTAGGAATCAGGAGCAGATAACATCATGCAATAAAAATTTACGTTTATAATTTGGATAATATAAAGGAACTAAGGAAGTAATCTTCGAGGATTCAAGAATTTCCCAATGTGCATAAAGTTTTCTTCATCATTGTGGACATGATACAAGAACGTGTGGGACTATGTACTAGCCTAATTGAAATATAAAGTTGAACATGAGTAACTGAAATAGCTGAAATTTCAATCACTTATTAATGAAAAAAGAACAGATTATGCTGTGATTAATTGAGATTGTAAGAAAGTGCTTTCATAGTTACCTGCTACAGAATGACAACGATACCTGAAGCTGCTATAGTTTATTTCAAGTCTCCAAGGGCAATTGCAACAAAATTAGGTGAATACAGTTACTGATTTTAAGTCGTTTAGTGATGATAGAGAGGAAGAAATGGTTGCGGAAGGCAATGAGACCGTTTATCTGACTCTAGACAGTTTCGATTCGAGGAAATTAGGGAGAGTTGATAGCGGCAATGCTAGCAGTGGAGCTGGAGAGGAAGATGACTCCGCTTTACAAGTCGATGATTCTTCCACAAAGTCATTAAAAAGGATTCGTTTGGTTTGGACACCTCAATTGCACAGTGATAACAACGTCACCACCAGTACTAGGTTTAGGACCTAAAGTGAGGCCAAAAGGCTTGTTGACTTCAACTTCGGTCTCCTTTCAAGCACACGTGATTTTAATGGCTTTGATATCTAAACCTCTTCCTCCTTTTACAGACATGATGGTCTTCTCCCTAAAATTCATCCACACAATCCACTGAAATACACCGATTGTCACCGTTGATGAGATTAAATGAGGTGGAGATGTAAATCGATGAACGAATATGAGTCAGAGATCAAAAATTAGTGATTCACATGAGTGTGGAGGATCAATGAATAAATTTTTTAGGGAAAATCAACGACAATGAGACAATTGGTCATTCACGGGAGTATGGAGGAGCAAATGTGGAGGTGATACACTCCGGCGACTGAAAGACGACAATAAGAATGGACGAGATTCAGTGATTTCATCTCAAATTTTGGGATGAAGAGGTGAGATTTGGCGGTTTCATGGAATGAAGATGAACATGAAGGAGAGAGAAAGACGATGAGAGAGAGTTGTATTTTCAAAATTAATTTTGATTAATTTTTATGTATGTTAATTTGTATCCCTTAACTACCCTTGTAATTTATTGTAAAAAGTCAACGTTACCATTGAAATGGTTAATAATTACAAATATGTCATGTATGATATAGGTCATTAAAATTTTTGATCTAACGTTCCACTTTTAGTTTTTGGGTTCTCGGGAAACTTTAGGTTCTCAAATGATCCTTCTCTCTCTCTCTCTCTCTCTCTCTCTCTCTCTCTCTATATATATATATATATATATATATATATATATATATATATATATATATATATATATATATATCATACTATACTTATAAAGGAGGCATTTTTTCTTGAACCTTATGCATTTGAAACCCTCATAAAAATTTGCAAACATCTCATGCGTTTGAAACATTCTATTTTAATGAATACCATTCAAAAGTCTTCTAATAATGATTAACAATTCAAAGGTTTTATAACTTATATCATATATTTAATAAACAATTAATGGATAGTCTACTATATAAAGGCCAATCTATTTGAGTAGACACACAAATACAAATAACATACAAAATTCACAAAGAAAACAAGTTTAAAATTTTTTGTGTTGGTTTGAGGGCTTTGGAGCATTTTTCGAGCCATGATATTATGTTAAAGTTTTTAATTTATAAGTTTGTTATATACTAATTTTTTTTGTATTTTCTTGGTTTAAGTATTCTTTAAAGAATATATCATTGTATGTTGTGATTGAAATTTTAATGTAATCAAATTAGATTCATGTTATCGATCATATGTTATCGGAGGTGATATATATAATATTTAATTAACTATTGTATACATATTTGAATGTTCGTGTTGCTTCAAATCAATAATTAATTTAAAATCATGAATATGCAGTATTATCTATATTATCCATGTAAGTTTCATTTAAAATGCAAAATGTCTATCTTATCACTTTTTATTTTAGTATATGTTTAACATTTTAATTGTAATAATAAGCGTTTTCTAAAAGTTTCTTTTACTTATTAATAATAATAATAATAAGTGGTTTTAAAATTAATGAATAAAAATTTTAAATGATAATTATATCAAATTATAAATTACATTTAGCTACAAATAAATTGTATTTTAAATGAATATCATTATTGAAATTAGAAAATGATCGTATAAGTAAAAATATAATTAATCAATCATCATAATTGTTAAAAATAATACTAAATAGATCATTATATTTAAATGATCACAATTATTTTTGGTCTACGGAACCAAGATGATTTGTACGTGGGTGGGTAGGGATTGTAGCATAACCATAAACACAAGCTTGTAAGCCTTCTATGCAGTGAAGCTTATAAACCTTGTTTAGTTTGGTCTCTCTACCAATGTGAGACTCATTCCCACATTCATCTCTTTTGCTAAACTTATTCTCAAATGCCCATCTTTGAGTATCGATATCTCATTCACTTATATTCTATTTTGGACATATAATATATCGTTTCGAAGTCCTCATGGAGGAGAACACAAACTCACTTAGAGTTCGTTATATATACAACATATGTATATATTTATATATGTCCAAAGTTAGTAAAAAATATAAATATTTTTACTAAATTTCCAAATATATATATATATATATATATATATATATATATATATATATATATATATATATATATATATATATATATATATATATATATATATATATATATGACAACCGAAACAAGACGGGTAGAGAAAGTGAACAATTACATAAAGATGAGTTTTATTGGATTTTAAATCCAATCAATCCATTTGATTTTTAAGCTTACTAAATCTATACACAACTCACTCAAACGAATAATTAACCATACACACAAGTATTATCATTTTTTTTAATATTTTTGTTCCCAAACACGATATTATTAAATGTATTACCAAAGTATCCACCAAACGGAAAAACCGATCAACTCCGTTGCCATTTTTTTTTGTATTTTAAAATCCTCACGGCCTCCATTCAAGTGAAATCATTAACAACATTTGTGAAAACCTACATACATATATTCATCCATCTACCAACTGCTCCCAAATTTTATTATTCACTTCCATTTATATTAAAAGTAGCGAAATTATTAAAACGGCTGAATAATGAATCAAAATATATAATTTCAAAATACGAGTTGAATTTAGCTATTTGATGGGTTAAACTAGAAGTATAGTATAATTCAATCTATTTTAAAGAAGTATAAGGCAAAACTCTAACAAATATTGAATATTATTAAGTAATACAGAACATAAAGCACGTTATTAAAAATACAGCAAACATTTCAAACATTTTTAGGTATCGAGTTTTAGACATAAAGAAAAGTGAAAAAGTATATATCAGCCATGAATATATGCCTTTTGGATGTGGGATTATCTCATAATCGTTTATTCAAAAAAGAATTCCGTAATGGGTTCCCTTGGAGCATAAAGCACATACAACTATAGCAACAACAAAATTCTCCACTAACTAAATAATGTTTTCTTTCTTTTAAATTAGTAATAAAGTAAATAAAGAAGCAATTGCCTATCAATTTCCCACCATACCTTGTTTTCTTTTTCAATTTGATAATTTATTATTAATATTATATATGTTCTTTTAAACATTACAACTATTCTTTTATATATATATATATATATATATATATATATATATATATATATATATATATATATATTTGGAGTATAAAAATTACTATTTGAAGGCTTTAAAACTTTGGAATTTTAAAATTGAAATAAACAACATATGAAATTAGAAATTAGAAAAAAATTAAACTATTTTTAAGTCTCATGTTCATGATCACACCATCTTAAATGTTATGTTTTTACATACAATGTTCCAAATTATATAAAGTTGTCACTAAAAGGCTTCTAACTCTAACGATATCATATGTTCTTCCTTTTTAAGATCGAGGGTCTAAACCTCGTCATAAACATAGATGGATTGGTTGACCTAACAATATTATACTAATTATTACATATTTGTAATATATTTCTTCTTTCTAGTTTTTTTGTTAGTTTTTTAATATAATGTTCCGGTTCCAAAGAGAATATATATATATATATATATATATATATATATATATATATATATATATATATATATATATATATATATATGGTTTCTATAACATATATCAATAGATGTTTTCTATTAGTGATATAAAATTTAAAATTCTAGTATGGCAGATAGACAATATATAATGCTGTAGTTCTTTTGTCCATGTGAGTTGTTGTGGTCAAACCCTTCATTCTTAGGCTTTTATGACCAACTTAGAAAAGGCTAAAACATGAAGAAAAAGTGTGTGTAATGTGTATCATGGAATGAAGTGGTAGAAATGTAGAATGGTGGTAATCATAAATAAATGACCTAGGATCCCTTTTCCTACCATAACTATACTTTTTCCTTTCACACCCATATAAAAAGAAGTGGCGCATTCACTCTTCTTTTTTATTTTTATTTTTAAAAAATATAAGTATAAAAAAAATTATGAGATTCAACCAAGGTTATCAAGATAAGGATCCTACGTTGGATCGTTTTTGGGTTGGCGAGATCGAGATCGTAAGATCGGGATCGGGATCTTAAGATTCATAAAATAAAATATAATTTTTATTTATAATTTTTAATCATGAAAATATTTCAAACATTTAATTTTTCGTTCAAAAGTTATAAAAACTTCAAAATACTACTCATAAGTCACAACATAAAATGATAAACAACAAATTGGTAAATGGTAAAAAAAAACATTTGCAATATATATATATATATATATATATATATATATATATATATATATATATATATATATATATATCAAGGGAAGATAGGATCGGATCGCATCTCAATCCTACGATCTTACGATCCTACCCCAAATACAATCTGGATCATTTTTCATATCTAGGATCGTACGATCGTACGATCCTAGATCAGGATCGCAATTTTGACAACCATGGTTTCAACGAGGTGACACTATAAATCGGTTGGACGAGTCTGATAACAGGCTGACTCTGGATGCTTTTCGAATGGGTTAAAGGATCCAATGGATATGTTAACATTTTTTTGTTCTTTTTATTTTATTTTTATAGATTATAGATAATTAACGTATCAAATACGATTATAAAAATATTGTAAGATAATAATTATTTTTATAAAAAGTATTTATATAATTTTATACATTATTATGTCAATTTCTATTGATTTAACTTTAATTTCTATTAATTTTTTTATTATTTTTTTAACGGCTGAAATTTCATATATCAGAAAAAAAATACTAACAAGTAGCTTGTATAAAAACAATTACCAAATGGTGTTTAGAATTAGGTTTGAAGACAAATGACATCTTCGGCAAAACTAGTTGGAAATGGAAGTTGTAGCTTTTATTTGTAAATAGATATTTGACAAAAGTAGTTTGAAGTTTTTAAAACATATAAATATACATAAAATGACATCTTTTAAAAATATAAAATACAAACATAATTTTACAAAATGACAATTAAGACGATTTGTAAAATTATACACGAGGTTTTTTTTTCAACTTTGGGTTTTTTATTTAAATAAAAGCTAGAAGTTACTATTGCCTTTTTCTAGAAGCTACCAACCATATATCGAAATAAAACAAAAACAAGAACCAGCAAGAAGCTAGAACCAAAAAATTACGAAGAGTTTAAATGATTTTTAAACCAATTAAGTTTGTCTACATTACATTTTGTATTTCTATTTGCAAACCAAATAAAAAAGAAAATTGACGAATATAATCCAATATATCATTTTGACTTATCGTAGCACCCGCAAAAACTTTATCGTTCCTAAATCTTAGATATACCAAATAACATTACACACAACCACATCCATCAACACTTTCTTTTTCGCAAAGATAGGCACTTGGTCAATCCACACAAACAAACCAACAATCGAGGGCGGGTGAGGTTGAGAAATATCCAACTACTTAAACACGACATTATGTGACAATAGTCAATTTCGGGTCAAGTCAAAGTCGAACAAAGTCATCGAGTCAAACCGTTCAACTCAATTAAACCTTGTATATTAGGGTTTGTGTTATGTAATTACTATATAACTCACTATTTTAATGAGAAAACATCACTTGGAAAATTCGTGTGTTTAATTTTCCTTAGCCTTAGTGCTAAACAATGAACAAAAACGATAAAACAATGTTGCATACTCATCGGGAGTATATAAGATCCTAAAACATGGCTTAATGAGGTTTACGGAACTTGCATTACCAAGCCGGACACTCAAAAATGTCACAAACGAAACCTCTCTCAATCGTTTTCACTCTACCTCTCTCTATCTAGAATCTCTCCCAAATCTCTCCAAGGATGTCAAATCTCTCCCAAATCTCTCCAAGAATGTCAAATCTCTCCCAAATCTCTCTTTGTATGTGAAATCTCTCCAAGGATGTCAAATCTCTCCCAACTCTCTCCAAGAATGTCAAATCTCTCCCAAATCTCTCCAAGAATGTCAAATCTCTCCCAAATCTCTCTCCGTATGTGAAATCTCTCCAAGAATGTCAAATCTCTCCCAAATCTCTCCAAGAATGTCAAATCTCTCCCAAATCTCTCTCCGTATGTGAAATCTCTCCAAGAATGTCAAATCTCTCCCAAATCTCTCTAAAATCACTCGGGGCATCCCGACCCTTAATTTAGTCAAAAACCGCTCGAAAACGGAAGTCTACGCGAAAAACAACCTTAAGGAGCCGAAACCCCTCTTAAGGAGCCGAAACCCCTCTTAGGGCCGAAAGTCCTCTTAGGGACCGAACCCGAAAGCTGCTGAACCGAAAGTCCTCTCGGGCCCGAACCTCGTAGAAGGAACCAAACCCTCCCCTTCGGACCGAAGTCACCTTCGCCCCATTTCGCTCCTTGCTGCTTTCGCTCCATTTCGCGTTTAGACCTAGCATCAGAAGGACCGAACCTCGGTCAGGACCGAGAGGCCTCGCAGAAAACTAAATTTTTCCCCGTTTTCGACTACGACTTCATTTTAGCTTCGTTTTTCATCATTTTAACGCGGTATTTTCACCTAAAACTTTATTTTAACATATAAGGCCCCCTAAATATTGATTAATCATGTTTTTAATATAAATATTATCCAAGAAATGGGTGGGTGAAGTACAAAGGTTGAGTGTTGACTTTACCTTACCTTATGACACAAGCAACCACCCCCACACCCACTTTATGACCAGCCACACCTCCCCACCTTACCTAGGTCACTTCAATGTCCTTTCCACTCATTTACCAGCCCTCCCCACGTCCTTAAGGCTGGAACATCCATCCTCTCTACTAACTTATCTCATTTTTCTCTCATTCTTCCATCAAGATCAAACTACATTTTCTCTCATTTTCTCTCTCTAAAAATCGAGATTCAAGGCCATTTCTCCAAGCTTTTCTTCTACCTTTGGTAAGTATTAACATCCTCCATGAGATTATTACACTTCATTCTACTCCGATCATCGATTTCTTACACAAACTCCATCACTTTAATGTTAGATTCTCAAAAATCTTCAAGGCATCTTCAAGTGTTCTTGAGTTGAACACTTCCATTTTTCAACAATCATCTACTGAAATCACTCAAGGTGAGTTCATACCCCTACATTTTCATGTTTTCTCAAGTTTTTAGAGGGGGAATACAAGTTAAAGCACCAAGAACATAACTAAACTTTTCTAACAGCCTTCATCAGAAAAGTTGGACTCCATTCACGGACTGTTTTGGACAACTTAAACATTTTAGTTTTCAAAACTGTATTAGATGCAATTAGTTAACTTCTTAGCTTTAAAATGACTACTTGCACATCTCCATACTATTTTTCTACATTTTATGGTGATTTTTACAAAACTGTCTATCATTTCAAACATCAATCCGGACCAGTTTGTGATTATGGACTTGTTCACACAAGTTAGAGGTCATTAAAAATCATGAGAAAAATTATGGAGAAACTAGACTCATTTTACAAACTCTCAGAATTTTTGGATTCTGATTTGGACCTTTAATGATTTTTCCATAAATTTTCTAAGAGCAACAAATCAAAATGCTAATAACAGAAAAATGCTATCAATTTCATTTCACCTTGTAACATGTTGAGCAAGGTGTATATCTTTATGTGATTATATGTTATTGCAATATATGACAATATTGTCTAGGTATGTAGACATACATCAGTTAACAAATGGGTTTTTCTAGTCAAAGCATAGAAATAACATATTGTTATATTCAAAGTACATCTATTACATACAAACATTTGAATAAACTATGTTAAGTATAGTTTACGTACATTACCACTTTTACCCTTGTTTTGATAAACTATAATAGGTATAGTTTATGATACATCACGTAACACACTCATACAAAAAGGGTACATTTATACAAAAAGGTTTTACATTCACACACACCACATGTAAACTTGTTAACTTAAATTGTGAGACATTCTCTCCCCGTACGTCCGAGTGCGGGATCTAAATTCCTGGTAGCTATATCCAGAGTCTCTTGTAGGGAGAACGTGATAGTTTTGTATAGATCTATATTGGGTTAGACACCCCACACCTGAGTTGCATGCAACAGCTAGACCGGCAGGTCTGTGGTGACTAATGTCATATCAGTTTCGCGAGACGCCTGAGAAACATCGTGGCAGGTTCATTCAGTCATAGTATGGTTATAGCAACTCACTTAGGAAGATAACAACTCATAAAGTTTATGGGAATTTTTATAATCAAAAAGGGTTTTGTGCCGATTTAAAACCACGGTTATATCATTAAGTATGTATAATACTTGTTTATCCTTGGTTCTGGGATTTAGGACCACATAACTTTACAAAGGAAAATATTGGATTTTTCTAGAACAAACACTACTTTTACAAGAAAAAACTTTTCATAAACCGTCTACAAATGCTTATGAACTCACCAACCTTTGTGTTGACACTTTTTCAAACAACTTGTATTCTCAGGAAATCACTAAACAGAAAATCAAGTGCATTTTGAGGATAGGACGTTAAGGCGTCAACATTTCATATTTTGTCAACATATTGTAATTGATTTTGAAACATGTAATTCATACAATGGTGTAACTCTTTCAATTATATATATGTTGGTTGTGTTTACTTTCATCACTATTACCATTGTTGTTATGATACTATACATGAAGTCCTCCACCCCCGGACGTTTCCGCCATCCTTGGTTTGGGGGTGTGACACATTCCACTTTCTCGCAACAACCTCACATTTAAGAAAAAAAATGATATAATTTTTCAACCTCTAGCTCGCATAAATGACACACAATATAAGAGACATCCAACCCAATTTTCGAAAGGTTGAAAGATGTTGGAATTCTATTTCTCAACACTCTCCAATTAAAATGTTAACCTTCCTAGAAATAAAAGAACTCCATCTAGTTTCCATACCTGACTGTAGAAGGATAGTCTCATCAATCCATCTTCTAGTAGCATTAACCATAAAAATATTGTCATCTACAATCGTCCAAAGCCATAAATCACTACGATCTTTGATAATAGCTTCCCTTAAGCAATTGAGCAACCCTAAGTATTGAAAAGTTTCAATACCACCTATAATTGGACGCCTCCGATTCCAATTTGAACCATCTTGTCTTCTACGACTAGCAATAGTACAATATTTTCAAGATCCAGTCGAAACAATCTAAGAAAATAATTGGCTAGAGTATTTTCTCCAACTCAAACTTGCTTCCAAAATGGCTTCCAAAATAGAGTATCCATTATGTTTCCCAACTGTCTTTTTAAAACCGAAGCCAAGACAACACCATTATTATGTAACCAAAAATTAGATGCAACAATTCTAGCCCATGAGTCAACACCTATCCGGTTACACCTGCTCTAACCCAAAGAACATTTCCTTCAGTATGGAAGTGCCATCTCCATATTTGCAGTATCAAAAAGTTAAAAGAGACCACGCTACCAATATCCAAACCCCCATGTTTTTTATCCACCAACAATTGATCCCAGTTGATCCAATGTATTTTTCGATTATCCTTAGTACCACCCCAAAATAATTGACTTCGTTAAGATTCCAACTCCTTAGCAACTTGCACATGCATTAAGAACGTGGACATATAAAAATACCCAGAGATCCCAAATACCGAATTAATAAGTAAGGACATGCCCCCGATCGAAAGAGTAGACACTTTCCAGTTGGAAAGATTTTTTCATAAATTGCCCCTTTATCAAACTCCACCCAACAACTCTAGATATATTATGCCCTACTAGAAATCCCAAGTAAGTGAAAGGAAATCTATCCACTTTTCACCCAACTAATAAAGCCAATTACTCGACTTCTTGAAAATGTACACTTACCCCATAAATGTTCGATTTTTGCATATTTATCTTCAAATATGAAACTAGATAAAAGCGTTGTAAAATTATAGCTATATTAATATATTACCTTTTACCCATTCTCCAAGAAAGATGGAATCATCATGATAAAACAAATGTGATAACCGAAGGCTACCACTTCCAACTTGCACACCAGAAAAAAGATTAACATCATTTGCATCTTCCGTAGCAACATGAAGACCTTCCATAACTAGGATGAAGAGAAAAGGAGACAAATTATCTCCTTGATGAAGGCCTCTAAACAATTGAAACTCATCAGTTGGACTTTCATTAACAAGACCTGACGATCTAGCCGATATCAAACATGCCCTTATCAAAGCACACCATTTATTTCCAAAATTCATAAATTTCATCAAACGATAAAAATCAGAACAAATAACCGAATCATATGCTTTCTCAAAGTCAATCTTAAGAAGCATCATTTTTTTCAACAACTACATTCACCATAAGAGGGTCATCAAGAATCTGCCAATTTTTAATAAATGTTATTTGTTGTGACATCCCCATTTTTATGGCAATTTTAAATCTTTTATTTATGTTTATTTAAAATAGAGTTTATATATAAATATGGAATTTGGTACCGTAAAAGTATTTCCAAAGAAATGTTTTTCACTTATGTAACACCTCGACTCGCGGGTATGATTTTCCTGATACCAACTTGTAGCATCCCAAAAATTCAACTGATGTGACCTTGTCTTCCGCTCCCTGTCCTCCAAACTAAGTAACTATGGGGAACCTACGAGGTCACAGCTAGAAACAGGTCATCAGCCGTTCTCCGAGATGAGCTCCCGAGAAAATGCTCTGATATTTAAGTCAGTGGGTGCTTTCTAGGGTTGAGTGTCATGTAAATTGGTAGAGAATCACTTACTTCTCAAGGCATCGAGGGTAGCCTTTTATACTGAACTCCCCTGCTAGTCCGTACGAGAAAAAGGCGTCAGACCTGACAGGATCGGGGATGTTGATTGGTGGATCATGGTCCTAAATCTGTCAGGACCAATGATTGGTTGCGTCGGTAATGCCCTGAGCATCCGCCTTGTCGCCTGACCGATGTGTTTGTCCCGAAGCGAAAGGCGACCCAAGCGGGGCCGATCCTTTCTCGAGAGCGCCCTGCTCTTAGGGTCGCTGGCGGGCACGGGATTCTGTTGGGCTTAGCCAGTCGGGCACACTACGCCTCGAAGCGTTCTCAGACGTGGCCGGGCACAACCCTTCCGTGCTCACTGAGGCATGTCATTGTTTCCTATCGTGGCTAGGCGCAACTCTTCCTTGCTTGCTAAGGCACGTAATCTGTTGGATTAGTGTCTAAGTTCATAACTATTTTGGTATGTACTTGACCCGATGGTGCATGGTCCTTTTGGGTTGCCTTCACCAAAGCAACTTGATAGGATGAATTATGGAGAGAGAGAGAGAGAGAGGATTAATTATGATTTATTAATATATTATGAGAATAATATATTAAAGGAGAAATCATATTGTTTAATTAATATTAGTCAATAATTAATAAGAATTAACTTTGTGGCTAAAAGACATTAATTAAATAAAGGGGACTAGAACTGTCAATTGGGTGATAGTTGAATATTGGGCTAATGGACTCCATAGAGGATGGGGTGGACGAATTCTATGGGGAAACCCATTAGAAATCGTCCAATGCCTCTAAGCATGGATTCCATGGGTTGCTTAGGGTATAAGCAGTCAAATTAGGGTTTCCTTGTTAGATAACCCTAATAGCCTCACTATTTAAGGACCCCTAGGGCACCAAAAACGTGGCCAACTGATTCCTTAGGGTTTCTACTCGTTTTTGTGGTGTTTCCTCTCTTATCATTCTTCATTCTCTTGCTCTTGGTGTTTGTGAGCCATTAGAGGAGTGACACTTGTGAGTCTAAGCTTTCTAAAGCCATTACAAGGAGAATTTGAGATTGTTATTGCTACATAACAATCAAGGTAAGATCTAAACCCCATTCTTATGTTAATATGATCAATTGTATGCTAGAACTAGGGTTTAAAGTCTTGGATGAATTGCATGTATAATAGGGAAACCTAGATCCAAGCATTAGGGTTTGCATGAGCACATAGGATGTTCTTATGGCAAAAACCCATCAGTGGTATCGGAGACTTGATTGGTTTCTATTGTATTGATGCCTTGTTTGTTTTTTCAAGCTTTAAAATCGATTTTTGTGCCCCTGACTGATGAACTCGGCGAGTTCGAGCGTCAATTAGGGCAGATTTCGGGATTTCTTGCTGTTTTGCTTGAGGATACTTGCCTTAATTGTTTTGGGTCATTAATATTCGAATTTTTATATATATTTGAGTATATCCTTGACCAAACAAAAGATAATTACCATTTGATTGAATGATAATTTCCTTATATGATTATAATTGATTATTTGAATTAAATTGGTAAATTGTCTTGCAAGTAATAGTGACTAGGTCAAATTTAGATAATCAGTAAATTAATTGTTTAGTTTAAATTATTTGCTATTTGTTCCTTAATGTTTTGAAATGTTTTAAAACTTGCCTACAAATTTTGGAATTTAAAAGTTGATTAAAAGTTTAATTTAGAAATGTTAAATTCTAAAACCCTAGTATTGTTTTGAAAAGTTCAAATCACACCCTTATGGTTTTATTAATTAATTAAAGTTTATAATTATAAGAGATTTAATAAACCCATAAAGTTTTGGTTTACATTTAATTAAATTAAAAGTATAATTATTAAATTAGACCACCTAGTATTTTAAAAGTGTAAAATACATCCTATACTATATATAACATGAAAAGTCTAGTATTATATATATGTATGAGTAAGCAGTCAGTCTTACCGTTAGTAGGCCTCATTCACGAAGCTGGTCTATAAGGGGTGTTTAAGGAAATTGCCTATAAAATGGAGATTGAATGGGTATCCACTTTTACCCACCGCACTCTTGACTAGTGGAGGGTCGTTAGCTGAACGGGTAGGATAGGACAAACCCCTTTCCATTAAAAGTATAATGAAGTATAAAGTAACTAAATGTTTTTACAAAATTCCCAATCTTTGTTACTTTAGGCAAAAGTGAATTGATGCAATTCCATGAAATTACACTTTGTGCCCTTGCGAAGACGTTAGTGGAGCGTGTGTGGTTAACCGGCACATCGGATGGATGATCGTAACATTGAGGGCACCATGTAAGTTTGCATGGTTATTCACACCCTGTTTTGTGATCCTCGGCATCCCAGTCACAAATCGAGGGGCATGTCGAGATTTAAACATGCCATTGAAAAGTTCAATGAACCTCAAAAGATCTAGGAATTTTCAATAGATTTAAAACTTAAATTAATTTTTCGTTTTTCATGTGGAAAATGGTAAATCATCATTTACCTACCTTCAAATATTCTGCAACTAGATTACGACATCCCACTTCTAGGTTGTAGAGTATTGTGTTGGATCTTAGCCTCGATGTCTCATTTGGGTGTCACATCGAGGATTCTAATCAACTTAACTTGAATTTTCTCCCGTTTTGTAGATGTCAAAGTACGACAACTATGGTCTTCCCAAATCCCGTGGAACAAGCTTTCCACATGAAGATGATATTCCACGATTCGATCGAGGAACAAGAGATCATGCTTCACTTCCTCCACCTCCTCCAATTATTCTCCTAAACCCACAAGATCGAAGGCTTGAAAAGTTCAAGCTCACTCAAGCCCTTTTGGCAAGTGGACATGAAGAAGGAAAGTCAGTATGTGCACACGTCCTAGAGATGAAGTCACACATTGATAGGTTAAGAATGTTGGGATCCGTTGTCTGTGAGGAGCTGGCTGTTGACGGGGTTCTTCAATCGCTTACTGACTCATATAGTAAGTTCGTAAGAGAGTACTATATGATGAATCACGATGTGACCCTCATCGATCTCACCTATATGCTTATTGCTGCTGAATCAGCAATGGTTTGGCGCACTGGAAAAGCAAAGTTGATTGGTGAGTCTGCCTTCCAGACCTCTATGGATATAGGCAATGGCAACGAAAGGCATGCCATGATTGAAAAGTTTGGTCATCAGAGAAAGGCAAAGTCTGAAGTATTTTCATGTGCTGTTCCAAAAGAGTCCATTTGCTTTTATTGCCAAGAGAAGGGGCATTGGAGACGAAGCTGCCCAGTCTACCTAAGAGATCTAAGAGATGGGAGAGTCAAAACGTATGGCTCTACTTTAGGTAAAATCCATTAACTAACTCTTTTAAGTTCTTATTCTAGATTCTTAATACATGATGTGATAAGATTAAATTTGATGTTTTGTAGGATCAAAGAAAAGAAAGGAAGCTTAAGGGAAGAAGTGAGCTGAATCTAATCGTGAAGAAATGGATTTCGATCGCGTTGCTTGAAGATTAGATTTTTTGATACTACTTGGAGTTAGAATAGATTACTAAGTAATATGTATTAACATAGTTTTTCAATTGAATCGCATTGTAAGGACAAATTTTTCCGCAATAAAATAAATTTTGATTTTATATTATTTATTTATCCTTGCAATGGCGTGTATGAAAAATTGATGTTTGAAGGTTTCTATTATTAGCAATAATGGATTTGATTCTTAATTATGTTATTTGTGGAAATGACAATAATTTACCAAATAGGGAGAGTTTCTCATCGCCCAAGTTTCAAGTGGATAGAAACTTGGAATCATGCAACGAGTATTGTATGACGAATGAAAACTTCCATGTTTTGTAATTTAGACTAATTCGTTGACAAAGTGTCAAGTGAAGGACTAGGAGATCGAGTACACAAGGTTGTGTGTTGATCAAGTCCACCACAAGAGTGACAAAGATATTCGTCGTGATTTACTAAAGGTTTAGTAAATATGATTATACGTATAAGATTAAGTGTAATTCCTAGTTGATTGAAAGAGTTTAAATCAATAGCAGAACGAATAAGAAGAATCAAGTAGGCAGAAAGATAAAAGTTTCTCTATTCTAAGAAGAAGGGAGAGTACTTTTGATTATGTTTTATGATAGGTCTTAATGATTAAGAACCATATCTCAATTGATCCTCTAAGTGAGTCTTAGTGCAATTGTATGTCTGAGAAGAGGAATCAAGAATTGAAGAAATAGTTAAATCAAGAAGTCAAATATACTTCGTTCCAAAACAAGTCTTAGAGTTAAGATTGTGAATTGAGTGACTAGTCTCAAGAAGGTTTAAAACATTCATCAAATGTTGAATTTGGAAAAGGTTTTCTTATTCTTGCACATTTGAAATTCGAAAGTTGTGATGTCTTGGATAAGACAAAGACCAACTAGGACCAATTTTGTGAAGTGTTTTGTCTTGATAAAAGCTACACTAACTCTTGAATATTTATTTGTCAAGAAATGTTTATTGACAAGAGAATCTTATATGTCAAGGAGTCAGTGGGAGTCCTAATGTTCTTGAAAAGTTTCAAGAACTAATCAAGAATACACCTTATCGATCATCACTAGGACACGAGTTGAGGTTTACAACCTATCGTGTTGACACTATTTTGTTTCTGTGACATTTCAATTGAGTTAATTATGCATGTCAGTTCTATGAGTTCTCATTTGAACGCATAAAAGGCGAGCACCTTGATCAATGAAAAGTACATTGATAGGAAAGGGTGAGCTGCTTAACTACTTGGAAGACATGGTGGGCACTCGTGTTACCATAAGGTAAGAAATCAATATTGAGAAAGTTCGGTCCATATGAGTTTGGATTTGTCGCAAACTTTGGTTTTGACAAATTCGCATGGATAGGAACACATACACCATTAAAATCTAAGTGTCATAAGATTCCCTCCTTCATGAAAATGAATGTGAGGAAATGCTTTCGCTAAGAGAGATTTTAAGAAGATAGTGATTGTGAAATTGTATTCTCGAATTCGATTATGGTTACGGTATCCCTTTCCATAATTCGAATTGTGAGATTTGGCAATTAGTCTGAATTGTTTAGACACACATATGAGCTATCTAAGGCAAAGGTGTATAAGTTTAAAAAGCTTTGATAAAGGATTATCAAAGCATTAGGTATTAGAAATATGAACTTAAGAAAATCAATAGGTATTGTTTTCTAGAAGTTAAGCTGTTTTTTGAATACATGTCAAAGCTAGTGGGAGCATAAGTGTTATGCTTATAATCATCAGGATAGTGGGAGCATAAATGTTGTGCTTGTATGATTATTAAGGCAAGTATTGCAAGTTAGCAATATTAATTATAGAAAACAAGAGTTATACTTTGCAAAGTCATAAGGGTTGAATAGTTGTTTTGCTATAATTAAGGGAGAGAATATTATGCTTCATTTCAAACCTAAAGGCTTAGGTTGTGGAATGTTAATAAATTTAGTCAAAGATACATAATGTGTTCTCAAATTTCGATTATGATTATGGCATCCCTCTTCATAGTTCGAATTGTGAGAACGTGACACATAAAATATTATGGAAGAAGATTGATAAAGTATCATATCTTTATGTAAGACATTATGCATAGTGTCCCATACGCTTCGGGTATAGGATTGATTGCAAGTGCTATTATATTTGACCGTTCTAAAATTTTTCAAATGTCTAGCGCATTTAGAGGGAAAAAGGACAAGAATCGGTTTGGACTAAGATAATTAAACAACTATCAAAGGACGATCCAAAGCTCGTTGAGGATTGGTCGCTTGTGAGTAGTTAGAAGTATGATATTGGATGGATCATATCGACATTATTATGAATAGATAAGATTCTATTAAGAATGAGTTGTCATATGGCAAGTATGGAAATGTTTCCATATTAGGAGTTGGATATTGAGAATCTATATCTAGATTAGAAACTTTTATGCAAGAAAGATGTTCAAAGGAATGTACTTTGAGTGAGAGACATCATATCAATAGAATTGTTTCTGATAGAGATTGGCCAAGTCTTGATGATTTTGAGCAATGACTTTACGAAAGAATCATTGCATAAAATGTTAGAATGTAGCATAAGTAACAAGAATTTGATATTCTTATACTTATGATAAGGATTGGGAGTTGTGAAATGAGTATGATTGGAAATGTGTTCATTTGATATATTTCACAAAATAAGGACCGTAGGTAAACATTGTGTGCATGCTGAGAGCATGGGACAAGTGTAGTTATAATTCAAGTAAGAAGTTGATTACCCGAAACAACAAATAATGAGTAATCAATATGGTGATTAAATAAAATGTTTTATTTATACCCAGAGTTTGGGGCCATATGGGATTAGTATTATTCTTGTGTTTCACTTTGCATGTTTTGACTTCCTGAATAATTAAATTGGTTCAGAACAATAGAATTATTCGAACGGACCACATTCGTTCATATGTTGGAAGTAGGTATGAATGAAGACTATCGTGAATTGGTATGTGGATTGTCTAAAGTGTTTTAGACATAAGCAAATGTTTGCTGTAATGTTCATGAGTGCTTATGAATATGATTTGAGCATTGGATTAAACCCACGCTCACTTTGATCACTTCATGGATTTTATCACGAGTGATTGGTGAGACGATAACATCTTATATTCTTGAAACTGAGATATGTGAGTTGTATTTTGCAAGTCGGTTACACATTGATAATATGTAAACGCACCAGTAACTTGGTGTTATAAAACATATTGTTGTGTGTGATTCGGTGAGTGAGTGCAAGCAAGCATTGAATCAAATTTTATTCGTTCCTTTTATCCAAAGTGGGATGAAAGTGATATATGTGGGCCCCTCGATGATTTAGTGATGGCACCTAAGCGCTTGGCCAAGCCAGGACTAATTTGATGTGTTCAATTGTAGTCTGTTGTCAGTCGTCATAAATCAGAAATTTGGAAACAAAACATAGACTGAGAGAATGATTTAAATCCATGTCTCAGTCTATACGATATCTAGAATGGAAGAATATATGATCCCTTATCTAAAGGACGCGTATTTGATAAGATCAGAGTTGACAGCGGCTTTTGAAAGCTACGATTGCGGATCAGGATCTGAAGTCATATGCATAATAGTTATTAGACTTATCCAAGTAGGAGACTGTTGGATTAGTGTCTAAGTCCATAACTATTTTGGTATGTACTTGACCCGATGGTGCATGGTCCTTTTGGGTTGCCTTCACCAAAGCAACTTGATAGGATGAATTATGGAGAGAGAGAATTAATTATGATTTATTAATCTATTATGAGAATAATATATTAAAGGAGAAATCATATTGTTTAATTAATATTAGTCAATAATTAATAAGAATTAACTTTGTGGCTATAATTAAATAAAGGGGACTAGAACTGTCAATTGTGTGATAGTTTAATATTGGGCTAATGGACTCCATAGAGGATGGGGTGGACGAATTATATGGGGAAACCCATTAGAAATCGTCCAAAGCCTCTAAGGAGGGAGTCCATGGGTTACTTAGGGCCTAAGCAGTCAAATTAGGGTTTCCTTGTTAGATAACCCTAATAGCCTCACTATTTAAGGACCCCTAGGGCACCAAAAACGTGGCCAACTGATTCCTTAGGGTTTCTACACGTTTTTGTGGTGCTTCCTCTCTTATCATTCTTCATCCTCTTGCTCTTGGTGTTTGTGAGCCATTAGAGGAGTGACACTTGTGACTCTAAGCTTTCTAAAGCCATTACAAGGAGGATTTGAGATTGTTATTGCTACATAACAATCAAGGTAAGATCTAAACCCCATTCTTATGTTAATATGATTAATTGTATGCTAGAACTAGGGTTTAAAGTCTTGGATGAATTGCATGTACAATAGAGAAACCTAGATCCAAGCATTAGGGTTTACATGAGCACATAGGATGTTCTTATGGAAAAAACCCATCAGTCATCATCAACAAAACTTAAACTTTTCAAAACAACCCTTTTTCTAATAGAAGTGTTACAAAACCATTATTTTCAAAACATTATTTAAAATCAAAGTCTCCCAAGATCCAATCAGTCATAAAACCAAGGATGTGTATGGTCACGCCTTCGCCTTGCCACGATCCTTTGAGGTACATGAAACCATAAACTAAAAACGGTAAGCACGAAGCTTAGTGATTTCCACCAAAGTACCACCACGTAAACATAATAGCAAACAACATGCATGCAGAACCCTCAACCTGACTACAACGCCACACCATCCTACAGACTATCTGGTAGGCTCATAGAACCTTCAGCATGAGTGGTAGGCCTCGTCAGGCCTTCATCCTATCTGAAACGTTCTCAGGGCCTTCGTCCTGACTAGTACGCCCCTCAGGCCTCCAATCTATCCGAGTTATATATTATTAGAAATTTTTTTTAGTTATATATTATTATACTTTTGAGGGGGTCGCTCATGGTCAGAGTCAAAGTCGGGGAACTCGGGATGTTAAAAGGCAATTTTTCCGCCACTATGGGCCCCTTTTTCATACTTTTTTACACTTGGGGACCAACAATGCAATATAACTCATTATAAGGCTCAACAATGAAAGCGCCTCAAAACCAGATGTTACACATTTACTACGACAACTCCAATATATTTTCTCTAAAAATTCTTAGAAATTTTTTTTTAGTTATATATTATTATACTTTTGAGTCTGGTCGCTCCCGAGGAAATCTCTAAGGTCTCGAGTCCCAAATCTACCCTGTTTCAACAGTATCACACTTCATGGGTGAGTTCAAGGCCCCCTTTTGTTAGATTAAGTAAATAACTAAATTAGTATAATCTTGAATTACTAGCAAATTCCTTTTCGGTTGCCCTCAAACCTAGTAATTGATTGGAATGCTTATTAAAGAGAGAGACTAATTTATTAATATATTATATGATTAATAAATTAATTAGAAATCAAAATAAATGATTTATTAATATATTATGAAAATAATATATTAATCATAAATAGTATTTTTAATTAAAAATTAATTAGAATTAATTTTGGGGTTAATTGGATTAAATAAAAGTAGAAGGACTGAAGGTGACAATGTTCAAAAGTTGAACATTGACCAATTCTGGAACCTCCCATAAAGGGGACAGTTTATAAAGGGTTATTGGAGGTATTCTTGGGCTCTAAGGAAGCTTTGATGCCTTAGGGGAAAAAGCAATAGGGTTGGAGTTATCTAAAAAGAACATGCCTTATATTCAACCTCAATATCACCTGTATAAACCTCATTGAGTTTGATTTTTAGAATTCACCTCATTCCAAGAAAGAAAATCCAAAAATTCCTAACCTCTCCTCTTTCCTCTTTATCTTCCAATTTGCTAGGGTTTGGGTGTGAACCATTAGAGGCACGAGACCTTTGGTGCTTGCTTTTTGAAAACCAATCAAGTATAAATTTTATTTATTTGCTATAATAAACAAAAGGTATGTAATTTCTATAAAACCCTTTCTTATTTTCGAAAATAGCAACATACCTTTAGGTTTCTTGATATTCAATAGTTATTTGCAAATCATAGTGAGAACATAGATTTTTTAGGTTGCATGTGAACTTAGGTTTTAAGTTTTTCCGCCAAAATAAGATTTTTGTAACCTATTAAACCCATCAGTGGTACCAAAGCAATTGTTCTCATTGCTCTTTTTAACATCCCGATTTCCAAGTATGAGATTTATTCCTTAAAAGGCAATTTTTCCTTGGAACTCGTCGAGTTGATGGCTTCAACTCGACGTGTTGAAGGCTTTTGGGTTGCGCATCTTTTTAGACCAACTCGACGAGTTGATGAGGAAAACTCGGTGAGTTGGTGGCTGAATGAGAAACCCTAAATTTTAGTGTTTGCACCCTATATAACCTCCTTAAGTCCTTGAGGCTGATCTTTTATCAGCCTCCAAACCCTAGTATCGGCTTTGTGAACCCTAATCCTCATTCCATCTCATATTGTGAGTTAGTGTGTCATTTTGGAGCAAAAGAAGGAGAAGTTTAAGAGAAGGGGGCAAGGATCTAGCAAGCTAAGCCCTCATCTTTAGTTTGGCACTCTTTTGGACCATTGTCAGTATTCAAAATCTGATTTTTATCTATCTATGAAGTTAGATCTTGAGTTTTGTCACTTTTTCTCCTTATTCTTGGATGTTGCAACTTGCAACTTTATGAATCTCCAGGTCAAGATGACCTTAGAGTGGGTTAGATCTGGTCTTTGTTCAAGCTTTGATGTCATACATGGATTTTAGGTCATATTTCCCCTTCTTGACGCATTTTTGGTTCAAGACATGCATTGGACATGTATGTCTATAAAGCACCAACCTTTGGGATGTTTTTGAGGCTAGAACCTCTTTTGGAAAAGTTGGGTTCTAGATCTCAAGGATTTTGTGCTTAATGGTTAAGCCTTTGAGTTTTCAAGCCTTGTGGAAGGGTTTTTGAGCATTTGGAGTAGTCCCAAAGGATAAAGTTTTTTAGACACATTTAGAGTCTATATTTGAGCCTTAGAGTCTCTGGAATCGAAGAATCAATTGTATGTGTTAAGCTGGGGAGAACTTGGCGAGTTGGCTAGGGTTTTCCCGGACTTTCTGAGTTCTGTAGAACTCGATGAATCCAAGAGATGCACTCAACGAGTTGGGTCAACGTGGACTGCTGACCTTGAACGTTGACTTTGACTTTGACCATGGTTGACAATGTTTGACTTTTGATGGCATTTTGGGTATTTTGAGATTCTAATGGATTGGTCATGATGGTTGTAGGCTTTGAGTTGGGAGATGAGATTCGGAGTTAAATCTCATCAGTTCAGCTACTTGTGAGGTGATTTTTCCTCACCATACTTTCGGGTCGAAGGCACCAAGGCCATCCCATTGGTTTGATAGCCTAGCATTGTTGATATGTTGAGTATGGTATAGATATGCATGCTAGTCTCGATATCCTATTTTGGAAGATCTGTAGGACTACCTGTGATACTGTCTATTTATCTGTATATGATATTATCTGTTATATGTCGACATATTGTGTTGGTTGGGTTGAGGTCGTACTGCTCCGTGATGTAAACAACAAACCCTGGAGTATGCCAGATGTGAGCTGAGGGCCAAGGAGGGCATGCCAGACTCATACTTGGGACTCATGAGCATTCCAGATACAAGTTGAGGGTCGGGAAGGGCATGCTAGACTCGTACTAAGGGATTAGCGTTTTCAGTCCTATGACTGATCAGGACAGGGAGCAAGCCAGACATAAGTTGTGGGCCGAGGGGAAGCCAAACTTATGTTGTGGCTTAGGAGTAATCTAGTCTGTTAAGTTGTAGACCCAATGTATGTTTCTATTATATTTTTGCTATTTGTTATGTATCAGTATTTTGGGTGAACTCACTAAGCTTTGGGCTTACAGTTTTTGGATTATGTTTCAGGTACTTCAGAGGATCACATGAAGGAAAAGGCGTGATCGTGCACCTCCTCATATTTTGTTTTACGATTTTGGGATTTCTCTGATGTGAAACTTATTTTGAAAACAATTTGTAAACAATGATGGTTTGTGGTTTATTTTAAATGTTTAAATTTTTCAAAAATTTTATGAATGTTACAATTTGGTATCAGAGCCTTGGTTTGAGTGAATTGGAGGAACACTCGTCTGAATCCAATCTCAAACTAAGTAAAAGATTTTCAAAATGGTTTTTCAAATGGTTTTCAAAATACTCAAGGAGGATGCTATGTGTACGATCAGCCGGAGCCAGTAAGTAGACCCAAAAATACCATACTGTTGGTTGATATTGTGATATGTTAGAACAGCATGCTAGTGATAGGCTAGGGATCTTCAGGAATTGCATGATATAATTTCCTGATTATATGATGCTTGATAGCCTAGGACCTTTCTTTTATGGAATTGACATCATTATTGTAGTTGCTTAGTGTATGCATCATGGTTATACATAACTAAGATCTTATAGCCTGAGAATGTTTGGTTTGGCTTTATTTCCTGTTCTTGTTTGATGAAGGGCTTAGGGTAGGATCAGATTTTTGAATGTCTATATGGTCTAGTGTTATGTATGTCTAGCATACACGAGTGTTGCAGGGTTGGTGGAAGTTTCATGGATGAGTCATGTGGGGTCAGTCGGCCAGTCATGAGATGTTTAGCCTTTTCCTCTAGGGAGTGAGGATTGAGTGTTCATCTTTGCTTATGAGTATTGTTAGGGCGTTGTAATGATCCTTGAGACAAATACGGGTAGGTGTGGAAGGTAGTATGGGCATGTACAACTAAAAGCACAGGACCCGTACGTGTATCAAGGATGTCACAACCCTTAGGGTTTCATTGGGAGTTGGTTCCCCGTTATGATATGTGGTTTATCTGATATCTTCCTGGTGTATTTTTAGTATGGTGACTACGAGACGAGTTGAGATCGGATCCGGGTCCGAATCGGGAGCTGGCAGTCTGGGTGGGCCACCATTGTCAGAGGACCACGACAGGGAGATCATCCCCGAGGAGGTGGTTGTTATTGTCCGGGATCAGATTCCAGATATGTTCGGGTCTATCAATACCATGATGATAGAGTTCTTTTATAATCGCTATGCAACCATCGTTGAGACGGCTGCTACTACAGCATCCGCAGCCGTGGCGGCTGTAGGTGTTAGGACAGGGCGGGTCTTTCAGTATCAAGACTTTGATAATATAAAGCCCCTGAATTTTGATAGATTCCAGGACCCGATCATAGCCATGAGGTGGCTATCTGATGTGGAGGGATGTTTCTTCATTTGTTCATGTCTTGCTGACCAGAAGGTCTAGTGCGCTCTGAGCCTTCTGAGGTCCGGAGTGAAGGATTGGTGGAGGCTTGCTACTAGTTCTTATTTTGTTGAGCAGAGGGCTATTGTGACTTGGGAGAAGTTTTTTGAGATGTTCCGCCCCCGATATGCTCCGCTGGTGGAGCAAGAGAGGTTAGCATAGGAGTATCTGGATTTGAGACAGGATTATGAGATGGTGACAGAGATCACGAAGATGTTCACGGAGAGATCTATGTTCTACCATGAGTTTGTTGCGTCTGGGCAGGCTCAGATGACCCGTTACTTGAGCATGCTCAAGACGAAGATCACGCAGTTTGTTTCTACTTAGTACTGCAGTTCATTGTTGGAGATGCAGGAGGCCACCAGGCGGCGTAAGATTGAGATTGGTCTACAAACGAGAGAGCAGAGGTCGGCCCCGGTGCAGTCACAGCCTGTGCCAAAGTAGTTTAAGACCGCTGATGTCAAATCTGGAGGCCGAAAGGGCCGCACTTGCGGGCAGTGCAGCAATGCGCACGAGGGTGCTTGTTGATCATCGTCTGGGTGCCACACTTGTGGCCGGCAGGGTCACATTGCGATGGATTGCCGCCAGCAGATTCTAGCACTCAGTTCCAGGATTTACTATCATTGTGACCAGGTTGTCCATGTGAAGGCCAACTGTTCATCGCTCATTTCCAGGCCGGTACAGGCTCCAACACCGACTACTTTAAGGATCATTGACGGGAGTCAGGGCAGGGCGGAGCCCCCGAGGGCTTGAGGTCGTGCTTTCCAGCTTACAGCCGAGGAGGCCAAGGCAGCACCAGATGTTGTGACTGGTATGTTTCTATCCCTTATCATATTGATTATGTTTGTTTTATGCTCATATGTTTGTACCTCTGTAAGGTACGTTCTTAGTGAACTCCTTTCTTTCTCTTGTATTGTTCGAATCGGGTGCGAGTAGGTCCTTTGTCTCTTGGTCTTTTAGTAGGGAGTTTGCTTTGCCCATAGGGGAGTTGGAGTGTCTGTTGTGAGTTTCTATCGCCAACGAACACGAGGTTTCTGCTACTTCAGTTTATAAGGGTTGCATTCTGGAGATCTTCGGAGTATCCTTCCCGATTGATTTGATTCCTATTCCTATGAGGGATGTATCCGTGATAGTGGGTATGGATTGGTTGAGCTGTTTCGGTGCCATGATCGAGTGT
Organism: Lactuca serriola; assembly: GCF_051521515.1. Lineage (NCBI taxonomy): Eukaryota > Viridiplantae > Streptophyta > Magnoliopsida > Asterales > Asteraceae > Lactuca > Lactuca serriola. The sequence continues at coordinate 188,636,418 of NC_136413.1, forward strand.
GAGGGTCAGCACGTGGTAGTTCGAACCCCAAGTGGGGGAGAACTGGTTATTTATGGAGAGGGCACCAGGTTGGGTTCAGGGTTTTGTTCGGCAGCCAGGGCTCGGCAGTATATTCAGCACGGGTGTGTGGGTTATTTGGCTTATATGGTGCGCACACGGGTTAAGGATCAGGATTCAGTTGTTGATGTTCCAGTTGTCAGGGAGTTTGCTGATTTATTACCGGAGGATTTACCTGGTGTGCCTACTGAGAGGCAGGTCAAGTTCAAGATCAACCTTGTGCCAGGTGTGGCCCCTATTGCTAAGGTGTCGTACGGATTGGCACCTACTAATATGTAGGAGTTGTCATCTCAGCTGCAGGAGCTTCTAGGCAATCAGTTCATCCATCCGAGTAGTTCTGCGTGGGGAGCGCCGATTCTATTTGTCAGGAAGAAGGATGGTTTGCACCAGATGTGCATCGATTATAGGGAGCTGAACAAGTTAACGATGAAGAACCGGTATCCCCTTCCGCGGATTGATGATCTCTTTGATCAGCTGCAAGGAGCATCTTGGTTCTCCAAAATTGATCTGAGGTCTGGGTACCATCAAGTCAAGGTGAGGGAAGAGGATGTGGAGAAGACCGCGTTCTGGACTCATTATGGGCATTACGAGTTTGTGGTGATGCCATTCGGGCTCACCAATACGCCTGCGATATTTATGGATTTGATGAATCGGGTATGCAGGACGATGCTCGATCGTTCAGTTATCGTGTTTATTGATGATATCTTGGTGTATTCCAAGACCAGATAGCAACATGAGGAGCATCTTCGCGAGCTTCTAGGGGTTTTGAGGCTAAAACAGATGTATTCTAACTTCTCGATGTGCGATTTTTGGTTGCGAAAGGTTTAGTTCTTTGGGCACCTCGTTGACCAAGATAGGATTTTGTTCGATTCGTCCAAAATTGAGGCGGTGATGCAGTGGGAGGTTATGAAATCTCCCTCAGATATCAAGAGCTTTCTAGGTTTAGCAGGGTACTACTGAAGATTTATTCAAGATTTCTCTAAGATTGTAGTACCCCTCACTCGTTTGACGAGGAAGGGGTGGATTTCCGGTGGGGCCCTGAACAGCAGTCCGCATTTGAGACCCTTTGGCAGAGACTTTGTGAGACCCCAGTTTTTACCCTCCCAGAGGGAGTTAAGGATTTTGTGGTTTTCTGTAATGCATCCATCATCGATTTGGGAGCAGTCCTCATGCATAGAGGACGGGTGATAGCTTATGCTTCGCAACAGCTGAAGCCGCATGAGACGAGATACCCCACGTATGATCTTGAGTTGGAGCGGTGGTTTTCACCCTCAAGATTTGGAGACATTATCTTTATGGGATCTGTTGTACCATCTACATGGATCATAAGAGTTTGAGGCATATTATGGATCAGCCTAACCTGAACATGAGGTAGTGCAGGTGGCTGGACGTAGTCAAGGATTATGATTGTGAGATCCTTTACCATCCAGGTAAAGAGAATGTGGTGGCAGATGCCCTGAGCCGCAAGTCGGCTGGATCTTCTATTCCGCTGACATGTATGAGGATATTTGCATATTCTCCATTTGTGGGTTTGATTAGGGAGGCTCGGACTGAGGGTGTTCCAGAAGACAATTGGAAGATTGAGAGGATCAGGGGTGAGATTACCAGATTTGTTCATGATAGTCGTGGTTTGTTGACCTGTTGCGGTCGGTTATGGGTTCTTGTGTCTGGTGGGGTCAGACAGATTATATTGGAGAAGGATCACAAGTCTCGCTTTTCTATCAATCTGGGGCCACCAAGATGTATTGGGATCTGAGGTTGAGTTATTAGTGGCCGTGCATGAAGAGGGAGATCGCCCGGTACGTCGAGAGGTGCTTGACCTGTAGGATGGTCAAGGCCAAGCACTAGAGTCTGCATGGCAAGCTGCAGCCTTAGGAGGTTCCCATGTGGAAATGGGAGCAGATATTGATGGATTTTATCACCAAGTTGCCAAAGACGGCAAAGGGTTTTGATGCTATTTGGGTCATCATGGACCGATTGACCAATAGTGCCCACTTTCTGGCGATTTGGGACAGCTCGTCGACTGAGAAGTTGCCTGGTGTGTATATTCGCGAGATCGTTGCTCGCCATCGGTTTCCAGTCTCTACTGTTTCAGATCGTGATGTTCAGTTCACCTCCCGATTTTGGCAGAAGTTCCATGAGGAACTGGGCACGAGGCTACACTTCAACACAACTTATCATCCGCAGCCCGACGACCAGAGTGAGCGGACCATTCAGAATCTCGAGGATATGTTGTAAGCTTGCGTTATTGGTTTTGGTGGGAGTTGGGACTCCTACCTACCTCTTACAGAGTTCTCCTACAACAACAGTTTTCACTCCAGCATCGATGCTCCGCCTTTTGAGCTTTTGTATGAGGAGAGATGTCGCACCCCAGTCTGTTGGGGCGAGGTAGGCCACAGAGTCATGGGTCGGACCAAGGTAGCTCTACAGACTACAAAGATGATCCAGCAGATCAGATAGAGATTGCAGACTACTCATAGTCGGTAGAAGAGCTATGCCGACCAACGCCGATCTGAGTTGGAGTTTCAGGTCAGTGGTGACATGGTTTTGCTGAAGGTCTCACCTTGGAAAGGTGTGATTTGCTTCAGGAATAGGGGGAAGTTGGGCCCCCAATATATTAGATCATTCTGGATTGTTACCAGGGTTGGCAAGGTTACTTATAGATTGAATCTTCCGGAGGAGCTCAATCAGATTCATAGCACTTTCCACGTTTCTCAGTTGCGGAAGAGCGTATTGGACGAGGATGCAGTGGTACCTTTGGGTGATATTCGGGTTGATGAGCGTCTGAACTATGTCGAGAGGCCAGTAGCTATTCTGGAAAGGAAAGTAAAGGTTCTGCATAGCAAGGAGATACCTTTAGGATCCGGAGGGGATCTAAGTGGACCAGGGAGCCGGAGGCTGAGATACGGGAGCATTATGCGGATTTGCTCACCACAGCAGGCTTCGAGGACGTAGCCTAGTCCAAGTGGGGGAGAGTTGTAACATCCTGATTTCCAAGTCGAAGGCTTTTGGGCCGCACATCTTTTTGGACCAACTCGATGAGTTGGTGAGGAAAACTCGGCGAGTTGGAGGCTGAATGAGAAACCCTAAATTTTAGGGTTTTCACCCTATATAACCTCCTTAAGTCCTTGAGGCTGATCTTTTATCAGCCTCCAAACCCTAGTATCGACTTTGTGAACCCTAATCCTCTTTCCATCTCATATTGTCAGTTAGTGTGTCATTTTGGAGCACAAAAAGGAGAAGTTTGAGAGAAAGAGGCAAGGATCTAGCAAGCTAAACCCTCATCTTCAGTTTGGCACTCTTTTGGACCATTGCAAGTATTCAAAATCCAATTTTTATCAATCTATGAAGTTATATCTTGAGTTTTGTCACTTTTTCTCCTTATTCTTGGATGTTGCAACGGATGGAGTTCATAAAGTTTGCAACTTTATGAATCTCCAGGTCAAGATGACCTTCGAGTGGGTTAGATCTGGTCTTTGGTCAAGCTTTGATGCCACACATGGATTTTCGGTCATATTTCCCTTTTTTGATGCATTTTTGGTTCAAGACATGCATTGGACATGCATGTCTATGAAGCACCCAGCTTTGGGACGTTTTTTAGGCTAGAACCTCTTTTGGAAAAGTTGGGTTCTGGATCTCAAGGATTTTGTGCTTAATGGTTAAGCCTTTGAGTTTCCAAGCCTTATGGAACGGTTTTTGAGCATTTGGAGTAGTCCCAAATGATAAAGTTGGAAACTTTATCCTATTAGAGACATTTAGAGCTAGATCTGAGCCTTAGAGTCTTTGGAGTTGAAGAATCATCTGTATGTGTTAAGTTGGGGAAAACTGACGAATTGGCTAAGGTTTTCCCCGACTTTATGAGTTATGTAGAACTCGACGAGTCCAAGAGATGCACTCGACGAGTTGGGTCAACATGAACTGCTGACCTTGACCGTTGACTTTGACTTAGACCATGGTTGACCAAATTGGACTTTTGAGGGCATTTTGGGTATTTTGAGATTTTGATGGGTCGGTCATGATGGTTGTAGGATTTGAGTCGGGAGTTGAGATTCGGAGTTAAATCTTATTAGTTCAGTTACTTGTGAGGTGGGTTTTCCTCATTGTACTTTCGGGTCGAAGGCACCAAAGCTGACCCATTTGTTTTATAACCTAGCATTGTATATGCTGAGTATGGTATAGATATGGATTCTAGTCTTGATATGTTAGCTTGGAAGATCAGTAGAACTACCTGTGATACTGTCTGTTTATCTGTATATGACATTATCTGTTATATGTCGACATATTGTGTAGGTTGGGTTGAGGTCATACTACTTTGTGATGTAGCCAAAAAACCCTGGAGTATGCCAGATCTGAGCTGAGGGCTAGGGAGGGCATGCCAGGCTCATACTGAGGACTCATGAGCATTCTAGATACGAGTTGATGGTCAGGAAGGGCATGACAGACTCGTACTGAGGGCTTAGCGATTTTCAGTCCAAGGATTGATCAGACCGGGGAGCAAGTCAGCCATAATTTGTGGTCCAAGGGCAAGCCAGACTTATGTTGTGGGCTCAGGGGTAATCTAGTATGTTACACTGCTATTATATTTATGATATTTGTTATGTATCAGTATTTTGGGGAAACTTACTAAACTTTAGGCTTACAGTTTTTGGATTATGTTTCAAGTACTTCAGAGGATCGCACGAAGGCGGAGGCGTGATCGTGCACCACCTCATATTTTGTTTTACGATTTTGGGATTTCTCTTATGTGAAACTTATTTTGAAAACAATTTCTAAACAATGATGGTTTGAGGTTTATTTTAAAAGTTTAAATTTTTCAAGAATTTTGTGAATGTTACACTCATGCACACAGTTGAATATATCAAAATTAGGGTTTATAGAATACAAACCCTAAGGATACAATTTTTGAAAATCCCTAGGGTTCTTGAAGCCCTAGCCTCCACCCTTATATTTTCGATTTTTCCAAGGTTTTTAGAAACCCTAGCCTCCTTTTCTCATTTTCGAAAATTGAGCAGCCTTTTTAAGGTTTACTTGTTTCCTTATTTGTTATTTTAAAATCCTTAAAATATGAACAATTAAAACCTGATAAACCCTAGTCTATTTTCAAAAATTAGGAGGCTTAGGATCAGGATTAAATTTAAATTATTTTATTAATTTGATTAATTGTAAATAGTTATTTAATCTATAGAGATTTAATTAATTAAATTAATTGTTTAATTAAAAGATAAAGATTAAATCAAAATTGGTTTATTTTTAAATTAGATTAATTTTTACTAATTTCAAAAAATTTAAATTTAAACCTAGTATTTTAGAAAACTTTTAAAATACACCTTATACTATATATAATTAAAAGATTAATATATTATATGTATAAGACAAGTCAGTCAAATCACTAGTACGCCTCATTCACGAAGTCATACTATAAAGTGAGTTTAAGATAGTGGCCTATAAAATGACCGTCATTGGGTATCCACTTTTACCCACTAATCTCTTGTATGGTGGAGGGTCGTTAGCCGAACGGATTTGATAAGACATAATCTCATTAATAAGTATAATGATATAAAGTAACTAAACCATTTTTTTTAAAATCCACTCTTAGTTACTTTAGGAAAAATGTGAAAAGTATGTTAATCCATAAAATTGCACAGTATGCTTTATATGTAGTTAGTGGAGTGTGTGCGGTTAACCGGCACACTAATAGTGACTAAAAAGAGTAATAATGGGCATCTCAAAAGTTATCATTGTTAATGGAGTGCGTGTGGTTAACCGACACAGTAATTGGAGATGATAAATGACATCGAGAGTGTCAAGCATATTCGTATGGTTAGTCACATCTTGTTTGTGATCTTCGACATCCCAGTCACAAATAGAAGAGCATAATCTTAGATTAAACATGTTATTGATAAGATTCAATGAATCTCAAAAGATCTAGGAATTTCATAGCTCGAAATTGGTGATATATTGGAGAGGTTCGAGTTGGAACTGTAGATGAGATCCGTGCAGGTATCTTCTCCTGATATCACAGTGCAAAAGAGAAAGATGATCGTTAGTCAACGTCCGGGAGGAATTCCCGGGACGAAGCTCCGACGATCAAGTTAGTATAAGGTCTGAGAGAGATAATAGTAAATCACTGGAAAAAGAGTTTCGTCCACTTTTTCGTGAGGAAGAAGGATCCTTTTATACCTTTTTGAGAAGCATGCCCCTCAACTAATTCTGTTGAACATTCCCTCGTGAGGTGCGATGTGGCGGACCCATATTGGAGGATCATCCATCACTCTTTTTGCCTCATTCCCTCATTGTCTAGAGGGAGATCTTTTAATTATTATGAAGATCGTGGCTATCGTCTAATGGGCAAACAGAACTCTCTGATTGGTCCCATGTTTGTCGGGATGTAATTCATTGGAGAAGAGGTTAGGGTGCGGTTCTGCACCTTAACTGCCACACCAGTTGTAACGACCCAATTTTCATGTCCAAAAATTTCGTTATAAAACATTACATGAAAGCATTAATAGTTAAAACATTGTTTGATTAAACCATTTCACATCGAAAACCAAATTGAAAACCACAACATTCGATCAATCAAATATCAGAGTATCAATCCCAGAATAAACTCGTAACTGCGGAAATAAGAGAGTGTATGTGTGACATGCTGCTACCGCGCCGGCTCCTTTCCCCTAGATGAGGAGGTACCTGAAACCAAAACTGAAAACCTGGAAGGTAACTCACCTCGAAAAGGCTGCTTGTCTGTGTGGGAATTGACTGCCTACTGCTGATGCTGCTGCTCTGGACGTTCCCCGGCTATAATTCCCACAAAACGATTAGTCAAACTCCGCTAGATGTTCTTAGGGTAAAATGACCCTTTTTACCCCTTACCAAGTCAAGTCCAGGTCAAAGTCAACTTCCAGTTGACTGGACTCGCCGATTCCGCGAGCAACTCGCCGAGTCCATCCCTCACTGATCCGGTCCTACTCACCAGGTCCCTCTCCCCACTCACTGAGTCACCCTTGACTCGCTACCCAGGATTATGGGGCCGACTCGAGTCCCAACTCGCCAAGTTCCTCGAGCAGATCCCCTGCTCGCTTCCAATCCATACCAGAACACCCCATACGAGGGTTTGGGGTTTCGGGACTACGTTACACAGTTAATTCCGCGTACAGGTACGAAGCGTTGAGCCTTCGATGCTTAAACCCCTCGTGTTTTGTGGATGTTCATATGACTCGCCGAGTTTGAAGAACTACTCGGCGAGCTCCAGGCAATCTTCATAGGACTCGCCGAGTTGTTCTTAAAACTCGCCGAGTCGACGACCATCTTCATAGAACTTGCCGAGTTCCACTTTGGGACTCGCCGAGTCCTTCGACCCATTTCCTGAGTAGGCCAGATCTGGGACATGCAACACTTCAAAACCACATATCCAAGGTCCTAGGGCTCATTTACCACGTAAAGTTGCAAACTTTACGTGCATGCATGGCCCTATGAGCTTAAACATGCAATTCCAAGCTCTTTAAGAGGTCCTATACTCAATGGGGACCTCAATCACCTCAACCACAGAGACTTTATGCTACTAGGATGACCAAAAGGTCCAAATCCGAAGTCCTTGCAGAACATTAACCATAGACACATAGAGATTTAGGTTCTTAGGGCTTAAAACCTCTTTTTAGGGACAAAAAGGAGACTCAATGAACTAAAGATCAAGGTAGGAACTTTTCTACCTGAATAGAAGCCCTTCACAGAGTAGATTCCGGATCTTCTTCCCTTCTTGCACTCTTCAACCTTCTCCTTCTTCTCCCAAGCTCCAAACCACCTTCAAAATGCTAAAAATCACCCACAAGGACACAAGGGGGCTAGGGTTTCGTTCTACAGATCTCTGGGAGTGCTAGGGGGAATGGAGGTTGGGTTAGATCGTTTAAATAGGGTGCAAACACCCGGGTTAAGGTTTAAGTCCAGACAGGGTCTACTCGCCGAGTCCCTCGGACCTACTCGCCAAGTAGACCGAGTAGATCCCGCGTCTAGTCTCGCTCCTACTTAGAGAGTTAGTCCTTCAACTCGCCGAGTCCAAGGTTAATCATGCAATATAAGGAGATTTAATAACCAAGAATACATACCAGGAACCAGGTGCTACAAATCTCCCCCGCTTATTTTAGACTTCGTCCTCGAAGTCTGCTGTTCGATCCTGAAACAGCTCGGGATAATGCTCCATCATCTCATCCACCAGCTCCCAAGTCCATTCTAAACCCTTGCAGTGCTGCCATTGCACCTTCACTAGCTCCACCCTCTTGTTCCTCAAATCCTTCGACTTCCTGTCGAGGATTGCGACTGGGCGCTCAATGTAGTTTAGGCTGTCATCAACTGGCTGAGCTTGACTGGCAGATCTAGTCTATACGCCACCTTGCCCACCCGGGCCACAACTCGGAATGGTCCGATGAATCTCGGGCCTAACTTTCCTCGCTTCCTGAATCGAATGACGCCCTTCCAAGGCGACACCTTCAGGAGAACCATATCCCCGACTTGGAATTCCAAGTCGGATCGACGCTTGTCGGTATAACTTTTCTGCCGACTCTGAGCAGTCTGAAGCCTGCTCCGAATCTGCTGGATCCTCTCGGTCGTCTTGAGCACCACTTCGGTGCTCCCCATGACTCTCTGGCCTACCTCACCCCAGCATATCGGGGTCCTGCACCTCCGACCGTACAACATCTCAAATGGGGGACGGTCAATACTCGCGTGGTAGCTGTTGTTGTATGAAAACTCGGCCAATGGAAGGTAGGTATCCCAGCTACCACCAAAATCCAACACGCATGCCCGCAACATATCCTCCAAAGTCTGGATGGTCCGCTCGCTCTGACCATCCGTCTGCGGGTGAAAAGCGGTGCTAAAATGCAAACGAGTGCCCAACTCGTCATGGAATCTCTTCCAAAACCTGGAAGTAAAACGCACATCCCTGTCCGAGATAATCGACACTGGCACCCCGTGCCGCGCCATGATCTCCCTGATATAGAGGTCGGCCAATTTCTCGGCTGATATGCTCTCCTGAATCGGGATAAAGTGAGCACTCTTGGTCAATCGATCCACGATGACCCAAATCGAATCCACTCCACGCGCGGTCCTGGGAAGCTTCGTGATAAAATCCATCGTGATATCTTCCCATTTCCACAACGGGATGTCCAACGGCTGCATCTTGCCATGCGGTCTCTGATGTTCGGCATTGACCTTCCTGCAGGTCAAGCACCGCTCAACGTACCATGCCACATCCCGCTTCATGCAGGGCCATCAATAGTCCAGACGAAGATCCCTATACATCTTCGTCGCCCCGGGATGAATAGAGAATCGGGACTTGTGCGCCTCCTCCATCAAAATCTGGCGCACGCCTCCGTGATACGACACCCACACCCTACGGTGTAGTGTCAATAGTCCTCGGCTATCATAATCAAAGGAGGAAACCTGACCCACCACACGCTCGCTCTTCCGATGCTCCTCCTTGATAGCCTCCTGTTGAGCCTCCCGAATTCATTCCAACTGGGGAGTCACCACGGTCATCCTCATGCATACGTCCCTGATCGGCGTCGCCTTCCGGCTAAGCGCGTCGGCCACCACATTGGCCTTCCTCGGGTGGTAGAGGATCTCGCGATCGTAATCCTTCACCATGTCCAACCACCGATGCTGCCTCATGTTCAGATTCGGCTGATCCATGAGATACCTCAAACTCTTGTGGTCCGTGTAGATGGTACATCGAACCCCGTAGAGGTAATGTCGTCAAATCTTGAGGGCAAAAACCACCGCCCCCAACTCCAAATCATGCGTCGGGTAGTTCGCCTCGTGAGGCTTGAGCTGCCTCGAGGCGTAGGCAATGACATGCCCCCTCTGCATCAATACCGCGCCCAACCCTGAAATGGACGCGTCACAATAAACCACAAAATCCTCTACGCCCTCTGGCAGGGCTAAGATCGGCGCCTCGCACAATCTCTGTCTCAGTGTCTCAAATGCAACCTGCTGCTCGGGTCCCCACCGAAAGACCACGACTTTCTTCATCATCCGCGTCAGGGGTACAGCTATCTTGGAGAAATCCTGAATAAACCTCCGATAGTAGCCTGCTAATCCCAGGAAACTCCGAATCTCAGATGGAGACTTCGGAACCTCCCACCTCATCACAGCCTCGACCTTGGCCGGATCGACCAGAATCTCGTTCTGGTTGACGAGGTGTCCGAGAAATTGCACCTCGCGCAACCAAAACTCACACTTGGAGAACTTGGCATACAAGCTCTCCCTCCTCAGGGTCTCCAACACCTCTCTCAGATGCTCCTCATGCTCTTCCTGGGTCTTGGAATAAATCAAGATGTCATCGATAAAGACTATCACAGACCGATCCAACATCGGTCTGCATACGCGGTTCATGAGGTCCAGGAACGCGGAAGGAGCACTGGTGAGCCCAAACGGCATCACCACGAACTCATAGTGGCCATAGCGCATCCGAAATGCGGTCTTCTGCGCATCCTCCTCCCTGACCCTCATCTGATGGTATCCCGAACGCAAATCGATCTTGGAAAACCAAGACGCTCCCTGAAGCTGGTCAAAGAGATCATCAATCCTCGGGAGTGGGTAACGGTTCTTCACCGTTACCTTATTCAGCTCCCGATAGTCTATGCACATCCGGTGCGACCCATCCTTCTTCTTCACAAACAGGATCGGGGCTCCCCAGGGTGAACTACTCGGACGAATAAATCCCTTGTCTAGCAGCTCCTGCAGCTGTGTAGACAACTCCTGCATCTCGGGAGGAGCCAACCGATACGGTGCCTTGGCTATCGGAGACGCACCAGGAACGAGGTCAATCCTGAACTCCACCTGTCGCTCCGGAGGTATCCCAGGAAGCTCCCCCTGGAAAACATCTGCAAAATCTCGAACCACCGGAACCTCGCTCACTGTCGTCTTACCCGCTTCCCGGGTATCCATCACATACGCGACATATCCTGTGCATCCCTGCTGAAGATAGCGCCTAGCCCTCGCTGCTGAACATACAGTGGGTCCGCCATGTGGCCTCTCGCCATGAATCACTAACTCTCCCCCACCTGGGGTCCTGACTCACACTAGCTGTTGTGCGCAATCTATCACTGCCCCATTAGGGCTCATCCAATCCATGCCTATAATCACCTTGTTCCCACGCAACGGAATGGGAACCAAGTCTACCAAGTAACGCTCCTCAAACAAACGCAGTACGTAATCTCGAAATACCATCGATGCCCGCACCGATCGATCATCAGCAATCTCTACCTCTAAAGGGCAATCTAACTCGCCCGAAGACTCCTGAAACTTCTTGCTAAGCGCAAGGGAAACAAATGATCGGGACGCACCCGAGTCGAACAACACCTGAACTGGGATGCCGTTCACATGGAACGATCCTAGTGCATACATATACATACGGAGCACATATCAATATCATAACATTATAAAAATAAAAGAGAGGGAAAGAATCATACCCGTCACCACATCGGGTGCGGCGCGTACCTCCTCGGTAGTCAGCTGAAACGCTCGGCTCCTCACCACTGGAGCCTCTGCCTTGCCCTGCCGGCCATCCGTGATCCACAGGGTCGCTGGAGCTGGCGCCTTCAACGGCGCTGAAACTGTCAACTGGGGGCAATTGGCCTTCTTGTGGCCCCTCTAGTTGCAGTGGAAACACAGCAACTCAGACGTCTGAATAACTGCTGCCGGAGCAGTGCAATCCCTGCTAAAGTGCCCAGACTTGCCGCACTTGTAGCAGCCTGATGATCCCAACCTGCACGCCCCCTCGTGCGTCTTGCCGCATTTCCTGCAGCGTCCCCGTCCCTGTTGGCCTTTCGGACCCGCATCTGATCTCTTGGGCTTCTTCCCCAAAGCCCCTCCTGACTGACCCTCTTCTGCCTTCCGTTTTCGGATGTGTTACAAATCTATCTCCCTCTCCCTCGCCCTGGCAATCATGGAGTCCAGGGTAGGGCAAGCCGAAAAGCTAACATGCTCCCGGATGTCAGCTCGTAGCATATCATGATAACGGGTCCTCCTCATATCCTCATCACCAGCATACTGGGGCACCAACAAAGCCCTCTCCCGGAACTTGGCGGTGATCTTTGCCACAGTCCCCGTCGTCTGTCTCATGTCTAGAAGCTCCCTGGCCAGCTGCTGAAGCTCGACAGCCGGAGCAAACTCTGCCCCGAACCTGGTCACAAAGTCCGACTAGGTCATAGCCTCGATAGCTCAGGCTCCCAACGAGTCACCCACTGACTCCCACCAATCACGAGCTCGGTCTCGCAAGCACCCTGCTGCATACCTCACCTTCGACCCCTCGGGGCAGAAGCAAGTCAACTGTGCAGACTCGATGTCTGCAATCCATCGCCTGACAGCAATGGGGTCTTTCACCCCGTGGAAATCTGGCGCACCACTGCCCCTGAAGTCCTTAAAGGACAGTGTGCGAGGACCCGACTGGCCAGATGCCATGTCGCTCCTGAACGCCCTGAGGCGATCCTCCATCAACTCGATGATCCCCTCCTTGATCGACCCGAAGATAATGGGAGTCGACTCAAGGATACCCCTGGTGATCTCTGACGCGATGAACTCGCGTAGTCCCTCATCTACCTGCTCGGAACCTGATCCCGAACCTGACCCCTCTCCTGAACCGCCATCTATCGGCCTCGATCGAAGTACCACCATTCTGCAATACATAATAACACACATTAGTGATACTGATACTTCCTGAGGGATCACAACTACTTACAAGTTCCTTGGTCTTATCTTGGCCTTCCTTGGTTCGGGTACGGATCCTCTGCTTTCAGTAGTACGGGCCCATACTACCTTCCACATCTATCCGTACCTTCTTCAAGGACTGCCTCGACTCCACCAGATCCTTTCCACTACGGCTGATCACTACTATACTCATCCTAGGCTTGCCCTAGGGAAATCTTAGACTCCACCCTACCAGGTCCTCAGCTGCTGAAGGCCTCTTAGTAGTGCCAATTAACCATTACCTGAACACCATCACATGTGGTGAGGCTCGGATAATCCTTCAAGTAACAGGCTCACCCTTACAACGGTTAGACTCAAACGAGAGCTTCGCAATAGGGCCAAATCCAGCACTCCAAGATTATTCAACCCTGATCACATGTGACGTGACGTATTCACCTAATGGCTAACTCCCACCATTCAGAGTCCCACAAAGCACACAGCAACCAGTATTCGAACTAAGGGAACAATCTCATTCAACTCTATCAGCTTACAAGAACTATACTAGCATACAATGCTAAGCTCATACCATCAGGCATAACCTAATCAGGCTATCCTACTTGCTGTCTACTCAATACTAGCATGCAGTTCTCATACAGCTGAAACACATAAAGCAGGCACATAAGGCATCACTCCTAGATCCTTAGTCCTATTCTAGCATGTTGTTCTACAAAAGCTGATAAACATAACATAAACTTGTATGGGTACTTTGGGGAATACTTACTTGAGCTTGGCCGGTCGCGCACAACACACACTTCGTTCTTTCTCAAAACTCTTTTCTCAATTTTTAGAAAACATTTTCTTTTAGAAAATCTTTTAATCCCTCGATTTGAGTTCAGACACCCCCCCCCCCAAAGGTGTGTCCGAATCCCTCAAACCAGGGCTCTAATACCAACTTGTAACGACCCAATTTTCACGTCCAAAAATTTCGTTATAAAACATTACATGAAAGCATTAATAGTTAAAACATTGTTTGATTAAACCATTTCACATCGAAAACCAAATTGAAAACCACAACATTCGATCAATCAAATATCAGAGTATCAATCCCAGAATAAACTCGTAACTGCGGAAATAAGAGAGTGTGTTTGTGACATGCTGCTACCGCGCCGGCTCCTTTCCCCTAGATGAGGAGGTACCTGAAACCAAAACTGAAAACCGTAAGCACGAAGCTTAGTGAGTTCCCCCACTGTACCACATACCATATAATCTCATAACATACACATATTGTCAGGCATATCTGGGTGCCCGACCTACCCCTTCGGCCCTCTCGACCGGATATTGCCTAGCATATCTGGGTGCTGGCCTCCCCTTCGGTCCTCTCGACCGGATACTGCCTAGCATATCTGGGTGCTGGCCTCCCCTTCGGTCCTCTCGACTGGATACTGGGGAACTATTTCTCCCTTCTACTACTACTACATAGCATGTATCCCAATATCAGCATCTATCTAACATGGCTGGGTATGACTACCCCTTCGGCCCTACCGACCGGATATCTCGGGGACTATCTCCCCCTACTGTCACTAGCACATAGCATCATATCATACTAGCACATAAACACAACACAGGTAGTAGTAATCCCTAGATGAATATCACAAAGACAATCATCTACATACAACTCCTATTGGTGGGCCGGCATTGTGGCCGTAGACCCACCGCTACTGGAAGGTAACTCACCTCGAAAAGGCTGCTGGTCTGTGTGGGAATTGACTGCCTACTGTTGATGCTGCTGCTCCGGACGTTCCCCGGCTATAATTCCCACAAAACGATTAGTCAAACTCCGCTAGATGTTCTTAGGGTAAAATGACCCTTTTTACCCCTTACCAAGTCAAGTCCAGGTCAAAGTCAACTTCCAGTTGACTGGACTCGCCGAGTCCATCCCTCACTGATCCGGTCCTACTCACCAGTTCCTTCTCCCCACTCACTGAGTCACCCTTGACTCTCTACCCGGGACTATGGGGCCGACTCGAGTCCCAACTCGCCGAGTTCCTCGAGCAGATCCCCTGCTCGCTTCCAATCCACACCAGCCCGGGACTATGGGGCCGACTCGAGTCCCAACTCGCCGAGTTTCTCGAGCAGATCCCCTACTCGCTTCCAATCCACACCAGAACGCCCCATACGAGGGTTTGGGGTTTCGGGACTACGTTACACAGTTAATTCCGCGCACAGGTACAAAGGGTTGAGCCTTCGATGCTTAAACCCCTCGTGTTCTGTGGATGTTCATATGACTCGCCGAGTTTGAAGAACTACTCGGCGAGCTCCAGGCAATCTTCATAGGACTCGCCGAGTTGTTCTTAAAACTCGCCGAGTCGACGACCATCTTCATAGAACTCGCCGAGTTCCACTTTGGGACTCGCCGAGTCCTTCGACCCATTTCCTGAGTAGGCCAGATCTGGGACATGCAACACTTCAAAACCACATATCCAAGGTCCTAGGGCTCATTTATCACGTAAAGTTGCAAACTTTACGTGCATGCATGGCCCTATGAGCTCAAACATGCAATTCCAAGCTCTTTAAGAGGTCCTATACTCAATGGGGACCTCAACCACCTCAACCACAGAGACTTTATGCTACTAGGATGACCAAAAGGTCCAAATCCGAAGTCCTTGCAGAACATTAACCATAGACACATAGAGATTTAGGTTCTTAGGGCTTAAAACCTCTTTTTAGGGACAAAAAGGGGACTCAATGAACTAAAGATCAAGGTAGGAACTTTTCTACTTGAATAGAAGCCCTTCACAGAGTAGATTCAGGATCTTCTTCCCTTCTTGCACTCTTCAACCTTCTCCTTCTTCTCCCAAGCTCCAAACCACCTTCAAAATGCTAAAAATCACCCACAAGGACACAAGGGGGCTAGGGTTTCGTTCTACAGATCTCTGGGTGTGCTAGGGGAAATGGAGGCTGGGTTAGATCGTTTAAATAAGGTGCAAACACCCGGGTTAGGGTTTAAGTCCAGACAGGGTCTACTCGCCGAGTCCCTCGGACCTACTCGCCGAGTAGACCGAGTAGATCCCGCGTCTAGTCCTGCTCCTACTCGGCGAGTTAGTCCTTCAACTCGCCGAGTCCAAGGTTAATCATGCAATATAAGGAGATTTAATAACCAAGAATACATACCAGGAACTAGGTGCTACACCAGTAATCTTCGCGTTGGCGAAGACCCAGCCTTGGCTTCGGACTGGGTCCGACTGGGTTCTAACCAGGCCAAGCCCGACATTAGTTTTACTTCTCATTTTATTGACGTTCTCCCTGATGGATACGTTAACACCTATCTGTCATGGTTTCGCAATAAAATTACGACGTTTCTCTTCTTAGTTGTGAATTTTTAAATTGGATCCTAGCCTTAAATATTAATTATGGGTTAAAATATTAAGGGTTATTGTCATCTAACTAAACATACTTTTTCTCTATAGATGTCTACTCCTGGTGATGTTTCTTCTTCTCAAAATGTCATACACAACTTTTCACTCCATTTGATCGTGTCCAAATGACACTGGATGGCATCAACTACAATGATTGGATGTGAAACATCAAGATGGCTCTTCGATGCGAGGGAAAATAGTATGTCCTTGAGAACAACTTATCGAGATCGATGAAGTGACTTCTACTCCAAAAGAAATAACCTCCTACAAGAAACACCATGACGACGCGACTAAGGTTGCTTACATCATGGTTGCCACCATGATTCCTAAGTTGCAAAAGTTCTATGAGGACTAGTGGCCATATGAGATGAACTTGGATCTTGTGGAAAGGTTTCACAAGAGATCTTATCAAGAAAAGTATAAGGTCGTCAAAGCTTTAATGGATTGCAAATTGAAGGAAGGAGAGTATGTCCGCAACCATGTGCAAAGAATGCAGAGATATATGGAGCGCCTTGAAAGGATAAATGTGAATTTGGACGAGCAGTTGGTCATAGACATGGTCCTTAACTCTTTTTCTACCTTGTTATTATCAGTTCATTTTGGCTTATCGTCAAAACAACACATAAACTACATTGGCCCCACTCCACAACCTGTTGTGAATGGCTGAGTAAGGAATGAAGAAGAATCAAACTCCTACCTCTACTAATGCTCCTTTCCTTGCCATTAGGAAAAACAAAGGAAAGGAAAGGAAAGGTGATCCTACACAGAACTGGAAGGGCAAGGCCCATGTTGGGTTTTCTAGCAATGTCCCAATAGCAAAGCCCAGTTTTGATATTCCTTCTGTTAGGAATCCCAAAGAGGTCATTTGCTTCTATTGCAATGATAAGGGACATTAAAAATGAAACAACCCTAAGTACTTGCATGACATCAAAGATGGCAAAGTGAAGCAATCATCGGCAGGTATTTACACTATTCAAACTAATAACTCACAACCTACTCGTTCTTGAGTCCTTGATATAGGATGTGGTTTTTATATTTGTTCTGATTTGCAGGGAATAAGAAAAAGTGAAGAACTGGAGCATGGAAGGATGAATCTAATCATGGAAAATAGGCGATCTTCTCCTGTTACCAAGATTGGAACTTATAGTCTTATGCTTAGTAGTTATGTTTGATTAGATTTGGTTAATTGTTTCTATTCGTCAGAAGACGTGAAACATTATTTCTTTTCGTGCTCTTTTTAGACAAGGTTTTCAATATTCATTTAATGACATGAATGGATCGATTTTGGTTTATAATAATGACATTTTTATATTTGAAGCTTTACCTTGTAATGGTGTGTATGAAATTGTGATTTGTATTTATAGCTTGGGTAATAGTGTATTTTATATTGATTCGTCTAATGGTTTAGACAAGACATGCTTGTGGAATTGTCGTCTTTGGCACATTAACAAGAAATGCATCGCCCAACTCCAAAAGGATGGAGTGTTGTAATCATTTGACTTAAGTCCGGATAATGAATGTGAATCTTGTCTTTTGGGAAAGATGACAAAATCACCTTTCACTGGATCTTGTGAAAGAGGTGAGGGTTTGTTGGATTTCATACACACCTTCAGATCCACCACAAAGGATGCTAATCGATTTTATGTGACATTTACAAACAATTATCGCAAATATAGTTATATTTACTTAATCAAGCATAAATCAGAAACCTTTGAAAAGTTCAAAGATTTTAAACATGAAGTCGAGAATCAATTAGGCAGGAAGATAACGATGATATGATCTGACAAAGGAAGAGAGTATCTTAGTATCGAGTTCCACGACCGTCTCAATGAATGTGGAATTGTTTCACAATTGACTCATCTTGGGACACCACAACTTAATGGTGTGGATTAGAGGCGTAATCGGAACTTGTTAGACATGGATCATTCCATGATGATTCGAGCTTCTTTTCCTATTTCTTTCTGGAGGTATACCTTAGAGACATCCGACCATATCCTAAATCGTGTACCTACCAAGAAGGTTGCCAAAATACCTCACGAGATATGGAAAGGGAAAGTTCCATCATTAGCACATATCATGGTTTGGGGTTGTGAAGCTTTTGTTAGACGAGAGACTCATGGAAAGCTAGAACCTAGAAGTAAGAGATGTATTTTCATTGGCTACCCACAAAATTATTTTGGATATTTGCTCTACAGAACTAGTGAGAACTTGGTCTTTGTAGCACAAAGAGGAGTCTTTCGCGAGAGAAAGCTCATATACAAAGAGCAAAGTGGTAGTACCGTTGACCTTAAATAGATTCAAGAGTCAAGAAATGAAGGAACCTTAGAAGATACTAGCGCTCAACCAAAGGATGAGACTCTTGTTGAACCCAATGAGAAATCATTACCTCTTCACCGATCTAGTAGAGTTATCAGGCCACCTGAGTTCTATGGTTTCTATATAACTGCATAGGGTGACACGTTTGTCAGTGATCATACACTAGTAAATTTGAATGAGCCAGCTAACTACAAGGAAGCAATGGCATGCCCTGAAGCAGCAAAATGGACAGAGGCAATGGATAGCGAGATCAAGTCCATGTATGATAACCAAGTTTGGAATTTGGTTGATCAATAACCTGGTCAGAAGACAGTTGGCTGCAAATGGATCTTCAAGAAGAAGACCAACATGGATGGAAAGGTGCACACTTTCAAGGCACGGTTGTTTGCAAGCAGCTTTACTCAAACCCCAGGGATTAACTATGACGAGACATTCTCACCAATGGCGAAGATAAAGTATATTAGTATAATGCTTGCCATAGCATCCTTTCATGATTATGAAATATGGCACATGGATATCAAAACCGCTTTCCTTAACAAGAAGTTGGCTGAAGATGTTTACATGAGTCTGTCAGAGGGTTTTGTAGATGCAAAGTTTCCTAATCGAGTGTGTAAGCTTAAGAAATCCATTTATGGATTGAAACAGGCGTCTCATAGTTGGAATCTTTTCTTCCAGGAGAAAGTCAATGAATTTGGTTTATCTAGGAGTGAAGATGAGTCATGTGTGTATGTCAAGGCTAGTGTGAGTATAGTAACCTTTCTAGTATTGTGTGTTGATGACATACTCATTATAGGAAACAATATTCCAACTTTGCAAGAAGTAAAGTCTTGGCTTGGAAAGTGTTTTGCTTTGAAGGATCTAGGAGAGGCACCCTATATTATCGGGATAAGAATCTTAAAGGATAAAAAGAAAAGACTAATTGGTCTTTGTTAAAGTATTTACTTGGATAAGGTACTAAAACATTTTTGTATGGAAAATTCCAAGAAATGAGAGCTACCTATTCATAGTAATGCCAAGCTAAGTAAGACTCAAAGCCCTAGTACAGATGAAGAGATAACAGAAATAAGTCAAGTCCCGTATGCTTCAGCTATAGGATTAATCAGGTACGTTATAACATGTACTCACCCTGATGTGTCATTTGCTTTAAGCATGGTTAGTCACTTTCAGGGAAATCCTGGTAGAGCTCAGTGGACAGTAGTAAAGAACATTCTTAAGTATCTGCAAAGGACAAAGGATCTAATCTTAGTCCTTGGTGACAGTGATATGCTAAGATTAAGTGGGTATAATGACACCAGCTTTCAAACAGATAAAGACAATCTTCGTTCTTGATCTAGATGGGTGTTTCTATTAAATGGAGGAGCAGTCACTTGGAAAAGTTCCAAGTAGGACACAGTGGCTGATTCTACTTGTGAATCAAAGTACATAGCAATGAGTGAAGCATCAACGGAAATGGTTTGGTTGAAGAATTTCATCGGTGATCTCAGAGTACTTCCGACCATATAGGAGACAATGCAACTTTTTCGTGATAATGAAGAAACGGTTGCTTTGATCAAAGAACTTTTGAGAGATGACATTAGTTTTAATAGTTAGATGATTAGTTTGAAACTTGTAATAAAATAAATATAATTGATTCTGGTGGGTGAATAATAAAGATTATTTATGAGCTTGTTTAGTGCCTTTGTCAATTATTTATTCTTGTGTTTCGTTTTGCATGTTTTACCTCCTGAATAATTTGATTATTTGAAGCTCCATGGTCGCTCATACTATAGGAAGTAAGTAGTGAATGAAGATTGTCATGAATTGGATTTTAGATTGTCTAAGGAGTTTAGACATAACAATTGTGTTGCTACAACATTCATGAGTACTTAGAAAATGGAAATTTGAGTTTTGGAAAACCCCACGTTCAGAGAAGTACTTCATGGATTATATCACAAGTAATTCTGAGATGATTATATCTTATATTTTTAAAATGGAGATGTATGATTTGTAATGTACAAGTCGGTTGTACATTGGTAATGCGAAAACGCATCAGTAACTATAAAACGTAGTGTCATGTATGATTTGGTGAGTAAAGGATACAAGCATATGAGTCAAAGTTTATTCATGCCTTTTTCCCTGATGGGAAAATTGATATCTTTGGGCCCCTCGGTGATTTTGTGTTGACTTATAGTTATGGGCTCATACAGGACTAAATTGATGTGTTCAATTAGAAATCTTTTGACATCATCATAGATCAAGAAATCGAGAAACATAATTCTGGACAATAAGATTGATTCTAAATTCTAATCCATGTCTCATATCCATACAATATCTTGAAGAACGAAAAAATATTTGATCACTTACCTAAGGACAAATATCTGATTGGATCAGAGTTCGACGTTTGCTTTGGAAAGCACCCTTGGCTGTTTGATTTAGAAATTATACCTGTAATTTAGTTTTTTGACTTGTCCAAGTGGGAGACTGTTGGACTAGGTGTCTGATTCAATAACTAAATTAATATAATCTTGAATTATTAGCAAAGTTCTTTTCAGTTGCCCTCAAACCTAGTAATTAACTGTAATGCTTATTGGAAAGAGAGACTGGTTTATTGATTTATTATATGATTAATAAATTGATTAGAAATCAAAATAAATGATTTATTAATATATTATGAGAATAATATATTAATTAGAAATAGTATTGTTTAATATACAAATTATTTAGAATTAATTTTGGGATTAATTGGATTAATTAAAAGTAGAAGGACTAAAGGTGACACTTTTCAAAGGTTGAACATAGACCAATTTTAGAACCTCTCATAGAGGGGACGGTTTCTAGAGGGTTGTTGGAGGTATTCTTGGGCTCTACGAAAACTTAGAAGCCTTTGGGGAAAAGCAATAGGGATAGGGTTATTTAAAAGGAACATGCCTTATATTCAACATCCATATTACATATATATAAACCCTCTTGGGTTTGATTTTCGGAAACCACCGCGTTCCAAGAGAGAAAATCTAAAAATTCCTTCCCTCTCCTCTCTCATCTTTAGCTTCCAGTTTGATAGGGTCTAGGTGTAAACCATCAGCTCCTCTTTAGCTTCCATTTTGCTAGGGTTTGGGTACGAACCATTAGAGGCACGAAACTTTTGGTGCTTACTTTCTGAAGACCAATAGGGTCCAAACATGCCTCAAATAAGAGTCACCAGAAGGAACCCCAGGATACAACCAAACCTTGACGCAGCAGCCATCGAGGCATTAATCACTCCACGAGTCATTAAAGCCCTATCTAATAGGAATGTCGAATTCGGACAAGGTAGAGGAACCAGAGGAGATAGTACATAGGGTGGTAACAGGAGTAACCTAAGAGCATGTACTTATAAGGAATTCAGGAACTGCAAGCCCAAACCCTTCTTAGGAAATGAATGAGTAGTAGGACTGACTCGCTGGATGGAGAAAATGGAGTCAGTATTCGAGGTCAGTTTTTGTGCTAAGAATTGTAAATTTGGGTATGTCTTCAAGGACACAACATTGTCATGGTGGAACGGCCACGTCAAAACCATGTGAATTAGTACAACTAATGCCATCTCCTGGAATAAGTTGAAGCAGCTACTAATTGAAAGAGTATTGCCCCACGGAAGAGATGCAAAAGCTAGAACAAGAGCTTTGGAATCTTACCATGCAAGAGACAAACATTGCAGCATATACCAGTAACTTCAATGATCTTACTATCTTCTATCGTAGTTTTGTCACCCCATAATACAAGAAAGTAGAACTGTACATATGGCGTTTAATACAGCTTATCCAAGGATTGGTTACGGCTTCCAGGCCAACAACTTATGATAGTGCTAAGAGACAGGCATTTACCTTGAACAATAAGGTAATCCTCTATGGCACCATGGTTTTAAGTACTGATATACCAGGATCAGAAAATAGCAAGAGAAATCCTGATAAAGATTCAGAGCAAGTAGCATGGAAGAAGCAAGACTTAGGGAAAGTCTATGTAGCAACCATTTTGTCACCCACTCCTTTAAGGAAGTATGCAGGAGATCTTCCGTTATGCAATAAGTGTAACTAACATCACATAGGTGAATGTAGAGAGCTAATCTGTAATAACTTCAGTAAGAAGGGACACACAGATAAGTCTTGTAGGAGTCTGACCCTCTCTATTACCCATGAAATTGGTATTTGCAGGAACCGCAACTGTTATGGATGTAGGGAAGTGGTCCACTTCAAAAACGAATTCCCGAAATTAGCAAATCGAAGGAATAATTCTCAAGGCAGAGCGTTTTTCATCGACCCGAGTGACAATAACCAAAATCCAAGCCTAAGAATTGGTAAGTCTCTCCTTATGACTTATGAGCAAACTAGATAATGATCTAGTTTTATAAACATTAAATAAAAACACGCTAAAATATAAATCTAAGAAACACATGTTATTAATTTTATAATGGATTCATAGGTTATATGATTCAAGAATTGAATAGTTTTAGGAAGAGTGACTCGGCTCTATTGCGCAGCTCTCATCTGAGTCTAACCGTAGTAGGGGGAATCATAAAATTGAAAAACTATCAAATTTTAGCATCATGTGATAGTATTCACCAGATAATTAGATAACATTAGAATGGATGGTAATGAAAGGGAAAAGAATCCTCGATCATCTCCAATCTCCAGTGACACCAAAAGCGTGGAAATGAAAACCACCAAAAAATGTCTCATATGCAAATAAAATATGTGGTATATCGGTATAATGCAATGCAAGAGACAAATACTAAACATGTTAAAAAGGTGCATAAAATGCACCCAACATATCATGTCATTTTTAATCATCAAAACATTATATATGACATTCTTAAATACCAATATATCATATATTCCATTCTTAAACATCATAATATCAAGGGTTATATCTAAAATATTTTTCATTAAAGAAAATAATGTAACCCAATTTATAAAGAATGTTTTAAAATACTAAAAACTATACTTAGTTGCAATTATCTGGAGAAAGAAACAAAAACTTCATTACATAAATAATACATTGACCCAATTTTAATAAAACCACAAATAATTTCTTTTTAAATCCAATATCATCTTCGTTTTTTTTAGTTTTAGACAAAAAAAAAAAAATTACGCAACAATTCCACTTTTTTTATTGAAGGGATTATAAACGTATATTTGAATAAGTATTTTCATTTTTAGATTTATAATTTAAAAAAGGCAGCTATATTAAAATATATTGTACAAAAATTGCTAACCTTAGAAAAAAAAAAGAAAAAAAAAAAGGAGAACTAACTTCAAACTTCTCTTACTAACGTCGAGATTCCGGCAAACGTCAAAAGAAAGCATATTTTTGAAATTCCAAAACTATCCCCAACAAAACTTTGCTTCAACTGCCGTTATAATCACCGATGCCGTTAAAGTTACCGTCAAGTTCAGTATCTCCGGCGAACGTTTCAACTCTCGACAACCATTCCATCATCGTCGTTAACATTGCCGTTGTCTTCACCGTCGCCGTCATTGACCCACCTTTCAGCCTGTCTACACTCCATCTTGTGACGCATCCTCCAGTCGAGTGCTTGACACGCTCGAGAACAGTAGTTAACAGCTCCGCAAACTGAACATCGCCGGAACTCATGTTTTCTAGTCTCCGGCCGACCACAACCGGCATGAGAGCATAAACGAAGTCCCGGAGCAAGTACCTTATCGGAAAACCAATCTGTAAGAAATCGGTTGGACGGATGAGGTTCCGGTGCAGGCACGTTACATCCAAAATCGCTAAGTAAAGGACACCCAGGACCCACGACGTTTCCATGGCGGAGGTGTGGTAGCGGGTTCCATGTCAGCCAGTTACCGGACATCAACACCGATGGAGTTGTTGAAAGTACGGCGGCAAGTTCACGGGCGTTGGCTTGAACCAAAAACCGCCGGCCTTCGACAATGTTCTGACGTACGCCGTAACCCTCTTGGAGACAATGTCCGAGTTCCCGGAGCGCGTCGATGTGGCCGAGAAACGCCGCACGGGCGCAAAGAGCTACACCGGCGCGTAAGTCCTTGTCAGTTTTTGAACCTCCGCTACCGTTGAACTGAATCACAGCAAGTGCGTATAACGCCGGGGCGTGAGAATTAATCGCCGCCTTAGCCATTAGAGACGCTCCGCTTCCTCGATTTTGCAAACAGTAAAACCGAATCTGTGTCAAACAAAATAAAATTCATGTCAGTTTAATTAATGCTCCCAAATAGAATGTCAATCAACACGTATAAACCATAAAAATTAAACTAACCATGCCAAGTGTGTAACAAGCTTCAACATTTCCGGCATCTGAGCACTGTTTAAGAAACCGGTGAGCAGATTCCGACCAGTTTTCAGATTTAAAAGCGAACGCTTTCGGAGATGCTTTTGATAACACAAGAGAGTGAACACCCAACGCGTTTAACCTTTTGCATCTGTTCAACAAACACAAAGAAAATCAGTAACAAATTAACAAAATTGTCGTAATAATCGGATCCTTTTTCAGACATAAAAATGGAAACTGTAACAAAAAAAAGTTACAAAATCCCAAATCCGGATCCTTACGTTGATAAAACGCTCACAAAATCGGAGGGACAACCGGCGGTGGCACCAAGCTTTGCAAGTATAAACAAAACGATATCGTCTGGAAGCGTATCAAGAAAATCACACTGGCCGGAAAGAGTCACCACCGGTGTCCCCGACGACGACTTGAACCTTTTCCGGCTCTGTATCATCTTCTCACCCAGAATATTGCCATCTCTTCTTCTCTTCTCACAACATATGTTATTCACCTTGGGATAAGAAATCCCACGCCTTGTTCTCATTCCCTTCTCTCTTTCTCTCTCTCTCTCTCTCTCTCTCTCTAAAAAGAACAGATATGTGTCTGTATATATATACAGATGGGTATATCGCGTATATATAGATTTATAATATATATTTACGTATAGATACAGGAATTTGTATGTATAGATTCTGAATTTTCCTGTGTGAAGAAAAAACTGAGGCCTTATATATATAGCAAGAGACCTTATCGAATTAATGAAGAGGGGAAGGGGAAGATGAAACACAACAACAAAAACGACGCCGCCGAACATTAAATTAAAGATCTGACCATTGAGACATACAAATGCCCAAAAATATTGATTTAATTACGATACTACCATTCTTCTCTACCGTGGTTTGTCGTTAATGTAAGCCAGAAGAAGAAGAAAAATTGGTCAAACAGCGTTTACTAGATCCCTCCGTCCGTCGTCCTCCTCCACTGCACGCCTTGTCTGCTTGTAACGTACAAGTCTTAAACATGACAAATTATCTTTCATAAATTATTATATGCTCTATAAAACTTAAATGTTTGTTTGTTTGTTTTTTTTAAGAACTTTGTAATAACGTTTTTGCATTGTTTAATTTAATTTTTGTTTAGATTTTTCAGTTTAAAACGGTTAATTTGTTGCACGTGTCGAACTAATTTTTGTTAATTTGTTTGAATGGATCAGCATTTTTACTTTCTAGTGAGTCTTATGAAATGATCTTTTTATTTAGTTTTTTAGTAACATTTTTTTAGGGTGTTTGTGATTGTTTATCTAAACTTTTATTTATTTATTTTAGTTTTGTACCGATAAAATGAGTTTTCTGTGTTTGAATAACAAAATTTCATAATCATTTATTTACTTAAAAAGTTTTTGATAAGTCATTTCTTAAAATTGTTTATTCAAGGTGTTTATTGACTTATTGCAGTTTAGTATAAAAATAACAAGTTTTAAGTGTTTGGACTTATTGACTTAAATAAGAAGTTTCTTGTAAGTTACTTGCTCATTATTTATTGATTTATTTAAGGAGTTTTGGATAATTTATTTCCAAATTATACACATAAGCACCGGTTGCCAAACACTAGAAATTAACTTGTAAACTTATTATGTTTTATTATAGGATAAATTAAACCAAACATTTTTTGTAAAATTCTTTTTTGACATTGGATAAGCTAATAAGCACTTATACTAAAAAAACATAAGTTATTTTAAATAAGCAATCACAAACACCCTCTTAGTTATTGATTTGTTTAAGAATTTTTTTTATAAGTTGTTTTATAATTACACATAAAATAAGAGTTTGTCAAACACTAAAAATAATTTACCAACTTTCTTTTTTTGATACCGAATAAACTAATCCACACAGCTTTTCTAAAAATTCGTTTTAACGTTAAATAAGTTAATAAACACTTTTACAAATAAGGATACGTTGTCTTAAATAATCAAACCCAAAGTCTCGAATATATATTAATGTTAACCACCATCAAGGTTATATGTGGTGTGTCGGCAAAACTAAATAATAGTTGATAACTAGAAGTAGAGTGACAACTGCTAGTTCGTAAGTAAGAGTTGTATACTTTAATTGTTCATAATTGTTTGACAAAAATAACTAATAAATTTTAAAAGTTTAAAATTAGATAAACCCAAAAACTAAAAGCTTTAAAAAGTTAAGGTCTAAAGTTTTATCAAAAAGTCAACGTATAAACTAGGTTTAACAAATACTATTGTTAAACCAAAATAAGATCATTTATTACCTAACTTATTTGTGTCGAACATTGCCTAAAACTCTAAAAGCAACTTGAAATAACTCTTAGATTATAAAGTTTTTGTTTAAAATAAAAGTAGAAAATTCCAACTTACAAACATAGTTTCTTTAAATTATCAAAAATATATTATGTGCGATCTAATTTATACATAGAAACGTACATAAAAATAAGCGTAAAAATGGAATTAAAAAAAGTCGAAAGGTACACAAACTCGAATTTATAACGACATGTATATAACTTGATTTTAATTTTTTACTTTACCAAGATCAAAGACGAAGGAGTCAGAATGACATTTTACCAAGTTGGGGAAAAGGGGGGAGTGGGAAGATAACTGTCGGAAAATCAGATTATATATACGATGGGAGTAAATACAAAAGTTTATAAAAGAGTGGGTGAAAGTGATATTTTAGGAAGTTTAAAGAAGGTAAAAACGGGATTTTACAAAGTATTGAGGTGAAAGTGACATTTTAGATAGTCCAAAGTTAAGAAAATAAAAAAAAATAACATTTTACAAAATATACGGATGGAAAATATCAATTTACAAACTAGAAGGATTAGAAATACTAAAAATATTGGTGAAAACATACACCGACACTTATATATATATATATATATATATATATATATATATATATATATATATATATATATATATATATATATATATAGAGAGAGAGAGAGAGAGAGAGAGAGTGAGTGAGAGACGTTCTATGAAAAATGCATAAATAGGACGATACATGTTAGAACTTATGAAAGCATAAAAACACATCAATTTAGAGTAACTACATTAATATCTTCTACAATACATTACTTATGAATATATATAGAAATAAATACGTGTCATTTGATAATTGGTTCTAACATATGATGACTTAGTTATGCATTTTCTATTAATCAATGGCGAACTTCATTAAAGGAGAGAACAAACGAAATGACCAAATCAATAAGTGTTCTAATTTGTAATTGAGGTTAGATTAGGAAATCATTTTGGCATCTGATTACTCACAATTAAAGGATCGAACCAACAAACTAATTACTAAATCATTGTTTGATTACAGATATTGAAAACTTATTAATTTCTAGTAAACCTTTAAAGAAAATCTTATGCATTTGATTGATGCATTGTTTTTTCCTATTTGTTTGTATTGTGTGCAAATTGACCAAGTTTCATGAACTGCACAATACTAAATTGTATATCTTGTTGTTTAATGTAGAAATCGGATGTTGATGCGGTTGAGAAAAATAAGGTCACAAAGGTGACGATGAACTGTACAATGCACATAGAATTTGACATATGTAATCTCAATTGACGTAAATCGAGTTGATGATAGTTATATAATTTGCATAAGGCCATTCAGGATCATAATTGAAATGAAAATTTATTCTATAAAAACTATGCATCTGTTAAATTCATAGTTATAATAATAAATATATAGCAAAAAATCTCTACGGTCGACTGATTTTGCGTATGAAATACACGATTCAAATGGAATTCAACATATGTAATCTTAAATTTGATTGTATTATCAAGTTGATAAAAGTTACTTCATTTACATTAAAATATCATTTTCCATTTCAAATCTTTCAGTTTGTACATTGATCGTAGAATCTTGCTTTGAATGTGTGCATCATACTTACTTTGGTAACTTGATAATAAGATGTATTTTTATGGTCTTGTTATGATGTGGATTGGTAATTATTTGGATAATCTAAGGATAAACTTAGCTAGTTATAATATCAAACTTTGTTGCGTGATATTTAATATGACCGATTTTACCCCTATAATAATCTTTTCTCATGTAATGGTAGTTTGGTGTAATTGTAATGTGGATTGCAGGTATATGAGAATAAATGAGTCATATTATAAATTTGTTATTACAAATTATGTATTAACATGAGAATTTTATTAGGTATGGTCGTTAATATTGTTGGTGTTATCCTAGGGAGACATTGTTCTAATAATGTATACTAGAGTACCTGTGATTTTGATTATTGAGAAATGATTACTGATGAGGATTGTTATAGGATGGGGTCATACATATTTTGGTTCGGACATAGGTGTAGATGGAGTATAGATGATTTTACCATTGGTA
The DNA here is from genome assembly GCF_051521515.1 of Lactuca serriola. Taxonomy (NCBI): domain Eukaryota; kingdom Viridiplantae; phylum Streptophyta; class Magnoliopsida; order Asterales; family Asteraceae; genus Lactuca; species Lactuca serriola. The sequence continues at coordinate 188,665,532 of NC_136413.1, forward strand.
ATGATTTTGTCAATAGTTATCATAAAATGTGTCCTGGTGTGCTTATTATGTTGGTTGTAGACTGATGGTCATTATTAAGGATTGTTGCTACTTGGTTATATATATATATATATATATATATATATATATATATATATATGTGTGTGTGTGTGTGTGTGTGTGTAAATAGTTCTTGTTGGAGATTTATGATGGCACTCGGCCATTTTACCCCTAATTACATGTTTGTCATGTTGTTTGGAAGGTGAAAATGGCTGAACTTGGTGCCACATGTCACCATCTAGTGGCAAGACTTGAGGAGAAAGCAATAGCCAAGATTGTGTCACATCATCCATTTTAGCACAGCACACTTCCGACTTCTAAAATCCGTAACTTTCACATTCGACGTTCTTTATATCCACGCGTAGGTAAAAATAAGATCTACAACTTTCATTTTGACTCTGTCGTCTAAATCTCGACCGATCTTAAATTTAACAGTACGAGGAGATTATACTGTTAAATGTCTGCGTAAAATTCATAACTTATACATATGGACTTTGTTTTCGTCTGTCTTTTTACCGTTGAGTTCCTATTAATGAGATCTTCAATTCTCATTTAGGTCGCATATGCTAAAAACCGCTCGAACTAAAATTCGAGTTTCATGTCGTGCACTGCTATGCTGAATCTTAGAAAATTCATAACTTCCTCATACGAAGTCAGATTTGAGCGTTCTTTTTTTTGTATGTTATCAGTTTAATGTATACTACAACTTTGTTTTGGATTACTAAGGCCAAAAAGTCCTCCATCGTAAATTCACTATTTACGTCTCCCGGTGTCGTGCCGGTTTTGCCGTAAAACTTCGACGGACCATAACTTCTTCGTTATAACTCGGATTTCGGTGTTCTATATATGTACAAAACCCTTGAGACGTATTCTACAACTTGGTTAAGAATATTCTAAATAATATTTTGTCAAAAATTCATTTTCGACCCCTATTATCTCTAAATTGACTAGCCCGGATTTACGAGCGTTACATATTAGATGGTGGTATTTCATATGGTTGTTGATTTTTTAAATACATTGACACTCTTTGAAAGTTTTGAATAAAGGTGCTTAAAAATTAATAGTTACATAATATACATGAATATATGCATATCCATGTGCACTCATACATGTCCATATGCATTTGTAGATATGCCATATATGTGTATGTTATAGATTTGTGCCATATACATGTGCATATACACATGTATATACATATAGAAAGATGGCATGCATGAATATTAATGTGCAAATACAGTATGTATATGCATGAACATATAGACGTGCACTTATAGAAATGCATATCCATATCCACTTATGCATGTCCATATGCATATGCATATGGATATATACATATATGGACATGAATAAGTGCACGTCTATATGTTCATTCATGTGCATTTTTATATATGCATATACATATGGGAATGCATAAGTTCACATGGATATGCACTTGTATAAGTGCATGGCTATATGTTAATGCATATGCATACAAATATGTATGCATATGCATTAACATATAGCCATGCACTTATACAAGTGCATATCCATGTGCACTTATACATGTCCATATGCATATATATATATATATATATATATATATATATATATGCATATGCATTAACATATAAAGGTTCACTTAAGCATGTCCATATGCATATATACACATACATATGCATGAACACATAGACGTGTACTTGTACAAATGTATATCCATATGCATTAATGCATGTCTATATGTATATTCATATACATGAACATATAGGTGTGCACTTATACAAGTTCATATCCATGTGCACTTACACATATGCATATATATATATATATATATATATATATATATATATATATATATATATATATATGCATGTATATCCATGAACATATAGACGTGCACTTATGCATGTCAATATGAATATGCATGAACATATAGACATGCACTTATATAAATGTATATTCATGCATGCTTATATATATATATATATATATATACACACACACACACACTCCATTCG